>NC_042616.1:539316-1153350 GCF_901001135.1 Rhinatrema bivittatum
AGTATTAATCGGTGGGCCGATCACTCTCTCCCCACCCCCCCATCATTCACGGAGACGAATATTCCTCCGGAAGGTGCTGATCATTTTTATTTCTTACTGGCGGGGACGTAAAAAAAAAAAAGAAAAGGGATAATAATTTCTTTTTCTATTTGGTCCCTGCCCGGACGGGGCGCACTTTTTCGCCCGGCTGCCTTCTTTTCTTTATTTTTCGCGCGCTGAAATGCCGCGCCTAAGTCTCAGTTAGCTTCTTTTCCTTTCAAGGGAAAATTGTTGTTTGACGATGATCTGGAACCACTTGTTAAGGCCCTTAGGGGGGATAACAAGGTTTACAAGCTTCCGGAGGATTAAGCCCCGTTCGTATCGGCAGTTCAGCTCCGCTTGGGGGTGTTTCCGTGGGCAACGTCGTTTTCGGTCTAGCAGTGGGGGGGCTTCCTTTGCCAGTCGACAACCGGCAGGACGGTCACAGGCGTGACCTCAGTCCTTTCGTGGCAGATGACCTTCCCGCGGTGGCTCTTCCCAGGGTTTCACCGCCAACAAAACTCCCCCCAATGAAGCCGCGCCGGCTCATTCCTCCGTCCCGCAGATAGGGGGACGGTTGTCGTGGTTTCGTGAGGAATGGGCCAGAATCACGTCGGACCAATGGGTACTGGATATTATAAATCACTGTTACGCTTTGGATTTTTGCTCGGCCTCTTTGGGATTTGTTTCTTGTGTCTCCCGGCGGGGCGCCAGCAAAACGTCAGGTGATTCTTCAAACTTTGAGGCGGTTGAAGGCCCTAGGAGCGATTGTTCCAGTTCCACCGCGGGAATGTGGAACCGGTCGATACTCCATTTACTTCATGGTTCCCAAAAGGAAGGCGCGTTTCGACCTATCTTGGATCTATCTTGTAATGTTACGTTTAGATTTGATACTGCTTTTCTTCTTTAAGTTTTCAAGTTCGCCTGTCTGATTTCTTGCGCTTTCCATGCTATCCTATTGGTTCCTTTTACCCCCCTCCCCTCTCCCCTGTTTTTTGTAAATTCCTTTCTTTTTCCATGGTTTGATGTAAACCGATATGATGTTTCCACTAATATCGGTATAAAAGACCCTTTAAATAAATAAATAAATAAATAAATAAATTTAAAGAAGGTCAACAAGGTCAAAAAGGGTTTGGATAATTTCTTGGAGGAGAAGTCCATTAATGGCTATTAATCAAGATTACTTAGGGAATAGCCACTGCTATAAATTGGATCAGTAGCATGGGATCTTCTTAGTGTTCGGGTAATTGCCTGGTTCTTGTGGCCTGGTTTTGGCCTCTGTTGGAAACAGAATGCTGGGCTTGATGGACCCTTGGTCTGACCCAGCATGGCAATTTCTTATGTTCTTAAGGTTTACGAGTCCCTCGGTTTCGTATGGAGACGTTACGGTCCGTCATAGCGGCCGTCCACAGGGGCGAATATTTGGCTTCTTTGGATCTGATGGAAGCTTACCTTCATATAGGAATTCAGGAGCACCATCAGAGATTCCTGAGGTTCATGGTGCTGGGAGAGAACTACCAGTTTTGTGCTCTTCCCTTTGGATTCGCGATAGCTCCCTGAGTATTCACCAAGGTGATGGTAGTGTTTGTGGCCAGTCTCCGGCGAGAGGGGATACTAGTGCACCCATATCTGGACGACTGGCTCATTCGGGCGAAATCAGAAGAACTTTGCAAGGAGGCAGTTCAGTCGGTCATATGCTGTCTACAGTCATTAGGCTGGGTGGTCAGTTATATCAAGAACCAACTGGTCCCATCTCAAATCTTAGAGTTTCTGGGTGCTCGTTTCGACACATCGGTGGGCAAAGTCTACCTGCCTCAGTTGAGAATGGAGAAGCTTATGACTCAGGTTCACCATCTATTGGCTCTCCCGGTTCCCAAGCATGGGATTATTTACAGGTACTTGGTTCTATGGGTTCTACCCTAGAGATGGTTCCTTGGGCTTTTGCTCATCTGAGACCCTTACAAAGGGCCTTGCTTTCCCGCTGGGATCCAAGGTCAGAGGAGTTCCACCTACCCTTACCGGAGACCACTCAAGCCAGCCTGGATAGGTGGCTAGTGCCGAATCACTTACTTCGGGGGGGTAGACCTCGAGAATCCACAGTGGTTAATCGTGACGATGGATGCCAGCCTCTCCGGATGGGGGGCGGTCTGTCAATCGCACACAGCACAGGGGCTGTGGACACCTCTGCAGGCCAAGTGGTCCATCAATCGGTTGGAAACCCGAGTAGTCCGCCTAGCACTGCGTCGTTTTCTTCCATTGGTTTGGCAGCGGGCAGTACGGATCCTTTCCGACAACGTGACCACCGTGGCTTACATAAATCGACAAGGAGGAACAAGGAGTCGGCCAGTAGCCTCCGAGGCAGACCAGCTAATGTTCTGGGCGGAACGCCATCTGGGCCGCATAGTGGCATCCCACATAGCCGGAGTGGACAATGTCCAGGCAGATTTTCTCAGTCACCAACAGCTAGATCCCGGAGAGTGGGAATTGTCCAAAGAGGCGATGCACCTTGTGGTACAACGTTGGGGGATGCCTCGCATGGATCTGATGGCGACCCGTCTAAACGTGAAAGCGGCTCGATTTTTCAGTCGCAGAAGGGAACACGGATCGGAAGGGGTGGATGCCCTGGTCCTCCCGGCATTCTCCTCTACGTGTTTCCTTCATGGCCACTAGTGGGAAAGGTGTTAAGGCGCATAGAATCCCACCAGGGTCCAGTCATACTTGTGGCTCCGGAGTGGCCAAGAAGACCTTGGTTTGCGGACCTGATCAACCTCGCGATCGAGGTTGATCAGGTCCGCAGGTTTGGCAGGTGACCCAGACCCTCTACGTCTGGGTCACCTGCCAAATCTACTGCGGCAAGGTCCAGTATTTTTCGATTAGGCAGCTCACTTTTATCTTGCAGCTTGGCTTATGAACGGCGGCAATTAAGAAAGAAAGGCTACCCGGAGGCAGTGATTTCCACTTTATTTCAAGCACGTAAAACTTCTACTTCTTGGTGTAGCGTGAAGAGGATTTCCCCGCGGAAGACCTCCATCGTTCATATCCTTGCCTTTCTGCAGGAGGGCTTAAAGAAAGGTTTGGCGTACAGTTCGCTCTGGGTCCAAGTATCAGCATTAGGATGCTTAAGAGGTAGGGTCGATGGCTCTATTATAGCGGGCCATCCGGATGTAATCCGTTTTTTGAAGGGAGCCAAACAGCTGAGACCGCCGCTGCACGCGGTTTGTCCCTCGTGGAGTTTGAATTTGGTTCTCCTTTTGAGCCTCTCAAGCAGGCAACCTTGAAGGATCTGACACTAAAAACTGTGTTTCTCGTGGCTATCTGTTCGGCCAGACGAATCTCCGAACTTCAGGCATTGTCGTGCAGAGAACCATTCTTACGGATTTCTGACTCGGGGGTTTCACTTCGGACGGTACCCTCCTTTTTGCCTAAGGTGGTTTCGGCTTTTCACGTCAACCAGACGGTGGAGTTGCCAGCCTTTACAGAAGTGGATAAAACTTCGGGATCTGCGGCGGTTGGATGTTCGTCATAGTCTCTTGCAGTACTTGGAGGTGACAAATCCCTTCCGTATTTCTGACCATTTGTTTGTCTTATGGAGTGATCCAAAGAAGGGGTCTAAGGCTTCTAAGAATACCGTTGCGCGCTGGTCGAAGGAGGCTATTGCCTCAGCTTACATATGTCACGGAAAACAGGTACCAGACGGTCTTAAAGTGCATTCCATCAGGTCGCAAGCGGCTTCCTGGGCAGAGAGCCAGTGCGTGTCTCCTCAAGAGATTTACAGGGCAGCCACTTGGAAATCCTTGCACATGTTTGCTAAGCATTACTGTTTGGACATCAGGGACCCACACGTAGATACTTTTGGTGACAGTGTACTTCGAGCGGGACTCTCTAGGTCCCACCCCTCTTAGGGCAGCTTGGGTACATCCCAGCAGTCTGGACTGATCCTGGTACGTACAGGGAAAGGAAAATTGGTTCTTACCTGCTAATTTTCGTTCCTGTAGTACCAAGGATCAGTCCAGACGCCCGCCCATGAGTCTGCGAGAGTCCGCTCAGCTGATTGTATTTCCATTTTGCAGAGTTTCTCTTCACAATATTAGGTACTGATGCTTCGCCATCATTGTTTTCTGGCACGAGTTCTTTTTACCTTTTCGGGTTTCTCTTTTTTGTCAAAGTTACAGTTTGGATTGATCTAGTCAATAGTTATTGAAATTTATGTCATTCTGCTTGGATATTCATTATACTGGGGGATTGCAGGTGGCACACCAGGTTATATAGGGGGTGTCTTTTTGGTTTGTTTCTCTGACTCCATCTGCTGGAGGGGAGGCAGAACCCAGCAGTCTGGACTGATCCTTGGTACTACAGGAACGAAAATTAGCAGGTAAGGACCAATTTTCCTATCATCCTGTACAATAGCTCTTAATCCCCTCCAGTGATCCCTTCCCACCTTTAACCCCTCCAGCAACTCCTTCCCCCCCCGCCTCCAGTAACCCCTTCCACCTGTATCCCTTTCTCTCATCCTTTGCTGTCTCTTTTGAGAGCGCTCGCTGAGGAAGTGGTCTGTGTTCATTTCCATCTCCCAGTGACTCTCGTGAGACGGCAGTGGATTGATTTGACTTATACTTGGTGCTGATCTTGCTTTGTCTTGTTGCATCTTTTCCTCCGCAGGTCCCTAGTGCTGGCTTGCCCTGCGCCATGGCCCTCATTGAAGGCGTAGGAGATGAAGTGACCCTCCTCTTCGCCCTGGTTTTCTGCCTGCTGGTGCTGGGCTTGGCTTGGGTGTCCACGCACACCTCGGAATGGGGGAGCACGCCCTTTGCTTCTGCGGCCCCCGCCTTTCCTCCCAGCCAGCGGGCGGGAGAGGAACGGGGGGAAAACGCCCTCCCGTCTTCCGCAGACGCCTCCTCCTCCTCCCCCTCCCCCGCGGAGTCCACCGCCCCGGCCGGCCTGAGGCACAGAATAAACGCTGCGGGCCCCGAAACCGAAGGCGGCCCCGCGGAAGGCCCTTCACCTCTGGCGTGTCCACCTGGGAGCCTCCGCGCCGGCCCCGTGTCCGCCCCCGCGGGTTCAGCGGAGTTAATGGTCCTGCGGCTGAAGTTCCTGAATGACAGCGAGAGGTTAATCCGAGTCAGGCCGGAGGACACGCTCAGCTACATAAAAAGGTGAGACTGGGTGGGAGGACGAGGGGGCGGCACCTGCGCACACAGGGGAGGCCGTGGTCGTCTCCTCTCCTTCAGAGACGACAAAGTGAGTCAGACACGAGAGGGGAGAGAAGCCGCGTCACCTGGAAAACCCCCCTGCCCCCCTCTCTACTGGAGTCTGCTCTGCCCGTTTCCTCTCTTAGTGCCGTCCTGAAACCCGCAGCTGTGCTCCCCGGGTGCTTTTCTCTGTCTGGATAAGTTCATGGCTTTCTTCCGGCTGCTTTGCAGGATCATTCCTGCTTCAGGCTCTGCTCGTTTCCTCTCTTAGTGCCGTCCTGAAACCCGCAGCTGTGCTCCCCGGGTGCTTTTCTCTGTCTGGATAAGTTCATGGCTTTCTTTCGGCTGCTTTGCACGATCATTCCTGCTTCAGGCTCTGCTCGTTTCCTCTCTTAGTGCCGTCCTGAAACCCGCAGCTGTGCTCCCCGGGTGCTTTTCTCTGTCTGGATAAGTTCATGGCTTTCTTCCGGCTGCTTTGCAGGATCATTCCTGCTTCAGGCTCTGCCCGTTTCCTCTCTTAGTGCCGTCCTGAAACCCGCAGCTGTGCTCCCCGGGTGCTTTTCTCTGTCTGGATAAGTTCATGGCTTTCTTCCGGCTGCTTTGCAGGATCATTCCTGCTTCAGGCTCTGCCCGTTTCCTCTCTTAGTGCCGTCCTGAAACCCGCAGCTGTGCTCCCCGGGTGCTTTTCTCTGTCTGGATAAGTTCATGGCTTTCTTCCGGCTGCTTTGCAGGATCATTCCTGCTTCAGGCTCTGCCCGTTTCCTCTCTTAGTGCCGTCCTGAAACCCGCAGCTGTGCTCCCCGGGTGCTTTTCTCTGTCTGGATAAGTTCATGGCTTTCTTCCGGCTGCTTTGCAGGATCATTCCTGCTTCAGGCTCTGCCCGTTTCCTCTCTTAGTGCCGTCCTGAAACCCGCAGCTGTGCTCCCCGGGTGCTTTTCTCTGTCTGGATAAGTTCATGGCTTTCTTTCGGCTGCTTTGCAGGATCATTCCTGCTTCAGGCTCTGCCCGTTTCCTCTCTTAGTGCCGTCCTGAAACCCGCAGCTGTGCTCCCCGGGTGCTTTTCTCTGTCTGGATAAGTTCATGGCTTTCTTCCGGCTGCTTTGCAGGATCATTCCTGCTTCAGGCTCTGCCCGTTTCCTCTCTTAGTGCCGTCCTGAAACCCGCAGCTGTGCTCCCCGGGTGCTTTTCTCTGTCTGGATAAGTTCATGGCTTTCTTCCGGCTGCTTTGCAGGATCATTCCTGCTTCAGGCTCTGCCCGTTTCCTCTCTTAGTGCCGTCCTGAAACCCGCAGCTGTGCTCCCCGGGTGCTTTTCTCTGTCTGGATAAGTTCATGGCTTTCTTCCGGCTGCTTTGCAGGATCATTCCTGCTTCAGGCTCTGCCCGTTTCCTCTCTTAGTGCCGTCCTGAAACCCGCAGCTGTGCTCCCCGGGTGCTTTTCTCTGTCTGGATAAGTTCATGGCTTTCTTCCGGCTGCTTTGCAGGATCATTCCTGCTTCAGGCTCTGCCCGTTTCCTCTCTTAGTGCCGTCCTGAAACCCGCAGCTGTGCTCCCCGGGTGCTTTTCTCTGTCTGGATAAGTTCATGGCTTTCTTCCGGCTGCTTTGCAGGATCATTCCTGCTTCAGGCTCTGCCCGTTTCCTCTCTTAGTGCCGTCCTGAAACCCGCAGCTGTGCTCCCCGGGTGCTTTTCTCTGTCTGGATAAGTTCATGGCTTTCTTCCGGCTGCTTTGCAGGATCATTCCTGCTTCAGGCTCTGCCCGTTTCCTCTCTTAGTGCCGTCCTGAAACCCGCAGCTGTGCTCCCCGGGTGCTTTTCTCTGTCTGGATAAGTTCATGGCTTTCTTCCGGCTGCTTTGCAGGATCATTCCTGCTTCAGGCTCTGCCCGTTTCCTCTCTTAGTGCCGTCCTGAAACCCGCAGCTGTGCTCCCCGGGTGCTTTTCTCTGTCTGGATAAGTTCATGGCTTTCTTCCGGCTGCTTTGCAGGATCATTCCTGCTTCAGGCTCTGCCCGTTTCCTCTCTTAGTGCCGTCCTGAAACCCGCAGCTGTGCTCCCCGGGTGCTTTTCTCTGTCTGGATAAGTTCATGGCTTTCTTCCGGCTGCTTTGCAGGATCATTCCTGCTTCAGGCTCTGCCCGTTTCCTCTCTTAGTGCCGTCCTGAAACCCGCAGCTGTGCTCCCCGGGTGCTTTTCTCTGTCTGGATAAGTTCATGGCTTTCTTCCGGCTGCTTTGCAGGATCATTCCTGCTTCAGGCTCTGCCCGTTTCCTCTCTTAGTGCCGTCCTGAAACCCGCAGCTGTGCTCCCCGGGTGCTTTTCTCTGTCTGGATAAGTTCATGGCTTTCTTCCGGCTGCTTTGCAGGATCATTCCTGCTTCAGGCTCTGCCCGTTTCCTCTCTTAGTGCCGTCCTGAAACCCGCAGCTGTGCTCCCCGGGTGCTTTTCTCTGTCTGGATAAGTTCATGGCTTTCTTCCGGCTGCTTTGCAGGATCATTCCTGCTTCAGGCTCTGCCCGTTTCCTCTCTTAGTGCCGTCCTGAAACCCGCAGCTGTGCTCCCCGGGTGCTTTTCTCTGTCTGGATAAGTTCATGGCTTTCTTCCGGCTGCTTTGCAGGATCATTCCTGCTTCAGGCTCTGCTCGTTTCCTCTCTTAGTGCCGTCCTGAAACCCGCAGCTGTGCTCCCCGGGTGCTTTTCTCTGTCTGGATAAGTTCATGGCTTTCTTCCGGCTGCTTTGCAGGATCATTCCTGCTTCAGGCTCTGCCCGTTTCCTCTCTTAGTGCCGTCCTGAAACCCGCAGCTGTGCTCCCCGGGTGCTTTTCTCTGTCTGGATAAGTTCATGGCTTTCTTCCGGCTGCTTTGCAGGATCATTCCTGCTTCAGGCTCTGCCCGTTTCCTCTCTTAGTGCCGTCCTGAAACCCGCAGCTGTGCTCCCCGGGTGCTTTTCTCTGTCTGGATAAGTTCATGGCTTTCTTCCGGCTGCTTTGCAGGATCATTCCTGCTTCAGGCTCTGCCCGTTTCCTCTCTTAGTGCCGTCCTGAAACCCGCAGCTGTGCTCCCCGGGTGCTTTTCTCTGTCTGGATAAGTTCATGGCTTTCTTCCGGCTGCTTTGCAGGATCATTCCTGCTTCAGGCTCTGCCCGTTTCCTCTCTTAGTGCCGTCCTGAAACCCGCAGCTGTGCTCCCCGGGTGCTTTTCTCTGTCTGGATAAGTTCATGGCTTTCTTCCGGCTGCTTTGCAGGATCATTCCTGCTTCAGGCTCTGCCCGTTTCCTCTCTTTGTGCCGTCCTGAAACCCGCAGCTGTGCTCCCCGGGTGCTTTTCTCTGTCTGGATAAGTTCATGGCTTTCTTCCGGCTGCTTTGCACGATCATTCCTGCTTCAGGCTCTGCCCGTTTCCTCTCTTAGTGCCGTCCTGAAACCCGCAGCTGTGCTCCCCGGGTGCTTTTCTCTGTCTGGATAAGTTCATGGCTTTCTTCCGGCTGCTTTGCACGATCATTCCTGCTTCAGGCTCTGCCCGTTTCCTCTCTTAGTGCCGTCCTGAAACCCGCAGCTGTGCTCCCCGGGTGCTTTTCTCTGTCTGGATAAGTTCATGGCTTTCTTCCGGCTGCTTTGCAGGATCATTCTTGCTTCAGGCTCTGCCCGTTTCCTCTCTTAGTGCCGTCCTGAAACCCGCAGCTGTGCTCCCCGGGTGCTTTTCTCTGTCTGGATAAGTTCATGGCTTTCTTCCGGCTGCTTTGCAGGATCATTCCTGCTTCAGGCTCTGCCCGTTTCCTCTCTTAGTGCCGTCCTGAAACCCGCAGCTGTGCTCCCCGGGTGCTTTTCTGTGTCTGGATAAGTTCATGGCTTTCTTCCGGCTGCTTTGCAGGATCATTCCTGCTTCAGGCTCTGCCCGTTTCCTCTCTTAGTGCCGTCCTGAAACCCGCAGCTGTGCTCCCCGGGTGCTTTTCTCTGTCTGGATAAGTTCATGGCTTTCTTCCGGCTGCTTTGCAGGATCATTCTTGCTTCAGGGCTTGCCTACGTCCCAGTTCCTTGGCTGACTCGAATGTTCCTTGGGAGATGTTTCACTCCCATCCTGTGATGCTCGGGCCCGAGACTCTTCCTAGCTTCCTCTTTCCGGGCCTGGCACAGCAAGTTCCTCCAATCTTCCTTTTAACGCCGTCGTCGACCCCCCGGTCCATGGAAACTGCTCTCCTCTGTTTCTTTTGTTCACGTTCCTGGTGGTCGGCTTTCCTCTGCTGCCTCGCCACGTTGCCCTGCGGCCCCTGGCTTCTCTGGCCATGTTTGCATATCCTTCCTCTTGTCTCTCTGCCAATGCCTTTCTGACAGGGGTCCTGCCCTTGGGAGTCTTTCGTTGCTGCCTCGGTCACTCCTGATGCAATGAGCTGCTCCCTTCCTGGTGGCTCTTCGGGACTTGCAGGAGTCCTGAGCCGTGCAGTTTTGCCGTTCTGTCTGCCCGTCTGGCTTGCGCTGCGTTCCCGTTCATCACGGGCACGATCTGCAGGGAGGGCGACGCGCTGTAGAAATGTTAAGTAGTGTTAGACGGGGACTGCGCTGCAGCTGCTGACGGAAAGCGAGAGTGTGACACGACGGGTGGTTTTAGCGATTCTTGTGTGATATCTGGATCTTCACCTTTTTTGTATTTATGTGATCCTGATGTCTCTCCCTCTCCGGTCACTGTCTGTCTGTCTGTTTTCCAGTTGCACCTTTTGCATTTTAACTTTGTGCCAGCGTAGGGATTTGTAAGTTTCCTTTCACTTTATCTCCTGATTCTCTCTCTCTCTCTCTTTTCTGCCTCCACTTGTGAATGTGATGTGGCCTGTATTGATTTCTGCCGCCGCTTCACATCGGTGCTTCCGTGGCCCTCGTGCATTCCCTGCTTGTCTCACCATACAGTCAGTACGTAAGCAGCTGTCCTCCCCCTCCACTCGGACTCCTGGGGCTGAGAGCTGCTCTGCGGTTTTCTTCGGTTGTCTTAAGAACAAGAATTTCCATGCTGGGTTAGACTAAGCTCCATTGAGCCCAGCGTCCTGTCTGACAGTGGCCCAGTCCAGGTTGCAAGTACCCGGCAGACCCCTTGAAGTAGACCCTGTTCCTTGGTGTTCGGGCAGGTCGGTCCCAATGAGTGGGTTCTGCAGCTCCTGCCAACGGATGGAGACGGAGCGAAAGCTGAGATCACAGCCATCATAGTCCCGCCGCAACATTCACCGGCTCCAGCAGGTGATAGACCTGCATTTCCCTTCAGGGGAGTAGAGAGAAGGAAAGAAATCGAAAGGAAATAACGGAAAGTTGAGACATCCTATACAGCGCCGCTCGCCTCCTAAGATGATACCATGCAGTCCCTCCCTCGGTCGAGTGCTCTCGGTTCAGGAGCCTTGACTGGCGTGGACCAAAAATGTTAATAGCGATTGCAGGCTGAGTCAGGCTCTGCAGTGAAGGCTTTAGCCCTCTCCCCCGCCCTGTAGCCTGGATCCATTCCTGTTCTCAACCAGGGAGGGCTTTTACGTGGGTTTGTGCGTGCATATTCCAGGTGCGAGCTTTTACCGTTCTGCGCGCTTACAGCTATGGAGCTTGCAGCGAAGAAGCCTAAGCGCTTATCTATTTCTGCTGCATGCCACATCAGGGCCTTTCAGCTGGAGCTTTCTTTAAGCCTGTGTCAGCGCTGCCCGGATGCTTGGTGAGATTTACCCCCTTCCGATTTTGCCAGCAATGGTGCATCTCCTCAGTCTGAGGGACGTGGGCCGAGGGAGACGTGACGGGGCTGTCTCCTCCCTTGATTGATCCACGGGCAGAGTCGTCATGAGTCGCTGGTTCTCAGGACGTCAGGTGCGGGCCTCTGGGGCCTGGAATGGACCCGTCCTCCTTTTTTCCTGGGTGGAATTCTTCCAGGGATTGCAGACGCTTCTACAGGACCAGTCTTCTGAATCTGCACTGCCTACTAAGGTTGGTCCATGTGCTGCAAGTGCTCCTCTGCTTGTTTCCCCGGTCAAGCGCAATTGACACAATGCAGCCTGACTAAGCTCGAATGCAGGTGGATCTGGATGATACTGATGGTGGCGGGGAACATTCCCCCAGATTTGGAGCCATATCAAACTCTTCTCTGTTTCTTTCACAAGAAATGAGTTGCTGGGTTTGCTCTCTCAGGCCTTGAAGATCCTGGAAGTAGCTGGGCCTGACTCCTTGAGCATGCAGAAGATGCTTCCTATTTTGGTCACCTTATGCAAGGCTTCTTGTTACCTTCCTCAGGAGTTGATTAACCTGGAATGGACTGCACCAGAGGCATCTTTTAAAGGAGAACTCGTCTTAGTGGGTTTATACCCCTTGGATCCGCAGGCCAGAGAGCTGTTGCATTTCCCTAGGGTAGATACCTTGGTGTGTTCTGTCATGAAACGTACCACCATCCCAGTAGAGGGAGGTGCGGCTCTGAAGGATGCTCAGGATAGGAGGATTGACGTTATCCTGAAGCAAAGCCTTTAGGGCGTTTTCAACCTTATAGGATAGGTTCTTTCCACAGGTCTCAGTCCTTTTCACCCTTGAGGACCCCAAAAGAATGTGGACTTTTGAGGTGGAGTTCCTCGGTCTTCCCATTGAAGGTTTGAGGGCTCACCTCTTTGTTCAGGAGATAGGTGGCGTCTAACCCATTTTTATCACAGATGGATGCAGATTACTTCGGATCAATGTGTTCTCGAAGTTATTTGGGACGGTATGCTCTAGAATTTCTTCACTTTCCTCCGGATGCCTTAATGGTCTTTCCATGTAACTCCCCTCAGAAGTGGAAGCGATATTACAATGGTGGTTAAACCTGAAAGCAGTGATTCCCGTTCTCGAACCACAGGATGTTCCATTAATTTTGTCATGCCTAAGAAGGAAGGGTGGTTTCAGCCCATACTGGATCTCTTGATGCGAATTGACATTTACGAGTCATGCATTCCAGAGTGGAAACGGTGCGCTCTGTCATGATGGCAGCTCATGCAGGAGAGTACCTTACATCTCTAGATCTGACAGATGTATATGCATATTCCCATCCATCGGGAATATGCATATACAGCGGTTCCTACGATTTGCTAATCTATATCATCATTACCAGTTTCAAGCCTTGCCTTTTTGGCTAGCTGTGGTAACTAATATCTTTTTCCTAGGTCATGGTGGTGGTGGTAGTAGCAGTGGCTCTCTGCAAGGAGAGGCATTTTAGTTCACCTCTATCTGGAAGACTGGTTGATTTGAGCCAAGATTGTGGAAGAGAGTCTTCCTGCTTCCTGTAGGATGGGTTCCTTGTTACAGGAACTAGGCTCAGTAGTGAATTTGGTCCAAGAGCAATTTGCAGCCGTCTCAGGTCCTGGAGTATTTCGAAGTTGCATTCGATACAAGGTGGGGCAGAGTATTTCTGTTGGAGTCCGAGATCTACACATTGATATTGCAAGTTCGAACCCTGTGTAACTCTTTGTTCGACCTTGGGATCTTATCTGCAGGTCCTGGGGTTGATGTTGCCATATTAGAAGTGGTTCCCTGGGCAAGGGCACGTATGCACCCTCTTCAGAGTACGTTGCTCTCCTGATGGAGTACGCAGTCGAAGAACTATGCAATGAGGCTGTTCCTCCCATTAGAGGTGATATCCCAGCTGGACTGATGGTTACAGGCAAATCATCTCAGGAAAGGAATTTCCATGATGCCAGATTGGTTGGTACTTGCGACAAATGCAAGTCTCTGGAACTGGGAGGGGTGCTCAGTGTCAGGAGTTCGTGTTGCAAGTGTGCTGGAATGTGGCAGAGTGACAGTGGAACATCAACAAGCTAGAGCAGCACCGCCTAAGCATATCTGCCTTTCACATTGCTAGAAAGGACAAGATCAGAGCTGATTTCCTCAGAAGAAGAAACTTGGGCCCAGTAGAATGGGAGCTGACGGTCTTTGTGTTTTTGGCAAGTCTGACTTTTCAATCTCTGTGTACTTTCCTTGCGATGGCTTACCTTGAAGACAGTTTTTCTGGTAGCTATCTGTTTGGCATGTGACTCGGTTATTTACACTTTTGAATAATAGAAGGACTAGGGGGCACTCCATGAAGTTAGCAAGTAACATATTTAAGACTAATCGGAGAAAATTCTTTTTCACTCAACGCACAATAAAGCTCTGGAATTTGTTGCCAGAAAAGGTAGTTAGTGCAGTTAGTGTAGCTGGGTTCCAATAAGGTTTGGATAAGTTCTTGGAGGAGAAGTCCATTAACTGCTATTAATCAATTATACTTAGGGAATAGCCACTGCTATTAATTGCATCAGTAGCATGGGTTCTTCTTAGTGTTTGGGTAATTGCCAGGTTCTTGTGGCCTGGTTTTGGCCTCTGTTGGAATCAGGATGCTGGGCTTGATGGACCCTTGATCTGACCCAGCATGGCAATTTCTTATGTTCTTATGTCTGGTCTCTGAGCTGCATGCTCTTTCTGCCGTGAACCCCTTTTTCTCCGGGTTCGGTTGAGCTTCGGTCTGTGCCCTCCTTATTTGTCCAAGGTGGTTTCAGAGTTTCATTTGAATCAGTCCGTTTCTTTGCCCACCTCGGACAGGAACAGCAATAGAGCGGAGTATCATCTTTCGCGTTTCTTGGACGTCAAGTATCATTTACTGCGGTACTTGGAGATGACTAAAGCTGATCGGAAGCCTGTCTGCCTGGTTGTGCTCCATGGTGGAGGTAACCAGGGCACTGGGAACATGGGCAACGATGACCCACTGGCTTAATAAGTCATTACGGTGGTCTGTCTGGCTGCTGAGGTGGCCTTACCAAAGCAGGTTAGACCACATTCCACGAGGGCTCAGGCGGTATCGTGGGCAATACTTCGTTTGTCGCCTGATAAAATTTGCCAAGCAGCAACATGGTCATCTTTGCACACCTTCTCCAAGCATTACTGCTTGGATGTTAGGGCTAGGAGGATGCGGCATTTGCACGGGTGGTGTTGACTGGACCACTGGGAGCCTCCTGCTCTTCTCAACATTAGCTTTGGTACATCCTACTTGTCGGGACTGATCTGCCTGAATGCCAAGGAAGGAGAAATGACCTGATGATTTCCTTTCCTTTAGTGATGGGTAGGTCAATCCCAGACCCACCCTTGGTTACCTGTTGATTGAATTTTTGGTTAGCCTTTCTTCGGGCGAGCTGTTCAGACTATAATTCTTTCTCTGGTAAGTGGCTTCTCTAGCCCTTAGTTTGCTAAGTATGTTTCTTTTGGTTGACTGCTGATGATAATTTTCAAGTATAATCAGTTTTGTCCACAGTTTGGCGGGCTGGTGTCGTCTGGGCAGGACTATATGGCCGTGACTTCACTTTTGCTCTGTCTCCACCTGCTGGGGTTGACCTACCCTCACTAAAGGAAAGGAAATTATTAGGTAAGTAGTAAATTCTCCTTTCCCATTACTCACTCCCAGGGATAGCAATGACTTTCTTTACTCTACCTGGCCAATGTGCTTGTCGTCTTGACCACATTCCCTGGCAACAGAGTGCGCTGAGTGACGAAGTACTTCCTACGATTTGATTTCACGGCATGTGAAAGGGTAAAGAACCCTCCTTGTATTTATCCGTTCGCCCCACTCATGATTTCATAACTTCCTATCCTGTCCCCTCTCAGCCCTCTCTTTTGTTTTTTCCAAGCTGAAGAGTTCTCGCTTACGTAGCCCCTCATCCTAGGAGGGATGCTCCTTCCTATTTATCGATTTATTGATTTTGTCGCCCTCCTCTGCACTTTTTTTCTTTTTCCGCCGTCTTTCTTGACTTGGGGCAACCAGAACTGCCCCAAACGACAGTACTCAAGCCACAGTCCCAGCTTGGCTCAGTTCAGAGGCAGTGTGATCTCTTCCGTTTTTATTCTCCATTTGGATCGTTTCTAACCTTCGGGTTGCTCAACCCCTGCGGTCTTCTGGTTTGTTTGCTCACAGCTCTCACCTTGTGTCCTCTCCTCCCCATACCTGCTCAGGTTGTGCATCCAGTGCACCCTAAATCAAAACAAGTGAAAAGGCAGGAGTGAATGAGCGAGGTTTTCTTGCTTGCGCGTCCATAATGCCTGCTAAATATTTGAATTGTTCTCTCATAGCCCCACCCATTCCTTCTGCTAGCGAATGTGTTTTGAGTGCGTTAAGCCTCTCTTTGTAGAGTTTGTGGTTGTTTTTCATGGATGGCGTGCGGGTGGATGCATAGAGCTCCCTCTGTGAGCAGGTGCTGGAGGACGAAATGCTAAGAGACTTCAAGAAGGTATAGGATAAGCACAGAGGATCGATCCTTAGCCGCAAAAAAAAAAAAAAAGAAACTGGAGACAGAGTGATTGGATGAATTAGTCGGCGCTGGTAGTGTGCGGCCAGCCTGCTAGTGCACTAATAACTCGAAGTCCCAGCGGAAACGCAAGCACTCATCCAGTAGGGTCACTCTGGCAAGTTATGCACGCCTCGTCTTGACTGAATTGGTGCGGTGGTGAATGGCCACAGGACCCCTGGATGTTGCGGTCATAACCACGGTGGGACCTTAGGGGGTCTTGTATCCTCGGACGCTTTCCTGCCTGCCATCCTCACCGAGCAGTGGCTGATGAACGTTCGCACTCTCTCGCTCTCCCCTCATAACTTTTATTTGGCTGTTTTCTCTGGCCTGGTGGCGTTTTGATTCTTTCTTGGGCAGTGCGCTCAGCCATGGAGGAGAAAGTCACAGCAGCCACTGGCCCATGGGGTTATCAAGCCGGTGAGAGAGCCCCAGATCTCGTATTCTCCTGCACCTCGCCTTTCAGATATCTGTAGTCCTCCTCCTCCTCTTCAGACGGGGCGTTACCAAACCTTTGTACACCTGCCAGGCACTGCCCAGGGCTCCCCTTTCTTCACTCACGTTTGCCTTTTAATTATGACGTTTTCTATTCTTATAAATACTTACTTCCTTCTTTTCCAAACTAAGATCTTTACTGAATATGAGGAAAAGCAGATGTCACTCTGATACCCCCCTCTCCTCCCTCCACCACTCAGAGCCTGGAATCAGTGCCTCCCCTCCTCCCTCCACCATTCAGAGCCTGGAATCAGTGCCTCCCCTCCTCCCTCCACCATTCAGAGCCTGGAATCAGCGCCCCCCTCTCCTCCCTCCACCATTCAGAGCCTGGAATCAGCGCCTCCCCTCCTCCCTCCACCACTCAGAGCCTGGAATCAGTGCCCCCCTCTCCTCCCTCCACCACTCAGAGCCTGGAATCAGTGCCCCCCTCTCCTCCCTCCACCACGCAGAGCCTGGAATCAGCGCCCTTCTCTCCTCCCTCCACCATTCAGAGCCTGGAATCAGCGCCTCCCCTCCTCCCTCCACCATTCAGAGCCTGGAATCAGCGCCTCCCCTCCTCCCTCCACCATTCAGAGCCTGGAATCAGTGCCCCCCTCTCCTCCCTCCACCACGCAGAGCCTGGAATCAGTGCCCCCCTCTCCTCCCTGCACCACGCAGAGCCTGGAATCAGCGCCCCCCTCTCCTCCCTCCACCATTCAGAGCCTGGAATCAGTGCCTCCCCTCCTCCCTCCACCATTCAGAGCCTGGAATCAGCACCCCCCTCTCCTCCCTCCACCATTCAGAGCCTGGAATCAGCGCCCCCTCTCCTCCCTCCACCATTCAGAGCCTGGAATCAGTGCCCCCCTCTCCTCCCTCCACCATTCAGAGCCTGGAATCAGCACCCCCCTCTCCTCCCTCCACCATTCAGAGCCTGGAATCAGCACCCCCCTCTCCTCCCTCCACCATTCAGAGCCTGGAATCAGCACCCCCCTCTCCTCCCTCCACCATTCAGAGCCTGGAATCAGCGCCCCCCTCTCCTCCCTCCACCACGCAGAGCCTGCAATCAGCGCCCCCCTCTCCACCCCTCGCAGCCTGGAATCAGGACCCCCCTCGCGGCCTGGAATCAGTGCCTCCCGTGCCCTCCTCTCCACCTCTCAGAAGCTGGCACTTCTCCCCTTCCTTGCTCTTCCGCTCGGCATCCCTTACACGTGTTGTTTGCTGCCTTTCCGCCTCTCTTACTCTATCTGGCCTGACACTCCCAGAATAATGTAGGTATTAAAATCCTGGGCGTCTCCCTTAGGTAAGAGCGAATGTAAAGAGTTCAGGCAGTGCTAGGGGTGACGGGCGGCACCGAGCATTGTTCGTAATCTGCCTCTCTCCTCTCTCTCTCTCTCCAGGACGTTTTTCCCGGGCCAGGAGCACCTCGTGCGGCTGATTTACCAGGGCCAGCTGCTCCGCGACGACGCGCAGACCATGGCGTCCCTTCACCTCGCTAATAACTGCGTGCTGCACTGCCACATCTCCCCGCACGCCGCCCCCCAGGGGCCCAGCGGCGCCAGGGCAGGGGGCGAGCAGGCGGCACCCTCCCTAAACATGGGCAACCTGATGGTGCCGCTCTTCCTCCTCATGCTGGCGCTGCTCTGGTACTGCCAGGTCCAGTACCAGCACTACTTCACTGCCTCAGCCACCGTCTGCCTGGCCAGCGTCACCGTCTTCTTCAGCTTCATGGCGTTCAGTATGTACCGGCGGTGATGCCGCTCCGGCGCTGGAGCCCGTCCTGGAGCCTCACCTGGGGGGGGGGGGACCTCCGGCTGAGAAAGGGGGGACCAGAGCAGCGGCGCACTGCACCGCGCCGAGACGCGGCCGGGAGTCCTGCCCGCGGGAGAGCGCTTACCCCCCCCCCCCCCCCCACGTCACCGAGACGAGAACCAGGATCTCCCCGCCCTCCGGGACCGAGTGCAGTCACCGCCTGCCCACAGAAGCTTCACCAAGAACTGAGACCTGCTGGAGACCTGCCCAGCATGAGGGCAGGGGTCTTCCCTCGCCAGCCTGGAGGGCCACAGACCCCGGGCTGCTTCTCTGGATGTCCCTAATGAATATGCACGAGCCGCGTCTGCAGGCGCTGTATCTTGGTTAGGGCTGCGCAGCCTGGGGCTCTCTGTGATTGCAGCTCGCCGGGCCTGCATTAAGGAACCTCGGTTTCGTTTTGCAGTTAGTGCCCCGTGCGTAACGTCCCGGGGCTGGGGTGCAGTACCGCAGGGGGGGGTGCTTCTACTCGTTCCTGAAGGGCCCCCAAATCCCGGGCTGCTTCTCTGGATGTCTCTTTGCTAGAGGCAGTAAAGCACAGGATGCTATAGAAGTGAAGGGGTCAGGGTATGAAACTTCAAGGTGTTAAGCTGGGGAACGTCAGCGGGAAATACTTTTTCCACAGAGAGGGGGGCGGTGCATGCCTGGAATGCCCTCCAGACACAGAATTCAGCCCCAGTGCACAGAAATAAAAGGTTAAATAAAGATACTCCTTCATATACTGTTTTGTTTTTATCGGATTACCTTTATACAATCCTTGATGAGCTTTCAAGAGCTAATGCTCCCTTCTTCAAGTCACAATTCAGATGAGCAATAGAAGACATTAGCAGGAGTTCCTGTTCATTCCCCACAGCAGTCCAGACATAGGCAACCGCTACCAGCAGACGGAAGGGGAGAGTAAAAACGTTTCAGGCACTGCGACTTAAGCAAGAGTGCCGCCTACGCTCCCCTCAGCAGGTGCTAGAGATGCAAACCTGCAGCCTGGAAGAAGGGAAAAAGGGATCTAAATGTTAGAAGAGAGAGAAGATTAAAAGAGAAGCTCCCTGAGGTGTTAGGTACCTTCGTGGTTGAGGTGGGCGAGCGCCGGGGGGGGATTTGGCAATCCCTGAATGGCTTTAGCCCGCAGCAGCCAGGGTCTGGAAACCAGGGATCCTGGTTCCCTCTTCCCTCCTGAAGTCGTCTTCCCCCCAAGTCTTCAGCCAACAGCAGGGAAGTATTTCTTTCTTCTGTCTTAGTGTCTAGTCAGACGAATCCAGAACCAGTGGGTTATGCACCTCCTACCAGCAGATGGAGACAGACATCGCAGTATGTACACAGCCCTGCAGTGACATCAGCCCGCCAGTATTCTCCGTCTCCAGCAGGTGGTAGATGTGCATCTCCCTACTGGGGATTGCTTTAAAGTTTAGGAGAAAAGAAGATTATCTTGCCCCGCTCTCCTGTGCTGATACCTTAAGGTCCCTCCCTCAGTTGATAATTCCTGAGGTGATTTCCATGGTCTCTCAGATGAGTGCCTTGCTCTGATAGTTGGCTTTTGAACTGGCGTGAAATTAACCATTAAAAAAAACAAACCCCGAAAAGCAAGCAGGTGCAGGAAGCTGAGCGCGGCGGTGAAGTTATCTCTTCTCTCCACCACCCCCGCCCCCCAGTCTCCGTGCTTGGTGAGTGATCTGACAGCCATTCCCACCTCTGGAATCAGGGCCCCCCCCTGTGATAGTCTGAAGCAAAGGGCCTGTTTACCCTTGGTACAAAAGTTTCAAGGGAAGAAGTTGGCCTTGTCTGGCGATTCTAAGCAGGTGGCCAAGTTGGAAGCTGTGGTTGCAAATGTAGCGGATGTACTGTATGATTCAGTCTGTACTTCAGCCAGGAGCATGTTCCTGGCCGTATCAGCATGCCAACTTCTATGGTTACGAAATTGGTCAGCGGATATGTTGTCAATCTCAGTTGGGCAATCTTCCCTTTAAAGGGAAGCTATATTTACATTTATTAAATTTCTTAATTGCTCAACATAATGAAGGCCTGAACGATGAACAGAAATACATACATAGTAAAATTAACATAATAATAAGACAATTTTATGATTTTATATTTATTACTAACTTCAAATAAAAATAAGCAAAATACTATAAAAGCCAATATTACAAATTAAAACCATAATAATATCGGATAAAATAAAAGTAGAAGTAAAAACATAAGAAACTATGAAAAGAACCATAATTTAAATAAATATTTTTGCTAGTTCCCTAAAATCCTTAAGCAAATCTATTTCGGAAGGGTATTCCAAAAACATCTATCGAAAAAGCACTTTCTCAAGTAATGTGTGACCGCACTACCTTGGAAGAAGGAATTTCAAGGAAACCATGTTGAAGTGATCTTAGAGCTCTTGTCAGTTGATAAAATTTAAGCAGTGAGTTGTCCCAATGGGAATAGTCTACTATTTGGAGAGGACCTGGAACAGCTGATGAAACATTTGGGAGAGTAGAACAAGCTGCCAGAGGATAAGAGCGGTAGGGAGACTTTCCCAGCTTGCGCCCGTTTCTAGAATATGAGAAGGATTTTCCCCAACAAGGGTTCTTTGTCGGCCTTGCAAAAGCAAAGATCGGGAAGGCAGCAGTCCTTTCAGAATTCCCGAAGACCCCCCAGGGATAGTTCTGGTCAGGGTACCAGAGGTAGTAAATCCTCACAATGAAGCCAGGTTGGACCACTATCTTGTGGAAGCTGTCAGTGGATGCCTGACACAATTTTACAAGGAGAGGGCTAGGAGGCTCTGGGGGACTCTGACTGCTGGGCCTTAAAAGGAAATCAGTCAAGGATGCAGAGGTTTCAGAGAGGGCAGAGGACTCTCTCTAGGAGACCCTGGAAAAGACCCTCCAGTGGATGAGAGAGGTTGAGACCTTTCGAATCTGGAGGACATCCCAATGGCTGAAGGGGATGACCCTAGAGTGGTCAGATTGTTCAGAAAAGAAGAGTTATGCTTGCTCATTCCATCAAGATTCCTCAAGATGAGTCTGACCAGGAAGGGGTGGTTTCCATTCTGGAAGGTTTGTGTGGACTTCCAAAAACCTTTCCGTTCCACACAAAGGTCAAGAAACTGGTTATTCAGGAGTGGGATACTCTGGAGGCGGGCCTGAAGGTGAGCAGGGTAATGGCAAAGCTATATATCCTACCCGAGTATGCCTTGGAGTTGCTAATGCTCCCTAAAGTGGATGCTTCCATCCTGGTGGCGGGGCCGGCTGCACTGAAGGATGGTCGGGATCAGAAGTTGGAAATCCAGTTAAGGATGTTTGAGGTCTCGGCCTTAAGCCTGAGAGCTGTGGTCTGTAGCAGTTTTATGCAACATACCTGTTTGCACTGGGTACAGAAGCCTCAGGAGCAGAGCACAGTATCCTCTGCTGCTACTAAGGCTGTACGCCTGGAAGCAGGAGTGGCCTATGTGGTGGATGTATTGTATGATTTGGATTGAACATCCACTGAAAATATGCTTTCAGCTGTATCAGCGAGGAGACTCTCTGGTTGCAAAACTGGTCAGTGGATATCTGGTCTGTCACAACTGGGCAACCTCCCTTTTAAAGGGAAGCTGCTCTTTGAAGAAGACCTGGAGCAGCTGGTAAAGCACTGAGGTGAATCTAAGGGATGTAAGTTGCCCAAGGATAAGCCAGACGGAAACAAGAAAGGTTTCCTGCCTCAGTCTTGTTTTCGAGACAGAGATATAAAAGTGGTTAACAACCAACTATCGGAGTATCTTGAAGAACATAAACTTCTCCATGCTTCACAATACGGTTTCCGTAAATCTCATAGCACTGAAACTCTCCTTATTTCCCTCACAGACTATATCAACATAGGCCTTAACAAAGGGCATTCCTTCTTATTAGTGCTCCTCAAAATCTCCGCTGCATTCGATACAGTTAACCACTCCATCCTAGTAAATCGACTAGCAGATATAGGGCTAACAGGATCAGCACTCAATTGGTTTGACTCATTTCTCAACAACAGAGGCTTCGTAGTCAAAGTAAATAATAAGGAATCTCCACGCATCAACTCCTCATTTGGAGTTCCCCAAGGATCCTCGCTATCTCCCACCCTGTTCAATATCTACCTCCTTCCCCTCTGCCAACTGCTCACGACCTTAAATCTAAAATACTACATTTATGCAGACGATGTGCAAATCCTGACCCCTGAAACGGAATCCCTGGAAAAAGCTCTCAAGCAATGGGACATCTATCTGCAAAAGATTAACCTCCTCCTGACCAGACTTAACCTGGTGCTGAATGCAGCCAAGACGGAACTCCTCCTTATCACCCCTGAAGATGTCGAACAACACCAGAAGTCTCAAGCCAACACTCTCACTTATATCTCACAAGCAAGAGACCTGGGAGTCATAATCGATAATCATCTGAGTTTAAAGAAGTTCATAAACCAGACTACCAAGGATTGCTTCTTTAAACTTCATGTGCTAAAAAGACTCAAGCCCCTTCTATACCACCACGACTTTAGAACCGTTCTCCAGGCCATTTTGTTCTCTAAGCTAGATTACTGTAATGTGATTCTTCTAGGTCTCCCAGCTTCTACCACAAAACCCCTGCAGATGCTACAAAATGCAGCAGCGAGAATTCTGACAAAAACCAATCGGAGAGAACACATTACAACCGATCCTCAAGGATTTACATTAGCTCCCAGTTAGTTTCAGAATCCTCCACAAATCCCTCACCATTATTCACAAATGCATCCACCATCAGGTCCCCCTCGATCTTCAGTTTCCTCTCAAACTTCACATTTCAACAAGACCTATCAGGGTAGCTTATAAGGGATCGATACAAGCTCCCCCAAACAAAGCAGTTCACCGATCATCCATCAGGCTACGGGCCTTCTCTACAGCTGGTCCTTCGATCTGGAACGCCATACCGCCGGACCTCAGACAGGAAACTTGTCTTCAGACTTTCAAAAGGAATCTTAAGACGTGGTTGTTCGGACAAGCCTTCCCCTAATCAAGACTAGCACTGACATTACATAGCCACCTCATGGATCTGATGTAGGTCTCTCTAGTACCTATTATTTATATAGTTTATACCGCTGCTTTTCCATCCTCCCAGATTACTTCCCTTGTTTCATTGTAACTTTCCTGCTACTTCTGGTTATGGTTTTCGTTTGGTTAACGCCTCTGTTCCATGTAAACCGATTTGATTTGACTTGTTTCAAGAAAGTCGGTATAGAAAAGCTTTAAATAAATAAATAAATAAATAAATATACATACAATAGGGGTTCTTCCTCCTCTGAGACAAGGTTCAGGGTGACGGCAGTCCTTTCGGGGACCGCTCAGGACAGTTCCAATCAAGGGACCGGAGGAAGTAAGGCCTCTCAATGAAACGAGACCAGTCCACTCTTCCCTGGAAGCTGTCAGGGGAAGACTTCCTCTCTTTTATGAAGAGTGGACCAAGGCACTATGAACCAGTGGGTCCTAAAGGTGATAAGAAACAGCCACAAGTTAGAATTTGCTCATCCCATCCAGGAAGATTTCGTGGTCTCCCCTTGTGGGTCCTATGTCAAGAGAGAAGCCATGCAGAAACACTGCAGTGACTGGAATGCAAGAAGGTGTTAGTCTCTGTTCTCCCGGGGAAACTGGGAAAAGGAAGGTATTCCATCTACTTTGTGGTTCCGAAAAATGAGGGGTACTTTCATCCCATTCTGGATTTGAAAAAGGTCCATGCAGCGCTTCGGATACCGCAGTTTCAAATGGAGGCATTGAGTATAGTGATAGCAGTGGTTCGTAAAGGGGAGTTCCTTCATTGTTGGATTTGACAGAAGCTTATCTGCACATACCCAATCGACCAGAGCAAAAGAAGTTCCTGTGGTTCATGATTCTGAGAGAGCATTTCCACTTCTGGGCTCTGCCATTTGAATTGGCGACGGCGCCATGGATGTTCACCAAAGCCATGGTAGTGGTAGCTGCAGCACTACGGAAGGAAGGGGTCTTAATTCACCCTTCTTTGGAATACTGGCTCATTTGGTCAAAGTCTGAGTCCGGGTGTTGGCAGTCAGTTCAGCTGGACATGCAGAAGTCGTGGACTCTGGGTTGGGTGGTCAATCTGAAAAAGAGCATTTTAGTTCCTTCCCAATTGCTGGAGTACCTGGGGACACTTCAACACCAAGGTGGTGATAGCTTTCCTCACTTCAGTCAAAAATAACGAAATTGCAAGCCCTGTTGCATCTTTCAGTACCCAGGGTCTGGGATTATTTGCAGGTCTTGAGTTCTATGGCATTTACATTGAATTCAGTACTATGGGCATTTGCTCACATGCAACCTCTTCAGTTGGCACTCCTGTCCAGGTGGAATCCGCAGTCTGAAGAGTTCAGCATCCGTTACCACTTCAGGAGAGTTCCAGGTCCTGTCTCTTGTAGTGGCCTCATCCCAGTCTGAAGAGAAGTGTTGAGTTGGAGGTTCTAAACTGGGTGGAAGGACTACTGATGCCAGCCTGAAAGGTTGAGATGCCATTTACCGAGAGCAGGCAGCCCAATTAAATGGTCAATGGAGGAAGCATTATGGTCTTATCAGTCATTTAGAGATGAGCAATGCGCATTGTGTTGCTTTTTTTTCTTCTGCGAGTGCAAGATCGTCCAGTGTGAGGCTTGTTAGATAATGACAGTGGTAGCATGTATCAGTCGTCAAGGCAGATTGAACTCACATGGTGTCTCGAGGCCCAGGAGATTTTTGTGTTGGTGGAACAGCACCTGACAGTGCTGACGGCGTCTCACATGGTCAGAGTGGACAATGTCCAGGCGGAATATCTCAGCCGGCAGGACTTGGATCCTGGAAAGTGGGAAATGTTCAGAGGCCATGAATCTCATACAGGCCAGGTGGGGATCTCCTCAGCTGGACTTGGCTGTGCATTGGAATGCCAAGGCAAACCAGTTCTTCAGTCGCAGGTGAGAAGTTGGATCCAAGGGTCTTGATGCACTGGTTCTTCCTTGGCTAGTGGGGATACTGTTATGTCTTTCCCTCGACGCCTCTGGTAGGCAGGGTGTTGTGATGGGAAGGGTGATTCTAGTGGCTCCGGAGTGGTCACCCCAGACATGGTTTGCAGATCTGGTACATCTCACGGTGGACGGACCCCTGTGGCTAGGTGATCTGCAGGGGCTACTTTGCTAAGGGCCAGCCTTCTCGGATCAGCGGATCGCTTTTGTCTCATAGTCTGGCTTTTGAAAGGAGTTATTTGCAGTTGAAAGGATACTCCAAAGTGGTCATTACTACTTTACTTCAAGCCAGGAGACCACTTCCTATGTCAGTGTGGAGAGTGTTTGAGACATGGTGTCTTGACAAAGGGTTGGACCCTACGTATGTGTCAGTGTCTCACATTTTTGGCCTCCTTACAGAGAGGGGTCTGGTGAAGGACTTGGTTTATATCTCTGTGTTTAGGTAGTAGCTTTAGGCGGTTTTTGAGGCAGGATTCGTGAGGTGCCTCTGACTTCGAATCCAGATATCCATTTTCTTAAAGGTGTGAGGCATTTGTATCCTCCAGTTTGTAAGATGTGCCCTTCATGGAATCTCTTAAATTGGTCCTTAGAGTCCTTTTGTAGAGCTCCATTTGAGGCCTTGAGACAGGCATCGCTGAAGGATCTTATCTGAAGATAGTTTTCCTAGTGGCAATTTGTTTAACGAGAAGAGGATTTCTGAACTTCAGGCCCTATCATGTAGGGATCGTTTCCTTCAAATATCGGATGATGGAATATTGTATACAGTGCCTTCCTTTTTACCAAAAGTTGTCTCTCCATTTCACCTTAGTCGGTGGAGCTCCCCACGTTTCAAAATTTGGATGTGGGAACACTGAATGCGAGGGAACTCCACTTATTGGATGTCTGGCAGATTTTGTTATAGAATCTCAAAGTTGCCAGTGGTTTTAGGAGATCCGATCATCTTTTCGTGCTGTTTACATTCTTTCTAAGCACTAGTAAAGTGTCAAAGGCTACCTTCGCATGGTGGCTAAAAGAAGCAATGGTATCTGCATATCTCTGTGAAGGCCATCTGATTCCAGAGAGCTTGAAGGAACCTTCTACCTGAGCACAGGCTGCTTCCTGGGCAGAGGGTCACTTCTTTTCTCCACAGGGGATATGTTGGATGGCGATATAATCTTCGCTTCACGCTTTTACTAGACATTACTGACTGGATGTTCGGGTGCCGGAGGAGGCACAGTTTGGGGAGGGTGTGCTGCGAGCCAGTCTTTCGGGTTCCCGCCTGGTTTTAGGGAAGCTTGGGTACATCCCAGCATCTGGACTGAGCAGGAAAGGAAACGTGCATCTTACCTGCTCGTTTTTATTCCTCAAATACAACACATCAGTCCAGAATCCTGCCCTTTATTGAATAGACAAATCTCTGAGTATGTACAAAGTGAAGGTGTTAATTTACTGTTCTTGATGGGGATAGGTTTTTCAATTCCTGTTGGTGATTAAGAGCTTCACCTTTCCCTTGCTCAAGTTAGAAAGGGGAGTTAAGTTTTAGAGTTGCTTTCATCTTGGCTTAGCTACAGGTCAATACTGAGGGACTGCAGGTGGCACTCTGGGTTATGTAGCAATGTCAGAAACGTTTTTGTTCTCTGCCTCCATCTGCTAATAAGGATGTAAAATCCGGCCTGATCTGTGGCATTCCAGGAATGAAAATTAGCCGTTAAGAATCAATTTTTCAATCCTACCCCCCCCCCCCCCCCCCCATATGTCAAGGCCAATTTCGGCAAATAAGTCATTGTATAAGTTTTGTTGAGCATCTCTACCCATACACCTCTTATTAAATTTCAGAATAGTATACAGTATATGTTTCTTCATCTTCTATAAAGGTAATAGAACCACAGTCTCCATTGGTTACACTTAGGCAGTAATGACAAACTTGGAGGTATGCAAAAAAAAAAAATGGGTAGCTAGTATACGTTGATCCTTCACTTGATGAAATGAACATGGGCAAATCAAATCCATTTGCATTAGGTGGCCACACAATAGATAACCTTGAAAGCCAGGGTTATGGAGGCCAGAAGAAAAATCAGTATTGCCACAAAAAGCAGAAACGGAGAGACAGATTTGCAGGCAGTATTCTCTCTCCACTGTGCCCTTTCACACCACAGTTAGCCAAAAACATGAATAGCCCAACGATTTCATTTCACTTGTCCAGAGGTAGAACATATTGGTTTGTAAAGTTGGGTCCACTTTGTCATTAACTCATCTGTGTCAAACTTGTTGTGTAACAAAACCTAGTCTTGAATAAATGTTAATTAACATGCTGCATTATATATTCATAGATCAAGAAGGGCCAAACCCCCTAGTTGGTTTTTTTTTGGGGGGGTTTTTTGTCATTCATAAAAATTTCTAGTTTCTCATGCCCTTTTTGTATGCCAAATAAAGCTTGAAATCAGGGATCAAAAAACTTGAATGTTGGGCTCATTTAATCCACATTTTATTTATTTAAAAGTATTTATTACCTGTCCTTCCTAATAGTTTGGGATGGGGATACAATACAACATACTTATTTAAAACAATTATAATACTGATGTCTACATTTGATGGCATAACATAGACATAGTCTCTAGTCGCATATGCTGATTACAGGAGCAGCTGTATTACAGAGGTACATAAAGTAGGAGGTATGCAACAGTGTGCTTTAAAGAGGCAAGTTATCAGGAAATGCAAGCTGAAAGAAATAGGTCTTTAATAATTGTTTAAACAGCTTGGAATCTTCAGTTAATTGTATATTATTCAGAAGAGAGTTCCATAATATGGGGCCATGAATATAGAGAGAGAGAGCATTCATTCCCTGGTTTCAGTAAGGCGTGCTTTTAGTGAAGGAACATCGCAGGCAAATTAATTCTTAAAGTACTTTATCCAAGGTGAGGTAACATTGTACAGAAGATTATGAATAATTGCAGCAGCTTTATATTGTATGCAATACTTAACAGGCCTTGAAAACTGGAGTTATGCGATCTCATATCTGTGTTTCAATAAGTAGGCGAGTGATAGAATTCTATATGACTTGCAGTGGACGTATTGTAGATTGTGGTAAATCTGAATACAAAGAATTGCAGAAATCAAGAGAGAGCTTGCAGGCCCAGTACAAAAATTAATGGGTTCCAAGAGCAGTTCAAGATAACGGAGCACTTTTAACTTGAAAAAAAGAGGATTGTACCACTCATTGTATGTTTGGTTTCATTTATAGTCTTGGATCGAGAACGATACCAAGATTACAAGCTTTCTGTGAGAAGTGAAATTCCAATCCATTATGTGTAAGAAGTGGAGGATTCAAATAAGCAGGCTGCCCAAGAGAGATAGCATAGGTGTCGTGTAAACAGTAAAAGAGTAACCTATCATTAAAATCATCCATTGTACCTGAAGACTGGAGGATAGCAAATGTAACCCCAATATTTAAAAAGGGCTCCGGAGCGATCCGGGAAACTACAGACCGGTTAGCCTGACTTCAGTGCCAGGACAAATAGTGGAAAGTGTTCTAAACATCAAAATCACAGAACATATAGAAAGACATTGTTTAATGGAACAAAGTCAGCATGGCTTTACCCAAGGCAAGTCTTGCCTCACAAATCTGCTTCACTTTTTTGAAGGAGTTAATAAACATGTGGATAAAGGTGAACCAGTAGATGTAGTATACTTGG
The DNA here is from genome assembly GCF_901001135.1 of Rhinatrema bivittatum. Lineage (NCBI taxonomy): Eukaryota > Metazoa > Chordata > Amphibia > Gymnophiona > Rhinatrematidae > Rhinatrema > Rhinatrema bivittatum. Next base: position 567,712 of record NC_042616.1, read on the forward strand.
ATTTTCAGAAGGCGTTTGACAAAGTCCCTCATGAGAGGCTTCTAAGAAAAGTAAAAAGTCATGGGATAGGAGGCGATGTCCTTTCGTGGATTGCAAACTGGTTAAAAGACAGGAAACAGAGAGTAGGATTAAATGGACAATTTTCTCAGTGGAAGGGAGTAGACAGCGGAGTGCCTCAGGGATCTGTATTGGGACCCTTACTTTTCAAAATATTTATAAATGATCTGGAAAGAAATACGATGAGTGAGATAATCAGATTTGCAGATCACACAAAATTGTTCAGAATAGTTAAATCACAAGCAGATTGTGATAAATTGCAGGAAGACCTTGTGAGACTGGAAAATTGGGCATCCAAATGGCAGATGAAATTTAATGTGGATAAGTGCAAGGTGATGCATATAGGGAAAAATAACCCATGCTATAATTACACAATGTTGGGTTCCATATTAGGTGCTACAACCCAAGAAAGAGATCTAGGCGTCATAGTGGATAACACATTGAAATTGTCGGTTCAGTGTGCTGCGGCAGTCAAAAAAGCAAACAGAATGTTGGGAATTATTAGAAAGGGAATGGTGAATAAAACGGAAAATGTCATAATGCCTCTGTATTGCTCCATGGTGAGACTGCACCTTGAATACTGTGTACAATTCTGGTCGCCGCTTCTCAAAAAAGATATAATTGCAATCGAGAAGGTACAGAGAGGGCTACCAAAATGATTAGGGGAATGGAACAACTCCCCTATGAGGAAAGACTAAAGAGGTTAGGACTTTTCAGCTTGGAGAAGAGACGGCTGAGGGGGGATATGATAGAGATGTTTAAAATTATGAGAGATCTAGAATGGGTAGATGTGAATCGGTTATTTACTCTTTCGGATAGTAGAAAGACTAGGGGGCACTTCATGAAGTTAGCATGGGGCACATTTAAAACTAATCGGAGGAAAGTTCTTTTTTGCTCAACGCATGATTAAACTCTGGAATTTGTTGCCAGAGGATGTGGTTAGTGCAGTTAGTATAGCTGTGTTTAAAAAAGGATTGGATAAGTTCTTGGAGGAGAAGTCCTTTACCTGCTATTAAGTTCACTTAGAGAATAGCCACTGCCATTAGCAATGGTAACATGGAATAGACTTAGCTTTTTGGGTACTTGCCAGGTTCTTATGGCCTGGATTGGCCACTGTTGGAAACAGGATGCTGGGCTTGATGGACCCTTGGTCTGACCCAGTATGGCATGTTCTTATGTTCTTTACCACCATTTTAACTACCGCACATCTGCCAGCAATGATAGTGGGAAGGACATCTAACTATTCAACAAATTTATCTTTCCTAAATTAGTTACAAAGTTGGAGAAATATAGATCTTGAGCATTGCGTGTCAATTATATGCCCAAGTATCTCATGCAGGGTCGAAAGGGAATGCCTCTGATTTAACGTGGTTAATTTTTAATCCAGAAAAGGAGCCAAATATTTGAAGAACATTTAAGTATCTCCAACTAACTAACTGCAGGATTCCCTATCATCTGCAAATAGGCTCAGTTTGAACGTTTTCCTTCACAATGTAATACCTTGAAAAACAGATCAACACAACTTAATGAGTAATGGTTCTAGTGACAGAACATAAAACAATGGGGGCAACAACAACTAGCCCTGCCAAGTCCCTTTACTCAAGATGAGCTCATCAGATAAAACCACCATTTACCAAGATTCGAGTCATAGGAGAATTATATAATAGTTGTATCCAGCTCAAAATTGGTCACCTATATTGTTTAAACCCCCCCAATATATATTGCCATTCAACCCGATCAAAGCCTTTTTGGCTTTGAGACTTATCAACAGACCATCCACAGCGGTCCTCTCATCTAAGCAGTCTGATTGGCCGACAATGCCCTCAACACTTATGAGGTAGGGTATCTTCCTTGTTTAGGAGAGACCAATATTTAAATTACTTTATTAACCTTAGGCCAGAATTGCCAACAATATTTTTATAATCCGATTGAGGAGTGATATAGGTCTATAGGATTTAGGATAAAGCAGGTTCTTCCCTGGTTTTCGTAGCTAAATTATGTCCCATTTCAATCAAACCATTTCTTTTTGAAATGGGACAAAAGTTTGTAGAATTCAGCCCTGAATCATTCGGGTCCAGGGGCCTTAGCTAACTTCAACTGGGCAATGGCCCTTCTTATTTCACTTTCCCAGATGGGAGCATCTAGGTCTGCCTTGTAGTCTTTAGTCAGTCAAGGACGGTGTAAATCACAAAAAAAAATAATAATAATAATCTGTTGGATCTGAAAGGAGGAAAATTCAGCTGTACATAGAGTTTTGTAAAAAGATGGAAAAGCTTTTGAAATTGAGGATGAGGCAACATGAGTCGTACCTTTGTACTTCAATTGAGTTACTAGTGTGTTTAGAATTTTTAATTGTTGGCCAATAATTTGCCTGAAAAAGTTTATATTGAAAAAGCAATGCAGTATGTTGAACAGCTTCTTCCATTAGGGCATCAAATTCTTTTCTGATGTTTGTAATTTGTTGCTTGATATTAGGAGTAAGATCTCTCATATGAATTCTCCGTAAGAAGAAAGTTCCTGAGTTAGTTCTAGGATTTTACCAGTATGTACTTTGTTTACAGACTTGATATGAGATAATTTTCACCTCCCATACCAGCTTTAGCAGCATTCCAACCAGAGGGTCGATGGGTGAGAAATTGAGCTGCCCATACTACCTCCACTGCTCCTGCAAGAAATGAACAAATTCCTTATCCATCAACTGCTATTAATAAGCAATAGTAGCTTGAAATTTATTTAATGTATGGGAAGAGCTAGGAAAACTGAAGGTGGACAAAGCCATGGGCCTGATGAGGTTCATCCCAGGATAGTGAGGGAGCTCAGAGATGTGCTGGTGGGTCCGCTGTGTGACCTGTTCAATAGATCCCTAGAAACGGGAGTGGTGCCGAGTGATTGGAAAAGAGCGGTGGTCCTGCTTCACAAGAGCGGGAGCAGAGAGGAGGCTGGTAACTACAGACCGGTTAGCCTCACTTCGGTGGTGGGAAAGGTATTGGAGTCGCTGCTGAAGGAAAGAATTGTGAACTATCTACAAGCAGCAGAATTGATGGACCAGAGGCAGCATGGTTTCACCAAGGGAAGGTTCTGTCAGACAAATCTGATAGACTTTTTTGATTCGGTGACTAAGGAATTGGATCGAGGAAGAGTGCTCGATGTCATCTACTTGGATTTCAGCAAAGCTTTTGATACGGTCCTGCACAGGAGACTGGTGAATAAAATGAGAAGCTTAGGAGTGAGTGCCGAGGTGGTGGCCTGGATTGCAAACTGGTTGACGGACAGAAGACAATGTGTGATGGTAAATGGAGCTCTCTCTGAAGAGAGAGCGGTATTAAGCGGAGTGCCGCAAGGATCGGTGTTGGGACCGGTCCTGTTCAATATAAGAACATGCCATACTGGGTCAGACCAAGAGTCCATCAAGCCCAGCATCCTGATTCCAACAGTGGCCAATCCAGGTCACAGGTACCCGGCAGGATTCCTAAATTACATAAGAACATAAGAAATTGCCATGCTGGGTCAGATCAAAGGTCCATCAAGCCCAGCATCCTGATTCCAACAGTGGCCAATCCAGGTCACAGGTACCCGGCAGGATTCCTAAATTACATAAGAACATAAGAAATTGCCATGCTGGGTCAGATCAAGGGTCCATCAAGCCCAGCATCCTGATTCCAACAGTGGCCAATCTAGGTCACAGGTACCCGGCAGGATTCCTAAATTACATAAGGAGATAAGAAATTGCCATGCTGGGTCAGACCAAGGGTCCATCAAGCCCAGCATCCTGATTCCAACAGTGGCCAATCCAGGTCACAGGTACCCGGCAGGATTCCTAAATTACATAAGAACATAAGAAATTGCCATGCTGGGTCAGATCAAGGGTCCATCAAGCCCAGCATCCTGATTCCAACAGTGGCCAATCCAGGTCACAGGTACCCGGCAGGATTCCTAAATTACATAAGAACATAAGAAATTGCCATGCTGGGTCAGATCAAAGGTCCATCAAGCCCAGCATCCTGATTCCAACAGTGGCCAATCCAGGTCACAGGTACCCGGCAGGATTCCTAAATTACATAAGAACATAAGAAATTGCCATGCTGGGTCAGATCAAGGGTCCATCAAGCCCAGCATCCTGATTCCAACAGTGGCCAATCCAGGTCACAGGTACCCGGCAGGATTCCTAAATTACATAAGAACATAAGAAATTGCCATGCTGGGTCAGATCAAGGGTCCATCAAGCCCAGCATCCTGATTCCAACAGTGGCCAATCCAGGTCACAGGTACCCGGCAGGATTCCTAAATTACATAAGAACATAAGAAATTGCCATGCTGGGTCAGATCAAGGGTCCATCAAGCCCAGCATCCTGTTTCCAACAGTGGCCAATCCAGGCCATAAGAACCTGGCAAGCACCCAAAAACTAAATCTATTTCATGTTACCGTTGCTAGTAATAGCAGTGGCTATTTTCTAAGTCAACCTAATTGGTCACCTATATATCTTTGTGAGCGAAATTGCGGATGGGATAGAAGGTAAGGCTTGTCTTTTTGTGGATAACACTAAGATCTGAACAAAGTGGACACGCCGGAAGGAGTGTGTTACGACTATGGCTGCTATGCAGCTGCCTCACCACCAGAGGTCCCCCATGAGCATGTTCTCCTGGCCGGCCCAGTCCGCCCGCCTTGTCTACTCTGTTTCTGACTTCCTTTATAACCCTGTCTAGCATTTCCCTCCATGCCTCGGCATCGAGCTCGTCTGGGCTCTCTGCTCTAGCCTCCTGCCTGCCTCTGTGTGGCCTTCGGGCCTCCTGCCTGCCTCTGTGTGGTCTTCAGGCTTCTGCCTTGCTCTGTTGCCTTCGGGCATCTAGCTTAGTTGTGCTGCCTTCGGGCTTGTGTGTTTTATATTTAGTGTTGTAATGTTTGGTTAGTCTGTCTGGTCATTGTCAGTCTTGTTTTCCCTTAGTTCCCCTAGTCCAGTCACTCATACCAATAGTCAGTATCACCCTTACCTACACGCAACCCTGAGTCCATCCTTACCAGCACCCAGCTCCAGTATTCTGATCACCTCTACATGCATTCACTTCCACACATACCTCCACGCTGTTCCTGTGTTTAAGTTCACCCTTACCTCCACACACCTTGTATTAGACTCCCTCCACCAGCTCTCACTACCACAGGCACACATCTGTTAGTATTCAGATCCATAAGCCCCAGCCAGTACCCAGCCTTACACACTCCTGCCTGCACCAGATTCTACTCCAGCCTGCAACCCCTGTCTCTCTCCACCTGGAGTCACCCCTGCAGGTGGTGTTTACCACACCTAACCGGTGCCCATTTGTAACAGAGTGGAGAGAATGAGACGGGATTTAAGGAAGCTGGAAGAGTGGTCAAAGATATGGCAGCTGAGATTCAATGCCAAGAAGTGCAGAGTCATGCATATGGGGTGTAGAAATACAAAAGAACTGTATTCGATGGGGGGTGAAGGGCTGATGTGCACGGAGCAGGAGAGAGACCTTGGGGTGATAGTGTCTAATGATCTGAAGTCAGCGAAATAATGTGACAAGGTAATAGCTAAAGCCAGAAGAATGCTGGGCTGCATAGAGAGAGGAATATCGAGTAAGAAAACGGAAGTGATTATTCCCTTGTACAGGTCCTTGGTGAGGCCTCTCCTGGAGTACTGTGTTCAGTTCTGGAGACCGTATCTCCGAAGGGACAGAGACAGGATGGAGGTGATCCAGAGAAGGGCGACCAAAAAGGTGGATGGTCTTCATCGACTGACTTATGAGGAGAGATTGAAGAATCTAAATATGTACACCCTGGAGGAAAGGAGGAGCAGAGTGATATGTTACAGACTTTCAGATACTTGAAAGGGTTTAATGATCCAAAGACAATGCCAAACCTTTTCCGTTGGAAAAAAATCAGCAGTACCAGGGGTCACGATTTGAAGCTCCAGGGAGGAAGACTCAGAACCAATGTCAGGAAGTATTTCTTCACAGGGTGGTGGATGCCTGGAACACCCTTCCGGAGGAAGTGGTGAAGACCAAAACTGTGAAGGATTTCAAAGGGGTGTGGGATAAACACTGTGGATCCATAAAATCTAGAGGATGTGAATGAAGAGAAGAGGCATGGGGGTGGCTTGTGGAAATGCCTGCTACTTCCTGGAGATGAATATCCTTAGTGAGAGGAAATGTGGAAAAAAGGATTTGCATTCACAAAAAAGCGGGGGAGTAGCTTGCTTGTTGCGGTGGTTACTACCCCAAACCAAATAAGTCTGATACTTCACTTTCAATGCATATCCAGCATTGCTCTCTGCTTCTACGGCAGGGGGGAAAGAGGAAAAGAGGATTTATATTCAGGCAACAACCAACAAGGACTGAATTACATAGTCTGGGTAGACTAATTATGAGTGTAGCTTGCTTGTTACAGTGGTTACTAACCCCAATCAATTAAGTCTGACACTTCACTTGGAATACATATCCAGCACAACTCACTGCTTTAATGGCAGGGAGGAATGAAGAAAAGAGGATTTATATTCAGATAACCAACAAGGACTGAATTGCACAGGCTGGGTAAACAAGTGTGGGAGTAGCTTGCTTATTGTGGCAGTTACTACCCCATACCAATTAAGCTAGATACTTCACTTAGATGAAGCTCCAGCATTGCTATCTACATCGATGGCGGGGGTGGAAGGGAAATAGAACCAAAAAGTTACTAATAAGGGCCAAGAGTACCATAAGTATGAGAGAAAAAAAAAGTGTGAAAGCTTGCTGGGCAGACTGGATGGGCCGTTTTGGTCTTCTTCTGCCGTCATTTCTATGTTTCTATCTATAACAGGTAACAAACTAACATTCCCTCTGGTGAAGAAGAGAGCCTTCACTTGGTGAAGCTTTGTCTTCTCTTCTGGTCTTCTTTCGTCTCGGTGTGGCCAACTTCCCACCCATGCTCATGGCTCTCCTGGAGTCAGCGGAAAGATAAGAAGAAACAACTAGATCTCAATCAGTCTCAGCAACATTGCAAAAACAAATTGAAAGAAGTCAGGTGCACAGAAGACACAAGGGTAACAAAATACACATCACGATGGTCCAACAGAAGTCAACACCATTTGCAAGATGAATACTCTTTTTATGCCAAAAATAAAAGTACCAATCATATTCGCTATAAACCCAATACATCATTTTTCAAATTTCACAGCTGTGGTCACATATAATGTTTCTGTATTGATTATATAACAACTGTTTGAGGAAAAAAATACATTTTAAGTGAAAGGTGGTGGTTTCATATAATCTTTAAGTGGGAACCATCCAGGTTATCCCATCATTGTTTTGTATAATCATAAACACACCAACCCCCACCTCTTGTGTTATCTCAATCGTGCCACGAACAATAAAATTTGCTATTTTAATGTCTAAAGACTCTCAATTATTTGTTGTGCTTATACTGTGCCATAAAAGACATCCCAATGTTCAAACAACCGCCGTTGTATAACTACTTAACTGAAAGTTATGACCTCCTCCTCTACTCGTTCTTAAGTTGGTTAATCAACTTGACTTGTACAAGTTTCGGATGGAATCCTTCTTCAGGGGTTACCATCTTGCTGCAACCCGATGTTTGCATAATGTTGATGTTCACTCCTTTTCATTTTATATGTGATCACGGCAGAGAAATTTGAAAAATGATGTATGATAGTTTCAAATTTGGCCCATACAAGTGTTCTGGTAATATTTGGTTTGTCACATAGTTGGTGATCAGTGAAAAATAAAAGTACGTAATCCCTCTTCTATTTTCCTGCCAAACTAAGTCTTCCAGAGTGCTGAGATGTAATGATGCTTACAGTTGCTCCACAAAAGCTTTCACTGCCTTGCTATTTGTGAAAACTTTAGTTTCTCCCTGATTAAATACTTTGTCGACAGGAAGCTGCAGTGAGAATTTCCTCTTATTAAATTATTGGTGCAGTGTGGGGTTATTTCTCTGTGAGATGCTAATACTTCAGCTGAGACGTCTGGGAAGAATAAGAGTTTACTATTCTCATATTTCAGATCAGTGGTTTTATGATAAGCAGCAAGAATTTTAATTTTATCTGTAAAATTCAAGTACTTTTCTATGATTTACTGCAGCTTAACCAGAACTGCTGCTACTCGACCAAAATGATGAGCCCGCTCTGCACGAATAGGCCGCTCTGTTGTGGCTTCCTGATAAGAACATAAGAAAATGCCATACTGGGTCAGACCAATGGTCCATCAAGCCCAGCATCCTTTTCCAACAGTGGCCAATCCAGGCCATAAGAACCTGGCAAGTACCCAAAAACTAAGTCTATTCCATGTTACCATTGCTAATGGCCGTGGCTATTCTCTTAGGGGCGGATTTTCAGAGCCCTGCGCGCCGGGAAGCCTATTTTACATAGGCCTACCGGCGCGCGCAGAGCCCCGGGACTCGCGTAAGTCCCGGGGTTCTCCGAGGGGGGCGTGTCGAAGGCGTGTCGAGGGCGGGCCCGGTCATTGTGGCGTTTCGGGGGGGTGTCGGCAGCGTTTTGGGGGCGTGGCTGCGGCCCGGGGCGGTCCGGGGGCGTGGCCGCGCCCTCCGTACCCGCCCCCAGGTCGCGGCCCGGCGCGCAAGAGGCCCGCTGGCGCGCAGGGATTTACGCCTCCCGGAGGGAGGCGTAAATCCCCCGACAAAGGTAGGGGGGGGGTTTAGACAGGGCCGGGCGGGTGGGTTAGGTAGGGGAAGGGAGGGGAAGGTGAGGGGAGGGCAACCCCCGTTCCCTCCGAGACCGCTCCGATTTCGGAGCGGCCTCGGAGGGAACGGGGGTAGGCTGCGCGACTCGGCGCGCACCGGCTATACAAAATCCATAGCCTTGCGCGCGCCGATCCAGGTTTTTAGCAGATACGCGCGGCTCCGCGCGTATCTACTAAAAGTAGAGCGCAAACAAAAGTAGAGCGCAAACAAAAGTAGGCTATTCACGCTCCTTTTAAAATCCGCCCCTAAGTGAACTTAATAGCAGGTAAAGGACTTCTCCTCCAAGAACTTATCCAATCCTTTTTTAAACACAGCTATACTAACTGCACTAACCACATCCTCTGGCAACAAATTCCAGAGTTTAATTGTGCGTTGAGTAAAAAAGAACTTTCTCCGATTAGTTTTAAATGTGCCCCATGCTAACTTTCATGGAGTGCCCCCTAGTCTTTCTATTATCCGAAAGAGTAAATAACAGATTCACATCTACCTGTTCTAGACCTCTCATGATTTCAAACACCTCTATCATATCCCCCCTCAGTCGTTTCTTCTCCAAGCTGAAAAGTCCTAACCTCTTCAGTCTTTCCTCATAGGGGAGCTGTTCCATTGCCCTTATCATTTTGGTAGCCCTTCTCTGTACCTTCTCCATCGCAATTATATCTTTTTTGAGATGCGGCGACCAGAATTGTACACAGTATTCAAGGTGTGGTCTCACCATGGAGCGATACAGAGGCATTATGACATTTTCCGTTTTATTTACCATTCCCTTTCTAATAATTCCCAACATTGTTTGCTTTTTGACTGCCGCAGCACACTGAGCCGACGATTTCAATGTGTTATCCACTATGATGCCTAGATCTCTTTCTTCGGTTGTAGCACCTAATATGGAAACCAACATTGTGTAATTATAGCATGGGTTATTTTTCCCTATATGCATCACCTTGTACTTATCCACATTAAATTTCATCTGCCATTTGGATGCCCAATTTTCCAGTCTCACAAGGTCTTCCTGCAATTTATCACAATCTGCTTGTGATTTAACTACTCTGAACAATTTTGTGTCATCTGCAAATTTGATTATCTCACTCGTCGTATTTCTTTCCAGATCATTTATAAATATATTGAAAAGTAAGGGTCCCAATACAGATCCCTGAGGCACTCCACTGTCCACTCCCTTCCACTGAGAAAATTGTCCATTTAATCCTACTCTCTGTTTCCTGTCTTTTAACCAGTTTGCAATCCACGAAAAGACATCGCCACCTATCCCATGACTTTTTACTTTTCCTAGAAGCCTCTCATGAGGAACTTTGTCAAACGCCTTCTGAAAATCCAAGTATACTACATCTACCAGTTCAACTTTATCCACATGTTTATTAACTCCTTCAAAAAAGTGAAGCAGATTTGTGAGGCAAGACTTGCCCTGGGTAAAGCCATGCTGACTTTGTTCCATTAAACCATGTCTTTCTATATGTTCTGTGATTTTGATGTTTAGAACACTTTCCACTATTTTTCCTGGCACTGAAGTCAGGCTAACCGGTCTGTAGTTTCCCGGATCGCCCCTGGAGCCCTTTTTAAATATTGGGGTTACATTTGCTATCCTCCAGTCTTCAGGTACAATGGATGATTTTAATGATAGGTTACAACTTTTTACTAATAGGTCTGAAATATCAATTTTTAGTTCCTTCAGAACTCTGGGGTGTATACCATCCGGTCCAGGTGATTTACTACTCTTCAGTTTGTCAATCAGGTCTACCACATCTTCTAGGTTCACCGTGATTTGATTCAGTCCATCTGAATCATTACCCATGAAAACCTTCTCCATTACGGTTACCTCCCCAACATCCTCTTTAGTAAACACTGAAGCAAAGAAATCATTTAATCTTTCTGCGATGGCCTTATCTTCTCTAAGTGCCCCTTTAACCCCTCGATCATCTAACGGTCCAACTGACTCCCTCACAGGCTTTCTGCTTCGGATATATTTTTAAAAGTTTTTACTGTGAGTTTTTGCCTCTACAGCCAACTTCTTTTCAAATTCTCTCTTAGCCTTTCTTATCAATGTCTTACATTTAACTTGCCAACGTTTATGCTTTTTCCTATTTTCTTCTATTGGATCCTTCTTCCTATTTTGAATGAAGATCTTTTGGCTAAAATAGCTTCTTTCACCTCCCCTTTTAACCATGCCGGTAATTGTTTTGCCTTCTTTCCACCTTTCTTAATGTGTGGAATACATCTGGACTGTGCTTCTAGAATGGTATTTTTTAACAATGACCACGCCTCTTGGATATTTTTTACTTTTGTAGCTGCTCCTTTCAGATTTTTTCTAACAATTTTTCTCATTTTATCAAAGTTTCCCTTTTGAAAGTGTAGCACAAGAGCCTTGGATTTGCATACTGTTCCTCTTCCAGTCATTAAATCAAATTTGATCATGTTATGATCACTATTGCCAAGCGGCCCCACCACCGTTACCTCTCTCACCAAGTTCTGTGCTCCACTGAGAATTAGATCTAAAATTGCTCCCTCTCTCGTCGGTTCCTGAACCAATTGCTCCATAAAGCTATCATTTATTCCATCCAGGAACGTTATCTCTCTAGCGTGTCCCGATGATACATTTACCCAGTCAATATTGGGGTAATTGAAGTCTCCCATTATTACCGCACTACCAATTTGGTTAGCTTCCCTAATTTCTCTTAGCATTTCACTGCCCATCTCACCATCTTGACCAGGTGGACGGTAGTATACCCCTATCACTATAGTCTTCCCCAACACACAAGGGATTTCTACCCATAAAGATTCAATTTTGTATTTAGTCTCATGCAGGATGTTTATCCTGTTGGACTCTATGCCATCCCGGACCTAAAGCGCCACACCTCCTCCCGGGTGCTCCTCTCTGTCATTGCGATATAATTTGTACCCCAGTATAGCACTGTCCCATTGGTTATCCTCTTTCCACCATGTCTCTGAGATGCCAATTAAGTCTATGTCATCATTCACTGCTATACATTCTAATTCTCCCATCTTACTTCTTAGACTTCTGGCATTAGCATACAAACATTTCAAAGTTTGTTTTTTGTTTGCTGGCCATCTCACCGCTCTCGTTCCAAAAGCTCATTGATGCTACGTTGGGCAGCCACGGATGGGGATGATCGGGGCCCAGATCCGCGCCAAGAAATTGGACCGAAAATTGCGATTATCAGTGGGGGAGTTGAGAGCAAGCTAGACACACATCCTACTCATTTATCGGATCACGTGGTCCATCCACTTTCAATGTTTTATTCAAGTCTGTGTCAGGCAAACGTTCCAGTCTCCCCACCATGTAGAAAGTTACAATACCAAAAGAGACTAATGTATCCATCAGGTGGTGACAGAAATCATGTTATTCCATATTTGGACCATAAAAGTATATCCTGCTGTCCGAAGATTCACATTACAGCGCAGGAGATATATAACTCTCTATGTGTATACTGCTGTCTGAAGATTCATATTACAGCCCAGAAGGAGATATGTAACTGTGTATACTGCTGTCTGAAGATTCACATTACAGTGTAGAAAGAGATATTTAACTCTCTATTTGTATACTGCTGTCTGAAGATTTTATTTATTAGTTTGTTTTTTATATACAGACATTTGATATGGCATATCACATCGGTTTACAGAAAAACTCATGGAATAATATGACAACGGTGTCTTATTATTATTACATAGTAACAAAGAACCTTAATTAACAATTTGGAACTTATGTTTGATATACATTGAAACAGTGTAACTTAATTACCAAATTGGAATTTCATTTGAATTACATCGGGCAACTGAAAGGGGTGGCTTGAGGAAGGAGATATGTAACTCTCTATTTGTATACTGCTGTCTGAAGATTCACATTGCAGCATAGAAGGAGATATGTAACTATTTGTATACTGCTGTCTGAAGATTCACATTACAGCATAGAAGGAGATATGTAACTCTCTATTTGTATACTGCTGTCTGAAGATTCACATTACAGCATAGAAGGAGATATGTAACTCTCTATTTGTATACTGCTGTCTGAAGATTCACATTACAGCATAGAAGGAGATATCTAACTCTCTATTTGTATACTGCTGTCGGAAGATTCTCATTACAGTGTAGAAGGAGATATGCAACTCTCTATTTGTATAATGCTGTCTGAAGATTCACATTACAGCATAGAAGGAAATATGTAACTCTCTATTTGTATACTGCTGTCTGAAGATTCACATTACAGTGTAGAAGGAGATATGTAACTGTGTATACTGCTGTCTGAAGATTCACATTACAGTGTAGAAGGAGGTATGTAACTCTTTGTATACTGCTGTCTGAAGATTCACATTACAGCATAGAAGGAGATATGTAACTCTCTATTTGTATACTGCTGTCTGAAGATTCACATTACAGCATAGAAGGAGATATGTAACTCTCTATTTGTATACTGCTGTCGGAAGATTCTCATTACAGTGTAGAAGGAGATATGCAACTCTCTATTTGTATACTGCTGTCGGAAGATTCTCATTACAGTGTAGAAGGAGATATGCAACTCTCTATTTGTATACTGCTGTCTGAAGATTCACATTACAGCATAGAAGGAAATATGTAACTCTCTATTTGTATACTGCTGTCTGAAGATTCACATTACAGTGTAGAAGGAGATATGTAACTGTGTATACTGCTGTCTGAAGATTCACATTACAGTGTAGAAGGAGGTATGTAACTCCCTATTTGTATACTGCTGTCTGAAGATTCACATTACAGCATAGAAGGAGATATGTAACTCTCTACTTTTATACTGCTGTCTGAAGATTCACATTACAGTGTAGAAGGAGATATGCAACTCTCTATTTCTATACTGCTGTCTGAAGATTCACATTACAGCATAAAAGGAGATATGTAACTCTCTATTTGTATACTGCTGTCTGAAGATTCACATTACAGCATAAAAGGAGATATGTAACTCTCTGTTTGTATACTGCTGTCTGAAGGTTCACTTACAGTGTAGAAGGAGATATGTAACTCCCTATTTGTATACTGCTGTCTGAAGATTCACATTACAGTGTAGAAGGAGATATGTAACTCTCTATTTCTATACTGCTGTCTGAAGATTCACATTACAGTGTAGAAGGAGATATGTAACTCCCTATTTGTATACTGCTGTCTGAAGATTCACATTACAGCATAGAAGGAGATATGTAACTATTTGTATACTGCTGTCTGAAGATTCACATTACAGCATAGAAGGAGATATGTAACTATTTGTATACTGCTGTCTGAAGATTCACATTACAGTGTAGAAGGAGATATGTAACTCTCTATTTCTATACTGCTGTCTGAAGATTCACATTACAGTGTAGAAGGAGATTTGTAACTCCCTATTTGTATACTGCTGTCTGAAGATTCACATTACAGCATAGAAGGAGATATGTAACTATTTGTATACTGCTGTCTGAAGATTCACATTACAGCATAGAAGGAGATATGTAACTATTTGTATACTGCTGTCTGAAGATTCACATTACAGCATAGAAGGAGATATGTAACTATTTGTATACTGCTGTCTGAAGATTCACATTGCAGCATAGAAGGAGATATGTAACTATTTGTATACTGCTGTCTGAAGATTCACATTACAGCATAGAAGGAGATATGTAACTATTTGTATACTGCTGTCTGAAGATTCACATTACAGCATAGAAGGAGATATGTAACTATTTGTATACTGCTGTCTGAAGATTCACATTACAGCATAGAAGGAGATATGTAACTATTTGTATACTGCTGTCTGAAGATTCACATTGCAGCATAGAAGGAGATATGTAACTATTTGTATACTGCTGTCTGAAGATTCACATTGCAGCATAGAAGGAGATATGTAACTATTTGTATACTGCTGTCTGAAGATTCACATTGCAGCATAGGAGATATGTAACTCTCTATTTGTATACTGCTGTCTGAAGATTCACATTACAGTGTAGAAGGAGATATGTAACTCCCTATTTGTATACTGCTGTCTGAAGATTCACATTACAGTGTAGAAGGAGATATGTTTTATTTATTTTATTTATTTATTTATTTAAGTTTTTTATATACCAACATTCAGGACGGTGGTCCCATCATGCTGGTTCACAAGAAACAGGGGTGAAATTATAATAAACTTTACCATTTAAACAAAAGTGCAGAAAAGCAGTTACATATAACAAGGAAAACAATAACTTGGAATGAGAGAGGAAATGAAGATCAGATAGTTATATACAAGTATAAATAACATTGTGAAAGGTGGTTATTAACGCTAATGTTAGCGGAGCTTGTTGCATGAAGGGAGTTAGATGGAGTTGGAGTTGGGGAAGGCCTGTGTGAACAGCCACGTTTTGAGTCTTTTCTTGAATGTTGAAATGTTGGGTTCCATTCTAAGATCGGGGGGAATGGAGTTCCATAATGTTGGACCGGCTGTGGAGAATGCCCGATCTCTAAGCGTGATGTGTCTGGTAGTCTTGGCTGGAGGTACTTGAAGTGATCCTTTGTAAGCATCTCTTGTCGGTCTTGTGGAATGGTGTAATCGGAGAGGAATATGGAGATCGATTGGGGCTAATTGATGAATGTTTTTGAAAATGGTGAGAATGGCCTTGTAGATTATTCTGAAGTGGATGGGCAGCCAATGGAGGTCCATCAAGATGGGTGTTATGTGTTCTCTTCTCCTGGTGTTGGTGAGTATACGGGCGGAGGCATTTTGTACCATTTGTAATGGTTTGGTATGTGATGAAGGGAGACCAAGCATGATGGTGTTACAATAGTCCAGCTTTGCGAAAATGATTGATTGTAGGATCGTTCTGAAGTCATGTGTGTGGAAGAGAGGTCGTATTCTTTTCAGCACTTGGAGCTTATAAAAGCAGTCTCTGGTGGTTTTGTTGATGTTGGCTTTCAGGTTTAGGTGATTGTCAATTTGAACTCCAAGATCTCTCACTTGTGTAGTGCTTGGTACGATAGGATGAGTGTATGTGATGGAACTGTTTTCAGGAGTGATGAGTAGAAGTTCCGTTTTTGATGAATTTATTATCAGGTTGAGACTTGTAAGCAGTTGTTTGATATTTTGGAGGCAGGATTCCCAGTAGAACAGTGTTTTTGCGAGCGATTCTTCGATGGGGATCAGTACCTGAATATCGTCGGCGTATAGAAAATGTTTGAGATTGAGGTCAGTGAGAAGTTTACATAAGGGTAACAGATAAATGTTAAACAAGGTAGGAGACAGGGATGAACCCTGAGGGACTCCTACTGCTGCGGGGTGTAGAGAGGATTCTTTATTATGAATTTTGACCTTATAACCTCTATTGCTGAGGAAGGTTCTGAACCATGATAGGGCAGTGCCTGAGATACCTATGGCTGATAATTGGTTGATGAGAAGGGAGTGATTGACCGTATCAAATGCAGACGAGAGGTCAAGTAGTATCAGAAGGAAGGCTTGTCCTTTGTCTAAGCCTAGGATGATGTAGTCAGTCATAGAGATGAGGCGGGCTTCCGTGCTTAAGGTTTTACGGAATCCGTATTGTGATGGAAATAGAAGGTTGTTGTCTTCAATGTGGTTTGAGAGTCGTGAATTTACCAATTTTTCCATTATCTTGGCTATGAATGGGAGGTTAGCTATCGGTCTGAAATTTTTAGGATCGTTTGGGTCGAGATTTGGTTTTTTGAGAAGGGGTTTGAGTGAGGCAAGTTTGAGGTTGTCCGGGTAGAGTCCTTGTGTGAGGGAGCAATTTATGATGTCTGCCAGGGTTTTGGAGATAGATTCTGGAATTGCTAGTAGTAGTTTGGCTGGGATGTGATCCGAAGGATGAGAGGAAGGTTTCATTTTCCTTAGGATTCCTTGGATCTCAGCGGATGAAGTTGTGTCGAGTTCTTCTAAACGAGTGTAGTTGATTGAGGGTTGAGGAGTGGTTAGTGGAACAGTGGGGTTCGTGGGGAGCTGCGATAGGAGAGTATTGATTTTATTGTTGAAGAAAAGAGCTAGTTCTTCTGCTTTTGATTGAGCTTGGTCATGTGAGATCTCAGGTTGTTTAACTTGTGTGAGGTTGGCTACATAGCTGAAGAGGGCTTTGGCATCGAAAACAAGGTCGTGTATCTTTGAGGCGTAGTAGTCCCTCTTGGATCTTAGGGTGCTTGATTTGTATTGATGCAGAGATGCTTTGTAGATTGAAAGGGTGTTGGTTCCTGGGTTTTTGCGCCATTTAGACTCGTTTTGTCTTAGATGGATTTTGAGCTTTCTTAATTCTGCTGAGAACCATGGCTGTCTTTTGGAGGAATTCTGGTGTGGTTTTTTTGTAATAAGAGGGCATAGTTTGTTGGCTATAGTTTCGGTGATTGTGTTCCATGATCGAAGTGCTGCGTTCGGATCTGTCAGGTCCAGTTGGTGGAGTAGTGGAGATAGGTGATTATTAAGGTCTTCTGGGGAGCAGGTTTTCCTGTAATTGAAGGAGGGCAAAGGAATGTAAGCCGGGTTGGTATCTTTTATAGAGAATGAAGTAGTTATGAGATAGTGATCTGACCACGGGACCTTTGTGCAATTAGGTATAGATACTGTCTTGATTGCAGTGTTAACGAAGATCAAGTCTAACGTGTGGCCGGCTTTGTGGGTAGGTTTATTAACTATTTGAGTGAAGCCTAGCGCTGTGAGAGCTGTGAGGAGGGTTTCACAGTTAGGTGATGGGGTAGGGTTATCAACGTGCATGTTGAAATCCCCTAGAACGATGGCTGGCGAGTCAAAGTTGATGAGGGAAGAGGTTAGTTCAACCAGTGGAGAGGCATCTGATTCCAAGAGTCCTGGGGGAGCATATACGAGGAGGATTTGAAGCTTGTCTGAGGTGAAGAAGCCGAATTCAAGTTTTGAGTTGGAATTGGATTGCTGTAGCGAGAATCTGAGGTCCTTTTTAGTTGCTAAGAGAATGCCTCCTCCCTTTTTTTTTATGACGAGGTAGCGAGAAGAAGTCGTACGCCTCTGTAGGTAGTTGATTAATTATTGCTGTGTCTGATGGTTTTAACCATGTTTCGGTGATTGCACATATCTCCGGTTTCACATCGATGAGGTAGTCATTCAATATTACAGACTTTTTCGTAAGGGATTGAGCATTGAAGAGGCTTAAAGAGAAAAGGGTGAGGCCTAGAAGTTGTGTGGAAGGAGTGACTGGAATTGAAGAGAGGGATTTAAGGTTGTGTTGTTGGGCAAGTCGGAAAGAAGTTCTTTTAGGTGGAGTATTATGTTGGAGAATTGGAATTGTGAAAAATGGGGCCATTTGTGCGGTCTATGTTGTATGAATGTTTGTGGCTTGCTGGAGCGGCTGGATGAATGCTGGATGCTTGTTGGAGCGGCTGGATGAATGCTGGATGCTTGTTGGAGCGGCTGGATGAATGCTGGATGCTTGCTGGAGCGGCTGGATGAATGCTGGATGCTTGCTGGAGCGGCTGGATGAATGCTGGATGCTTGTTGGAGCGGCTGGATGAATGCTGGACGCTTGCTGGAGAGCTTGCTGGCGAGGCGGACTTTTATTCCCTATGGCTGAAGCGGTTAAATCTGTATCTTTGCTGGCTGTTGCCTTTGTTGAAGATTTTGGTTATTCCGCGGGTGTGGCTCGGGGCCTCCTAGGGGCTCTACGAAGGGGCGAGACAAAGGGGCAGGCCCCTTTGTCGCGCACCTTCGACGCGCGACGCTCGGCGCGTGGCGCCTAGCAGGGTAGGATTTAAAGCCCTGCCGGGCTCTCTCTGGTTGGCTGCCTTCAGTTGCAGGGCGGGCCTAGGCGCGTATTTTGTGGTTTTTGTTTAGGTTTTCCTTCGCCGGAAACGGCCTCGGCGATCGCGGCTGGCGTCGGGGTCCCCCGGGTGGGGGGGCCGAAAACTGACCTGACCTTCCCCCGGTGGGGCTCCGGCGCCGGCCGCGCAGGTCTTCGGTCGCCGCGTGGAGGAGAGAGGAAAGAAAGAGGGCGCCGAGCAGGGTAGGATTTAAAGCCCTGCCGGGCTCTCTCTGGTTGGCTGCCTTCAGTTGCAGGGCGGGCCTAGGCGCGTATTTTGTGGTTTTTGTTTAGGTTTTCCTTCGCCGGAAACGGCCTCGGCGATCGCGGCTGGCGTCGGGGTCCCCCGGGTGGGGGGGCCGAAAACTGACCTGACCTTCCCCCGGTGGGGCTCCGGCGCCGGCCGCGCAGGTCTTCGGTCGCCGCGTGGAGGAGAGAGGAAAGAAAAACTATTTGTATACTGCTGTCTGAAGATTCACATTGCAGCATAGGAGATATATAACTCTCTATTTGTATACTGCTGTCTGAAGATTCACATTACAGTGTAGAAGGAGATGTGTATACTGCTGTCTGAAGGTTCACATTACAGCGTAGAAGGAGATGTGTATACTGCTGTCTGAAGATTCACATTACAGCGCAGAAAGAGATATGTAACTCTCTATGTGTATACTGCTGTCTGAAGGTTCACATTACAGCGCAGAAGGACATATGTAACTCTCTGTGTGTATACTGCTGTCTGAAGATTCACATTACAGTGTAGAAGGAGATGTGTATACTGCTGTCTGAAGATTCACATTACAGTGTAGAAGGAGATATGTAACTCTCTATGTGTATACCGCTGTCTGAAGGTTCACATTACAGCGCAGAAGGAGATATGTAACTCTCTGTGTGTATACTGCTGTCTGAAGATTCACATTACAGTGTAGAAGGAGATGTGTATACTGCTGTCTGAAGATTCACATTACAGTGTAGAAGGAGATATGTAACTCTCTATGTGTATACTGCTGTCTGAAGGTTCACATTACAGCGCAGAAGGAGATATGTAACTCTCTGTGTATACTGCTGTCTGAAGGTGCACATTGCAGCATAGAAGGAGATATGTAACTCTCTATTTGTATACTGCTGTCTGAAGGTTCACATTACAGCGCAGAAGGAGATATGTAACTCTCTGTGTGTATACTGCTGTCTGAAGATTCACATTACAGTGTAGAAGGAGATGTGTATACTGCTGTCTGAAGATTCACATTACAGTGTAGAAGGAGATGTGTATACCGCTGTCTGAAGGTTCACATTACAGCGCAGAAGGAGATATGTAACTCTCTGTGTGTATACTGCTGTCTGAAGATTCACATTACAGTGTAGAAGGAGATGTGTATACTGCTGTCTGAAGATTCACATTACAGTGTAGAAGGAGATGTGTATACTGCTGTCTGAAGATTCACATTACAGCGCAGAAGGAGATATGTAACTCTCTGTGTGTATACTGCTGTCTGAAGATTCACATTACAGTGTAGAAGGAGATGTGTATACTGCTGTCTGAACATTCACATTACAGTGTAGAAGGAGATATGTAACTCTCTATGTGTATACTGCTGTCTGAAGGTTCACATTACAGCGCAGAAGGAGATATGTAACTCTCTGTGTATACTGCTGTCTGAAGATTCACATTACAGCATAGAAGGAGATATGTAACTCTCTGTGTATACTGCTGTCTGAAGATTCACATTACAGTGTAGAAGGAGATATATAACTCTCTATTTGTATACTGCTGTCTGAAGATTCACATTACAGTGTAGAAGGAGATATGTAACTCTCTATTTGTATACTGCTGTCTGAAGATTCACATTACAGCACAGAAGGACATATGTAACTCTCTGTGTGTATACTGCTGTCTGAAGGTTCACATTACAGCGCAGAAAGAGATATGTAACTCTCTATGTGTATACTGCTGTCTGAAGGTTCACATTACAGCGCAGAAGGAGATATGTAACTCTCTATGTGTATACTGCTGTCTGAAGGTTCACATTGCAGCATAGAAGGAGATAT
This sequence comes from Rhinatrema bivittatum, assembly GCF_901001135.1. NCBI lineage: Eukaryota > Metazoa > Chordata > Amphibia > Gymnophiona > Rhinatrematidae > Rhinatrema > Rhinatrema bivittatum. The sequence continues at coordinate 588,301 of NC_042616.1, forward strand.
GTAACTCTCTATGTGTATACTGCTGTCTGAAGGTTCACATTACAGTGTAGAAAGAGATATGTAACTCTCTATGTGTATACAGCTGTCTGAAGGTTCACATTACAGTGTAGAAAGAGATATGTAACTCTCTATGTGTATACTGCTGTCTGAAGGTTCACATTGCAGCATAGAAGGAGATATGTAACTCTCTATGTGTATACTGCTGTCTGAAGGTTCACATTACAGTGTAGAAAGAGATATGTAACTCTCTATGTGTATACTGCTGTCTGAAGGTTCACATTACAGTGTAGAAAGAGATATGTAACTCTCTATGTGTATACTGCTGTCTGAAGGTTCACATTGCAGCATAGAAGGAGATATGTAACTCTCTATGTGTATACTGCTGTCTGAAGGTTCACATTACAGTGTAGAAAGAGATATGTAACTCTCTATGTGTATACTGCTGTCTGAAGGTTCACATTACAGTGTAGAAAGAGATATGTAACTCTCTATGTGTATACTGCTGTCTGAAGGTTCACATTGCAGCATAGAAGGAGATATGTAACTCTCTATGTGTATACTGCTGTCTGAAGGTTCACATTACAGTGTAGAAAGAGATATGTAACTCTCTATGTGTATACTGCTGTCTGAAGGTTCACATTGCTGCATAGAAGGAGATATGTAACTCTCTATGTGTATACTGCTGTCTGAAGGTTCACATTACAGCACAGAAGGAGATATGTAACTCTCTGTGTGTATACTGCTGTCTGAAGATTCACATTACAGCGCAGAAGGAGATATGTAACTCTCTATGTGTATACTGCTGTCTGAAGGTTCACATTACAGCGCAGAAGGAGATATGTAACTCTCTGTGTGTATACTGCTGTCTGAAGGTTCACATTACAGCACAGAAGGAGATATGTAACTCTCTGTGTGTATACTGCTGTCTGAAGATTCACATTACAGCGCAGAAGGAGATATGTAACTCTCTATGGGGAGGATTTTCAGAGCCCTGCTCGCGTAAATCCGCCCAAAACCGGGTGGATTTACGCGAACAGGGCCCTGCGCGCCGGGAAGCCTATTTTACATAGGCCTCCCGGCGCGCGCAGAGCCCCGGGACTCGCGTACGTCCCGGGGTTCTCGGAGGGGGGCGTGTCGGGGGGCGGGGCCGGAGCGCGCGGCGTTGCGGGGGCGTGTCGGCAGCGTTTTGGGGGCGGGTACGGGGCGTGGCTACGGCCCGGGGGCGTGGCCGCGCCCTCCGTACCCGCCCCCAGGTCGCGGCCCGGCGCGCAGCAGGCCCGCTGGCGCGCGGGGATTTACGTCTCCCTCCGGGAGGCGTAAATCCCCCGACAAAGGTAAGGGGGGGGGTGTAGACAGGGCCGGGTGGGTGGGTTAGGTAGGGGAAGGGAGGGTAAGGTGAGGGGAGGGCAAAGGAAAGTTCCCTCCGAGGCCGCTCCGATTTCGGAGCGGCCTTGGAGGGAACGGGGGGAGGCAGCGCGGCTCGGCGCGCGCAGGCTATACAAAATCGATAGCCTTGCGCGCGCCGATCCAGGATTTTAGTGGATACGCGCGGCTCTGCGCGTATCTACTAAAATCCAGCGTACTTTTGCTTGAGTCTGATGCGCAAGCAAAAGTAGGCTGATCGCGCTTCTTTTAAAATCTACCCCTATGTGTATACTGCTGTCTGAAGGTTCACATTACAGCGCAGAAGGAGATATGTAACTCTCTGTGTATACTGCTGTCTGAAGATTCACATTACAGCATAGAAGGAGATATGTAACTCTCTATGTGTATACTGCTGTCTGAAGGTTCACATTACAGCGCAGAAGGAGATATGTAACTCTCTGTGTGTATACTGCTGTCTGAAGGTTCACATTACAGCGCAGAAGGAGATATGTAACTCTCTGTGTATACTGCTGTCTGAAGATTCACATTACAGCATAGAAGGAGATATGTAACTCTCTATGTGTATACTGTTGTCTGAAGATTCACATTACAGCGCAGAAGGAGATATGTAACTCTCTGTGTATACTGCTGTCTGAAGATTCACATTACAGCATAGAAGGAGATATGTAACTCTCTATGTGTATACTGCTGTCTGAAGATTCACATTACAGCGCAGAAGGAGATATGTAACTCTCTATGTGTATACTGCTGTCTGAAGGTTCACATTACAGCGCAGAAGGAGATATGTAACTCTCTGTGTATACTGCTGTCTGAAGATTCACATTACAGCATAGAAGGAGATATGTAACTCTCTATGTGTATACTGCTGTCTGAAGGTTCACATTACAGCACAGAAGGAGATATGTAACTCTCTATGTGTATACTGCTGTCTGAAGGTTCACATTACAGCGCAGAAGGAGATATGTAACTCTCTATGTGTATACTGCTGTCTGAAGGTTCACATTACAGCGCAGAAGGAGATATGTAACTCTCTGTGTATACTGCTGTCTGAAGATTCACATTACAGCATAGAAGGAGATATGTAACTCTCTATGTGTATACTGCTGTCTGAAGATTCACATTACAGTGTAGAAGGAGATATGTAACTCTCTGTGTGTATACTGCTGTCTGAAGATTCACATTACAGCGCAGAAGGAGATATGTAACTCTCTGTGTGTATACTGCTGTCTGAAGATTCACATTACAGCATAGAAGGAGATATGTAACTCTCTATGTGTATACTGCTGTCTGAAGGTTCACATTACAGCGCAGAAGGAGATATGTAACTCTCTGTGTGTATACTGCTGTCTGAAGATTCACATTACAGCATAGAAGGAGATATGTAACTCTCTATGTGTATACTGCTGTCTGAAGGTTCACATTACAGCGCAGAAGGAGATATGTAACTCTCTGTGTGTATACTGCTGTCTGAAGATTCACATTACAGCATAGAAGGAGATATGTAACTCTCTGTGTGTATACTGCTGTCTGAAGATTCACATTACAGCATAGAAGGAGATATGTAACTCTCTATGTGTATACTGCTGTCTGAAGGTTCACATTACAGCGCAGAAGGAGATATGTAACTCTCTGTGTGTATACTGCTGTCTGAAGATTCACATTACAGCATAGAAGGAGATATGTAACTCTCTATGTGTATACTGCTGTCTGAAGGTTCACATTACAGCGCAGAAGGAGATATGTAACTCTCTATGTGTATACTGCTGTCTGAAGGTTCACATTGCAGCATAGAAGGAGATATGTAACTCTCTATGTGTATACTGCTGTCTGAAGGTTCACATTACAGCGCAGAAGGAGATATGTAACTCTCTATGTGTATACTGCTGTCTGAAGGTTCACATTACAGCGCAGAAGGAGATATGTAACTCTCTATGTCAGTGGTTCTCAACCTTTTTTCTGTCGGGACACATCTGAGAGATGGTTCTCACATGCATGACACACTGAACACATGATCGTCATGGGGCTAAATATAAACCTATACTCTGTATCTACAGGATCCACCCATACCCCCTAACAATGGCTACAGAACAGAACTAGGACATTCCCCGTTCAATTTAACATGCAAAAGAGATATTTCTGGTGTCATCTCAGTATAACAGCAACATAAACACTCTCTCCTGAGTAGTATCTTGCTCTCACACATTTTCTCTCTTAAAAGCAAGAGAGAGAGCGAGGCCCCCGAGGAGCGGGTACCCTTGGTAAAGTCCGAGGAGGCAGAGGAGCAAGGTAAGTGGAGAGCAGAGAGCGAATCCCATCCGCAGTGATACCTGGAGGCAGCTAGCTAGCAAAACAAAAGACCTTAAATATCTGGCGATGATGACATCATCTCAGGGGGACGCTCCTGAGGTTCGCGCCACAGCTGGTACTTGAGTTGGGGCCGTGCTGTGCGCGTGCCCTTAGGCCTCAGGAGAACATGGCAGAAGGCAGCGTCTAGCCGGTCCGGGGACGCTGGAGGAGGTCGGCAAAATGACGCCGTGGCAGCCAAACTTCCAGCAACCAAAGAGGGAATCGCCAAAGAGGTAAGGTGGGCGGAGTGGAGACATCGGGCTGCAATGGTCGCAATAATTGGTTATTTACACTTTCGAATAATAGAAGGACTAGGGGGCACTCCATGAAGTTAGCATGGGGCACATTTAAGACTAATCGGAGAAAGTTCGTTTTCACTCAGTGCACAATAAAGCTCTGGAATTTGTTGCCAGAGGATGTGGTTAGTGCAGTTAATATAGCTGGGTTTAAAAAAGGTTTGGATAATTTTGTGGAGGAGAAGTCCATTAATGGCTATTAATCAATAACGAATAGCCACTGCTTGTTGTGGGCATTAATAGCATAGTTTTTTTTTTAATTATATCTTTTATTAGAATCAAAGGAATAACAAACATGGGCGAAAATATAGCCAGCCAGCTGACATATAGATTAAAATGCAGCCAAAATTGTGGGTATAACAGCAGACGACTAAATGTTTTCCCACAGACGCAGTTTTCACCTTATTGTAGAAACTCCCTCCCTCCCCCCTTGCCCTCCTTCCCAGCTAGCACATAACCTACACTCACACACACATTCATACATCACACACCCAGGTGCCCGAAACCACAGGCGTGAGACCCGCATAGCCATTATGGAAAATGAAGCGTACGTTCCCACAACCGAAAGTAACTACGTAAAGCAATGCGAGTTTTTGGGTGGGAAATAGTTCCGTTTGTGCCGCTTGTTGCATTGAACATTTCCAGGCTTGTGGGGTGGATAACAGGTCAGAATTCCATGTCAATAAAACTTGTTTTTTTTCGCCAGTACCAGGGCAATGCACACATATTTTAATCCCCCTCTGGGGAGTACTTCGCTTTCCTTCAACTGGTGTGGATAAAACAATGTCCCTGACCAAGGAATTGCACAACCTAGGACTCTCTCCATCAGTCCTCTGACTTGTGACCAGAAATGTCACAATTTTGAACATCCAGAGAACATATGGCAGAGATTTCCTGCCTGTGTACCACATTCGAGACATAGACCGGAAGGCCATAGACATCTGGAGGCTCCCCTTGCTCATGAAAGAAGTGTGCGGTGTAGGAGCTTGAACTGAGTCTCCCGGGGCGCCGCACAGGGCAGTTGCCTCCCTACGCCGGAGAAGGCTCTCTTCAATATGTCCACCTTTGTGGATTCCCCCAGGTCCTCCTGCCATTTAGACGCTAAGTGGGGTAGGTGAGTGGTGGGTAGAGTGGCTTTCAGCTGAAACATCCACACCTTGCTTTTCTTGAAATGCGGAGGGGTGTCAAAGGAAGAATCTTCCTCATCAGATAATATTAATTGGCTCAAGTCTCCCTTGCATATTTGAAAACAGTAATGGCGAGCTTGAAGATGGGCAAAAAAACTGTGTGGAGGGGATTGCCCAACGTGTTTGCAACTGTTGAAACGAGTAAATAGTGGAGTTTTCCTCATCCACCCATTGCTGAAGCAAACGAAAGCCCTTTGAGTCCCACTGTTTAAAAACACTCCCTCCTTGGCCAGGGAGAAAGTTGCTATTTCCCACCAGAGACAAAAAGGGGGAGACATGACACAGCTGCGATGGATAGACGTCTGCCACCTCTTCCATGCCTTACTGTGTGCCCTCATCCAGAAGGAGGACGAGATCCGAGTGTCAGCTTTGAGGCTCGGCATGTGTAGAAGGTCAAGCGGAGAAAGGGGTGCAGTCCATTCCACTAGCAACTCCTCTGGGTCGAACGTTTTATGGCAGAGTAGGCAGGCAACATTATATAGGCGCACGTCCGGTAAGGCAGTGCTTCCCAGTCCCTTATCTAAACGCAGAGTATCATACTAAATAGGGACACGCCTCCCTCCCCATACGAAACTCCTATCATGGATTTAAAGCTACGCATATCTTTTTCTCTGACCCACAAAGGAAACATTTGAAGACAAAATAAAAATTTGGGTAAAACTGCCATTTTAACGACAGCACACCTTCCCAGGAGAGACAATGGAAGGTCCTGCCACCGGTCCAGTTGTCGTTTAGTTTTTTTCCAGGATTGGGAGGAATTTAGCGTCTAGATGAATCCCCAGATATTTTATGGATACATTCGCCCAACTTAGTGGGAACAAACCAACCCAGCGCTGTGGCAGAGCAGTGTCCAGCGGTAAAACCTTTTGTTTGTCCAAATTAAGACGAAGGCCCACAAAGGAGCCAAAATGGTCTATGGACTGTAGGATAGCTTCCAAGATCTCTCCCAGTTTTCATACAAATATCATCATATCATCTGCATATAACCCCAATTTAACCTGTTGACATCCAATTTGTATACCTTGATAGCTGGGTAACATGCAAATGTCTAAGGACATTACAAAAAGTAAGGGGGACAGAGGGCAGCCCTGACTGGTACCCCTCCCCAGGGAGAATGGCTGAGAAAGAACCCCATTGACCATTACTTGGGCATGTGGGCTGGTATATAACAACTGTACCCAACTGATAAATTCCTGTTGTGTCCGGTCGCAGACGGCTGCACCCACTCTGCCTCACCTTTTTTGCCTTTCTCCACCTCCATGGGCAAGATGGCTGCCCATGGAGGTGGAGACTGGAGGAGAGACTGGAAAATTGGGCATCCAAATGGCAGATGAAATTTAATGTGGATAAGTGCAAGGTGATGCATATAGGGAAAAATAACCCATGCTATAATTACACAATGTTGGGTTCCATATTAGGTGCTACCACCCAAGAAAGAGATCTAGGCGTCATAGTGGATAACACATTGAAATCGTCGGTTCAGTGTGCTGCAGCAGTCAAAAAAGCAAACAGAATGTTGGGAATTATAAGAAAGGGAATGGTGAATAAAACGGAAAATGTCATAATGCCCCTGTATCGCTCCATGGTGAGACCGCACCTTGAATACTGTGTACAATTCTGGTCGCTGCATCTAAAAAAAGATATAATTGCGATGGAGAAGGTGCAGAGAAGGGCTACCAAAATGATAAAGGGAATGGAACCGCTCCCCTATGAGGAAAGACTAAAGAGGTTAGGACTTTTCAGTTTGAAGAAGAGAGGGCTGAGGGGGGATATGATAGAGGTGTTTGAAATCATGAGAGGTCTAGAATGGGTAGATGTGAATCGGTTATTTACTCTTTTGGATAGTAGAAAGACTAGGGGGCACTCCATGAAGTTAGCATGGGGCACATTTAAAACTAATCAGAGAAAGTTCTTTTTTACTCAACGCACAATTAAACTCTGGAATTTGTTGCCAGAGGATGTGGTCAGTGCAGTTAGTATAGCTGTGTTTAAAAAAGGATTGGATAAGTTCTTGGAGGAGAAGTCCATTACCTACTATTAAGTTCACTTAGGGGTAGATTTTAAAAGAAGCGCGATCAGCCTACTTTTGCTTGCGCATCAGACTCAAGCAAAAGTACACTGGATTTTAGTAGATACGCGCGGAGCCGCGCGTATCCACTAAAATCCTGGATCGGCGCGCGCAAGGCTATCGATTTTGTATAGCCTGCGCGCGCCGAGCCGCGCTGCCTCCCCCCGTTCCCTCCAAGGCCGCTCCGAAATCGGAGCGGCCTCGGAGGGAACTTTCCTTTGCCCTCCCCTCACCTTACCCTCCCTTCCCCTACCTAACCCACCCACCCGGCCCTGTCTACACCCCCCCCTTACCTTTGTCGGGGGATTTACGCCTCCCGGAGGGAGACGTAAATCCCCGCGCGCCAGTGGGCCTGCTGCGCGCCGGGCCGCGACCTGGGGGCGGGTACGGAGGGCGCGGCCACGCCCCGTACCCGCCCCCAAAACGCTGCCGACACGCCCCCGCAACGCCGCGCGCTCCGGCCCCGCCCCCCGACACGCCCCCCTCCGAGAACCCCGGGACGTACGCGAGTCCCGGGGCTCTGCGCGCGCCGGGAGGCCTATGTAAAATAGGCTTCCCGGCGCGCAGGGCCCTGCTCGCGTAAATCTGCCCGGTTTTGGGCGGATTTACGCGAGCAGGGCTCTGAAAATCCGCCCCTTAGAGAATAGCCACTAGGGATGTGAATCGTTTTCTATATCGTCTTAACGATAGAAATCGTGTGGCAGGGCAAGAAAATCGTCTTAGGAACGATTTTTTAGTTAAAAAATCGTTAAAAATCGTTTTTTCCGATTAGTGCGCACTAACTCGAGTTAGTGCGCACTAACGGGAGTTAGTGCGCACTAACTGAAAATGATACAATTTGACACTTTTCAGGTCAGTTAAGGTCAGTTTAGGAATGAATATGTATTCCTATTGGCTGCCCTCTTATTTATTCATGTTACCAAGTTTCCTACTGACAGTATATGGGGGATGGGAAATGGAAACAGTTGGTAGCTTGACAAAACAAGTAATGTGATCAGTCAATGTGAGTAGAACTTGTGCCCTAACCCTGATACCAGGGGTATTGTGATCTTCCTGCACACAGTGCCCTATCCCTGATACCGGGGGTGTTGTGATCTTCCTGCACACAGTGCCCTATTCCTGATACTGGGGGTGTTGTGATCTTCCTGCACACAGTGCCCTATTCCTGATACCGGGGGTGTTGTGATCTTCTTGCACACATCCCGGTATCAGGGATAGGGCACTGCATGCAGGAAGATCACAACACTCCTGGTATTAATAGGGATAGGGCACTGCATGCAGGAAGATCACAACACTCCTGGTATTAATAGGGATAGGGCACTGCATGCAGGAAGATCACAACACCCCTGGTATCAGGGATAGGGCACTGTGTGCAGGAAGATCACAATACCCCTGAGGAGTGAGGGTCAGGCAGCTCCCCCCTGTCTGTGAAGCCAGCCTCTCACTAGTAATGCAGGGAGGGAGCTGTCTCAGACTTCACCATCCTCCCCCCCCCCCCCTCACCCACACACCATTCACTAGCTGGGACATGGGGGAAGTCAGGAGTGAGGGTCAGGCAGCTCCCCCCCTGTCTGTGAAGCCAGCCTCTCACTAGTAATGCAGGGAGGGAGCTGTCTCAGACTTCACCATCCTCCCCCCCCCCCCTCACCCACACACCATTCACTAGCTGGGACATGGGGGAAGTCAGGAGTGAGGGTCAGGCAGCTCCCCCCTGTCTGTGAAGCCAGCCTCTCACTAGTAATGCAGGGAGGGAGCTGTCTCAGACTTCACCATCCTCCCCCCCCTCACCCACACACCATTCACTAGCTGGGACATGGGGGAAGTCAGGAGTGAGGGTCAGGCAGCTCCCCCCTGTCTGTGAAGCCAGCCTCTCACTAGTAATGCAGGGAGGGAGCTGTCTCAGACTTCACCATCCTCCCCCCCCCCTCACCCACACACCATTCACTAGCTGGGACATGGGGGAAGTCAGGAGTGAGGGTCAGGCAGCTCCCCCCTGTCTGTGAAGCCAGCCTCTCACTAGTAATGCAGGGAGGGAGCTGTCTCAGACTTCACCATCCTCCCCCCCCCCTCACCCACACACCATTCACTAGCTGGGACATGGGGGAAGTCAGGAGTGAGGGTCAGGCAGCTCCCCCCTGTCTGTGAAGCCAGCCTCTCACTAGTAATGCAGGGAGGGAGCTGTCTCAGACTTCACCATCCTCCCCCCCCCCCCTCACCCACACACCATTCACTAGCTGGGACATGGGGGAAGTCAGGAGTGAGGGTCAGGCAGCTCCCCCCTGTCTGTGAAGCCAGCCTCTCACTAGTAATGCAGGGAGGGAGCTGTCTCAGACTTCACCATCCTCCCCCCCCCCCCTCACCCACACACCATTCACTAGCTGGGACATGGGGGAAGTCAGGAGTGAGGGTCAGGCAGCTCCCCCCTGTCTGTGAAGCCAGCCTCTCACTAGTAATGCAGGGAGGGAGCTGTCTCAGACTGGTATCAGGGTTAGGGCACTGTGTGCAGGAAGATCACAACACTCCTGGTATTAATAGGGATAGGGCACTGTAAGAGATGACTGTAGTAGATTGAATAAAGATCTGATGTTTCTGCTCTCCTCACACCAAACAAAAACAACACACAAGCAGAGAAGCCCTTCTTACAAAGCTGAGCTAGTGAGTTAAGTAGGAGGAAAAGTAAACATACTGGTGCCAGTGTGGCTACTTAAAAAATACACTTACCAACAATCAATTACATATATTTGAACTGTGTACAGTTCCAGCCAGGACCACCTTTCTAAAATGCACAGTGATTGGCAAATTCAACATGCACTAGCATTTCAGGTGCCTGCTAACAAAAATAATAAACAAACAAGTTCTAGTCACGTGAGTGCTGATCATTACATTACTTTTTTTGTCAAGCTTCCAACTGTTTCCATTTCACATCCCCCCAACCATATTGGTAACATCAATAGATAAGAGCACAGCCAGCCAATAGGAATACATACATACATATTCATTCCTAAGTGACCTTTACTGACCTGGGAAGTGTGAACACTTTGTTTCATTTTCTGTTGGTGTTCGTTAGTTTCCAGTTCCATTTCCCATCCCCCCAACCATCACCTCAGTGGTAACCTTGGTAACATCAATAGATAAGAGGGCAGCCAGCCAATAGGAACACATATTCATTCCTAACTGACCTTCAGTGACCTGGAAAGTGTTTATTTGTATCATTTTCAGTTAGTGCGCACTAAATCGAGTTAGTGCGCACTAACGGGGAGTTAGTGCGCACTAACACGATTTAACGATTTTTAACGATAAATCGTTAGAATTTCTATTGTATCGTGTTCTATAACGATTTAAGACGATATAAACATTATCGGACGATAATTTTAATCGTTGAAAAACGATTCACATCCCTAATAGCCACTGCCATTAGCAATGGTAACATGGAATAGACTTACGGGCGGATTTTCAGAGCCCTGCTCGCCTAAATCCGCCCAAATCCGGGCAGATTTAGGCGAGCAGGGCCCTGCGCGCCGGTAAGCCTATTTTACATAGGCCTACCGGCGCGCGCAGAGCCCCGGGACTCGCGTAAGTCCCGGGGTTTTCGGAGGGGACGTGTCGGGGGGCGCGCCCGAACCGCGCGGCGTTTTCGGGGCGTGTCGGGAGCGTTCCGGGGGCGGGCCCGGGGGCGTGGCCGCGCCCTCCGGACCCGCCCCCAGATCGCGTCCCGGCGCGCTAGCGGCCCGCTGGCGCGCGGGGATTTACTTCTCCCTCCGGGAGGCGTAAATCCCCTAACAAAGGTAAGGGGGGGGTTTAGACAGGGCTGGGTGGGTGGGTTAGGTAGGGGAAGGGAGGGGAAGGTGAGGTGAGGGCAAAAGAAAGTTCCCTCCGAGGCCGCTCCGATTTCGGAGCGGCCTCGGAGGGAACGGGGGTAGGCTGCGCGGCTTGGCGCGCGCCGGCTATACGAAATCGATAGCCTTGCGCACGCAGATCCCGGATTTCAGCGGATACGCGCGGCTACGCGCGTATCTACTGAAATCCAGCGTACTTTTGTTGGCGCCTGGAGCGCCAACAAAAGTACGCCTATTCACGGTTTTTGAAAATCTACCCCTTAGTTTTTGGGTACTTGCCAGGTTCTTATGGCCTGGATTGCCCACTGTTGGAATCAGGATGCTGGGCTTGATGGACCCTTGGTCTGACCCAGTATGGCAATTTCTTATGTTCTTATGTAATTTAGGAATCCTGCCGGGTACCTGTGACCTGGATTGGCCACTGTTGGAATCAGGATGCTGGGCTTGATGGACCCTTGGTCTGACCCAGCATGGCAATTTCTTATGTTCTTATGTAATTTAGGAATCCTGCCGGGTACCTGTGACCTGGATTGGCCACTGTTGGAATCAGGATGCTGGGCTTGATGGATCCTTGATCTGACCCAGCATGGCATGTTATGTTCTTATGTAATTTAGGAATCCTGCCGGGTACCTGTGACCTGGATTGGCCACTGTTGGAATCAGGATGCTGAGCTTGATGGACCTTTGATCTGACCCAGCATGGCATTTTCTTATGTTCTTATGTAATTTAGGAATCCTGCTGGGTACCTGTGACCTGGATTGGCCACTGTTGGAATCAGGATGCTGGGCTTGATGGACCCTTGATCTGACCCAGCATGGCAATTTCTTATGTTCTTATGTAATTTAGGAATCCTGCCAGGTACCTGTGACCTGGATTGGCCACTGTTGGAATCAGGATGCTGGGCTTGATGGACCTTTGATCTGACCCAGCATGGCAATTTCTTATGTTCTTATGTAATTTAGGAATCCTACTGGGTACCTGTGACCTGGATTGTCCACTGTTGGAATCAGGATGCTGGGCTTGATGGACCTTTGATCTGACCCAGCATGGCAATTTCTTATGTTCTTATGTAATTTAGGAATCCTGCCAGGTACCTGTGACCTGGATTGGCCACTGTTGGAATCAGGATGCTGAGCTTGATGGACCCTTGATCTGACCCAGCATGGCAATTTCTTATGTAATTTGTGAATCCTGCCGGGTACCTGTGACCTGGATTGGCCACTGTTGGAAACAGGATGCTGGGCTTGATGGACCCTTGATCTGACCCAGCATGGCAATTTCTTATGTTCTTATGTAATTTAGGAATCCTGCCAGGTACTTGTGACCTGGATTGGCCACTGTTGGAATCAGGATGCTGGGCTTGATGGACCCTTGGTCTGACCCAGCATGGCAATTTCTTATGTTCTTATGTAATTTAGGAATCCTGCCGGTACCTGTGACCTGGATTGGCCACTGTTGGAATCAGGATGCTGGGCTTGATGGACCCTGGGTCTGACCCAGCATGGCAATTTCTTATGTTCTTATGTAATTTAGGAATCCTGCCGGGTACCTGTGACCTGGATTGCCCATTGTTGGAATCAGGTTGCTGGGCTTGATGGACCTTTGATCTGACCCAGCATGGCAATTTCTTATGTTCTTATGTAATTTAGGAATCCTGCCGGGTACCTGTGACCTGGATTGGCCACTGTTGGAATCAGGATGCTGGGCTTGATGGACCTTTGATCTGACCCAGCATGGCAATTTCTTATGTTCTTATGTAATTTAGGAATCCTGCAGGGTACCTGTGACCTGGATTGCCCACTGTTGGAATCAGGATGCTGGGCTTGATGGACCTTTGATCTGACCCAGCATGGCAATTTCTTATGTTCTTATGTAATTTAGGAATCCTGCAGGGTACCTGTGACCTGGATTGCCCACTGTTGGAATCAGGATGCTTGGCTTGATGGACCCTGGGTCTGACCCAGCATGGCAATTTCTTATGTTCTTATACACTCTCCCCATAAACATGACCACCCCATACTGTGAGGTAAGATTTGGAAAGCAGCCAGCGGGATTAATGATAAAATTATCTGAGTATGGAAATGGAGTGTTTGGCCTCTAAAAAAACGGCAGTTGCTGCTGTGAATACTGTAGGAGTATTAATATTTTAATAAATAAATAAACGAGTACTTAAGTTTAAGTTTCATCGCTAGCTTGATTTATTAGATGTCATCTGGTCTATGAGAAATCAGTTGTATTCGCATATAGTGAGATAAATGTAGGAACCAGTTAGAAAGCAGTTTGCAAATAATGACACAGTCTGTTGGTGAATGTAAGACGAGGAGGGTAGAGGTTAAGACCTATTGCACTGCAGTACAAAACTCAACTGAGCTCTGCCAAAACTCTGCCTCATTTAGACTTGGGCATAGCTTCATGACATCCCTGCTAATAGAGAACTTCTGCTTTTCAAATGTCAGTGTTCGGTAATTATTTCTGCGGTGGGAGTGCACTTGGCCAGTGAAACATTTATTTATTTATTTATTTATTTATTTATTTATTTATTTTTGGTTTTTATATACCGGAAGTTCCTGTATACAATACATATCACTCTGGTTCACATTTAACAGAGATAACTATCGCCGGGGAGGCGGTTTACATGGAACATATCGAATATAGTGAACGGATAATCTATAATCTATAATAAAGTACAATCTATTATGAAATAACTAGGATCAACTTAGAACACAACTTGGAACGTATAACTGAAGCAATATAAGCAATATGGACATTACATTATTGCTGTAAGACAAGGGTGGTTGTTGTTCTTCTTGCTATTAGCTCTCTGGGAAAGCTTGACGGAAGAGCCAAGTCTTGAGTTTCACTTTAAAAGTAGTATGGCACGGCTCAAGGCGGAGGTCCGGTGGTAGGGAGTTCCAGAGAGTCGGGCCCGCTGTGGATAGAGCGCGTTTCCTCAAGGTAGATTTTGCAGGTTGGGTGATCATTCTGTTCTGGTATGCCCATCTGGTTGGTTTTTTAGAGGAGTGTAGTAGAAGCTGGAAGGTTAAGTTTAGTGGAGAGATGTTATGTAGGGCCTTATGAATCATCATGCAGGTTTTGAACTGAATCCTGTATTTGATGGGAAGCCAATGGAGATGCTGGAGGATCGGGGTGATATGGTCCCTTTTTTTGGCGTTGGTAAGGATCCTTGCAGTGGCATTCAGTACCATCTGGAGTGGTTTGGTGGTGTATGCGGGAAGGCCCTGCAGGAGTGAATTGCAGTAATCTAATTTGGGGAGAATGATGGCTTGGAGTACTGTGCGGAAATCCCTATAGAGTAGAAGGGGCTTTAGTTTCTTTAGCACTTGTAATTTAAAGAAGCATTCTTTTGTAGTGTGTTACGAGCGCGCGCGGGCGCGGTCGCCGTAAGCGGGCAGTGAGCCCTTGGGCCACGGCGAAAGCTAGGGAGGAGCCCCAGCCACACCGTGGGAGGTGAGCCGAGCAGGCATGGTGAGCCAGGCAGGCAGGAACAGAAGCAGGGAGTCCGACCCTCAGCCGGACCTGCATGCCCATGGTAGCCAACACGGGGAAGTTGACTAATGAACGGTCCTCCGACTGTTCCCGGCCCTTTCGGACCTGCCGCAGGGAACGGCAATGGGCAGCAGGCCGGACAGAGGCGAGGGCAGACAGAGTCCTTAAGCAGAAGACATCAGACGGGGCAGAAGCAGGCTGAAGCAAGACGGAGACATCAGGACAAGGGCTGAAGCGAGACACAGGAAAGGTCCAGGCGAGCAGGAACTCCGATGCTGGGATACTCACATCCGAAGCCCCCTCGGCTGGCAGAAGCTCAAGAGCCCGTGGGACAAATCCCTCCTGTTGGCCACTCCAGGGCCCAACAGGACAGAAGGCTCAGGAACCGGTCGAAGGTCAAGGCAGAGACACGAAGACATCAGGAACATCAGGCAGAGACAGGACAAGGCGACATGGAGGACCTGGATCAGCACGGTTACAGGCAACTGTAATGCTCAGATCCAAGGCCTGGTGCAAATGAACAGACAGTCCTTAAATACTGGAGGGAGAAGGCAACTCCCTGGGAGGAGCTTGCCAGGACTGCCCACCGCTGGTCCTATAACTAGGGTAGAGAGCTGCGGGCCAGCCCCTAGGGAAGGGCGTCGCCCAACAGGAAGTCCAAACGCTGAGGCATGCAAGCCACAGGCACCGCTAGGCCTCTCAGGCCCTGGAACAAGTCCCGGATGGAACACAGGCGAGGCCCTGGCTTCAAGGCGGCCTCTGGAGGAAGGTAAGAGACCTCCTGTAGCGCAGCAGCAGGGGGGATCGCAACATAGTGTTATTTATGAATTTATTGAGGCTGAGTCTGTTGTCTGTTGTCTAGTAGTACTCCCAGATCTCTGACTTGAGGGGCGGTGGCATATCCTGAGGTGTCTGGAGAGTTGCTGGATGTTGGCGGGGCAGATTGATCCGGTGCTATTATAAGGATTTCCGTTTTGTTGGTGTTTAGTATCAGGTTGAGGCTGGATAGAAGATCGTTGATGGATGAGAGGCATTTTTCCCAGAAGGCCATGGTTTTGTGTATGGTCTCAGTGATAGGGATGAGAATTTGTATGTCATCCGCATATAAGAAATGGGTGAGCTTGAGGTTAGTAAGTAGATGACAGAGTGGGAGAAGGTAAATGTTGAAAAGGGTGGGGGAGAGTGATGATCCTTGTGGTACCCCCATCTTGGCTTGGATGGGGTGAGATTCCTTGTTGTTTATCTTAACTTTGTATGTTCTGTTCTCTAGGAAGGACTTAAACCAGTTGAAAGCTGCTCCTGTGATGCCGATGTCTGTTAGTCGTTGTAGTAGGCTAGAGTGGTTCACGGTGTCGAATGCTGAGGAAAGATCCAGAAGCGCGAGGAGACAAGGTTGGCCTTTTTCAAGATTGAAGATAATGGTGTCCGTTAGTGTGGCTAATAAAGATTCGGTGCTCTTTTTCTTCCGGAATCCATATTGGTTAGTGGTGAGGATGTTGTTGTCGTCAAGGAATTCAGAAAGTTGTCTGTTGACAATTTTCTCCATAATTTTAGCTAGCATAGGGAGGTTAGCTATAGGTCTGTAGTTAGCCGGATCTGTAGTGGGAAGGTTAGGTTTTTTGAGGAGAGGTTTGAGCGATGCTAACTTGAGCTGGTCAGGAACTTGGCCTTGGGCGAGGGAGCAGTTAATGATATCTGCAACTGGCTTGGAAATGATGTCATGTATTGAACTCAGCAGGTTTGATGGTATATGGTCTAAGGGGTGAGAGGACGGTTTTATCTTCTTAAGGATATTCGCTATTTCTAAGGTGGATGTGGGTTCAAGAGTTTCGAGCGTTGCTGTGTATGTGTTGGGTTTAAGAGTGGTTGCTGTAGCTGATTGCGGGCTGTGGTTGCTTGCGTGGTTTGTATGCGGCGTTGGCCCTTTGAGGGGGGCTACGAGTGCGGTGATTTTGTTGTCGAAATAGTCGGCAAGTTCACTGGCTTTTTTTAGAGCTTGGTCATCTGGGATGTTTGGTCCGGGAGGTTTAGTGAGGGCAGAGACATAAGAGAATAGGGCTCTTGAATCAAATGAGAAGTGGTGTATCTTTTTGGAGAAGAATTCTCTTTTTGTTTTGTTGATTTCGTTTCTGAAGGTGTTGAGGCATGATTTGTAGTTGAGGAGGGTTGTTGTAGATGGGCTTTTACGCCATTGGTTTTCCTTGCTTCTAAGCTTGTGTTTACGAGACTTCAGCTCTGTGGTGAACCAAGGTTTCCTGTTGTCTTTGTCCGGGTTGATAGACTTTGTTGTCATGGGACACACTTGATCTGCAACCTTGTTGGTGATGTTGATCCATGATGAGGTTGCTGAGTTGGCGTCGGTGAGGTCCAGATTCATTAGTTCATTGGCTAGGTGTTTGCTTAGGTGATCTCCTGAGCATTGTTTCCTGACTGAGATGGTGATTGTTTGAGTTGTTTGGGGAAGAGGCTTAAGGATCTTTAACAATGAGGAAATGACTCGGTGGTCGGTCCAAGGAACCGCAAGGCAGGTGGGGTGGAGTGGGATGAAAGACCTTCGTTTATAAAGATCAGGTCTAAAGTATGACCTGCTTTGTGGGTAGGTTCTGTCACAATTTGTTTGAAACCCATATGGTTGAGGGAGGAGAGAAGAGTTTTGCAGTTGGAGGACTGAGGTTGGACATCCACGTGGAGGTTGAAGTCTCCCATCAAGATGGCCGGTTTTCCTGAATTTAAGTGTTTTGCTGTTAGCTCTATGATTGGGGAAGGGTCTGATTCCAAAAGACCCGGTGGAGCGTAGATTAGCGCGATCGTCAGATGTTTAGAGTTGAATAAAGCGAATTCCATATTTGCTATAGTGTTGGATGTCTGCAATGTCAGACCTAGCGATTTTTGGTTGCTAAGAGGAGGCCTCCTCCTCTTTTTTTGCGTCTGGGTATGGACAGTATGTCGTAGGTCTGGATAGGAAGCTGGTTGATTAGGGTTGTGTCGGTTGGTTTTAACCAGGTTTCTGTGATGGCACAGATATCTGGTTTAGAGTCGGAAAGGAAGTCGTTGAGTATGTGCGTTTTCTTTGATATGGATTGCGCGTTAAACAGCGTGATTGAGAACAGAGCCAGGCCAAGGCATTGGGTGATGGGTGTCAGCATGATGGGCCTGAGTCTCTGTTGGCGGTTGTGGTGGAGTGGTGTGGTGGGAAGCTTAGGTGCTCTCCACCTTTGGTCGTGGATGATGGGGATGGTTAGGGGGTGCATGATGGGAAAAAGGAGCGGGTGTGTATCCAGTAGAAAGTATCCCGTAGGCAGGGTGGAATTCTAGGCTAGTGGTGTCCTGATGCAGGAGGACTTCTCGGTATGGGTCTTACACTGAGGTCACGTCAGTCAGCAACGGAGTTGGGGCCCGATGGGAGGGCTCAGCCTTCTAAAAGCGGTCGCTGCTGTGATGGGCTGCTATGATGGGCGATGCTGGAGCCGGGAAGGACGAAATTTAAAATATGTACCTCCAACCAGGGGAGTGCTGAGCTGAGGTCCCCTGCGCAAACAGAGAACCTCTCTGAGTGGCGAGAGTCTTATCCAGTAACGCAACCTCGCTCGGGCTCGGTTAAGCGTTTCGGTTTTAACGCTCCTGCTTCTCCATTGAGTGTTGTGGGTGCCTAAGTCTGCTGGACGCCACGTCTGGGTTGGCGGGTTGCGGCGTGTAGTGGTGTCTAAGGCAGCGAGACTCTGCTTTCAGGCAAGTAAATTCGTCGGCTGTGGAGGTCTTTTGCTGAACTGGCTGGAGGACAACTTTGCCTTTTCCTGGAGTCACTTGGGGCTACACGAAGGGGCACACAAAGGGGCAGGCCCCTTTGTCGCGCACCTTCAGCGCGCGACGCTCGGCGCGTGACGCCTAGGAGCCGCTCGGATTTAAAGGCCAATCGGGCTGTCCCTGATTGGCTGCTTCGCGTAAGAAGATTTAAAGCCCAGCCGGGCTGTTTCTGGTTGGCTGGCTGCTCGTTTTGAGGGCGGGCCTTGGCGCGATTTTCTTTATTTTTTTTCCCTTGTTTTTTGCAGGTAAGGGCCTCGGTGCGTTGGGGCCCCCCGGGTGGGGAGGGCGAGCACTGACCTGACCTTCCCCCGGTGGGGCTCCGGCGCCGGTCGCACAGGTCTTCGGTCGTGGCCTGGATCGTTTACCCCGGGTTGAACCCAGGCGGAGTTAAGATCCTGGAAAGACTGACAGAGGAAGCTCAGTGGCAAGCCGGGGACATTATGGGCCAGATTTTAAAAAGACCTACGTGCGTAAGTCCCAGGGATTTAGGCGCGTGGCCGGGCTCACTCGCGCCGGTCCAATTTTCAAAGGCCTGGCCACGCGCGTAACTCCCCGGCGTAACTCCCCGGGACGCGTGTAAGTCCCGGGGGCCTCGGGGAGGGGGCGCTGTGGCGGGGGATCGCGTGCCGGCAGGGTGCTGGCGCACGCAACTTGCTCCTGCCCTGAGGCAGGAGCAAATGGTAAGACAACGATTTGAGGGGGGGGGGTTAGGGGAAAGGGTAGGAAGGTTAGTATAGGGGGGAGGGAGCTGCGTAAGGCCGCGGGCGTCGGCGCGTGCAGGTCACACAAATGTGCACTCCCTTGCGCGCGCCGACCCCTGATCTTATAACATGCGCCGGCGCGCATACATGGACGCGCAATGTTATAACACGCGCGCGCCGGCGCGCGCATGTTTTAAAATCTCCCCCTGTGAGTGCATGTGTATGATAATTCTGATCGAATGACCGGTATGAGAGCGAAAAGGAACAGGTGTACCTGCGAGTGGGCAGCTCGGGGGGGGGGGGGGGCACGTTTGTGTTAAATTGTCAGCATTTTCTCCGCTCTTCTGCCTCTGCCCTGTCGCTCTGGGAAGCAGAGGAGTTAGTGATCAGGCTCCACTGTTAGGCTGAACTTTGATTTGGTTCTTGTATCATTAAGGGGGAGCGTTTTTTCTCCTCTTGACTGTCCTCGTCAGCTTGGTCTAATGCTGGTCTAGTTGCTGTTCCTACAAGGTGAACAGTTGCTTGGACAAACGCTTTCACATGCCTCTTCCTTCCTTTCGTCTTCATTTGCTAGAGGGGTGGACGCAGGGAATGGTGCGGGTGCCAGCGCTAGCGTAAGCCCGCGCCAGCAGAGCTTGCAGGTGTGATTAGAGCAGAATCGTGTAAATGTTAATAACTACCGTGCATAAGAAAGACCTAGAACGTGTGGATCTAGATCCACACGTGGCAGGAAACAAAATCAGGGAAATGTTGGGGGACAGTACTTAGCTGCTGAGTGGCTGGGCTAGTTAGTCAGATAAACCTATCCCACTAATTAGCAGGGTATAGTCAGCCCCGGAAGAGGAGGAGTCGGGGCGGCACCGGGGCTGACGGCCGCGAAGACTGCGCCGACAGCGAAAGGTTTAAGCACCTTTATCGGTGTCAGTTTCACGCTGAATAACTGCGCCTTTTATGGTGTAGTTATTTGGTGTGATCGCTGCCAAATATCACAGGACCGCCCCCCGCCCCGTTTCGCCCCCCGCCTCCCCCGTTAGCGTGCGATTCAGGGAGCCCTGCGACATTGGTAAATCTGGGCCTTAATCTGCGCCTTCCCCAGGATTGCCTCCTGCCCGACCCCAGAATGCCGCCGACGTAGCTGGATAAGATCTGAATACACCCAGGTAAAGCCGTTTAGATGGAAAACTACTACCTTCATTTCACTGAAACCATCATAACGGTGAACAATAAATTAAAGTAACAAAATACAATGCGTAATCAAATCATATAAAACTTAATCATCAATAAAACATAAATACTAAAATAAGCTTAAACTAATCAATTAAAACAGAGAGGTGAAATAAGATAAGGTACAAAATAAGAAAGTGCTGCAGCAATGCCCTGTTCTGTTGTCACTGTGACTCCAAGTAAGCGCATTTAAAAAGCCGCGTTTTTAAGATCTGCCTTAAATTTCTTGACGTCTGCCTGCAGTCTAATTTCTTCGGGCAGAGAGTTCCATAGTTTTGGGGCCTGCTATCGATATTGCCCTTTCGCGAACTTGACAGAGTTTTGCCAATCTAATTGTTGGTACCGTTAACGGTCCTTTGTTGGCTGACCGTAAGTTCCTCTGCGGGACGTGCAGACGTACTGCTGCATTCAGCCAATCAGCATTTGATCCATAGACTATATTATGAATAATGCATGCGGTTTTATACTGTATACGATAAGTTAATGGTAATCAATGTAATTGTGCCTGTTAGGACACGGGCTGCAGCATTTTGTAAAAACTATTACGTTATCCATCTAAACGGCGTTTGAATATGGACCTTGTTGTGTATTTTGCCCCCCGTTACAGAAAGAAACGTCAGAGCGGGACTGGCACAAAATTCAGACTTGAACCAGCAGACATGGTCCTAAATCAGACAGCTAAAGATGCGTTGAGATGAAACTATGTGCTGAGAAGAGCTCCCATGAGAGAGAGATCCCATGGGGAAACATTGCTGGCTTAGGGACATAGTATAGGTATATTTCTTTTTTGCTTTTCTTCTGCAGAATGCTAATGAATGTTTTTTTTTTAAATAAGAGATGAGAATACAGGAAGTGCTTGCACCCTGAGTGTTGAATTACCGAGGTGCCAGCACATGAAGAGGAGCTGCAGAATGGCTGCTGACCACAAAGAAGAAAGTACCGGCTGGCAGCAGCAGCAGAGGAGAATGACCCGTGGACCGACTGCATGGTCTGCGTGTGTGCGTGAGTGAATGGGAGGCTGCCTGGGATGGGTGTGTGTGTGTGAATGGGAGTCTGGGTTGCATGTGTGTGTGTGTGAATGGGAGGCTGCCTGGGATGGGTGTGTGTGTGAATGGGAAGCTGCCTGGGATGGGTGTGTGTGTGTGTGAATGGGAGTCTGGGTTGCATGTGTGTGTGTGTGTGTGTGTGTGAATGGGAGCCTACCTGGGATGGATGTATGTGTGTGTACACACATACATGCATGGGAGTCTTCCTGGGATAGGCAGGATGTGTGTGTGTGTGTGTGTAAGATAGGAGCCTGCCTGGGATTTGGATAGATGTGAATGTGGGTATGTGTGTTTGTGTGTGTGAGAAAGAGAGAGAGAGAGAGAGAATGGGAGCCTACCTGGGTTGTGTGTGTGTGTACACACATACATGCATGGGAGTCTTCCTGGGATAGGCAGGATGTGTGTGTGTGTGTGTGTGTGTAAGATAGGAGCCTGCCTGGGATTTGGATAGATGTGAATGTGGGTATGTGTGTTTGTGTGTGTGAGAAAGAGAGAGAGAGAGAGAGAGAGAGAATGGGAGCCTACCTGGGTTGTGTGTGTGTGTGTACACACATACATGCATGGGAGTCTTCCTGGGATAGGCAGGATGTGTGTGTGTGTGTGTGTGTAAGATAGGAGCCTGCCTGGGATTTGGATAGATGTGAATGTGGGTATGTGTGTTTGTGTGTGTGAGAAAGAGAGAGAGAGAGAGAGAATGGGAGCCTACCTGGGTTGTGTGTGTGTGTACACACATACATGCATGGGAGTCTTCCTGGGATAGGCAGGATGTGTGTGTGTGTGTGTGTAAGATAGGAGCCTGCCTGGGATTTGGATAGATGTGAATGTGGGTGTGTGTGAGAAAGAGAGAGAGAGAGAGAGAGAATGGGAGCCTACCTGGGTTGTGTGTGTGTGTGAGAGAAAGAATAGGGGCTGCTGGCGGATCCCAACCAAAGAAGAGCTGGAGACACTTGCATGTTTGTCTGAGAGGGAGTGTGTGTGTGTATCAGCTTCTGTGTGTGTGTGTGTGTGTGTGTGTAAGAAAGAGAGGAGAAAGTTTGTGCACCCCACTCCCACTAATCCATGACAATCTCAGGGTGATTAGAAATAAAAAGTTCCCAGGTATGGAGAGCATGAATTTTTAAAATCCTTTTTAGTTTTATTTTTCAGGTGTTATTTGCTGTGTCTGCTGTATTGGTGTTTGGAACATTAAAAAAACCCAAACTTGTATGAGTTTTTAATTATTTGATCTTTTATCCATCTGCTTTTTTTGAAATAATATTCTAAGTAAGTTTTTAGTATTATGATTATGTATTGATTTATTGTTTGATGTTTGAGGAATGGTGATGGTTCTGTTTTTTCATTGTTGCACTGCATAGTGTGTCTGGCTTCTTGTGGTTTGCAGGTCAGGTTTTAACTGTTTGTTTGTACTTCTGCTTTATGGTTGCTCTATTCTGTATTTGGTGATTATGTATTGATTTATTGTTTGATGTTTGAGGAATGGGGATGGTTCTGTTTTTTCATTGTTGCACTGCATAGTGTGTCTGGCTTCTTGTGGTTTGCAGGTCAGGTTTTAACTGTTTGTTTGTACTTCTGCTTTATGGTTGCTCTATTCTGTATTTGGTGATTATGTATTGATTTTATTGTTTGATGTTTGAGGAATGGGGATGGTTCTGTTTTTTCATTGTTGCACTGCATAGTGTGTCTGGCTTCTTCTGGTTTGCCGGTCAGGTTTTATCCATGCGTTTGTACTTCTGCTTTATGGTTGCTCTATTCTGTATTTGGTGATTATGTATTGATTTATTGTTTGATGTTTGAGGAATGGTGATGGTTCTGTTTTTTCATTGTTGCACTGCATAGTGTGTCTGGCTTCTTGTGGTTTGCAGGTCAGGTTTTAACTGTTTGTTTGTACTTCTGCTTTATGATTGCTCTATTCTGTATTTGGTGATTATGTATTGATTTATTGTTTGATGTTTGAGGAATGGTGATGGTTCTGTTTTTTCATTGTTGCACTGCATAGTGTGTCTGGCTTCTTGTGGTTTGCAGGTCAGGTTTTATCTGTGCGTTTCTATTTCTGCTTTATGGTTGCTCTATTCTGTATTTGGTGATTATGTATTGATTTATTGTTTGATGTTTGAGGAATGGTGATGGTTCTGTTTTTTCATTGTTGCACTGCATAGTGTGTCTGGCTTCTTGTGGTTTGCAGGTCAGGTTTTATCTGTGCATTTCTATTTCTGCTTTATGGTTGCTCTATTCTGTATTTGGTGATTATGTATTGATTTATTGTTTGATGTTTGAGGAATGGGGATGGTTCTGTTTTTTCATTGTTGCACTGCATAGTGTGTCTGGCTTCTTGTGGTTTGCAGGTCAGGTTTTAACTGTTTGTTTGTACTTCTGCTTTATGATTGCTCTATTCTGTATTTGATGATTATGAATTTATTTTATTGTTTGATGTTTGAGGAATGGTGATGGTTCTGTTTTTTCATTGTTGCACTGCATAGTGTGTCTGGCTTCTTGTGGTTTGCAGGTCAGGTTTTAACTGTTTGTTTGTACTTCTGCTTTATGATTGCTCTATTCTGTATTTGGTGATTATGAATTTATTTTATTGTTTGATGTTTGAGGAATGGTGATGGTTCTGTTTTTTTCATTGTTGCACTGCATAGTGTGTCTGGCTTCTTGTGGTTTGCAGGTCAGGTTTTAACTGTTTGTTTGTACTTCTGCTTTATGATTGCTCTATTCTGTATTTGGTGATTATGTATTGATTTATTGTTTGATGTTTGAGGAATGGGGATGGTTCTGTTTTTTCATTGTTGCACTGCATAGTGTGTCTGGCTTCTTGTGGTTTGCAGGTCAGGTTTTATCCGTGCATTTGTACTTCTGCTTTATGGTTGCTCTATTCTGTATTTGGTGATTATGAATTTATTTTATTGTTTGATGTTTGAGGAATGGTGATGGTTCTGTTTTTTTCATTGTTGCACTGCATAGTGTGTCTGGCTTCTTGTGGTTTGCAGGTCAGGTTTTATCCATGCGTTTGTATTTCTGCTTTATGGTTGCTCTATTCTGTATTTGGTGATTATGTATTGATTTTATTGTTTGATGTTTGAGGAACGGTGATGGTTCTGTTTTTTCTTTGATGCACTGCATAGTGTGTCTGGCTTCTTGTGGTTTGCAGGTCAGGTTTTATCTGTGCATTTGTATTTCTGCTTTATGATTGCTCTATTCTGTATTTGGTGATTATGTATTGATTTTATTGTTTGATGTTTGAGGAATGGTGATGGTTCTGTTTTTCATTGTTGCACTGCATAGTGGGGCGGATTTTCAGACTCCGCGAATAGGCGTACTTTTGTTTGCGCTCCAGGCGCAAACAAAAGTACGCTGGATTTTAGTAGATACGCGCGGAGCCGCGTGTATCCGCTAAAAACCTGGATCGGCGCGCGCAAGGCTATCGATTTTGTATAGCCGGCGCGCGCCGAGCCGCGCAGCCTACCCCCATTCCCTCCAAGGCCGCTCCGATTTCGGAGCGGCCTTGGAGGGAATCCTCTAACGCCCTCCCCTCCCCCTCCCTTCCTCTACCTAACCCACCCGCCCGGCCCTGTCTACACCCCCCCCTTACCTTTCTCCAGGGATTTACGCCTCCCGGAGGGAGAAGTAAATCCCCGCGCGCGAGCGGGCCTCCTGTGCGCCGGGCCGCGACCTGGGGGCGGGTACGGAGGGCGCGGCCACGCCCCCGGACTGCCCCGGGCCATAGCCACGCCCCCGTACCCGCCCCCAAAACGCTGCCGACACGCCCCCGAAACACCGCGACGACCGGGCCCGCCCCCGACACGCCCCCCTCGGAGAACCCCGGGACTTATGCGAGTCCCGGGGCTCTGCGCGCGCCGGTAGGCCTATGTAAAATAGGCTTCCCGGCGCGCAGGGCCCTGCTCGCCTAAATCCGCCCGGTTTTGGGCGGATTTAGGCGAGCAGGGCTCTGAAAATCCGCCCCAGTGTGTCTGGCTTCTTGTGGTTTGCAGGTCAGGTTTTATCTGTGCGTTTGTACTTCTGCTTTATGGTTGCTCTATTCTGTATTTGGTGATTCTGTATTTATTTTATTGTTTGATGTTTGAGGAATGGTGATGTTCTGTTTTTTTCATTGTTGCACTGCATAGTGTGACTGGCTTCTTGTGATTTGCAGGTCTCTGTGTGCAGTGGGGAGGGTGCATGCTCTGTTTTTCGCTCCCTGTGCAGTGGAGAAGATGCATACTCTGCTTCTCTTGTGCAGTAGGGAGGATGCATTCTCTGCTGTTTTCTGCCTGTGCAGTGGGGAGGATGCATACTCTGCTCTTCCCTGTGTGCAGTGGGGAGGATGCATTCTCTGCTGTTTTCTGCCTGTGCAGTGGGGAGGGTGCGTGCTCTGCTCTTCCCTGTGTGCAGTGGGGAGGATGCATACTCTGCTCTTCTCTGTGTGCAGTGGGGAGGATGCATTCTCTGCTGTTTTCTGCCTGTGCAGTGGGGAGGATGCATACTCTGCTCTTCTCTGTGTGTAGTGGGGAGGATGCATACTCTGCTCTTCCCTGTGTGCAGTGGGGAGGATGCATGCTCTGCTGTTTTCTGCCTGTGCAGTGGGGAGGATGCATACTCTGCTCTTCTCTGTGTGCAGTGGGGAGGATGCATTCTCTGCTGTTTTCTGCCTGTGCAGTGGGGAGGATGCATACTCTGCTCTTCTCTGTGTGTAGTGGGGAGGATGCATACTCTGCTCTTCCCTGTGTGCAGTGGGGAGGATGCATTCTCTGCTGTTTTCTGCCTGTGCAGTGGGGAGGATGCATACTCTGCTCTTCTCTGTGTGCAGTGGGGAGGATGCATTCTCTGCTGTTTTCTGCCTGTGCAGTGGGGAGGATGCATACTCTGCTCTTCTCTGTGTGTAGTGGGGAGGATGCATGCTCTGCTTCTCTGTGTGCAGTAGAGAAGATGCATACTCTGCTCTTCTCTGTGTGTAGTGGGGAGGATGCATGCTCTGCTCTTTTTTTTGCCTGTGCAGTGCTCTTTTTTTGCCTGTGCAGTGGGGAGGATGCATGCTCTGCTTCTCTGTGTGCAGTGGGGAGGATGCATGCTCTGCTTCTCTGTGTGCAGTGGGGAGGATGCATGCTCTGCTTCTCTGTGTGCGGTGGGGAGGGTGCATACTCTGCTCTTCTCTGTGTGCAGTGGGGAGGATGCATGCTCTGCTTCTCTGTGTGCAGTGGGGAGGATGCATACTCTGCTCTTCTCTGTGTGCGGTGGGGAGGGTGCGTGCTCTGCTCTTTTTTTGCCTGTGCAGTGGGGAAGATGCATACTCTGCTCTTCTCTGTGTGCAGTGGGGAAGATGCATACTCTGCTCTTCTCTGTGTACAGTGGGGAGGATGCATGCCCTGTTCTTCACTGCCTGTGCAGTGGGGAGGATGCATGCTCTGCTTTTCGTTCCCTGTGCAGTGGAGAAGATGCATACTCTGCTTTTCTGTGTGCAGTGGGGAGGATGCATGCTCTGTTCTTCACTGCCTGTGCAGTGGGGAGGATGCATGCTCTGCTTTTCACTCCCTGTGCAGAGGGGAAGATGCATATTCTGCTTCTCTGTGTGCAGTGGGGAGGTTGCATGCTCTGCTTTTCACTCCCTGTGCATTCGGGAAGATGCATACTCTGCTTCTCTGTGTGCGGTGAGGAGAATAAATGCTCTGCTCTTTTTTGCCTGTGCAGTGGGGAAGATGCATACTCTGCTCTTCTCTGTGTACAGTGGGGAGGATGCATGCCCCGTACTTCACTGCCTGTGCAGTGGGGAGGATGCATGCTCTGCTTTTCGCTCCCTGTGCAGTGAAGATGCATACTCTGCTTCTCTGTGTGCAGTGGGGAGGATGCATACTCTGCTCTTCTCTGTGTGCAGTGGGGAGGGTGCATGCTCTGTTTTTCACTCCCTGTGCAGTGGAGAACATGCATACTCTGCTTCTCTTGTGCAGTAGGGAGGATGTATTCTCTGCTGTTTTCTGCCTGTGCAGTGGGGAGGATGCATACTCTGCTCTTCTCTGTGTGCAGCTGGGAGGATGCATTCTCTGCTGTTTTCTGCCTGTGCAGTAGAGAAGATGCATACTCTGCTCTTCTCTGTGTGCAGTGAGGAGGATGCATGCTCTGCTCTTTTTTTGCCTGTGCAGTGGGGAGGATGCATGCTCTGCTTCTCTGTGTGCAGTGGGGAGGATGCATGCTCTATTTTTCGCTCCCTGTGCAGTGGAGAATATGCATACTCTGCTTCTCTGTGTGCAGTGGGGAGGATGCATTCTCTGCTGTTTTCTGCCTGTGCAGTGGAGAAGATGCATACTCTGCTCTTCTCCGTGTGCAGTGGAGAAGATGCATGCTCTGCTCTTCTCTGTGTGCAGTAGAGAAGATGCATGCTCTGCTCTTCTCTGTGTGCAGTGGGGAGGATGCATGCTCTGCTCTTTTTTTGCCTATGCAGTGGGGAGGATGCATGCTCTGCTTCTCTGTGTGCAGTGGGGAGGATGCATACTCTGCTCTTCTCTGTGTGCAGTGGGGAGGATGCATGCTCTGCTTCTCTGTGTGCAGTGGGGAGGATGCATACTCTGCTCTTCTCTGTGTGCAGTGGGGAGGATGCGTGCTCTGCTCTTTTTTTGCCTGTGCAGTGGGGAAGATGCATACTCTGCTCTTCTCTGTGTGCAGTGGGGGAGGATGCAGGCTCTGCCCTCTCTCTCGGTCTCAGTATAATTATGGGTGCTAGGCTGTATACATATGGGGTTTGCACATTTTGTGTGTATACATCTTTACTTCCGATTTAGGAAAAAGCTTTGCACACAGGTTACCATGCTTCCATGTAAATCCCATATTAATGATGGCACTGATTATTACTCTCCAATGCAGGGTGATACGTAAACGCCCAGAGGGCTTAACTTCAGTTTTTTAATGATGAAATGTAATTTCCGTGTCAGAAATGGAGTAAAATTAACTCGCATTTCTGAGGCTTGTGCAAGTTTATGGTGATGTGCCAGTGTGGTACTGGGTCCAGGGTGGACCACAGCAGCTAGGAGCCCAAGTCTGTAGCCCCAGAAATGTGAAGTTAACTTTTATTCCATATCTGACCCAGCAGTTAGATTACCAAATCTAAAAATAATGGGCCAAGCATTGTGGCAGCAGAATTCTGTCTTGGGACCTCCAGGTCAGAGTTGCAGAACTGTGGCGTGTGCAGCTGACTATTGCTATTTATTCTTTTTGGGGAAGGCACTTATAGTAGCATAATTATCAACATTGTACAGTGCTCACTGTATGGACAGCTATCACTCGTGCTTCTCCAGATTCCTCTCATTCCAATGTGCAAGGCTCACCATCCCGCCACCTTGTTGCAATCATGCAGCTCCTGACTGGCCACAGTTCTGCTGTGGTCTTATGCACCAAGAAATGAGAAGGATCTGGACAAGCATGAGGTGACAGTGAGAGACAGATGTCACCACTGTTCAGTGCTCTCTGTATGTACAACGAGCCGCAAGAGCTGACACAGTTGTACAACAAAATTATGCCAAGTGCCTTCTCCATAGATAAGCGTTTAGTATTTCTAGGCTGGTCCAGCGCATCTTTGCAGTTCTTTTATGCTCATACAACATGTTTATGGTCCTAAATAATAAGCATTAAATATTTATTTGTGCTACTTTTTTGTGCACATGTTTTACTTTGTCTTCTTTTTGTTTTTTAACTTTAGTTGTGTTTGCATACAATTAGCATGTACACAGAGAATTAAATGCATATTTTACTCATGTCTTATTGCATCCTCCCCTCTGTGCAGTGCATGCTCTTCTCTCTCCCTGTGCAGTGGGAGGATGCATGCTCTGCTCGCTCCGTGTACAGTGCAGAAGCTGCATGCTCTTTCTCCCTGTACAGTTGGGAGGATGCATACTTTGCTCTCTCCCTGTGTGCACTATGCATGCTCTACTCTCCCTGTGCAGTGGGAGGATGCATGCTCTGCTCGCTCCGTGTACAGTGCAGAGGCTGCATGCTCTTTCTCCCTGTACAGTTGGGAGGATGCATACTTTGCTCTCTCCCTGTGTGCACTAAGCATGCTCTGCTCTATTTGTGTAGTGGGGAGGATGCATGCTCTGCTCTATTTGTGTAGTGGGGAGGATGCATGCTCGGCTCGCTCCTTGTGCAGTGCAGAGGATGTATGCTTTTCTCCCTGTGCAATGCAGAGGATGTATGCTCTGCTCTATTTGTGTAGTGGGGAGGATGCATGCTCTGCTCGCTCCTTGTGCAGTGCAGAGGATGTATGCTTTTCTCCCTGTGCAATGCAGAGGATGTATGCTCTGTTTTCTCCCTGTGCAGTGGGGAGGATGCATGCTTTGCTCGTCTCTATTTGTGTGCAGTGGGGTGGACGCATGCACTTTTCTCTCTTTGCATGGTTTGCTCACTTTCTGTAGTGAGGAAGATGCATGCTCTTCTATCCCTCTTCTGTAATAGGAAAGATGTTTGCACTTTTGTCTTCCTTTAGTATGGATGTTGCATGCACATTTCTCTCTGTTCAGTTGGAAGGATGCATGCACCAAACTCTCTTTTCAAGGCTTGCTGTGTCTTTGCAGTGCAGAGACTGCATGCATTTCTTTCTCTCTTCGATGGGGAGGCTGCATGTAGTTTCTCTTTGTTCAGTGGAAAGGATGCATGCACTTTTCTCTCTTTGCATGGCTTGCTCACTCTGTAGTGCAGTGGATGGATGCAGTTCTCTCCGTGGTGAGGTTGCATGCAGTTTTCTCTGTTCAATGAGGAGGCATGTACTTGTCCTTTGCAAGGCTTGCTCACTCTGCAGTGCAGAGGATGCCTGCACTTATCTTTCTCCTCAGTGCGGAGGCTGCATGTACTTTACCCTCTGTTCAGTGCGAAGGATGCATGCATTTATTTCTCTTTGCATGGCTTGCTCACTTTCTGCAGTGCGGAGGCTGCATGCATTTCCCTCTCTGTTCAATTGGTTGGATGCATGCTTTGCACCCTCTCTGCTGCAGGGAAGGGTTTGAACCTGCTCTTGCTCGCCTCCTCTGCGTGGGACTGCATCTCGGGGGTCATCCACTGATGCAGGAGAGGGGGACGCTGTAACGCGTGCGTGGGCGTCAAGGCGTGCGATGACGCAGACGGGCGCGCGGAGGGGGGCGTGGCCCGGGCGGCGAGGCTGCGCGCCGATTGGCGGACGGTGTTGCTGTTGTTGCTGGTCGCGCGGCGGCGGCTGTGCGCGTGCCGCTGCTCTTGGACGGTCGCGAGCTGCCGGCTCGGCGCGAGACGCCTTCCTCCCTCTTCCATTGGCCCTGGGCTGAGTTCCGTTAGCGCCGCGCGCGCCTCGGGGACCGAGAAACCGTTATCCGCGCGGCTCGCCTCCCTCCTCCCCCCTCCCCGCAGCATGAACTTCCCGCAGGCGGCGGTGGCGGTGGGGCCGGCGGGCGGCTCCGGGCTCTCCTCGCAGGGCCCGGGGGCGGCGGGGGCCGCGGCGGCGGCAGCTGCCGGGCTCCCGCAGCCCGGCCTGCCCCCCGCCGCGCCCCCGCAGTTCCTGCTCTCCAACTCGGCCGCCATCCGCGCCGAGATCCAGCGCTTCGAGTCCGTGCACCCCAACATCTACGCCATCTACGACCTGATGGAGAGGATCGAGGAGCCGGCGCTGCAGGGCCAGATCCGGGAGCACGTCATCGCCATCGAGGGTGAGCCAGGGGCAGGAGGGCAGCGGCATTCAGACACAAATCATGGAGGGAGGCAACTGGAGGCAGTGCAGGAGGGGGAGGAGGCGGGGAGGGGGCTGCACAGAGTGATGGAGGGGGAGGAGGCGAGGAGGGGGATGCACAGAGTGATGGAGGGGGAGGAGGCGAGGAGGGGGCTGCACAGAGTGATGGAGGGGGAGGGAGCAGGGAGGAGGTGAGGAGGGAGCTGAACAGAGTGATGGTGGGGGAGGGAGCGGGGAGGGGGCTGCACAGAGTGATGGAGGGGGAGGAGGGGGCTGCACAGAGTGATGGAGGGGGAGGAGGTGAGGAGGGAGCTGAACAGAGTGATGGAGGGGGAGGGAGCGAGGAGGGGGCTGCACAGAGTGATGGAGGGGGAGGAGGCGAGGAGGGGGCTGCACAGAGTGATGGAGGGGGAGGAGGCGAGGAGGGGGATGCACAGAGTGGAGGGGAGGAGGCGAGGAGGGGGATGCACAGAGTGGAGGGGAGGAGGCGAGGAGGGGGCTGCACAGAGTGGAGGGGAGGAGGCGAGGAGGGGGATGCACAGAGTGGAGGGGAGGAGGCGAGGAGGGGGCTGCACAGAGTGGAGGGGAGGAGGCGAGGAGGCGGCTGCACAGAGTGATGGAGGGGGAGGGAGCGAGGAGGGGGATGAACAGAGTGGAGGGGAGGAGGCGAGGAGGGGGCTGCACAGAGTGATGGAGGGGGAGGAGGGGGCTGCACAGAGTGATGGAGGGGGAGGGAGCGAGGAGGGGGCTGCACAGAGTGATGGAGGGGGAGGAGGCGAGGAGGGGGATGAACAGAGTGGAGGGGAGGAGGCGAGGAGGGGGATGCACAGAGTGATGGAGGGGGAGGAGGGGGCTGAACAGAGTGGAGGGGAGGAGGCGAGGAGGGGGCTGCACAGAGTGATGGAGGGGGAGGAGGCGAGGAGGGGGCTGAACAGAGTGGAGGGGAGGAGGCGAGGAGGGGGATGGACAGTGGAGGGGGAGGAGGCGAGGAGGGGGCTGAGCAGAGTGGTGGAGGGGGAGGAGGTGTGGAGGGGGAGGAGGCGAGGAGGGGGCTGAGCAGAGTGGTGGAGGAGGAGGAGGCGAGGAGGGGGCTGCACAGAGTGATGGAGGCGAGGAGGGGGCTGAACAGAGTGATGGAGGGGGAGGAGGCGAGGAGGGGGATGGACAGAGTGATGGAGGGGGAGGAGGCGGATGGACAGAGTGGAGGGGGAGGAGGCAAGGAGGGGGCTGAGCAGAGGGGAGGAGGGGGCTGAGCAGAGTGGTGGAGGGGGAGGAGGCGGGGAGGGGGCTGAACAGAGGGGAGGAGGGGGCTGAGCAGAGTGGTGGAGGGGGAGGAGGCGGGGAGGGGGCTGAACAGAGGGGAGGAGGGGGCTGAGCAGAGTGATGGAGGGGGAGGAGGCGAGGAGGGGGCTGCACAGAGTGATGGAGGGGGAGGGAGCGAGGAGGGGGCTGCACAGAGTGATGAGGGGAGGAGGGGGCTGCACAGAGAGATGGAGGGGGAGGAGGCGAGGAGGGGGCTGCACAGAGTGATGGAGGAGGAGGGGGCTGCACAGAGTGGTGGAGGGGGAGGAGGCGAGGGGGCTGCACAGAGTGATGGAGGGGGAGGGGGCGAGGAGGGGGCTGCACAGAGTGATGGAGAGGAGGAGGGGGCTGCACAGAGTGATGGAGGGGGAGGAGGCGAGGAGGGGGGCTGCACAGAGTGATGGAAGGGGAGGAGGCGAGGAGGGGGCTGCACAGAGTGATGGAGGGGGAGGGAGCGAGGAGGGGGCTGAGCAGAGTGATGGAGGGGAGGAGGCGAGGAGGGGGCTGAGCAGAGTGATGGAGGGGGAGGAGGCGAGGAGGGGGCTGAGCAGAGTGATGGAGGGGGAGGAGGCGAGGAGGGGGCTGCACAGAGTGATGGAGGGGAGGAGGCGAGGAGGGGGCTGAACAGAGTGGTGGAGGGGGAGGAGGCGAGGAGGGGGGCTGCACAGAGTGGAGGGGGAGGGGGCGAGGAGGGGGCTGCACAGAGTGATGGAGAGGAGGAGGGGGCTGCACAGAGTGATGGAGGGGGAGGAGGCGAGGAGGGGGCTGCACAGAGTGATGGAGGGGGAGGAGGGGAGGAGGGGGGCTGCACAGAGTGATGGAGGGGGAGGAGGCGAGGAGGGGGCTGAGCAGAGTGATGGAGGGGAGGAGGCGAGGAGGGGGCTGAGCAGAGTGATGGAGGGGTGGAGGCGAGGAGGGGGCTGCACAGAGTGATGGAGGGGGAGGAGGTGAGGAGGGGGCTGAACAGAGTGGTGGAGGGGGAGGAGGCGAGGAGGGGGCTGAACAGAGTGGTGGAGGGGGAGGGAGCGAGGAGGGGGCTGCACAGAGTGGTGGAGGGGGAGGAGGGGGCTGAACGGAGTGGTGGAGGGGGAGGAGGCGAGTAGGGGGATGGACAGAGTGGAGGGGGAGGAGGCGAGGAGGGGGCTGGACAGAGTGGTGGAGGGGGAGGGAGTGAGGAGGGGGCTGAACAGAGTGGTGGAGGGGGAGGGAGTGAGGAGGGGGCTGAACAGAGTGATGGAGGGGGAGGAGTCGAGAAGGGGGATGGACAGATTGGAGGGGGAGGAGGCGAGGAGGGGGCCGGACAGAGTGGTGGAGGGGGAGGGAGTGAGGAGGGGGCCGAACAGAGCGAGGGAGAGGGCGAGGGGGGTGCCTGACAGAGTGATGGAGGGGGCTGAACAGAGCGATGGAGGGGGGCGAGGAGGGGGCTGAACAGAGCGATGGAGGGGGAGGGGGCTGACCAGAGCGGTGGAGGGGGAGGTGGCGAGGAGGGGGCTGCACAGAGCGGTGGAGGGGGAGGAGGCGATGGAGGGGGTGGTGGTGCCAGGAGGGGGCTGGACAGAGCGATGGAGGGGGTAGGGAGCGCCAGGATGGGGCTGGACAGAGCAATGGAGGGGGAAGAGGCGAGGAGGGGGCTGGACAGAGTGGTGGAGGGGGAGGGAGTGAGGAGTGGGCTGAACAGAGCGATGGAGGAGGTGTGGAGGGGGCTGAACAGAGCGAGGGAGGGGGCTGAACAGAGCGGTGGAGGGGGAGGAGGCGAGGAGGGGGCTGGACAGAGCAGTGGAGGGGGCTGCACCGAGCTATGGAGGGGGTAGGGAGCGCCAGGAGGCGGCTGAACAGAGTGATGGAGGGGGTAGGGAGCTGCAGGAGGCGGCTGGACAGAGTGCTGGAGGGGGTGGGGAGCCCCTAGGAGGGGGCTGAACAGAGTGGAGGGGGTAGGGAGCCACAGGAGGCGGATGGACAGAGTGATGGAGGGGGTAGGGAGCCCCTAGGAGGGGGCTGAACAGAGTGATGGCGGGGGTAGGGAGCCGCAGGAGGCGGATGGACAGAGTGATGGAGGGGGTAGGGAGCCGCAGGAGGCGGATGGACAGAGTGATGGAGGGGGGAGGGGGCTGGACAGTGATGATGGGGGTAGGGAGCGCCAGGAGGGGGCTGGACAGTGATGGAGGGGGTATGGAGCACTAGGAGGGGCCTGGACAGTGGTGGAGGGGGTAGGGAGCACCAGGAGGTGGCTGGACAGAGTGATGGAGGGGGTAGGGAGCTGCAGGAGGCGGCTGGACAAAGTGCTGGAGGGGGCAGGGAGCCCCAGGAGGGGGCTGGACAGAGTGATGGAGGGGGTAGGGAGCGCCAGGAGGGGGCTGGACAGTGAGGATGGGTGTAGGGAGCGCCAGGAGGGGGCTGGACAGTGATGGAGGGGGTAGGGAGCGCCAGGAGGGGGCTGGACAGAGTGATGGAGGGGGAGGAGGGGGTAGGAGCGCCAGGAGGGGGCTGGACAGAGTGATGGAGGGGAAGGTCATTAGGAGTGTTGGTGGGATTTGAACCCTGGCTTCCCTGGTTCGCAGCTCACTGCTCTAAAAGTGATGGAAAGGGGAGGGAGTGAGGCTCGGGATGGATAGAGTGAAGGGGGGAGAGGATGTGGTTTAATAGAGTGGTAGGGTGTGAGAGAGGGAAGGTAGTGAGGCTCGGGATGGATAGAGTGAAGGGGGAGAGGATGGGGTTTAAGAGTGGTAGGGTGTGAGAGAGGGAAGGTAGTGAGGCTCGGGATGGATAGAGTGAAGGGGGGAGAGGATGGGGTTTAATAGAGTGGTAGGGTGTGAGAGAGGGAAGGTAGTGAGGCTCGGGATGGATAGAGTGAAGGGGGGAGAGGATGGGGTTTAATAGAGTGGTAGGGTGTGAGAGAGGGAAGGTAGTGAGGCTCGGGATGGATAGAGTGAAGGGGAGAGAGGATGGGGTTTAATAGAGTGGTAGGGTGTGAGAGAGGGAAGGTAGTGAGGCTCGGGATGGATAGAGTGAAGGGGGAGAGAGGATGGGGTTTAATAGAGTGGTAGGGTGTGAGAGAGGGAAGGTAGTGAGGCTCGGGATGGATAGAGTGAAGGGGGGAGAGGATGGGGTTTAATAGAGTGGTAGGGTGTGAGAGAGGGAAGGTAGTGAGGCTCGGGATGGATAGAGTGAAGGGGGGAAGAGGATGGGTTTAATAGAGTGGTAGGGTGTGAGAGAGGGAAGGTAGTGAGGCTCGGGATGGATAGAGTGAAGGGGGGAGAGGATGGGGTTTAATAGAGTGGTAGGGTGTGAGAGAGGGAAGGTAGTGAGGTTCTGGATGGACAGAGTAATGGAGAGGGAGGGGTTGAGGCTGGGGATGAATAGATGGATGGATAGAGGGGAAGGGATCTGGAGAGATGAGAGGAGGTGGTGGTGATGATTTTGGAGATGTTTGAGGGGTGGGAGTTTCCCTCCTCATTGGCTGGATGGAGAATGTTGTCCAGATGTGGGTTTCTGCGGGGCAGCGGGTTCTTGCTTTCTTCTCGCCGATGTTTACCGTTTTTTTGCTCTTGTCTGGAAAATATTTTGTTTCTGCTTCCGATGACCTTGGAGTGGGGGAAGATTTAGTTCCCTGTCCCACTGGGTTTGGGAATTGGGGCATCATGTGATCATCCTCAGCCTTCTTGTGCTGAGATGCTGCGTTTCTCATGTCCTCCTTCGTGCTTTCTCTTGTATTCAGTAGGTTTTCTTTCATGATGCTCCTAAATCATGAGTTTCTTAAATCAAATACTGTACAAGCTGCGTTTTTTTGTGTGTTTTCTATTGCATAATGGGGCTGCTTGCTTTCTCTGAATCGCTGTGAATGTTTCTAATATGGAATCCATATTAGGAGTTCAGGAAGGATATGACTAATCCCTTTTAAGCTCATGTGACAGAAGGAGCCAGCAGATGTTAAAGCGCTGAAGCCTGATGTTGGGATGGGGCACGTGTAGGTGGTTCTGTTCCATGCAGAGCTTCGTCACGTACTGTTAACTGGGGGCACGCTGGCCATGGAAGGAGATGCTACATAATTAACATTTAACATGATTTCTGCTTTTACTTACTGTAAAAAAACTGAGCGCTAAACTGTGTGCAGTAAGCTAATGGTATGCAAATGTATCCGGCGTTAAAAAATGCGCACAGACTGGAAGATGTGTGCAAAGAAAAGACCTAGCGTACAGCAAAACATTTTCTTGTAAACCTCTAAGAGCCTGTTTGTAATAAATTGCCTCAGGTCTTCGCAAACTTTACTGCCAATGCAGTGAGCAGTTTTGCATACAAAAAACGTGTGCACAACGATGGGTCCACACTAATGATGGCATTACCTATTACTCCCCCAGTGCAGAGAGGAGCGCAGACTTACCTTGTGTTCTCTTAGCTCTGGAAACCTAACTCCTAGTCCAGCTCCAGGGCTAATGTTAGTCTATGGGCAGAATCTGGGACCTGTACTCAGGATTTTATGTGCAGAAAACCATGTTTTGCACACACATCAGTGCATTTGTTCCTGGCTGTGTCATTGCTTGAAGCCGGTATCCTATATGCTGGCAGTCGGTTGTAATATCACGTGCTGAGCTATACTTTCTGGAAGAAAGGTGCCATTTAATAATGTAGATAGTTTAGTATGCACTGTAAAGCAAAACCTAGTCAGGATAAGTATTCGAGTATTTCATGTTGGTAGTATTCTTTGTAGTGTCTGCGGTATCTCCTAGATAATCTTATAGAGACCAGAGTAGGCAATTGGAAGAAACTTGGATTTAATAGAAATCTAGCCTTCTTTCAGATAGTGAACTATTAACTAGTCTTTTATTTATTTTTTATTTATTTGTGTTTTTCTATACCGGCATTCACGGGAGTTCGTATCATGTCGGTTTACATAAAACAAGGGGTGATCAATACATTATAACGTACATAATTAAAACATAAGAGTATACATTACAGGAGTATAACAAGTGCACGGAAGAAAAAAAAAAAAGTCTTGGATCACCATAGAAAACGTGAGGCCCATTTTTATAGAAATATATAATATGACTGCAAGGCTTATCTAGCCTGACCAATTTCTTGTCCAGTTGCAGTATTGCAGACCTTACTCCATCTGTGCCCTTACCCTCTCTTCCCTGCCAAGGCAGCCTTTTACACTGTTACATCACGTACTGGTGATATTGCAGTACCCTTGAGTGTCACATTGAGGAACAAGCATGGAACTCGGGTTCATCTTGAATGATAAATGACCCTGTCGTTTCTGCTGCCCATTCTAGTGAAGGAAAGGTAAAAATATCAGAGGCCTTTTCTGAGAGACTCAAGTCACAGCAGTCACTCCCGTGGTACCATCTTGTTTTTCTTGTGTAGCTTGATACATTTTTTCAGAAATTGTCTTTTTCTGTTTCTTCATTATGCTGGCAGAGGAGGGTGTAGCTGCATGCATGAAGAAATGGATCATGGATTTGTGCATGCAGCCGTGCATCCCCACATGGACTGCAACATCAGCACCTGTGGTTGGGGGATGTGGTCATCAGCATCATTGCAAGATAATGTTTCAGCCAGACCTGAGCCGAGGTCTTCTGATGGATTTCGAAGAACCTGGCCTTTTCACGTAGATGAGCATCTGAATTAGCCATGCTGTCTGGGTATGTCTTCTGTGCCACTAGGTGGCGGAGCTATCTCTAAGTCTAATAAAGTCTTTTAGCTAGGAGCTCCCTCCTGTATATTCTCAGGATTGCCTCAGGCTTCTTAGTCAGTTTTTTTCCGCGCGATCGTTAGCCTCGTGGAGCTCCTCTCTCCTGAGAGAAACTGAAATTGTGAGGAAAAAAAGTTTTACAGAAGTTAAACGAACAGATCAAAAAAAGCAGCAGTTTAACATTACTGGGGTCTGCTGAGCTATGCCTTGTCCAGGTTTTAAATTTTGCTCGTGTGGCCATTCATCTTGTTCCCTGTATCTCGGACCCCAACATGATCAAAAGAACTATGTGGACTGCGGACGCAAGTCCCCACGGGCTCAAAGACAGCGAGCTGCAAGGATCCAAGACTTAAAGTCCAGAGTTTGAGGCTCTTATGCCACTTCTGAAGCCTCTGTTCACTCCTCTCCAGGTCCTAAGCAAAGAAAAAAGGACCCGTCATCGAGGAGAGCCTCTTCAGTTGACCCCCCCAGGTCAGGACACCGTTTTTTGACCGCTAGCCGAGAATTAATTCAAGGCGCGGGGGATGCGTCGGTGGCACCACAGCCATGTGCTTCACCGACGCATTCGACTAAATCGACGCATCGATGCTCTGGGGATAGAAGAGCCGACGCCATATTGAAGCGTGGGATTACCGACGCGCTGAAGCATCAACGCAAACCAGATACTGCGTCGAAGAAGCATCGACCCGACGCACCATCAACACATTCGATATCTGTGCAGAAAGGACATTGCGATGCAATCTGCTTCAAGAGACGCATCTGCGACGCAACCAACTCCTATCGATGCACCAGGGGTTACCCCGACGCAGCCAACTCTTAAATTACCAAAAAAGCACCATTCTGGTCATAAAGGGAAGAAAGAGGTTTCAACACCCTTGCTGGTTGAATCCGAGGGAGAGAGATCACCAATCCGCCTCTCGGACACATCTTTATCACCTGGATTGTCGTCTTCTGCCTCTGTATCATCCATTGGTACGCAGATTCCAGGAAAGGTTTTGCCTTCACCGCCACCATCAATGCCTGCACCATCTCCCAGCCATCTACATCGGCCTTAGCAACACAAGTAATGTCTCAAATCACCACCATTCTTAGTCAATTTTCACAGTCTGTAGGAACATCGGCGCTACCACCTACAGGACCTCCACCACAACCTTTATCTGTTCCAGAGGATCCAGCATTACCTGGTACGGCACCAAAAAGCCTCCCACCTTCACAGTTACCATTAACAGAGTACATATCGGATTCGGATACTTCCTGAAACTCCTCAACGGGTCACCAGACTTACCTCCACAATCTTCTTCCCCTCCGGAGGACCTCCTCATATTCTCAATTTATTGACAAAGTTGGTCAGATATTAAATGTTGAAACCAAAAGGATCCCGGACCCCTGACAGGAAATGTTGGTCATCCTGAAAATCTTTGACGTTCTCAATGAGCCGGTGGCTTTACCACAACACCAGGTTTTAACAGCATTAATGGAAAAGGCATGGGACACTCCCTTATCAACCCCTCCAACATCTCGGAAGGTAGACATTAAATACCAGAGGAAAGATTCTTCCTTTCATGCTGTAGTCCAGCTTCCAAACCAATCAGTCGTAGTCGAATCTGAGATGCAAGAAGCTCGTAATGCAAAAATATGTTCTAACATTCCTCCAACTATGGAAAATAGGTCCCTAGATGATTTTGCTAAAAAATCCTTTCAATCTGCAATGCTCAATGCCAGGATACAAAATCATCAGTTTTCTATGGCTCAATATTTATTTGAGAATTTGCAGGCATTAAACCCACACCTACAACAAGGATCTACAGATGACACATTACCTACTCCATACTATATCTTGGAAGAAGGATTAAGGCACCTTTTAAGATCGATTCATGAGGGCTTCGATATATCGGCAAAATCTTCAGCTAATGCCTTAGCGGCACGCCATCTTACATGGTTACTCTCCAGTGCCATTCGTGATGACGTCCACGAAAAGCTCGCAAATTTACCTTGTCGCCCAGTTAATTTGTTTGGTGACCAGTTTACAGCTACTGTTACAAAGCTTAAGGAACAGAAAACTGCGGTCCTTTCTTTAACAGCACCTCAGCATTCCACCACAGCACGAGGTCAATAGACTATTCCTGTTCCTTACAGGAAACCAACCTTCAAATCTTATAAACCATATTACAAACCTCAAACGTACTACCCATCAAGGCAGCAACCGTATCAACAGCCAGCACCTCGCCAGTGGGCAAGCAACCCCCGGCAACCTCGGTAGCCGACTAACACTCAGCCAACAAAACCTGCTTCAGGATTTTAAAGATTGTTCTGCCACCACCACTACCAGTAGGAGGGAGATTATCCAATTTTCTTCCAGCCTGGAGCAAAATAACATCATATCAATGGGTACTATCCATAATTCAACATGGATATTCTCTCCACTTTTCCTCCCTTCCTACCCTTCCACAATGAATCCATCAAAAAACTTTCACATCTCACAAATCTCATCTTTTGCAGGAAATACGACTTCTCTTACAAAACAATTGTATTCAGAAGATACCTTACCCAGAGAAACATCTAGGGTTTTACTCCCAATATTTCCTAATTCCCAAGAAATCAGGAGGACTACGACCAATCTTAGACCTTCGCTCATTCAACAAATATCTCCAGACAGAGAAATTCAAAATTACTTCTCTCAAATCCATTCTTCCCTTTCTTCAACCCAAGGATTGGATGTGTTCACTGGACTTGAAGGATGCATATGCACACATACCAATGCATCCCAATTCCAGGTGTTACCTGTGTTTTTTCAGATGGAAAATCAACACTTCCAATACAAAATCCTTCCATTT
This sequence comes from Rhinatrema bivittatum, assembly GCF_901001135.1. Taxonomy (NCBI): domain Eukaryota; kingdom Metazoa; phylum Chordata; class Amphibia; order Gymnophiona; family Rhinatrematidae; genus Rhinatrema; species Rhinatrema bivittatum. Next base: position 629,201 of record NC_042616.1, read on the forward strand.
GGCCTCTCCTCTGCCCCAAGAGTGTTCACCAAGTGCCTAGCAGTGGTGGTGGCTCACCTTCTACTACAGGGGTTGCAGATATTTCCTTATCTAGACGATTGGCTGATTGTCTCGTAATAGTGTTTGATTGCCTGCTACTATCGTCTTCGAACGATTTCGTGCCTAGACAATCTCGGCCTTCTCATCAACTACGAGAAGTCAAATCTGGAACCCACTCAAACTTTACAGTTTATAGGAGTCCTCATAGACACAGTCCAAATCAAGGCATTCCTGCTGCATCCGAGAGCATTAACTCTTTCGACGCTAGCTACAATTCTTCTTCGCAATATGACAGTACCAGCACGCCAGGTCCTCACTGTTCTTGGACATAGGCTGCATCCATTTACGTGGTTCCAAATACACGCCTACATGTACGCCATCTGCAGTGGGGGTTGAAACATCAATGAGACCAATTTCTCCAACCATTGTTGACTCCAATCTCATTGACCGACAGCAAGAAACAGGACCTGGAGTGGTGGCTACTTCCAGGATCACTACAAGCGGGCTCCCCCTTACGCCCATTACGACATCGGATCATACTAGCCACAGATGCATCCCCCACAGGATGGGGAGCACACTTAGACCACTTACAGACCCAAGGTCGGTGGACTTCATATGAACGGACACTGCACCTCAACCTCTTGGAACAGAGAGCAGTACGTTACGCCATTCGAGCCTTCGAAAACTTCCTTTGGGGAAAAATTGTAATGAATCACATGGAAAATCAAGTTACAATATTTTATTTATTTATTTATTTAAAGGTTTTTTATATACCGGGGCACGTTAGCAACATCACCTCGGTTCACAGTGTAACATAACATAGCAACAAGCTTTACAATAGTTTAATGACTAACAGAGATTAATCTAAAAGGATAGGGTAAGCAGAGTTATTATATGGGAGAAATTCGTATATTTTAGACAAAGCAAAAAATCAGAGAAGTCTAACTATTAACTATTTACATGAGCAAAAGGAATATAAGCGGTAAGGGCTTGGGAGAAGGATATCAGGGAGGGAGGAGGAATGATGGGGGTGGGATGCGGGGAACAGGGATGTAGGAGGAAGCAGGGAAGAGACAGGTGGGTAGCTGAGGTAGATATATTAAGGTGTGTCATCTCTGTGTTTTACAAAAACAAAGAAGGAGGGTCCAGTTCATGGAACCTCTGCAAGGAAACAGTTCAGATTCTGGAATGGGCCCACGACAGGCTCATCTCCCTGCAGGCAACTTATCTGCCAGGCATTCACAATTCAAGAGCAGACAAATTCAGCAGAATTTTTCACCCCCATGAATGGGAGCTAAACCCAGAAGTGACCAAACACATATTCTTGGTTTGGGGGCTCCCATCCATAGACCTCTTTGCAACAGAAGTCAACACAAAACTAAAGACCTTTTGCTCTGTCTACCCGAGTCCACACAGACTCGCTCCGGATGCCTTTTTAATCAGTTGGATGCACAGTCTGTTATACGCATTTCCTCCGATACCTCTCATCGATCGAACGACACAGAGATGCATCGAAGACCAAGCGGATCTAATACTAATAGCACCTGCATGGCCAAGGCCATGAAAGGTGGAAAGAAGGCAAAACGATTACCGGCATGGTTAAAAGGGGAGGTGAAAGAAGCTATTTTAGCCAAAAGATCTTCATTCAAAAATTGGAAGAAGGATCCAACAGAAGAAAATAGGATAAAGCATAAACATTGGCAAGTTAAATGTAAGACATTGATAAGACAGGCTAAGAGAGAATTTGAAAAGAAGTTGGCTGTAGAGGCAAAAACTCACAGTAAAATCTTTTTTAAATATATCCGAAGCAGAAAGCCTGTGAGGGAGTCAGTTGGACCGTTAGATGATCGAGGGGTTAAAGGGGCACTTAGAGAAGATAAGGCCATCGCGGAAAGATTAAATTATTTCTTTGCTTCGGTGTTTACTGAAGAGGATGTTGGGGAGGTACCCGTAATGGAGAAGGTTTTCATGGGTAATGATTCAGATGGACTGAATCAAATCACGGTGAACCTAGAAGATGTGGTAGGCCTGATTGACAAACTGAAGAGTAGTAAATCACCTGGACCGGATGGTATACACCCCAGAGTTCTGAAGGAACTAAAAAATGAAATTTCAGACCTATTAGTAAAAATTTGTAACTTATCATTAAAATCATCCATTGTACCTGAAGACTGGAGGATAGCAAATGTAACCCCAATATTTAAAAAGGGCTCCAGGGGCGATCCGGGAAACTACAGACCGGTTAGCCTGACTTCAGTGCCAGGAAAAATAGTGGAAAGTGTTCTAAACATCAAAATCACAGAACATATAGAAAGACATGGTTTAATGGAACAAAGTCAGCATGGCTTTACCCAGGGCAAGTCTTGCCTCACAAATCTGCTTCACTTTTTTGAAGGAGTTAATAAACATGTGGATAAAAGTGAACCGGTAGATATAGTATACTTGGATTTTCAGAAGGCGTTTGACAAAGTTCCTCATGAGAGGCTTCTAGGAAAAGTAAAAAGTCATGGGATAGGTGGCGATGTCCTTTCGTGGATTGCAAACTGGCTAAAAGACAGGAAACAGAGAGTAGGATTAAATGGGCAATTTTCTCAGTGGAAGGGAGTGGACAGTGGAGTACCTCAGGGATCTGTATTGGGACCCTTACTGTTCAATATGGGGTAGATTTTCAGAGCCCTGCTCGCCTAAATCCGCCCAAAACCGGGCGGATTTAGGCGAGCAGGGCCCTGCGCGCCGGGAAGCCTATTTTACATAGGCCTCCCGGCGCGCGCAGAGCCCCGGGACTCGCGTACGTCCCGGGGTTCTCGGAGGGGGGCGTGTCGGGGGGGCGGGGCCGGGGCGCGCGGCGTTGCGGGGGCGTGTCGGCAGCGTTTTGGGGGCGGGCACGGGGCGTGGCTACGGCCCGGGGGCGTGGCCGCGCCCTCTGTACCCGCCCCCAGGTCGCGGCCCGGCGCGCAGCAGGCCCGCTGGCGCGCGGGGATTTACGTCTCCCTCCGGGAGGCGTAAATCCCCGACAAAGGTAAGGGGGGGGTGTAGACAGGGCCGGGCGGGTGGGTTAGGTAGGGGAAGGGAGGGAAGGTGAGGGGAGGGCAAAGGAAAGTTCCCTCCAAGGCCGCTCCGATTTCGGAGCGGCCTTGGAGGGAACGGGGGGAGGCAGCGCGGCTCGGCGCGCGCAGGCTATACAAAATCGATAGCCTTGCGCGCGCCGATCCAGGATTTTAGCGGATACGCGCGGCTCCGCGCGTATCTACTAAAATCCAGCGTACTTTTGCTTGAGTCCTATGCGCAAGCAAAAGTAGGCTGATCGCGCTTCTTTTAAAATCTACCCCTATATTTATAAATGATCTGGAAAGAAATACGACGAGTGAGATAATCAAATTTGCAGATGACACAAAATTGTTCAGAGTAGTTAAATCACAAGCAGATTGTGATAAATTGCAGGAAGACCTTGTGAGACTGGAAAATTGGGCATCCAAATGGCAGATGAAATTTAATGTGGATAAGTGCAAGGTGATGCATAGGGAAAAATAACCCATGCTATAATTACACAATGTTGGGTTCCATATTAGGTGCTACAACCCAAGAAAGAGATCTAGGTGTCATAGTGGGTAACACATTGAAATCGTTGGTGCAGTGTGCTGCGGCAGTCAAAAAAGCAAACAGAATGTTGGGAATTATTAGAAAAGGAATGATGAATAAAACGGAAAATGTCATAATGCCTCTGTATCGCTCCATGGTGAGACCGCACCTTGAATACTGTGTACAATTCTGGTCGCCGCATCTCAAAAAAGATATAATTGCAATGGAGAAGGTACAGAGAAGGGCTACCAAAATGATAAAGGGAATGGAACAACTCCCCTATGAGGAAAGACTAAAGAGGTTAGGACTTTTCAGCTTGGAGAAGAGGCGACTGAGGGGGGATATGATAGAGGTGTTTGAAATCATGAGAGGTCTAGAACGGGTAGATGTGAATCGGTTATTTACTCTTTCGGATAGTAGAGAGACTAGGGGGCACTCCATGAAGTTAGCATGGGGCACATTTAAAACTAATCTGAGAGAGTTCTTTTTTACTCAACGCACAATTAAATTCTGGAATTTGTTGCCAGAGAATGTGGTTCGTGCAGTTAGTATAGCTGTGTTTAAAAAAGGATTGGATAAGTTCTTGGAGGAGAAGTCCATTACCTGCTATTAAGTTCACTTAGAGAATAGCCACTGCCATTAGCAATGGTTACATGGAATAGACTTAGTTTTTGGGTACTTGCCAGGTTCTTATAGCCTGGATTGGCCACTGTTGGAAACAGGATGCTGGGCTTGATGGACCCTTGGTCTGACCCAGTATGGCATTTTCTTATGGTCCAGCTACCTCCTACGCCTATCTATTTGCAATCCAATGCCCCTGGGGGACAACGATCGCCTTCTTACACAGGACGATGGATCACTGCTACATCCCCTTCACTCTTTCCTACGCCTCACGGCATGGAGATTGAGAGGCTCGCATACCAACATCTCTCCTGCTCTCCAGGACATATTACTGTCCTCAAGGAAACTATCCACAAGACTCAATTACCAAAGAAAATGGACTCGCTACAATTCTTGGTGTTTATCCACAGGAACAGACCCATTCACTTGCTCACCAGAACAATTTTTTTCATACCTTCATCTGCTATATAGTGACGAACTCGCCACTTCCTCTTTATGGGTTCATTTAAGTGCTATCGCAGCTTACCACATCCCTCTTAATGGAGAGCCTATTTCATGTCATTCTTTAGTTTCGAGATTCATGAAAGGAATACTACGCCTACGTCCACCTTTACAGAAACCACCGGTGCCGTGGGATGTTAACACAGTTCTCGAACAGCTCATGCTTCCACCATTTGAACCTTTAGAAACTTGTTACCTTCGTTACCTCTCGTGGAAGGTACTCTTTTTGGTGGCCTTAACTTCAGCGAGACAGATAAGTGAACTACAAGCCCTGGTTCACTACCCTCCTTATCTTCAATTTCACCATGACAGTGACCTTATGGACACACCCGAAATTTCTTCCAAAGGTGATCTCCAGTTTCCATATTAACCAGACTATCACCTTACCTATGTTTCATCCAAAACCTCATCATAATAGCAATGATAGGAAACTACATACTCTAGACTGTAAACGTGCACTGGCTTACTACAAATAGCGCACAGATTCTCCCACTAGGCCATCCCAGTTATTCATTTCATTCAATCCAAATTCACAAGGATGGCCAGTAACAAAGAGAACCTTATCCACATGGATATCTAACTGCATCCAATTTTGCTATACTCAAATATCACAGACGTTACCTGCATCACCAAAAGCACATCAGGTACGCGCAATGGCAACTTCAATAGCCAGCCTTCATGAAGTACCAATCATAGATATATGTAAAGCGGTGACATGGTGCTCGTTACACACTTTCACATCCCACTATTGTTTGGACAAACAAGCAGCGGATGACGCATTAATGGGACAGACTATCCTTCAGAAGAGCACAAGTTCCACAAAACCGAAGCCTTCATAGGAACTGTCCGCCACTATCTCTAGTATTGAGCAAATCAAGCACTCTGGACATAACACAACTGTTCAGTACATCAGCTGGGGACTCCCAGACAGCGTGGCTAATTCAGATGCTTATCTATGTGAAAAGAGCAAGTTTGCTTACCGTCAATGGTGTTTTCAGTATTTATTTAAGTCTTTTCTATACCATCGCTAAGTTATATACCATCGCAACAGTTTACATGTAGGCACATAAGTTTGGAGTAAGCATACTATAGAACATTTGAACAGGTGCCATTAAGTTTCGGTTACATTAAATCATAAAAATACGTACAAATGTTTTGTGATGTAGGTTCTGGCCAGGTGTACCTAGAAGGTGCTTTTACAGGTCAAACAAATCACATTTATTGTGTTATCTTATTACATTCATTGTGTACTCAATTTGTTAAAATATTGTAATGCACATTTATGAGAATAGTGCTGTGTGCCGGTGCTCTTCTGTTTATTCCAGTGTTTTTTCTATTCTCCGGTCTCTTTATAAAAGGCTTGTTTAAGAAGCCATGTCTTTAGACTTCTCTTGAATGTTTTGGGGTCTCTCTGTAATCTGATCTCCAAAGGCATTGTGTCCCAGAGTGTGGCTCCTGCTAAAGACAATGCCCTTTCTCTTACCTGGGTTAGCCTCGCTGTCTTGACGGAGGGAATGGTTAAGAGAGCTTTGTTTGCTGATCGAAGGTTCCTGTGTGGGACGTGTACCCGTAGTGCAGTGTTTAGCCAGTCTGCTTTTTCATCATGTATTAGTTTATGTATGGTGCATAGTGCTTTGTATTTTATCCTGTGTTCTATGGGTAGCCAGTGAAGTTCGGCCAGAGTTTGTTATATGGTCTCTTCTTCTTTTTCCAGTTAGTATTCTCGCTGCTGTGTTTTGTAGAATTTGAAGTGGTCTTATTGTTGTATTTGGGAGTCCTAGAAAAAGTGCATTACAGTAGATAGATGAATTAGCCATGCTGGCCCGCGCTCCTCCCCGGACAGTTCTATCCTAACCTACTTGCTTTGATACTGACTGAGGAGCCTGAGGCAATCCTGACAATATACAGGAGGGAGCTCCTAGCTGAAAGACTTTACTAGACTTAGAGAGAGCTCCGCCACCTAGTGGCACGGAGGACGTACCCAGACAGCATGGCTAATTCAGCTGCTATCTAAGGAAAACACCGTTTACGGTAAGCAAACTTGCTCTTACTCTTTCTGCTCTAGAAAATAATTAAAATGAAAAGATATTCAGAAGGTCAGCCTGGTGGCTCATAGGCAAAGTAATTGTTTTGGATTGCCTGTCACAGGTTTTTGCTCCCTGGTCCAGCCGAGAGTTCACAAGGAACTTTTGGGCAGTGCACTCAGATTTTTAAATAAATAAATGTCATGGACATAGACTTGAACTTAGAACTAAAGTGAATCCATTCCCCATGTTGCCCTGTCTGCTCTAAAAGTTAATTTTGCTGCCTTTTTATGTTCCTCTTTTCCACTCCTAGTTCTTTCTTACTCATTACCTTAATCAGAGTTTCTGTTTAGAGACTGTCTCGGGTTGTGTTCAGATACCAGCTCTGGACCCTTCTTTTTGTGTACAAAGTACCACATATTAGCACCCACACACAGGGTAAGAGAAGACGAAGACACTCTATGGAGATACTGACCCTGTTTGTGCATATCAGCATAGCTGCTGCTTTTACTGGGCTCTTCCTGTGCCTGTCGCTCTCCCTTTCTGGACTAGATCATCTGATCACGCAGAGCTGGGCTGTTCGCTCTCTGTTAATATAAATGACAATTGGGAACATGAACTCAGTAAACTTTTACTAAGGCCATTCCAGATCCTTTCATATTCCTAGGTGTCCACATCTCACATGTTGTCACAGTCTGAATTACCACAGTCATGTCAAACTGAATTTCCAGGCTTGCTGAGCATTACCCAAATACATAGACTGTCAAACTCTTAACATGGGTATGTAACATATCGGTAGTCCCATAGCTACACGTCTGCTCTCTTCCTTACCCTTCCAGCTTTTGTAATAGCTACTGTCTTCAAAATCATTGGTTTGCTTGGGTATTGCAAAAGAAATCAGCTATTTTTTTCCACCAGTTTTACACATCCTGGTGTGAACTCTGCATCTCCTCAAATACAAGGACTTTAATTCCCCTTGTTTTGTAGGTTGAAAATTCTTTCTATAGACATGCATAACCAGCATTTTGTTTGCAATCAGTTTGGATCTGTGAGTTTGTCCCTAGACTATGGGCCCTTTCCAATCATAAGAGCCCTTACTTTTTTCATCTAAATGCAACTCCCACAACAGCTGGGATTTGAGAGAGCTGATCAGTCCTTTCAGCTTGCTTCTGTGGCTGTGGTTCATAAGGTCCTCAAGTTTATCATCATAGCTTTTATAGCCACTTTTAGTGCTTCTACTTTGCACGCAGTCATCTATCCCCGATAGCCTTGATTCAGCCCCTCCAGGTTTTTATTTATTGCTGAGAGGTGACCATTAACTTTCTCAAACATTTCTTCTAACACAACCACCAAGCAGCCCCAACTCATACACAAACCTTTCTTTTACCAGGGTTGCCAGACTTTTTTAGGTTCAGCAGCCTTTTAACCCTTTTCTTTGCCCAGAGTCTCTTTTTTTTCTTTCTGAAACACACATCTGTCTGTACAGTGCTTATGCTTCCATTTCAGGAGGTACTTTTATCCACTCAGATTTCCACATTATGATTGGATTCAGATGGGCAAAGAGGGCCCTGGAACTAGAGGAAAACGCATCCTCTCTCTCATATCACATCACGTGACCTTCATTTTTGTTTTTTTAACTTCTTTACTGAAGCATTATAAAGTAACAAGTGAAGGCCAATTTGCACTCAACCATCATGTAAAATACAATATAACTATACATAATTTGTTTTGCTTTTCCATTAGCTTTTAACAACATCTCTGTATCTTTCCAGTCACCTACATTCATCCATCACATTCATCCCGTTAGATACCCAGTAAATGAATGCCAGAAAAGTTTCTTTGTCGGATTGTAACACAGTCACAATATTACCTGCAAACGAGACCACAATTGAAAATAGGTTTTCTGCTTCAATAAGGAGCCAGAGAAATCTGCAGTCACATTTTGTAAAACTGGAAAAAAAATGAATCATATCTTGTTTTCAGACACTGTTTGGTATATCTCCACTATTCCAGCAGGACAAAATAGACTTTTTGGCGATGGCGAGGGCAGTGCTGATCACTCTAGCATCACCTTTGGGTAGGCCAGGGTAATCAAACAAGTATAGAAAGACATTTTTCCTGTCCAGGTAATAGGAGATGCCACCAATTGATTTAACATGTCATGCCCTGATTACAAAAGGGTTGCAGTTGACTACATTCAATAAACACATGAAAGATTCCCTTTCTCTTGGTGACATTTCAAGCAGAGTTTTATTTTCACACTAAGGACCAAGGAAATGTATATCCTATGGATAATTTTATATTGTACTTCCCTTAGAGTAACTGGTAGTAAGTTTCTGTAAAGGGTGGAGAAAGCTGTCAATATGTCACTAGATGTTGTTGGCCATCCTAGATCTACTGCCCATTGTACAGCTAATTTTGTCATATTCGGATTCCGATAAAATCTGTTTAATATGCATCATCTCACAGATTTTATCTGTTTAAAATCTGTTTAAAATCTGTTTAAAATCTGTTTAAAATCTGTTTAAAATCTGTTTAATATGTTTAATATGTTTAATATGTTTAATATGTTTAATATGTTTAATATGTTTAATCTGTTTAATCTGTTTAATATGTTTAAAATCTGTTTAATATGCATCATCTCACAGATTTTATCGGATTCCGATAAAATCTGTTTAATATGCATCATCTCACTCCCCCACCCCTCCCCAATCCCTACCCCCCCTCTTTTCCCTCTCCCGTTCCCCCCCACCCAACCTCACCCTTTCCTTCTCCCTCTGGACATACCATGCTAATAACTGCCTAGGATAAACCTATGTTTATGTATCTTACAGTTTTTTGTTGATTTATATATTTATCTCTCTCTAATTGTTTCTTAGTTTAAACTCTGTACTGTCTTCCATTGCCCAGGTTTTATGCTCCCTGTTTAATGTAACTTTACTTTCTACCTTGATGTTAATTGGTTTCCCCTCAGTTACATTGTAAACCGGTACGATAAGACCTAGTCTTGAGCATCGGTATAGTAAAAGAAATTAAATAAATAAATAAATCATCCATATGCCAATTTTGTTAAATTTAGGTATTGTGTCAAAAAACATTTCAGATTTTATCAGAAAAAGCAATTTTTTGCAACTCAGATTTGGCTAAAGGCAAACAATCGTGTTTTAATTGTAAAAAAGCAAAGAAGTTTTATTAACTCCCAATCTTCCCTTAACTGTTGAAAGGTACATAAATTATCTTTAGCCATTATAAACTGCCCGCAAGCAGTACAACCCCCTGCTTTTCCAGTCTCTAAAAGGGGGGTGGTATTCTAAACCACTTGGGAAATCTGGGTTCCCAGTGAGAAAAATGATGGGGGGATATATGTGGAGAAGAGTTGTTCCTTTTTCTCCACCAAATCCTAGTCTTATGAAGTGCCCAAACCAAAACTCCCATCTATCTACCATCACCGTCCTTAGTCTTGAAAGGTGCATTAAATTGAGTGTTTGTCAAAGCACAGCGATACTATCCAGTAAACAGTCTGGATCATAGTTTGCTTGCAGTGATGCCCACTCTCATACATAGCAAATCAAGGAAACTACATTATATGCCCTCAAGTCTGGCAGTGCTTGACCACCATATCTTTTGTCCTTAAATAACAAAGCATAATTTAACTGTGCTCTCCTCCTTCTCCAAATAAAGGAGCCAGTTGCAGATTTGAATTTTTGTATCTCCTCATTTTGCACCCAAATTGGAATCATCTGAATTGCATACAGAGAAATTTTGGGAGAATTACCATCTTCACCACTGCACATCTGCTCATAAAGAACAGTGGAAAATCCATCCGTCTGTTCAGTAATCTTACACAATTGTCTATGGATTTTACTATATTGGTAACATGTAAGTTCTTTTGGGAATGAGTTAACCAAATACCTAAGTATTTTAAAGTTGTTAAATTCCAATTTAATGGAAAAGGGGAGACCATTCATCCTTGAGAGTTGGACAAATTGGGAAGGCTTCTGACTTGCTATAATTAATTTTCAATACAGCAAACAAACCAAAGGATTGTATTATTTGAAACACTTACCAAAAATAAGAGCAAATCATTTGCAAACAAACTTAGCTTGACTTTCCAACTGCCCACATCAATTCCCTGAAAACAGACAAATTTTGCAGCTTTATCGCATAAGGCTCTAAAGATGACACACAGGACAGTGATGAAAGAGGGCATCCTTGCCTGGTCCCATGCAATATGCGAAACTTATGTGACAAGAGTCCCATTTACTTGAATTTGTGCCCAGGGCTCTGTGTAAAGTAGGCGCATCCAGTGTAGAAAGCTTCTCTCACAACCACCTTGTCTGAGAATCCACCATAGACCATTTGAAGGCTTTTTCAGAATCTAAACTTCTTAGCATATTCTCAGATTTAGAGCATCTATCCTTTATAAACCCTGTTTGGTCAATATGTACCAGGGATATCACCCTATTTAACCTGTTAGCTAAACTACAGCCAGCAATTTTATGTCTTGATTAAGAAGTGAGATTGGCCTGTAAACATCAGGTAGTGAAGAGTCTTTGTCAGGTTTCAGTAGTAAAATTATTGTAGCCAAATTATGCCCTGACTCAAAAGCTCCCCTTACTTTAGCCGCATCAAATATTGCTATTAAAGGGGTTACCAACTGGTCACCCAGCAATTTATAAAATTCTGTGCTAAATCCGTCTGGGCCGGGTGCTTTGCCCAGTTTCAGATTTCTAATAGCTTTCCCCAGTTTGCTTTCACTAAATGGTTTTTCCAAAAAGCTTTTTTGATCATTAGTAGGGAGAGTTAACCTCAAATTTTGGAAAAAACTGTCCTGAACTTGGGTGGTGTTTACTTCACTGGAATAAAGTTTTTCAAAAAAAGAAACATCTTGTAAGATTTTCTTAGTATCTTTGACAACTGTATTCTTAGCCTTACATTTAAGAGTGGTTATCAGTGTCTTTGGGTGTGATTCCTTTAAAAGGTTCGCTAGTAATTTCCCTGGTTTGTTACCCCATTGGAAGAATTTAAATTTATAGTATAATAACCCATTCCTGAACATACCCAGAGCAGTCCAGAAAAGTGGGTTGTGTATCCCTACCAGCAGGTAGAGTCAGAGAACAATTAGAACTTTGGGCACTGCTACATAAGGAGAGTGCACCTGCAGTCACTCAGTATTTCTCTGACTCCAGCAGGTGGTAGAGATGCACTCCTGCAGTCTGACTAGTTTTATTTGATTTTTAGTTACTTAGTATTTTTTTTCAGGGATTTCTTTTTCCTTTCTCTCAGCTTTGCTTCCTGAGGTGTAAGGCACCTTCATGGGCCATCCCTCATTGGAAGCCAGGCATCCGAGGGGTTGGACACCCCTATCTGTGTTTCGCCCGAATGTTCTTGGGTGTGGAAGGCCAGGGCTCCTGGTTACTTCACACCAAAGCTGCTATAGCTGCTCCTTTTCCTTCTGCCTTTGTTTGCTGCTTCATAAAGTTTAAAAAAAAAAAAGGGGGGGAGCTGAGCCGGCGGACATCTTTTCTGAGGTAAGGTGTTGGTGCAGAGAGAGGCTGTGGATAGCAGCTGTTTCAAAAAAGGAGCAGCGTATTCCCTCTTAGCCCGGGACTCCGGGTGATTTCTAGAGGAAGAGGGTGAGTTGGGCTTTCAGCCTGTGTATTTTTCAGCGCATTTCGTCCCCCTTTTTTTTTTTTTTTCGCCGCATTCCAGCACTACTCTGCTAGGGACTGTTTTGTTTTTCTTTTGGCCTCCCGCTCCGTTGGAGTTCGCGTTTTTTGCCGACAGCTGTTTTTTCTCCCCTCAGGCAGACCGCGTGGCTGCGCGGCCGAATTAATGGGCCCTTGTACAAAATCACTGGCCTGCCGTGCTTGTGGTGTGTGTGGGCAGGCACTGGACTCTGCTACCCTTTGTGTGGCTTGCTCCTCCGGCATGGAGAGCTAGTCAGGGCTGACCGAATGCCCCCACAAGGGGGGGGGTGGGAAGGCGTTGCTCCACGGGTCACTTGAGGAGGATTCCCCATCCGTTTTGGCCCCTGTGGGGGATGATGTTGCGGACGGTGCCCCAGCGATTCTCCTGAGGAAACAGGAGACCCAGAGAAGTTTTCCCTGGAATTTATTTTACTTATGCACCAAGCCTTCCTGGCTAGGAGGCAGGCAGTGCCGAAGTGGCTTGGACATATGGGAACCCTGTCGGATGCGCAGCAGGGTCCGGGGGATCCCTCTCCCCAGACAGGGGATTCCCTCGGAGAGCCACAGGACCCGGGAGCAGGTGCAGATGCTGCGGCAGGCTCTGGGACGGGTCCGGGAGTAGACCCGGATCAGACTCCGGATCCGGGGGATGTGGATCCTGATGATCTGGATGGTGACAACCTCCCTCCAGTGAAGGGTGATGATCCCAGTGTGGTCCACCTTTTTCAAGCGTGAAGAGCTCCATCCTCTCATTCCACAGGCCTTGGACGTCCTGGGGCTTAAAAGTTTCTCAGGAGGAGTCTGACAATGAGGGAGTTAATCCTGTCCTCGATGGTATTCGAGGTTCGACAACTTCTTTTCCGCTACCTAAAAAGGTCCGCAAACTAGTCTCCCGGGAATGGGAATCTTCTGATGCGGGACTGAAGGTGGGCAGGGCTTTGGCAAAGCTTTACCCCATGTCTTCCGATATTTTGGATCTTCTTAAGATTCCAAAGGTAGATGCGACAGTTTCGGCGATCACTAAAAAGACCACTGTCCCAGTAGCTGGGGCCGCGGCAATGAAAGACATGCAAGACCGCAAGCTTGAGATCCAGCTAAAACAAGTTTTTGAAGTAGCTGCCTTAAGTCTTCAGGCGGCAGTTTGTGCTAACCTTATGCAGAGGGTGTGTCTGTGTTGGGTTCAAGATTCCTCCTCCTCCGCTTCCGGTGGCAGCGGAGCGCTTCAGGCCGCTTGTTTAGAGGTGGGCATTGCTTATGTGGCGGATGCGCTGTATGACCTCGTGCGGATGGTGGCTTATATCAACCGTCAAGGAGGGACAAGAAGTCCTGCGATGGCTCTTGAGGCTCGACTCTTGTTTGCCTGGTCAGAGCGTCATCTCAAGGGAATTGTTTTATTCCCTTGTTAATTGTATTTTCTATTCATTTTTTATATTGCAAACCGATGTGATGTTCACCCTAATATAAAAAAGGTTTTAAATAATAATAATAATAATAATAATTGCCGCTTCTCATGTTGCCAGAGTGGAGAACTTACAGGCGGACTTCTTCAGCAGACAGCAACTCGATCCAGGAGAGTGGGAACTGTCCTTTGAAATGTGGAACCTAATTTGCGCCAGATGGGACGTGCCACAACTAGATCTGATGGCAACTCAGGCGAATGCGAAGACAGACCGATTCTTCAGCCGCTGGCGGGAGCGGGGCTCAGTGGGTCTCGATGCGTTGTGTGTCTGTGTCCCACGGGGATTCTACTTTATGCCTTCCCACTGTGGCCCCTCATCGGGCATCTTCTCCGTCGAATAGAACTCCATTCGGGCAGGGTGTTACTGGTAGCACCGGAGTGGTCACGACACCCATGGTTCGCGGATCTGGTTTGCATGGCTGTAGAAGGTTCATTGCAGCTCGCTCATCTGCCGCATTTTCTTCAGCAGGGACCCATATTTTCGGATCGGGAGGATCACTTCTCTCTCGTGGCTTGGCTTTTGAGAGGCGACATTTACACTTGAAGGGTTATTCTGAGCAGGTCATTTCCACCCTTCTTCAGGCTCGACGTCCGGCCACTTCTATGGCTTATGTTAGTCTGGAAGCTTTTTGAGTCATGGTGTCATGAGCGGGCCTGCGATCCGTTGTCTGTGGATGTCTCTCGGGTGCTTGACTTTCTGCAACAGGGGCTCGCTAAGGGATTAGTGTTCAATTCCCTTAGGGTACAGGTAGCGGCTTTGGGTGCTTTGCGGGGCAGAGTTAATGCCCGTTCGCTTGCACTTCACCCGGATATCTCCCGATTTCTCAAAGGAGTTAAACATTTGCTTCCTCCCGTCCATTCTGTTTGTCCGGATTGGAGTTTGAACCTGGTACTTCGTGGACCCCCTTTTAAGCCTATCCGCAGAGCTTCTCTGAAGGATTTGACCCTAAAAACAGTGATTTTGGTGGCCATTTGTTCAGCTTGTCAGATTTCGGAATTACAGGCCCTGTCGTGTCGGGATACCTGTCTTCGAATTTATAATGATAGGGTGTCGCTTCGTCCGTTCCAGTCCTTTGTCCCGAAGGTCGTTTCGGCCTTTCTCATCAACCAGACGGTCGAACTTCCAGGTTTTCCGCAGTGGTCTCGGGAGTCCTCTCAGGGTAGAGACCTTTATCTTTTGGACGTGCGCCGCGTTCTTTTATGTTACCTGGAGGTTACTAATGCCTTCCGACGTTCCGATCACTTATTCATCCTCTTCGGGGGTCCTAAGCAGGGTGAAAAAGCATCTAAGCCAACCATATTGCGTTGGATTAAGGAAGCCATTGCTTCGGCATACATTGTCTGAGGTCGTCAAGTTCCTTTGGGTCTCTGAGCTCATTCCACCAGAGCCCAGGCTACGTTCTGGGCAGAGTGTCAATTACTGTCGCCTCAGGAGATCTGTAGGGCGGCTGTGTGGTCCTCTTTACACACTTTCACTAAGCATTACAGACTGGACGTTAAGGCTGCTGATGAATCGTCCTTTGGTGAGAGTGTTCTGCGTGCGGATCTTTCGGGTTCCTGCCCAGTATAGGGTGGCTTGGGTACATCCCACTTTTCTGGACTGTTCTGGGTATGTTCAGGAAATGAAAATTGGTTCTTACCTGCTAATTTTCGTTCCTGTAATACCACAGATCAGTCCAGAGGGCCCCACTCCTTACTTCAGATACCGAAAACCCTTAAAGATATAGATATACCTTAAATTCCTTATCATAATATAAGGCAGGTGACATTCTCCAAGGCAATTTACCTGTTTTCACGTCCACAAAGTTCAAAATAAGAAGCAAAAAAGAATGGTCTGAGAATGGTACGTCTTGCACATCACAAGAACTCAGCTTATTATACCATTTTTCATCAATCAAAAAATAATCGATTCTTGAATATGTATGGTGAACATTTGAGTAACAGGGGAAGTCAGATTCTTCTGCATGACTAATATGCCAGGCGTCTATCAAATCCAATTCCTGGGACAGGAAATTAATTTGTACGTCTTTTTGATTTTTCATAGGTTGTCTAGGTGGTTTACAATCAACTTAAGGATTGTCAGTGATGATAGTCTCCTCCCATCACACATGTGGTTAGTGCAGTTAGTATAGCTGTGTTTAAAAAAGGATTGGATAAGTTCTTGGAGGAGAAGTCCATTACCTGCTATTAATTAAGTTTACTTAGAAAATAGCCACTGCTATTACTAGCAACGGTAAAATGGAATAGACTTAGTTTTTGGGTACTTGCCAGGTTCTTATGGCCTGGATTGGCCACTGTTGGAATCAGGATGCTGGGCTCGATGGACCCTTGGTCTGACCCAGTATGGCAATTTCTTATGTTCTTATGTAATTTAGGAATCCTGCCGGGTACCTGTGACCTGGATTGGCCACTGTTGGAATCAGGATGCTGGGCTTGATGGACCTTTGATCTGACCCAGCAGGGCAATTTCTTATGTTCTTATGTAATTTAGGAATCCTGCCGGGTACCTGTGACCTGGATTGGCCACTGTTGGAATCAGGATGCTGGGCTTGATGGACCCTTGGTCTGACCCAGTATGGCATGTTTTTCTTATGTTATTTGTAATCATTCCAACAGGACACCATAGCAATGTGTTTGTATGGTGAACATTTGAGTAAAAGGCATGCTTACCATCAGGTAAATGCGTTTCCTGCAGTTTTCTGTTTTTTTGAAGCCCGCTAGCACTTGTCCTCTATCATTTTCATCACTCCATAGACTTTTGTAGATCCATTTGTGTTGAAGTGAATTAAATGTGCAGATAAAAATTGCATGTGTGTGTTAAAATTGTATTTTGCGCTTGCTTTTGTCTCTGTATGTGGGTGAGATGGTGTTGACATATAGATCAAGCAGGTCAGATCCTAGTGCAGATACATTGCTGGTTCCTTTTGTTGCTTGTATCTAGTTTCATAGCACGGGTTAGATGCTGGGAATGAGTTTTGATGGTGCAGACATGAGCATTGCCTGTTTTGAACTGATGCAGTCTCAGCTGTGGCTTCTGACTAAACGGGCTCCTTTTACTGACATGCCCAGCTCTTTCCACAGTTTCAAGAGGCTGTATGTTGAGGTTGTGAGTTCTGAATCAGATGGAACATATGTACAGAATCAAGTCTGTCATCGGTGTCCGGTCTGATTCTTTTTCCAAGAAGGGAAGTTGCAGTTTTGCATGTCAGAATATCTTTTGCACCTTTGTGCAGAATATGGCGACTTGGTCCTCTTTCAGTGAGAGGGCAGCAAGGACTGTTGTGGCATGATTTTATCAAAAATTGATTACTGCAATGCTCTGTTACTGGGTCTACCTAAAGCCACCATTCAACCTTTGCAAATGCTGCAAAATGCAGCTGCCCGCATTATCACTGACACAAGCCGCCATGATCACATCACTCCAGCTCTTCAGTCTTTGCACTGGCTACCCGTGGCTTACAGGATAATTTATAAATCTATGTCGCTGATACACAAAGCCATTCAAAACAGAGAAATGCTCTGGTTCACAGATCAACTGCAATTCAAAATGTCTTCCCGCCCAACGAGATTCCAGAATTTAGCCAAACTAAATATCCCAGCACCCAATCTGACTAAACTCTCTAGTACAAAAGAACGATCTTTCATCATTGCTGGATCAACTATATGGAACACCATGCCCTCTGAATTACGCCAGGAACTCTGTCACAAAAAATTTAAACAAAACCTTAAAACCTGGCTATTTAAAAAAGCCTACTATCAATGATCTGTATCCTCAACTACTCTTCCTATTCGCCACAATCTCTCATATATTGCTTATATTCTTTTAATACATAGTTATATATTGTATTGTATTTGTTCAGTTACCATGTTAAATTGTAAAGCGCAATGCTGAATTACTGTTTGAATGTAAACCGAGGTGATGTTATTTACGTACCCCGGTATAGAAAAATCTATAAATAAATAAATAAATAATGATTCACTTGCTGTGATTTGGTAACAAAGTATGCTTTTTTTTTCCTACCACAACAAGCCTGGGATTGCTATTTCAGAGAGAGAGCTTTGCCTAATTGGATAACAGGATGCATATCCTTCACTTGTGTGGAAGCAGGTTTGACCCTGGAGGGACATATGGGGAGAGACTTAAATATCTAAACATGTATACCCTAGAGGAAAGGTGAGATAGGGGAGATAAGATAAGACATTCAGATATCTCAAAGGTTTCCATGCACTTGAGGTGAGCCTTTTTCAATGGAAAATAGGCTCTAGAACCGTGGTTCTCAACCTTTTTCCATCGTGACACTCCTGACAGACCATGCTCACGTGTGACACACTGCTCTTTACAATTCACGATGGAAATAAATAAAAAATAAAGGCCCAGTATTATTTTTATTGTTAAAAATGACACAAGGGAAAAATAAGTACTCTGACTGAACAGAAATTGCATAAATAGTAAACATCCCACATCAAAACAGCACCAATTTCCAGTACTCAAACAGTAACCACCTTACCTCAGAAAAGGCAGCACTGAAAATATTACACCAGGCCTTAAGACACCAATACACCTCCTATTAGGAAAATGGAAGAAGCCAGGCTACTATAGAGCCCTACACAGAAACTACACGCCAGCAGAAAACCTCATCTAAATCACATGTGCTGTCCCTCACCTAACAAGGAATAAAGAGACAAAACTCATAACTAGAAACATGCAGACAAAAACTGAATTGGAAACCGCAACAAGCCAGGGTCTCTGTATGCAGTGTAACAAAGGAAAAAGAGAAACATCACCCATCCTTATAAAATAAATCAAGAAATATAAAATCAATAGCAGCAAAACCATACGAACAAAAAGAACAGATTATTTCACAAAAGCTGATGAATGGAATAAACAATAATTAAAAACTCATATAAAAAATTTCTAGATACCAATAAAATATTTCAAAATAGCAGACACAAAGGCCGATTAATAAAAATAATGATACAAAAAATATTTTGCTCTGCATACCTGGGAACGTTTGATATCCAGGTGCCCAGAGATTGTTTTGAATTAGCAGGAGGAGGGATGGTTTGCTTGCAACTTTCTTCTCGCTCTCTCACACTGGCTCTCAATCACTCACATATACACATGCTTTTTCTCTCTCACTTATATAGGCTCTTAATTACACATTCACACACATGCTGTCTGTCTTTACATGCTTACACACACAGGCTTTCAGTCACACACATACATGCTGCCTTTTTCTCTCTCACACACACACTCTCATTCACATGCTTACACACATGCTCTCTCTCTTTCTCTCATTTACACACAGGCTCTCAATCACACACTCACATGCTCCATCACCTAAATCAGCTCTCAATCACACACACACACACACACACACACACACACACACACACATGCTCTCTCTTATACTCACAGGCTCTTAATCATATATACACATGATCTCTCACACACAAAGGATCTCAATCACACACGAATGCTATTTCACACAAACAGGTTTTCAGTCACACACATATACTCTTTCACATATAAAGGCTCTCAATCATTCACATTCATGCTGTCTCACTTTCACACATGCAGGATCTCAAATACACGTATGCTTGCTCATTCACTCACTCTCCCCCCCTACCCCCGAACTAGCGGCAGCAGCAGCCTCCTCTACTTCCAACCCCAAAGGCAGCAGCAACCTCCTTCACATTCAGTTCTCGCGGAGAAAGGAGTCCCATTGGCCGTGGGGGTTGACGTTGTTCCTTGTTTCACTCCGAGCCGCACTGCTCATTTTTCAGACAGCGCCTCTCTTCTCTTCTTTGGGCCGATGCTGCCCGCACTAGCATGGTCTCTTCTTCCCACACACGCACCTGCTGTTCACCACTTCCTCTTCCAAGGCGCGGGAAGAAGAGAGCATAACTCCAGCTGTCCTGCCGTGTTCTGCCCAGGCAAAGGACGTACTTCGCTCGGGTAGGGGGAAGCAGCTTGGGTCAGCGGGGGATCGAGAAGTGTGGCGACACACCGGTTGAGAACCGCTGCTCTAGAATGAGGAGTCATGAGATGAGGGTGAAAGGGGGCAGACTCAGGAGTAATTTTAGGAAATATTTCTTCATAGAGAGGGTGGTGGATGCAAGAAACTACTTCCTAGAGAAGACAAAAACAGTATCTAAATAGCATGGGATAAATACAGGGGATCTTATTTATTTATTTATTTATTTTTAATTTTTATATACCGGAATTCCTGTATACAATAAATTAAATATACAATCTTAAAGAAGTGATGAGAATTATAATGTTAAATTAATCAGTCGGATGTTTCTATGTATATTAGAGAAAATAAATAAATCCCTCCCATTGTTTCCAGGGAAGTAATCTGCTTTCCTTGACTTTGAAGGGTATTAACATCAGACCATTCCCCCTCTGCTTCATATTCTGTAACAGTGAGGACAGGATTGGCCTTAGTTTTAGTGGCTCTTGGTGCAGGTAATCTGAAGGATATTTGGAAGGAGGGCCAATGTTGCACATGCCAGAAGGACACAGCCTTGCATTGTATTTGCAAATCTTGCTGAAGCTGCAACAGCAGGAAGGACACAATCCAGAGAAGAAGGGTTACTCAGAGATCTCTGAAAAAGACTCTGGAGTCAAAAAGCATTGTTGACCTGCTTCAAATTGCATGTGTGCTAAGAAATTAGTGCCTTGTCTGAGGCAGGTATTATATTTTAGGCCTTAGCAAGCTCACTCAAAGTAGAGCGTGGACTAGAGTAGACCACACTATTTCTTCCTGGCCACTAAGGGACTCTTGGGGGTCCTCTTACCTGGCAAAGAATGGATATTTTTTCTAACAGTAATATAAATAAGACTGGCAGACACCTGAAAAACATTTGCAGACAAATCAGATTCTCTCTGTCCCCTCCAGTCCTTACTTCCTCTGCCCGACTGCACTCACGTACCGTGTTCCTCTTCCTACCATCACTGCCCCTCTGCTCTATTTCTCACACTCCTGAGTCTTCCAGATCACTAGGCTTAGGTGTGAAATATATAGAGAGATGTGTTCTGGGCTGGGCTGGCCTAGACTGGATAATGCTTGGTGTCTGGGAGAGAGAATCCGTTTTCTCTTGCTCTTCCTGTTTGCCATCTGCAGGAGGGGCTGAAATCTGCTCACTGACTATGTGTGAAGCTGGTAATGTGGTTTTCTCTTCCTGTGACAACTTTTGATTCTTTGGTCTTGTGTGTTTAAGACAGGCTTGTAAAAAGAAAGTACTAGGCTGACTGAGTTCAGTTAAGCTGAAAATGAGTGTCGAGCATATTTGCATTCACTTACTTTCTGTGGTGACAATGGGGAAATACCAAACTTGTGTGGTTGCAATATGTGGGGATCCGCAAAGGAAGAAATGATTTAATTTGTTTGAAGTGGCAGCATGCTGCTTTTCAACCACAAGCACTATAATTCCTGCTTATGTAGCTTTGTGCATGCATTTGCATTTACTGATCGGGTTTCCAACAAGCTTATAGTAAGAACATAAATGCCATACTGGGTCAGACAAAGGGTCCATCAAGTCCAGTATCCTGTTTCCAACAGTGGCCAGTCCAAGTTGCAAGTACTTGGCAAGTACCCAAACATTTGATAGATCATAAGCTACTATTGCTTATTAATTACCATAATAGCAGTTTATGGATTTATCCTCTAGGAACTTATCCAAACCTTTTTTAAACCCAGTTACACTAACTGCTGTAACCACATTCTCTGGCAATGAATTCCAGAGCTTAACTATGCACTGAGTGAAAAAGAATTTTCTGCGATTTGTTTTGTATGAGCTACTT
This sequence comes from Rhinatrema bivittatum, assembly GCF_901001135.1. Classification (NCBI taxonomy): domain Eukaryota; kingdom Metazoa; phylum Chordata; class Amphibia; order Gymnophiona; family Rhinatrematidae; genus Rhinatrema; species Rhinatrema bivittatum. Next base: position 650,924 of record NC_042616.1, read on the forward strand.
GCTAACTTCATGGAGTGCCCTCTGGTCCTTCTATTATCTGAGAGAGTAAATAACTGATTTACATTAACTTAACATAAGATAACATATTTTATCTTATTTTTATTTTATTTTCCCAAGTTTCTTGATCCAAGTTTTATCTACCTGTTTGATGTCATCCATTAGAGTTCATCTCAGTGCCATAGGGGCATATCATAGAGCAGTTAACAATATTCCTATATCCAATCACCCCTTACTATCTCATTTCATTAAGGGGTTAACTCACCTTTGTCCTCCGATCTCTAAGCCTCCAGTTCCATGGAACCTCAACATAGTTCTCGAACAGCTCATACTTTTCCCGTTTGAACCCATGGACTCAGCACATATTAAATACCTCACATGGAAGGTGGTATTCCTTGTTGCAGTAACATCAACATGAAGAGTCAGTGAATTGCAAGCCTTGGTCCATTATTCTCCATACTTGCAATTTCATCACCAGAAGGTTGTTCTCTGAACTCACCCATCCTTCCTACCAAAAGTGGTTTCTCAATTCCATCTCAATCAGACCATGGAATTACCAACCTTTTTCCCTAAACCTCATGCAAATGATAGGGAAAACTTCTGCACACACTAGATTGTAAAAGAGCTTTAGCATACTACAAAGAAAGGACAAACTCGGACTCCTGTGTTTCTCAACTCTTTGTCTCTTTTGACCCAAAGGCACCTGGACTACCAGTGGCTAAACGCATATCTCCAGCTGGATAGCACAGTGCATCAAATTCTGTTACCATAAACAGAAACGACAACTACATTCACAGGCGAAAGCTCACCAAGTCAGAGCAGTAACAGCCTCATTAGCACACCTGAAGAATGTGCAGCCCATACATTTGTAAGGCAGCTACATGGTCATCACTCCATACCTTCACATCTCACTACTGCCTTGATCAACAAGCAGCCACTGATGCGAAGATAGGGTACGCCATTCTGCAATCTCTATCCTCCTGTCCATGGTGACTGCCACACTGTCAAAGATCACGTACAAACATATATATCATAAACAATGTGATTGGGAGCTTGGGACTCCCATGACAGCATGGCTAATTCAGCCCTGCTATCGACGGAAAAAAGAAAGTTTGCTTACCGTAAACGGTGTTTCCGTAGATAGGATGAATTAGCCATGCTGACCCACCCTCCTCCCTGGCAGTCACCAAGTCTTCGACTACACTACAGCTTAATTACAGACTGAGGAGATTCTGTTACTTTCCTACGCGGGAACACACGCGCAGCCGCAGAGAGCAAAGCTCTGATCTCTGCTTTGACAAACTCCGCCTCCCGGACCTGATTGACAGATCCCATGACAGCATGGCTAATTCATCCTACTATCTACGGAAACACCGTTTATGGTAAACAAACTTGCTTTTCTCTCCATATCTTCTTTCTGCTGGTATCTGGCCCACTGAGCTACCTAGGGATTTTTCCCCTGTTTTATATCCACTTCCCTACCCCCAACATCCCTAATCTGGACCTTACTGTGTTGGTTCTAGACTCTTTCCAGTGCCCTGTAATCATGGTCCTTGAATCTGGCTACCAGCTATCACCCTTAGGAAATGACCGTGACTCATTCTGCCCATTTCAAACTGACTCAGGAAATGGAAGGTCCAGTTCTGGGATCAAACTGGTGATCATCCACATACAAGCGCACAGCACTTACCATCCTGTCCTGGCCCATGTTGGATATTTTATAAAAAGTCTTTCTCATGATGTGAGAGTAATAGCTGGTGTATTTAAGAAGAAGAGCTTATTTTGTAAAAGCTTTGTTATGATCTGAAGTATATCATGGACTATGAATATTTCGGTTTTTGAGTGCTTAGCAGTGGGCTGGTCCAGTATTTGTGAGCTGCTAAGTTCATGCTGTAAAGGGGAAAATGGATCCCAAGCTAGAAGTGCTTTAGACAGTTCCCACCTTCTGTGTCTTGTTACTCTGTTTCTCTCTTGGCTTGCTGTCCCATTGTCATTCTGAGCATATTCCCATTGCTGACATTGCCTGTTTCTGTTCATGCCAGTAACATATGGCGGCAAAGAAGCATCCATATGTCAGTGTTCAGCTGGAATAAGCTCTGGGCTGCGTCCAGAAGAGTACATATGGATGAGATCCTGAGCACGCCATCATGGCATTCTGTAGAGAAACCTCTAGAATCATACAGACTGGTGGCATGCCAGACACAGAGACGTACTGAGCGGCAGTGCATTTTAGACTTGTCCTGTTCTTCTGTTTTGCTCATAGTGTATGAGTAAGAGAGTGATTGCACTATTCCTCTCCTGTATAGTTTCTTTTCTATGCTTTGCAGTATTTGGAGAACATATGCACATGTGACAAATATTAGTAAGACAGCTAAGGATTCACTACCTTCTTAGTAGCAGGAATATCCTTTCTGTTCTGAACATGTTTACTGTTTTTCTTTTAGGTATTTCTTAATTGGTTTAAGCCTGATCTATAGAAATGTTGGAAGAAAAGGACCAAATGGTCCATCCGGTCTGCCCAGCAAACTTATGGTTTGCCATGCAGGTTACCCCATGCTTATCAGTTTATGGTTTGCCGTGCAGGTTACCCCCATGCTTATCAGTTTCCCAAACCGTAAAAGTCAGGGACCTCATTGGTTACTGTCTGAATTAAATTCCCTCTTATCCCTTGCTGTTGAAGCAGAGAGCAGTGATGGAGTTGCATTAACAGTATGTAGGCTTATTGGTTAAGGGTAATGACCGCTGCACCAGCAAGTTACCCCATGCTTATTTGTTACCCCAGACTGTAAATGTTGGGGCCCTCGGTTGCTGCCTGAATCCCATTCCACATTTCCCCTGCCATTGAAGGAGAGAGTACTGATGGAGTTGCATTAACAGTATGTAGGCTTATTGGATAAGGGTAATAACCGCTACACCAGCAAGTTACTCCCATGCATTCTTTTCTTCATTTCCAACCTCTAGTTTTTTAGGGATACACAGTGTTTGTCCCATGCCCCTTTTGAATTCTTTCACTGTTTTAGTCTTCACCACCTCCTCCGGAAGGGCATTCCAGGCATCCACCACCCTCTCTGTGAAAAAATATTCCCTAACATTGGTTCTTTTTTTATTAAATTTTTCAATAATTAAACAAAAGTTTCAGGATTTTCCATAATACAATATTCTTATATCCATCCTACTTCCAAGAAGATACGTTGCTTTACACAATAAATCCAAAAACAAGTTTCACACTTAAACTCCTGCTCATTACTGTAAAAAATTAAGGAATGTAATGGGAGATCCAAGACAATATACAAGAGCATTATTTCCATCATTACAGTTATACAAAATCAAAAGGAGAGTTAGCAAACTCTTTACTGCCCTACTCTAGGATTCAGCTCTCTCAGTTTCAAAATTATCAATGTAAGAACGCAATTGTAAGGGATCATAATACACATATCTATTATTATTAATATACATCAGGCATTTGCAAGGGTATCTGACTGTTATTTTAGCCGCCAGTTGTCTGGCTTCTTGGCACATTTGTAACATCTGTCTTCTGCGTAACTGAGTACTTCTTGCTATATCTGGATATATTCTGATTTTTTCATCAAAAAACAACTTTTCTCTATTACGAAGAAAGCATTTTAATACCGAATCTCGGTCACCAGAAAATACAAAAGTACACATAACAGTTCCTCGAAATTCCAACTGAACCACTGTAGAGGATTCAAAAATTGCTGTTAGGTCATCCCCTATATTAATAGGGGGATTTTGTTCCTGTTGAGATGATACAGTTGTTTTCTTTACAAAATATATACTCGAAACAGGTGGTATAGCCTCTGTTGGGAATAAGAGGACTTCCATCAAGTATTTTTTTAAATATATCTCGCAATGAGACACATTTAATAGAAGGAAAGTTAAGTAACCTCAAATTTAAATATCTTTGCGAGTTTTCTAAATCTTCCAGCTTCCTCATTGTAATTGCTTCGCTTTGTATTAACTTTGTTTGGACTTCTTGAATTTTAGTTACTCTTTCTTCAACTTCTTTAAGTTTCTTCTCATGAGAATCCAGTACAGGTTTTAACTCATTATCTTTTTGCTGTAAACCTGTTACTGCCACAGTTAATGTTGAAATGGCCTTTTCCAGCGCAATCAGGGCATTCCACACAATGTCTAATGTTATTACTTGTGGCCTTGATAATTTGAAACTGGGTTCAAGGCTTACCTCCTGCCTCCGGCAGACCTCCGAAATCCTAAACATTTCCTCTGCCGGTTCCTCTCCCCTTACGGTGGTTTTTGCAGCTGTGCTCTCAACCGCCCCGACCTGCATGGCGGCTCTCAGTTGTTTGTCCTGCTCTCCACGAGCGTCTGCAAGCACAGCTGCTCCAACGGTTTCAGGCCCTATTGCAGCCACATCCGCCTGTTCCCCTGCCGGCCGTTCAGGTCGCACGGTCCAGGTCTGCTCGGGGGACTCACCGTGGATAGGGGGAGAGGGAGTATTGGGCGCCCCAGGACTCAGCGATGTTGATATGTCCAATGGCGTCTGGGCTTGCTCTATACCCGGCGCCTCCGCGGACTCTCTCTCTGGGGTTGAAGTTATTGCCGCGCCGAAGAAACCCTCGATCGTCGGCTGAAGGGGACCCGGTAAGGCGGTGGGTGTGGAAACCAGCCTCACCTTCCCCTTCCTCTTGGTATGAGGCATTCTTTACAAGGTACGTAGAAGAAAACTTTTTCAAGAGTGCGGAGCTCCTTCGGCGCGTCCTCTCCAACATTGGTTCTTAGTCGTCCTCCCTGCAGTTTTATTTCGTGACCCCCTAGTTCTACTGATTTCTTTCCAAAGGAAAAGGTTTGCATCATTAAAACTTTTCAGGTATCTGAAGATCTGTATTATATCTCCCCTGCACCTTCTCTCTTCCAGGGTATACATATTCAGACCCTTCAGTCTCTCCTCATAGGTCCTATGATACAGACCCCACACCATTTTGGTCGCTCTTCTCTGGACTGCTTCCATCCTGTCTTTATTCCCCTTCAGATACAGACTTCAGAACTAAACACAGTACTCCTAACGAGGCCTCACCAAGGATAGGATAGGAGGCGATGTCCTTTCGTGGATTACAAACTGGTTAAAAGACAGGAACAGAGAGTAGGATTAAATGGTCAATTTTCTCAGTGGAAAAGGGTAAACAGTGGAGTGCCTCAGGGATCTGTACTTGGACTGGTGTTTTTCAATCTAACTAGATAAATGAAGCTTGACCGACGTGCCGCAAATGCGCAGTAGAGAGCAGCTCTACTGCGCATGTGCGGCACAGAGAACTCTGAGCGACAGAGGGGAGGAGGAAACGGCAGGGAGCTGCCGCTGCGATATGTTAAGAGCCTGAGCCTGTCCCTCCTCCACCACCGGGGGGGGGGGGGGAGGAGGAGTAGGGAGGGACGGCGACCGTCACCTCACGAACAGGGACAGGAGGAGGAAAGAAGAGTCGCCAGCAAATGCAGTAGAGACCTGCTCCTTACCTCAAGCTGAACACACAGCAAAGACAATGGAACGGAGAAAATTTGAGTCAGCCCGCCCCCTGAGTCCCGCGGATAAGGAGAAGCCAAGTAAACATCCAGCAACTGCAGCAGGAGGGAGGGGGAAGCAGTGCTATCAACCCGTGGGGGGGTCTCAGCCACCAGGGGAAGAGTTTACTTGGGCATTCCTCCACCCCCACTCCCCACAAAGCAGAGCAACAAAAGTGAAAGCCAGAGCCCTGCTCCCTCCTCCCTCTCAAGTCCCTGAGCACATTTCTTAAAGGCACAGGTCTCCCAGAAAGAGAGCAAAGCAAGCCTTTACTTTGATGGAGCTCCAGCGCTGCTCTCTGCATCAGTGGCAGAGGGGAAGAAAATTAGAAACAAAAGGTTTCCAATAAGGGCCAAGAGTAACAGACTGCTGTGCCACAAGGGAAGGAGTGAGTCACATAGCGTAGTGACTGAGAGGGGACGGGAGGGTATGAGAGTGAGGGTGGGGAGTGACTGAGGAGGGGAAGGAGTGAGAATGAGGGAAGGGGAGGTGAGAGTGAAGGAAAGGGGGTTTCAGTGATAGGGGAGGGAGGCAGTGGGAGAAAGAGGGTGAATAAGACTGAGGGAAAGGAGTTTGAGTGGGGTCAGGGGAGGGAAGGGAGGTGAGTGGAGGAAGGGGGTGAGTGACCAAGGTGAATGAGAGAGGGGAAGGGGGAGTGAGGGAGAAGAAATGAGGAAGAGTGCCGTTTCCGAAAACCAAACCGAAAAAAAATGTTTTAATGTAGCCCGTTGTTACGGGCTTAACGGCTTGTATATATATAAATGATCTGGAAAGGAATACGACGAGTGAGGTTATCAAATTTGCGGATGATTCAAAATTATTCAGAGTAGTTAAATCACAAGCAGATTGTGATACATTACAGGAGGACCTTGTGAGACTGGAAGATTGGGCACCCAAATGGCAGATGAAATTTAATGTGGACATGTGCAAGGTGTTGCATATAGGGAAAAATAACCCTTGCTGTAGTTACACGATGTTAGGTTCCATATTAGGAGCTACCACCCAAGAAAGAGATCTAGGCATCATAGTGGATAATACTTTAAAATTGTCGGCTCAGTGTGCTGCAGCAGTCAAAAAACAAACAGAATGTTAGGAATTATTAGGAAGGGAATGGTTAATAAAACGGAAAATGTCATAATGCCTCTATATTGCTCCATGGTGAGACCGCACCTTGAATACTGTGTACAATTCTGGTCGCCGCATCTCAAAAAAGATATAATTGGGATGGAGAGGGTACAGACAAGGGTGACCAAAATGATAAAGGGGATGGAACAGCTCCCCTATGAGGAAAGGCTGAAGAGGTTAGGGCTGTTCAGCTTGGAGAAGAGACGGCTGAGGGGGGATATGATAGAGGTCTTTAAGATCATGAGAGGTCTCGAACGAGTAGATGTGAATCAGTTATTTACACTTTCAAATAATAGAAGGACTAGGGGGCATTCCATGAAGTTAGCAAGTAGCACATTTAAGACTAATCGGATAAAGTTCGTTTTCACTCAGTGCACAATAAAGCTCTGGAATTTGTTGCCAGAGGATGTGGTTAGTGCAGTTAGTGTAGCTGGGTTCAAAAAAGGTCTGGATAAGTTCTTGAAGGAGAAGTCCATTAACTGCTATTAATCAAGTTTACTTAGGGAATAGCCACTGCTATTAATTGCATCAGTAAGAACATAAGAAATTGCCATGCTGGGTCAGACCAAGGGTCCATCAAGCCCAGCATCCTGTTTCCAACAGTGGCTAATCCAGGCCATAAGAACCTGGCAAGTACCCAAACACTAAGTCTATTCCATGTAACCATTGCTAATGGCAGTGGCTATTCTCTAAGTGAACTTAATAGCAGGTAATGGACTTCTCCTCCAAGAACTTATCCAATCCTTTTTTAAACACACCTATACTAACTGCACTAACCACATCCTCTGGCAACAAATTCCAGAGTTTAATTGTGCGTTGAGTGAAAAAGAACTTTCTCCGAAAATGTGCCCCATGCTAACTTCATGGAGTGCCCCCTAGTCTTTCTACTTAGTTTTTGGTAATTGCCAGGTTCTTGTGGCCTGGTTTGGCCTCTGTTGGAATCAGGATGCTGGGCTTGATGGACCCTTGGTCTGACCCAGCATGGCAATTTCTTATGTTCTTATGTAATTTAGGAATCCTGCCGGGTACCTGTGACCTGGATTGCCCACTGTTGGAATCAGGATGTTGGGCTTGATGGACCCTTGGTCTGACCCAGCATGGCAATTTCTTATGTTCTTATGTAATTTAGGAATCCTGCAGGGTACCTGTGACCTGGATTGCCCACTGTTGGAATCAGGATGCTGGGCTTGATGGACTCTTGGTCTGACCCAGCATGGCAATTACTTATGTTCTTATGTAATTTAGGAATCCTGCCGGGTACCTGTGACCTGGATTGGCCACTGTTGGAATCAGGATGCTGGGCTTGATGGACCTTTGATCTGACCCAGCATGGCAATTTCTTATGTTCTTATGTTCTTATCTGTACAAGGGCATTATCACCTTGTTTTCTTACTGGTTATTCCTCTATGCAGCCCAGCATTCTTCTGGTATAGCTATCACCTTGGCACATTGCTTCGTTATCTTCAGATCTCCAAACACTATTGACCCAAGATCTCTCTCATGCACATCAGTCTTACACCTCCCATCATATACAGCTGCTTTGGATTGCCGCACCCCAGATGCATGAATCTGCATTTCTTGGCATTGAATCCCAGCTGCCAAATTTTTGACCACTCATCAAGCTTCTTAAATAACTTTTCATTCTCTCTACTCCTTCACGCATGTCCATTCTATTGCAGATCTTAATATCATCCGCAAATCGGGAAATTTTACCTTCTATCTCTTCCACAGTGTTACTCTCAAAGATATTGAACAGAACCAGTCCCAACACTGTGGCACTGACTTAACCATGTTCTCGCTTCAGCGAGAGTTCTATTTATCATTGCATTCTTTCTTCTATCAGTCAACCAGTTTGTAATCCATGCCACCACCACCTTGGCACTAACTCCCAAACTTCTCATTTTATTCACAAGCCTCCTATGCGGGACTCTATCAAAAGCTTTGTTGAAATCCAAGTAGATCACATCTATCTAGCACTCTTCCTTGATCCAATTCTCTAGTTACCCAATCAAAAAAATCAATCAGATTTGTCTGACAGGACCTTTCTCTGGTGCATCCATGCTGCCTTGAGTCCAGCAAAATACTAAGGTATTTTTCTTTTTAGTAGATCAGTCCCTTTGCTGCCTTGTGCTGTGTTTGTGTCTGAGGAGAAGAGACCCTGGCAAGGATGGTACACAGCAAAAGAGTGTGAAATTTTAGTGAGCTCGTCCCTTCCTGGGGGATATCAGGAAAGACCTTATTGGAAAAAACATCATGTTATTTTTCAGATTCTTTGTGATAGCTTTTTCGGGTTCTAGCTGTTTGTGGTTTTTCTCCCCTTTGTTGAGATATTTTGTTCTTGGAGATCAGCATTATTACCTAATCCTTTCTTTTGCATTGCTTTTATAGCACCTCTGAACAAGATAAATGAAAGAACTTGCAAAGTTATCCAGTCACCTTAAGACTTTGCATTGCAAATTAATTTTGATTTCTCTGCAGGTATTGAGGTGGTGGTGGTTGATGGCAGGGTAATTTTCTCCAAAGATAAGCATCTTAAAGTCTTACATTAGTGGGTCAGGTGCAGGGAATATTATATGGCAAATTTTTTCTTGTGGTATTCCTTTTTTTTTTTTTTTAATTGGTAAATGAGAAATGCAAGAATAATGAAATATATTTTTAATAGAAAACTTTTTAATAAATAACAAGAACAATACAAGCAGCTCCTAGCACACATTTGAGTCTTGTGAACCAGGGCAACAGTAAGAAAATAGTATATAGATTTTACATTTCCTCCCCAGTAGAACTCCTCCACCAACCCCATCCCTCCCAGATATTTAACATATATTCTAATGGGTGTTCACATCAGTTCAAGCCTCAAAGAAGAGGGAATACAAAAACCTTTCTCAGGGGTAGTTAATTACTAAACTTCTCGCTTTAGGAAAGAGTGATTGTAAATATTTGTCCCAAATTGCCACAAAGTGCTGCTGGTTTTAAAGGATCAAGTAGTGTCAACATTTTCCATCTGCATTAAAGCATATAGGCTATTTCTCCATGCCCAATACACTGGTGCAACATTATTACACCACTTTTTTCCCCAAAAGGCAAGCCTTTTGGGGAAAAAGGGAAAGCGTCTCTACAGTCTCTACAGTCTCTACAGTCTCTACAGTCAAAAAGCACTCTCTTCAGGGAGAGAGAAAAAGTATACTGGAGTATCCCCTGGACATATTTTTTCCACTTTGGTTCAAAAGCCTTGAACAGCCAGACAAGACCAAAAGTAATGCCCCAATATGCCCCTGGCAGAGGTGCATTTGGAACATAAATTGGATGGCATAACACCCACCTTGAATAATCTAACTGGGGATAAATATGCTCGTAACAGAAATTTATATTCTGTCTCACTCAAGTTGGCATTACCTGCCAGCCCTGGAATTTGAGACAAATAAATTTTGATATGCTCCTTCCCTAGGGAAATAGTTCAGCCTTCCATTTATCTAATAAATTCCCATAATTAGTACTACTCTGGATGTCCAGTATAGCTTTATATAATCATGAAATACCCACTTTGTCCCTTTCATCAATGTTGAAAACATTCTTCAACCTGTATCTTCAATCCCTCAGTCAAATTTGCACTAGACAGAGACTGTAGATAGTGTTATAATTGGCTATATGTGAAACGCTGCCCCAAGTCCATCCCATATTGGGTTTCCATCTACTGGCGAGAGATTAACTTCCCATCTGTATTCACTACTTGTGCGACATGACATAACCCTTACCTTGCCCATTCAAGAAATGATTTAGGGTGCATCCCATGAGTAAACGCTAAATTACCTTGTAGTGGCAAAAAGATTCTGCATAGCTATATTGAAATTTATTACAGAAATATCACCAAGTTGTCTCAAGGACATTATCCAATTCATCCTTAAATACACAGGAAGTGCGGTGCTTTCAGCATATAAAATGTACTGAAGAGAGAGAGGAGAAGACCCAGTTTGATTCCCAAGTCTGGGGAGTATGAGAAGTGTCAAAAAGTCAATCCTTTAAGTGTCTCAACACTCAAGGCATGTTATAATCTTCAAAACTAGGAGCATCTCAGCCCCCTCCTTCAATTTTCCCAACATCTGCTGAACTTTGATTCTGGCCCTCTTTCCACGCCTCAGACATTTGGAGAGCATGGCATAACTAAACGTGATATCTCTTTTGTAAGCAAATTGACATTACTGGCACCATACAACCACTGTGGCCATAAAACCATTTTGAAAAGATTAATTCTCCCAGACGACGATAGTGGAAGAGAACTCCATAGTAAAAGCTTATTTTTCATACATTTCAGCAAAGGGATATTTAACTCCTATAGCAAGTTGGGTATAATTCTCCCTTTAGATCCTAAGTATTTAAACAAAGTATCCCCCCACAAAATCCTTTACTTTGGGAGAAGACACTAAGGCCTCTGTTTTCCATATTAAGTTTAAAACCAGAGAAAGAACCATACCAAGGAGGCACGTGGATTGGAAAGATGGACAAGGTGGTCATCAGCAAATGCTACATTTTTAAAGTCCGTACTTTTAATAGGCATTCCTGTTATCCCTTCATTAACCTGGACCGACTACAATAAGGGTTCTTAAACTAGAATAAACAATGAGAGAGGGGACACCCAGACACATCCCCTCCTGTATCACAAACTCCTCTGTAGTTTGTCCTTTGATTAAATATATTTTTATACATTTCTTTTCTCTTGACCTTTTATTAATTCTCTTGAAACTCCTGTCTTTGTACTTGTGCAACTCTTTCAAGTCTGCTATCCTCTGTTATGTTCTTACGAGTTGCTCATTTTTCAATCTAGATTTGTGTCAGCTTCTGCACAGACCTCAAAGCTCTTGTTGCAGTAAAGCATGTTGAGTGTTCTGGTCATTTTAACATATGGAATGCTAGAATAACGTAAAGAGGAATTGATATCTGTTTATCCAAGGGTGCAGTAACTCTCCAAAAAGGAAATGGAAATTCACCAGATTTGACCTGCAGGATGAAAATGTAAATGTCTTTGGTGAGTTTGAAAACCAGAAACATTGGGTTAGTATTTTCAGAGAGCTGAGCCTCCAAAAAGAAATCCCCATTGTTTCTTGTAGAAAACTGTTAGAATGTGGACTAGTGCTCTGTACCAAATGCCTCTTCCTCACCCTTCCAGTATTTTGGCCCAGAATAAGACAGGAAGACAGATGGAAAAATAACTGTAGCAGCTGGTGAAGGGTGGCACCAAAAGGCTCCTTTAAAGTCACAACCCCCATACTTCCAAAGTCCCCTACATATTCTAAAACCCACGCATTCTTCTCTCTTTCTCTCACACATGCATCCGCCCACCTGTGCCCCTTCTCCCCATATATTTCTTTGCCCATACACTCTTATATTCACACATCCACCACACACACAGCTATACACTCCCACTCATCACACCCCCCATCTATAAAGTATGTTGCCAAGCATTCCTGAAGTCATGCCTCTGCTTACTTTATCTATTTTTTTGCCTATCAGTGACAATCCTCAGTCAGGGACTATACCTGGAACATGTGCACCTTGAATCTGTCCAGTAGACATCACTTTTGGGGCAGCACTGAAAAATGCTTCCACAGCATCCCTAGCCCTTGATGGCCTGAAAATCAGGAGTTGAACTCTGCAGCAGACTTATATTCAGATTCATAGTGTGGTTGCTAAGCCATTGGACAATTTGTTTTCCTGACATGTTTTTTGTTTCTTCAATGTTGCTACTTTTCTTGTTTCAAATGTTCTTCAAGCCAACCTGAAATTTCAAAGATTGTGCCTCACTATAGACCTCAGGTGTTGTGGAGGAGCCTTTGGAGATATACATGATGAACCTACATGCAAAAACTACTTGAGAATGTCACTTTGTCTTCATGCCTTGACATGCCTCTGGGGCTTGTAAGTGAATATATTGGTGGTCAAGTTGTGTCCTCAGCTACTTGGACATCTTGAGATGAACAGAGAACCTGCTGTGTGTAATATTTTCTTATTGTCAAGATGTCTTCTGCTTCAAGTGGCTCAAAGTATTTGTTATATGAGGAGTTGGAAAACTGCTGAGGCATTGTTAGATTTCTTCCTGTATTACTGCTATGTGGTGGTAGTACAAAACTGACTGCTTGTACATGGTGAAAGTACATTAATATTCAATGTATCTTTCATTTCACATTGTTCCTGAACTACCCTAGATAGCAGGTGGTTAAGATCCAGTTTTTAGAATTCTGTTTCCTGGAGGAGTCATTTGTGCATATCAGATTAAGCCTTGAGGAAGGTTGAATTTGGAGCTCCTACCTTTAATAGAAAATAAGCAGATTTCTCTGCACATATTGTGTGTCATGACCTCTTTGCGCTATATGTGCTGTACAAGCAGCTAATTTTGAGTAAGATTTATTTTATTCTCCCAGGACAAGCAGGATGGCAGTCCTCACATATGGGTGACATCGATGGAGCCCCATCACGGAACACTACTGGCACACTGAGCATGCCCAGCATGCCACTAACCCTGCATCCAGCAGGGGTCCCCCTTCAGTCTTTTTTTTTCTGCACAGCGGTTGCCTCGTGGTTCTCAGGAGCTTTGTGAGAATTTCTCACAACTTTTTTCCTTCCGTCCCGGGGTCCCCCATCAACCACCGATCTCCTCTGATGCCGGTAAGTTTTTACCTCGTTCTTTGCGGTCAGTTCCCGGCGGTGCTTTCGTTGGTGCCCTATGTCCACTGACCGTGCGACGCCCTTATTTTTTTTTTGAAGAATGGCGACCGATTTTTGGAAGTGCCCCAGGACTATGTACATCCAACGGTGCACTAGCTGTGCCCAATTGACCCCTAAATGCCGCTGGGCCCGTCTAGAGAAAATGGAGTACCTGTTCGCCTCTAAGCGCTCGTCTCCATCGACTCCAGCCAAGAGTGCACCGAGTTGGAAGCCGCCTTCGTCATGGACTACATCTCCATCGATGTCTCAGCATCGGGACGCAGGGGAATGGCCGTCACCGGCATAGTCACGCTCAAAAGCCTCAATGTACTCTGCGCCGGAGAAGGACTGGGCTGAGCACTGAGAAAAGCACTGCCATCGGCACCAACGAGAACCTTCTTCCGGAAGGGCACCGACAAGCCATCAACATCGCTGGAACCACTGTCCAAGAAGTTCCAGGGAGAGGAGCCCCCATACTCCTCTGGACCCGGGACACCGATGCGTTCCCTACCTGCAATGGTGCCGGGAGCCGAGATTCCACATATTCCTGTGGACCCTCTGGCAACGCCTATTGAGCCTCCAACCCTTGCAGCTGTATTACCAATACCAGCCTTCTGGGAGGAATTGAACCAGATGGTCCATGAGGCAGTCTTGCAGGCGCTTTGAGGTTTCAATCGCTACTGGCACAGACTTCCATGCTGAGGCCTGACCTGGTGCCTGCGATGTTGGCTTCGCTCCTCGAAAGGTTAGACAACCTTATCGGCACACTTTCATTGGTGCCCGCTCCTTCCGGACTGACAATGCCTCTGAGACCATCGGTTCCTCCACTGGCATTGACCCTGATTCCTTTGTTGTCAGACGATGAACAGCGAGATCCACCGATGCCGGAACCAATTCCGGGGCCATCGGGGTATACTTCCGCCTCCACCTATATCAGTGCCTCCATCAATTCCATCGGTGCCACCTCCTGATCCGGCTGGATTTGCAATTCTGCCTCCATCGGAAGGCCGGCAGGGTGGAGGAGACCAACCATACGACCCCTGGGGTGATGATTCCTCTTACTCTCAGGATTTTGAGGACATCCTATCAGAGCTTTCACCTCCAGAAGAAAAATGCCGCTCCCCTCCAGAAGATCTATCGTTTGCCAGCTTTATAAAGGAAATATCTGAAACCATCCCTTTTAAGTTGCAAACTGGAGAGGATGCCAGGCATAGAATGCTTGAGGTTCTTCAATTTGTAGATGCCCCCAAAGAAGTGATGGCAATTCCAGTCCATGAAGTTCTACTTGACCTGTTACACCATACCTGGGAACACCCAGGTAAAGTTCCACCGGTGAACAGTAAAACTGATGCTACCTACCTGGTTCAGTCAGCTCCAGGATTCCAGAAGAGCCAGCTCCCTCACCACTCCGTAGTGGTTGAATCAGCTCAGAAAAAGGCTAAGAGGTCCTGGCCTCATTTTTCTGCCCCTCCTGCCAAAGAGCAGAAGTCCTTGGACGCCTTCGGCCACAGGGTGTTCCAGGGATCTATGCTGATGGCACTTATAACAGCCTACCAGCTATACATGACACAATACTCTAGACCAGTGGTTCTCAACTGGTGTGTCGCCAAGAACACGCAGGTGTGTCGCCACACTTCCCGGTCCCCCGCTGACCCAGCTGCTCCCCAGTCGTCCTCCGCCCGGGCTTAAAATGCTGTCAGCCCGGGCGGAATGCGGCAGAACAGCTGGAGTCAGCGGCACCAGTATGGTCTCTTCTTCCTGGCCCCCCGCGGCCGGAAGAGGAAGTGGTGAGCAGCGGGTGCATGTGCGGGAAGAAGAGACCTTGCTAGTGTGGTCAGCGTTGGCCCGAAGAACAGAAGAGAGGAGCTGCCTGAGGAATGAGCAGCACGCTCAGAGAAAAATGAAGAAGAACGTCAACCCCCGTGGCCGATGGGACTCCTTTCTCCGTGAGGGCTGAAAATGAAGGAGTTTAGGGTTGGGAGGAGGCTGCTGCTAGTTCCGGGGAGGGAGAGAGAGTGAATGAGCAAGCAAGCTTGTGTGTTTGAGATCCTGTGTGTGTATGTGTGAGTGAGATAGCATGTATGTGAATGATTGAGAGCCTGTATATGTGAACGAGAATATGTCTGTGATTGAGAGCCTGCCTGTGAGTGAGAGAGAGAGAGAAAGAGCATGAATGTAAGTTTACGATTGGGAACCTGTATGTGTAAGTTTGTGATTGAAAACCTGTTAGTGTGAAAGAGTATGTGTGTACGATTGAGATCCTTGGTGTGTGAGAGATCATGTGTATGTATGATTAAGAGCGTGTGTGTCTGTGTGTGATTGAGAGCTGGATTAGGTGAGAGAGCATCTGAGTATGTGATTGAGAGCCTGTGTGTAAATGAGAGAAAGAGAGAGCATGTGCATCTGTGTCGGATTGAAAGGTGGTTTGGTGAGGGAGCATCTGAGTATGTGATTGAGAGCCTGTGTGTAAATGAGAGAAAGAGAGAGCATGTATGTCTGTGTCTGGACCTTTCATCTCCATGAATGGTCCTTAGATCCCACTGTAGCGAACACGATTTTCCAACAGTGGGGCCACCCACACATAGACGTCTTTGCGTTAATTCACAACCGCATAGTAGACCAATTCTACTCTCTACACCACAGCCGCAAGACACTTCCAAGGGATGCCTTCGCCCACTTGAGGACAACAGGTCTTCTATATGCATACTCTCGAATTCCACTTATCAGCAAGACTCTCATGAAGTTACGACAAGACCGGGGCACAATGATTTTCATAGCCCCATACTGGCCCCGGCATGTTTGGTTTCCCATCCTTCACAACCTTTCAGTCCAGCAACATTTCGCCTGGGCACAGATCCAACTCTAACACAGAGCCTCCACTCCCTGTCGCTGACTGCATAGATGTTGAAGGGTTGATTCTGCAATCACTTGACCTTTCTAACGATGTGTCGCAGGTCCTCGTAGCTTCACGGAAGCCTTCTACTAGGAAATCTTATCATTCCAAGTGGAAAAGATTCTCCTTCTGGTGCACGACAAAAGAAATAGATCCCTTTTCCTGCCCCACAACAGGGTTCCTGGACTACCTCTGGCACCTCTTGGAGTCTGGCCTACAAACTTCCTCCATCCAAGTGCATCTAAGTGCTATAGCCGCTTACCACAAAGGTGCAGGAAATGCCCCAATTTTGGTGCAACCCCTGGTAGGGCGCTTTATGAGAGGCTTAATCCAGTTGAAGCCTCAACCGCTTCCCCCAATTGCATCATGGGACCTCCATGTTGTGCTAGAACGGCTCATGCCACCTCCATTCGAGCCCCTACACTCCTGTGAGCTTAGACATCTCACTTGGAAAGTGATCTTTCTGGTTGCTTTGACTTCGGCTCGCAGAGTCATTGAGCTACAGGCACTGGTAACATACCCACCTTATACCAAATTTCTCCACGACCGTTTAGTACTCTGCACTCACCCTAAATTTCTGCCAAAGGTAGTTTCTGATTTCCATTTAAATCAGTCCATAATACTTCCTACCTTTTTTCCAAAACCTCACTCACACCCAGGTGAGCGGGCACTGCATTCCTTGGACTGCAAACGTGTGCTAGCCTTCTATTTGGACCGCACTGCAGCCCCTAGGAAGTCCAACCAACTTTTTATCTCCTTTGATAAAACCAAACTGGGAGTTCCAGTGGGCAAGCAGACCCTGTCCACCTGGCTGGCGGACTGTATCAACTACAGTTTATTTATGTATTTATTTGCTTTTATATACAGACGCTTGTTCGAAACATCGCATCTGTTTACAATATGATATATAAAAACACAGTTATAAAACAAGACAAATAGTTACATCAAAGGTATCAGAAAACAATCAATTAAAATGTACAATAAAAGTTCTAAAAGTGAGACTAAAAGAAGACAGATACAACTGTAGGCTGTATAAAAGAAGCTCTGCTTTACAGCTTAAAATGTTTTATACAAAACTGAGCGGAGTGTCGGTAGCAGTTATGTATAAGCTTTCTGGAACAGCCGGGTCTTTAAATTTTTCTTAAAAATATGAGTGTTAGGCTCTAGTCTTAATTCTTGAGGTAAAGAGTTCCATATGTGAGGGCCTGCTAACATAGGGCTCGTTCTCTCACAGAGGTGAGGTGTGCTAGTTTTGGGGATGGAATTGGTAAAGTACCATTGCTGGCTGAGCGCGTAATTCTTTGGGGAGTCTGAAAATGGAGAGAGGCGTTAAGCCATTCCACGTTTTCATTATATAGTGTTTTATGGATTAATGTTAGACTTTGAAGAGTCTTATATATTTTTTATATATATATATTTTTATATATATATTTTTTATATATAAAAGAGTTTTATATATTTGAAATAATCCAGTCCCTGAGTACATGTTTTATTATAATCCTGAATTAAGACTAGATACTATTTATCGCTGATTTAGCCATGTCTCTGGCTCTTCCTCCTCCCAGTTCATGTACCCCTGTTTTATTGTAACTTTCGTTCACTTGTTCTCTTCGCCTATTGTTCATGTTGATGTTAATGTTTTTTTCACCATTGTTTCTTGTAAACCGATATGATATTTATTTATTTATTTTATTTAAGTTTTTTATATACCAACATTCAAGACGGTAGTCCCATCATGCTGGTTCACAAGAAACAGGGGTGCAATAAACTTTACAATTTGAACAATGGTGCAGAAAAGCAGTTACATGTAACAGGGAATCAATAACTTGGAGTAAGAAGGAAAATGAAGATCAGATAATTATATATATATAATAACATTATAAGAGGTGGCTATTAATGCTATTAATATATTTTATTTTATACAGACATTTATTTTATACAGACATTCAGCTATTAATATATTTTATTTTATACAGACATTCATGATTGGTATCATGAATGTCGGTATAAAAAAGCCCTAAATAATAAATAATAATAAGAGAATCCTATGTGATATTGGGAGCCAGTGCAGATCCTTCAGAATAGGTGTTATATGATCGTTTTTCTTTTTCTTTTTTTTAATTTTTACTTTTGCATTTTCAGATATATAACAATATCCAGAAACTATTAGAAAATAGGGATTATATATCATATTCACATAAAGAAAACAATCAAAAACGTCTCATATATTTAAATCTCTAGATCATTAAGGGGTAGATTTTCAGACCGCGCGAATAGGCATACTTTTGCTGGCGCATCAGGCGCAAGCAAAAGCACGCGGGATTTTAGTAGATACGCGCATAGCCGGGCAAATCCTGGATCGGCGCGCGCAAGGCTATCGATTCTGTATAGCTGGCGTGTGCCGAGCCGCGCAGCCTACCCCCGTTCCCTCCGAGGCCGCTCCGAAATCGGAGCGGCCTCGGAGGGAATCCTCTAACGCCCTCCCCTCACCTTCCCCCTCCCTTCCTCTACCTAACCCACCCGCCTGGCCCTGTCTAAACCCCCTCCTTACCTTTGTCGGGGGATTTACGCCTCCCGGAGGGAGGCGTAAATCCCCGCGCGCCAGCGGGCCGCTAGCGCGCCGGGACGCAACCTGGGGGCGGGTCCGGAGGGCGCGGCCACGCCCCCGGGCCGTAACCACGCCCCCCGGCCCGCCCCCAAAACACTGCCGACATGCCCCCTAAACGCCACGCGGCTCGGGCCCACCCCCGACACGCCCCCTCACCAAACCCCGGGACTTACGCGAGTCCCGGGGTCTGCGCTTGCTGAACATAGGCCTACCGGCGCGCAGGGCCCTGCTCGCCTAAATCCGCCCGGATTTGGGCGGATTTAGGCGAGCAGGGCTCTTAAAATCCGCCCCTAAGGTAATATGGAGCCAAGAAAATACAAAGGTAAAAAGGAGCTCATACTGCGACCAATTAACATAGGAATTACCGACACATAAGATTCCATTCACCCCCTTTTTATCCCAGCTCTATACCTCATACCTTCCCATCCAGAAAACCCCTTAATTGTTCTGGTTCTAGGAATACATATCTATCACCATGATATTTCACTAGACATCTGCATGGATACCTAAGTATCATACTAGCCCCTCTATTTATTACTTCTGATCTCATTGAAATAAACTTTTTCCTGCGCTCTTGTCAAACGAACAATATCTGGATATATCCAGACCTGTTGTCCATGGTAATATGTCCTCCTGTTTCTGAAGAAACATTTCAGAACTAAATTTCTATCTCATTCCAATGTGAAGGAAACTAACAGCGTTCCTCTTATTAAGATTTCAGTTTGATTCAACATCTCTAGTATCTCTGTTAAATTTGAGTGCTGCTCCTGTGTTTCTGTTCCCTGCAATGTCATAGGTTTCCTAGATATGAAAAAAGCTTTGGAAATCACCGGAGTGATCTCCTTAGGAATTTTAAGACATTCTATCATATATGTTTTAAACATATCCACTGTCGACATTTTTTTCAACTCGGGAAAGTTAACCACCCGGAGGTTCAAATATCGCAAAGAATTCTCGATATTTTCAAATCTTTTCTCAGCAATGTTAGTTGATTTAATTAAATTCACTTGTGTTTTTTCCATCGATGTTATCTTTTCTTGTATATTCACAAGTTTTTCCTGATTTTGAATAACTGTCTTTTCTATATTTAAACCTCTTTTATTAGATTCTAGAAATGCCTGGGTTAAAGTTGCTATCGCTGACTCGATAGATATCAGGGCCAACCATACAGTGTCCATTGTCACAATCGGGGGTTTACTCAAAAGAAAACATAGTACCTGAAATTAGTTTTTGTAATTCCTGAGGCTTGCAGGGTTCCTCGATGTTTGTTGCCAGTGGAGCCGTGGGGGGCCTGGGTGTAGACGTGATTCCTCCCAATGGAACCCTCACATCTGCCTCATTTGCTCTCTCTCCGCCCTCTCCATGCAGATGTGGGGACGCCGATTCCCTCCTTCTCACTCTCAAGAGTCACGTTAGTTCTTCCTGTTCAACCCCAGTCTGACCTCATGACGGAAATGGCGTCTCTGGGGCCCCTGGGCTCAACGAAATCACCTCGGCCATAGAGGGAGAACCGAGCTTCTGGTTGTCTCTCTCAGCAGCCCTCGTTTCCGGCGCTTTAGGGGTACTATCAAAGAAACTCTTGATTTTTGTTTGCTGGGTGCCTTCTTCTCTTACAGGTAAAACGTGTTTTAGTTTTGCTTTACACTTTGTGTGCGGCATCCTGCAAAATTTCCAAATTGAAGAAATAATTCCAAAAGGAAATTAAGAAGTACTAGGAGAGTTCCTCCGGCGTGTCTTATGGGTCAGCCATCTTGGCTCTCGTTTTTCTGAGAATTGGTCAGGACTCTGGCAGTTGTGTTCTGTAATAGTTGAAGGGGTCTGATCGTAGAAGCTGGAAGGCCTAAAAGTACGGTATTATAATAATCAATTTTTGAAAAAATTAAAGCCTGAAGAACAGTTCTGAAATCATTTTAATGAAGGAGAGGTCTTAATTTTTTTATTACATGAAGTTTATAGTAGCAGTCTTTTTTATGGTCGTGCTTATAAACCTTCTGCTACCAACAAGCAGGCCTTAAGCAGCAGGGACGCATGAAAGCGCATTTGGTCAGGGCCATGGCAACGTCAGTGGCGCACCTCTGCTCTGTACCTATTGCTGACATCTGTAGAGCTGCCACGTGGAATTCTCTCCATACCTTCACAGCTCGTTGTCTGAACAAGGCTGGCAGGCAAGATTCCGTCTTTGGCCAGTCTGTCCTATGTAATTTGTTTCCAGTTTAAACACCCAACTTTCTACCTACAACCCGCTGTGAAATTCAGGCTGCCCTCATAACCAACAGTAACCCTGTTGTTGTGCCTGTTGCATGTCGTTGGGTGCTTTGGTTCACTGTATTCGGGCATCCTGTAGCTCGCTTCTCACCCATATGTGAGGACTACCATCCTGCTTATCCTGGGAGAAAGCAGAGTTGCTTACCTGTAACAGGTGTTCTCCCAGGACAGCAGGATGTTAGTCCTCACAAAATCCGCCTGCCACCCCATGGAGTTGGGTTTGCTTACGTTTTATTATTTTATTTTTCGCTCGTACTTTTTGCTATAAACGAGACTGAAGGGGGACCCCTGCTGGATGTAGGTTTAGTGGCATGCTGGGCATACTCAGTGTGCCAGTCAAAGTTCTAGAAACTTTGACAAAAATGTTCCGTGATAGGACTCCATTGATGATATCACCCATATGTGAGGACTAACATCCTGATGTCCTGGGAGAACACCTGTTACAGGTAAGCAACTTTGCTTTCCTGAGCCACTTGAACAAATTTTAGACCTATACTAATATCATGGGAAACTTCCAATGTCATAAGCTGGTAGGGAATGTCCTTGGAACTGGGCAGTAGGTGGCGTTTTCTGCCATACAATATGCTAGGATACTACTTTCTTTCTCATGTGCACTCTTCCCAGAGGTGTGATTCATTTCGTTCTGATGCAGTTAGAAACTATTACTATAATCCTAGTAAGGAGTTGATTTTCTATCTCAAAGCCAAGCCTGCCCCTTTAGAAAAAAATTGATACTTGTCTGTTTGAGGACACATTGTTTTTGTCTTTGTATAGAAGAAGAATGCTATCTCGTTTTTTTCAGCTAAAGAGGAGGGACTATAGCGCTGTCGATATGAGTTTATGCACCTCATAATTCTGAGAAATTTGACTATTCTTGATGCTCTGCTATAGCTTATATACAGGCCGATTCAGTAAAGTCCGCAGGAGAGCGGACGAATGCCCGCTCTCCCGGCGCGCGCACCGGCCCTTCGCTGGTGTGCGCGATTCTGTATTTAAATTAGGTGACGCGGTAAAAACGGGGAAAAGGAGGTGCTAGGGACACTAGTGCGTCCCTAGCGCCTCCTTTTTGACAGGAGTGGCGGCTGTCAGCGGGCTTGACAGCCGACGCTCAATTTTTCTGGTGTCGGTTCTCGAGCCCGCTGACAGTCACGGGCTCGGAAACCGGATGCCGGCAAAATTGAGCGTTCAGTTTTCGGCCCGACAGCCGCGGGCCGAATTCAAATTTTTTTTTTTTTTTACTTTTCGGGACCTCCGACTTACTATCGCTATGATAGTAAGTCGGAGGGGGCACAGAAAAGCAGTTTTTACTGCTTTTCTGTGCACTTTCCTGGCACCGGAAGAAATTAGCGCCGACCTTTGGGTCGGCGCTAATTTCTGAAAGTAAAATGTGCAGCCAAGCTGCACATTTTACTTTCTGTATCCCGCACGCATACCTGATAGGGCCATCAACATTCATTTGCATGTTGAGGGCGCTATTAGGTGCCGTGGGTTGGACGCACGTTTTCCTCCCCTTACTGAATAAGGGGTAAGGGAAAACGCGCGTCCAATAGCAGGTTAACAGTGCACTCCATCGGAGCGCATTGTACTGTATCGGCCTGATAGTGAAATAGGTTTAGAAGCACCTTCTCATTGGAAGGCACAAATTATACTCGTGTATATTTTTAAAACAGATAGGAAAAATATGCGCATTCAATCCATTGATGTATGTGATTTTGGTACATTGCATGTATTCACACAGGCATACATATGTGCACATGTTGTGGGATAGAGATATGCATATTTTATAAAACGTGTATGCAATGCGCATGAGTTATAAAATACTTGCATATATATATATCTGCTCATGACCAGATACACGCATATATACCAACATGTGCATTTGTTTGAAAGTTATCCTCATTGTATTGTGCAAGTAGCACAGTAACTAAAAGATATATGCATGCTGTGAGATTATTCAGTAAGAAGGAACCGACTTTTTATAATGATGGCATAAATTAGAAATTTCATTCTCTGCTATCAGAGCAGACAATTGATGGACAAGTAATCTTGCTAATGTGCTATAAGGAGGAATGGGGTAAAGGTGAATTTAATGTGTAGGAGTTCTACAGGACCCAGCAGCAGCTGGGGCCATATTCGCTGAATGACAAACAGCAATTTTAATAGCTTTCCATTGACGTTCTCAAAGCTCCTATATAATTTTCTGTGCAGAGCAAAAGAACAGTATGTGATCTGCTAAGTGTGGTGGTGTGCAACCATCAACATCTCTGAACAGCCAACAGTTTATACTACCTTCCTGCCTTGGTTTTTATTTACCTCATCTTCAAATTATTTTTTCGTTTTGTCTCATTTCTGCAGCAGCCAGGGCTGCAGTAATTATTTCCAGAAATGCCTTATTTGTACAGATAGTTGCCTATAATGATTGTTAGGCACCCAGTATTAGAAGTATGCCAGAGTGCTGATGAGCAGAATTTGATATTCCTAGACGATTGATGAAGGAACGAGGAATTGCATGCTATACTTTATGTAAGATGTCAATCCAATCTCCCATTGTAATTTTAATAGAAAGGGAAGAGGAAAAAGGTGTACCCTGTTTTTCTGAGAGATGCAGAGTTGTGAACAACTCAGAGAAATTGATGTCATTTATCTCCAGGACTGTCTATCCCTATCTGTATCAAATAACAGAACTGCAGACTTACAAGATCAAGAACCTAATGCAGTAATGAGAGAAAAAGTCAGAAATAATGTAGAACCCAGTAGCTTGTTGAGGGGAAGAAAGAAAGATTAAACTATGAAAGGCAGAAAGAAATACAAAACAAAGCTATTTCTTCTCCTTCATCATGTTTTCATATAAATTTATCAAAATGTTAGATGTTTGTTTTCTCCCAGGACAAGCAGCATGGTAGTCCTCACATGTGGGTGACATCAGGGTGGAGCCCAATCACGGAACACTTTTGTCAAAGTTTCTAGAACTTTGACTGGCACACTGAGCATGCCCAGCATGCCACCAACCCTGCATCCAGCAGGGGTCCCCCTTCAGTCTCTTTTTGTCCGGATTTCTGGAGCTCTGTGAGAATTCCTCACAACTTTTTCCTCACGGAAATTTATTTCAAAAACCTTAAAATTTTCCCCCATCCCAGGGTCCCTCATTGACCACTGACCTTCGTTGACGCCAGTAAGTTTACCTCGTCCTTCGTGGTCGGTTCCCGGCAGTGTTTTTCCATTGGTACCCAACGGCCCCGACCGCGCGCCACCTTTATTTTTTCTAAAAAGATGGCGACTGGGTTCTGTAAGTGCCCCAGGTTCATTACGGACCCTCACGAAGTATGTGTCCTGTGTTTGGGCCCCACTCCCGACGTCCAACAGTGCACTAGCTGTGCCCAAATGATGCCGAAAGGCCGCAGGGCACAGGTATGAGAAGAGGGTGGAGAGAATAAGTGGCAGGCCCAAGGAGATTTTTTATTGCATTTAGGAATTTTATATGAATTTTTGACAAAGAAGGATGAATCTCAACTGGGCAGACTGGAAAGGCCATTTTGTTTTTTACCTACCATCACTTACTATGTGTATTCCATAGTTTTCCCAGCGTGTAGCAGATGGACTCAGGACCAATGGGTATAGTGTGCTCCTGATAGCAGTTGGAGACTGAGTCAGATTTCAATCTGACATCAGCACTACATATTTATTTATTTATTTATATTTATTTTTAATTTTTATATACCGAAGTTCTTGTAGGGACTACAAATCACTCCGGTTTACATAAAACGAAGAACTGCTCAACAGAGAGCTGAGCTTTACATGGAACAGTAGAACATATGGAACAGTATAACTGGTTGACAATTTAACATAGAGCTAAATAAAGAAATAATAGTTTAACTGGTAATAAATAGTAATAAGTAAAGAAATATAATATATTATATAAGCAGTATAACTATTTAACGTAGCAATAAATATAAATATAAGCAATGCCAAATATATATATGAAATAAAGTAAATTTTTGATCTCAAAGATAATTGTCCAGTTGTAGATATTTTAAAATTAGTACTGGATACAGTGACCATAATTAGGGTAATTAGGATACTTAGTAATTAGGGAGTCTGTCTGTCACTTAAGTGTCTGGGAAAGCTTGTTGGAAGAGAAAAGTCTTCAGTCTTTTTTTGAATTCTTGATGACTGGGTTCTAGTCTAAGATCTGGGGGAAGCGTGTTCCATAGGTGTGGGCCTGCTGAAGATAGCGCTCGTTTGCTCAATGATGATTTTATTTGTGGAGCAAGCAGTGTTCCTCTGTATGCGCTTCTGATTGGTCTGGAGGAAGTGTGTAGTTGTAGTTGCGAGCTTAATGTGATGGGAGCTAGTTTGTTTGTCGCTTTATGGATGATAGTGAGTACCTTATAGAGTATCCTTTGTTTAATGGGTAGCCAATGTAAGTTCCGGAGGATTGGGGTGATATGATCTTTTTTGTTAGTGCTAGTTAGAATTCTAGCCGCTGAATTCTGAACCATCTGTAATGGTTTGATAGTGTTGGCGGGTATACCAAGTAGCAGGGAATTGCAATAGTCTAGCTTAGAAAGAATGATGGATTGTAGTACTAGCCTGAAGTCGGAGAAGTGAAAGAGGGGTTTAAGTTTTTTGAGGACTTGCAGTTTGTAAAAGCAGTCCTTTGTGGTATTGTTTACGAACTTTTTTAGGTTTAGATGATTATCAAGCCATGCTCCAAGGTCTCTGACGTCAGATGAGAATGAGTTGTTTGTGTTTGGTAGAGAAAGGCTGGAAGAGATTGTGCGTGGATCCTGGGAGACAATGAGCATTTCGGTTTTATTAGCATTCACTACTAAGTTGAGGCTTGAGAGTAGGTTTTTGATGGGCTGTAGGCATTCGTTCCAGTAAGTGATGGTTTTTTGAAGGGATTCTGTAATCGGAAGGAGGATTTGTATGTCGTCTGCATATAGGTAATAGGTGAGCTTAAGGTTTGAGAGTAGATGGCAGAGAGGGAGGAGGTAAATATTGAAGAGGGTGGGTGAAAGTGATGATCCTTGTGGGACTCCTTGCTCTGTCAGGATTGGATGCGATTCTTTGTTGTTTATCCTTACTTTGTAGAATCTGTTGCTTAAGAAGGAATGGAACCAACTAAGGGCTGTGCCTTTGATCCCTATGTTGGCTAGTTGGTCTATTAGAGTGGAGTGTTTTACCGTGTCAAATGCAGCGGAAAGATCTAGAAGAATAAGCAGGTATGATTGTTTATGCTCCATATTAACGAGGATTGTGTCAGTGAGAGATAGTAAGAGAGATTCGGTGTTTAGGCGTTTTCAGAATCCATATTGAGCTGGGGATAGAATGTTATGATCTTCCAAGTAATCTGACAGTTGCTTGTTGACAATTTTTTCCATCAGTTTGGCGATAAGTGGTAAGTTTGCGATGGGTCTAAAGTTAGCTGGGTCTGATGGGCAAGCGTTTGGTTTCTTTAGTAATGGTTTAAGTATTGCCAATTTTAACTGGTTAGGAACTAAACCTTGAGAAAGGGATGTGTTGATAATTTCTGCAATTGGTTTTGAGATGGTGTTTGGTATGGCGATGAGGAGATTTGTTGGTATTGGGTCTGATGGGTGGGAGGAAGGTTTGAATTTTTTGAGTGTGTTTTCAATCTCCAGTGAAGAAGTGAGCTCGAATGAATCCAGGCTTGTGGTTTGTTGCGGCCAGGATGTGAGGTGGTGAGTTAGAGTAAAGTTGCTGGATGTGATTGATTGGGTAAGGTTAGTGATTTTTGATTTGAAGTAGTTGGCTAGTTCGTTTGCTTTGTTGAGGGCTTGGTGGTCTGGGATAGTAGGCGGAGATGGTTTGGTTAAAGAGGAGACGTATGAGAAGAGAGCCTTTGAGTCGAATATAAAGTGGTGTATTTTTTTTCCGTAGAATTCTTTCTTTGTTCTAAGGATTGTATTCCTGTAGTTGTTGAGGAGGGATTTGTAGATGGCATGTGTAGAGGTGGTTGGGTTTTTTCTCCAGCTTTGTTCTTTTTTTCTGAGAGATTGTTTAAGGGATTTAAGTTCGGGTGTAAACCAAGGTTTCCTATTGTCTAGAGTAGGTTGTATGGTTTTGGTTGTAGTTGGGCAGATTTGATCTGCAATTTTATTGTTAATATTGATCCAAGAAGTAGTTGCAGTTGTTGCGTCTGTGAGGTCCAGTTGCTTTAATGCTTCAGACATCTTTTCACTGAGTATGTCTGGAGAGCATGGTTTCCTGAAGTGGATGGTGATTTTGTTAGTGGTTTGAGGTGGTGGGTTGTTGATATTGAGGGTTGTGTGGATAACTTTGTGGTCTGACCATGGAACTGGTGAACAAGTGGGGTTGGTATGAATGTTAAAGGGATCGTTAATAAAGATTAGATCCAGAGTGTGGCCTGCCTTTTGGGTAGAACTGTTGATAATTTGAGTAAAGCCCAAATGGTTGAGAGAGGAAAGAACTGTTTGGCAGTTGATGGATTGTGGAGAAGCATCTACGTGTAAATTAAAGTCTCCGAGGATTATAGCAGGTTTGTCGGCGTTTATGTGTTTGGCTATAAGTTCTATCAGTAGAGAGGGATCCGATTCTAAGGTTCCTGGTGGTGCGTAGACTAAAGCTATTTGGATTTGTTCCGATTTAAAGAGGGAGAATTCAAGTTTGTTGGAGGAGTTGGTAAGTTGTAAGGTAATATTAAGACCTTTTTTTGCTGCAAGGAGGAGACCTCCACCTCTTTTTTTGGGTCTTGGGACGGAGAATACGTCGTAAGATTGTATGGGCAGTTGATTTATGAGTACAGTATCTGTGTGTTTTAGCCATGCCTCTGTAATTGCACAGATATCTGGGTTGGCTTCTATGAGGTAGTCACTGAGGATGTCCATTTTTTTGGAGAGCGACTGAACGTTGAATAGTGTTATGGTAAATAATGAGAGTCCAAGAAATTGAGTTATCGGTGAGATCATTATTGGTAATAGTCTTTGTTGTCGTGAGATGAGATGAATTGCAGGTTTTGTGTGCTTTCTGATTTTTTGCCAGATTTTAGGAATGGTGCAGAGGTGCATTATTGTGTCTCAATTAGTTGGGAACAGTGGTGTGATATTGAAAATGTTGCATTAGGTATTGGACACTCTGGATGAATGGTGTCGAGGCTGGTTGACTGCTGGTGTGGCTGGATGAGAGCTGTCTTAGCTGGATGATTGCTGGTGAGGCTGGATGGTTGCTGGTGAGGTAGGATGATTGCTGTCGCTGTTACTTGCTTGTTACTCGCTGTTACTTGGTTGTTACTTGAGGTAGGATGATTGCTGTCGCTGTTACTTGCAAGCTGGCGAGTCTGAGTGAGTGTTGAAGAGGCAGTTATGAGTATGAGCCTTGGACAATGGGATCCTTGGATGTATGCTTAGTTGACTCCTGGGATCGCTCCGTGCCTATTAAATCAAGTTTGGTTGCGTCAAAATGAAGTAAGTAGGCGGCGCGCACTGCTGACTTGGGTTAGGCCTCTGGCGTTCCTCTCACGGTGATGTAGCTAACGGTAGGGGGGCCTTTCGATGCGGTTGTATGGGTGTCGGCGAGACGAATCGGCAGAAAGCGAGCTAAATCCCAGCGTGGTCGGCGCGGGGGCCTACGGTGGTAGGGCGAGAGCTTGAGAGTTGTTCTGTACTTACTGCAGTTGTTTGGTTGTTAAGTAAGTAGGACGGTGTTGAACCTGATGTCTGCGGTGGTCTGCACTCCGGTCTGCACTAAGGGGCGCACAAAGGGGCCAGCCCCTTTGACGCGCTCCTTCGACGCGTGGCGTTCGACGCGTGGCGTCTGGGTGGTTTTTGATTTAAGGGCTACTTGGCCTCAGCCGAATGGCTGCCTTGCAGCCGTCTGTTGGGCGTGTCCCTCGGAGGCGGATGAGGCGGAGGAGGGGCCTTTGCTGCTTCCTGCAGGAAGCTTTGCTCTTCAGTATTTCTCCGTCTCCATAGCAGTTTGGGACTCTACACACGCTTGCACGGCGTTAGAAAATCCAAACCCAAAGAAGAAAGAAAATTCCAAAATCTTACCTCTACAAGATGAGCCCCGCTCTCCTGCGGTGATACCTAAGGATTCCTGAGGTGATTTCTGAGATCACTCAGAGGTAAGCCTCGGTCCGGCAGCCGGTTCCTGGCGTGGACTTAGCCCCCAGGAGGAAACGGCTGAAAGGCAGCGGGTGCAAGACCGAGCGCGGCGGTGAAGGTATTTTCCCTCTCCCACCGCAGACAGAGACTGCCTGGCACGAGACCAGGAAGCGCAGAGACAAGGTAAGGTAGAAAACTTTCATAAGTCTCCGTGGCTCGGATAGCCGCTCAGATCGCCTGTTGACGTCTGTCCCATTGGGTTGAGCAGCCCTGTCCAGGCTAGACCCCGATCTGGCTCGAGGGTCCTCCCAGGTGGAGACCCTCCGGGGGCGGGGTCGCCATCTTATGTGGTCGCCGGTGCCATTTCCCTCTGTGATCGCCGTACTGTCCGCCTAACTGAGCCGTGCGCACAGTGGCAAGCTGGGCGCATAACATTCTTGTGCGCACAGCGGTGCGCGCATAGGGGCCGTGCGCACAGCGAGGTGCATGAGGGTGCTGGGCGCATAACGCCATGCTCAACAACGCCGGGCGCACAAGTTTGGCTATGTGCACAGCGGCGCACATACCGGCTTGCACACATTTTTGCAGCCTGCACGCACACCCTCGGCGCACCCGGAGCGCATATCTAAGCCTCCTGGCGCACGCATATAAACGCACAGACCGGGTTTAAACGCTCCTATGCGCACAAACCATGGCACCACCGGCCAAGAAAGCCAAAGCACAAGCCTTCTGCCCAGCCTGCCACATAAGAGCTGTGCAGCATGAAGAAGCTACTGCCCTGTGGCCTACAGTGCGAGACATCTCTGGGAGAACCAGGACAAAGTCGTCGTCCCCCCCCCCCCTCCCCCCAGCCAGTACAGGAATCCGGATCCACTGATAGTACCCCGGACCTCTCTATCCCCAGCTCGGCCCTCCAGACGGGGCCCTCTGGGAACGCTGCTAGGCTCAGTATAGACCCAGGAACCTTTTCCTGGGTGGAATTCTTTAAAGGGCTGCAAACCTTCGTCCAAGCGCAGTCTGCGCCACCAAAGCCACAGCGTCTACTAGAAGATCCAAACCTCCCAGGCCCTTCTCTGCCTCCCAGTAACGTGCTTCCCCTGGACAAAAGCCTAACCTTAGGAGACACGGACTTCTCGGAGGAAGACCAAGACTCCCCAGAGGAAAGGGAAATCCCTCCAGGAACGGAACCATACTGAACCATGATGCGTTTCTTCTCCAGTGACGAACTACCAGACCTCGTGTCCGGGAGCCTGAGGGAGCTGGCCATCCCAGACACAAGCGCCTCAGCGGAGCCAATGACGAACGCTCTTCTGGTCGGGCTCCGTCAGGCTTCACGCCATTTCCCATTGCTACAAGCCGTACTATAGCTGATTGACCTGGAATGGAATGCCCCGGAGGCCAGTTTCAAGGGAGGACGGGCCCTAGAAGCCCTATATCCACTGGAACCCTTAGCCAAAGATCTCCTGGTGTTTCCCAAAGTGGATGCCATGGTCTGCGCGGTCACAAAGCGCACCACCATGCCAGTCGAAGGAGGAACGGCACTCAAGGATGCCCAAGACAGACGTCAGGAGTCCATCCTTAAACAGTCATTTGAGGCAGCAGCTATGTCACTGCAGATCGCTGCCTTCTGTGCCGTGGTGACACGCGCATGCTTATCACAGGCCAAGAATTCAACCACGCCTTTTGAAACATTAGAACCAGCAATATCCTTCCTCACTGATGCGACTTTCGATCTGGTGCGCATTTCAGCCAGGGGCGTCTCATCCATTGTGGCTGCCAGAAGGCAACTCTGGCTCTGAAGCTGGTCAGCCGGTGCGACTTCCGAGACGAAACTCACGAGAATGAGTCGCCGACGAGTGAGGTCGTCGGCGACCTCACTCGTCGGCGACTCGCTGGGGCTTCATAACTGGATCATCGACGGACATCAGGGGCAAGTGGCTGATCGGGCCTGCGCAATCGGCGCTGAAAGCCCGTCGGGGTAAGGCCCTTTAAATTCACCCTTCCCCCCAATGGGCTCCCCCGCCGATCGCGAGGCTCTACCCTCCGGCCCTCCGCTCCAACAGGCCCTTCCTTACCTGCGGCAACGTGGGCAGCCAGCCAATCGCAGCACCGGCGCTCCTGTGACCTCACTCGTCGGCGACTCGCTGGGGCTTCATAACTGGATCTCGTCCCGGTTTCTCTCTCTTTCATAGACGGACATCAGGGGCAAGTGGCTGATCGGGCCTGCGCAATCGGCGCTGAAAGCCCGTCGGGGTAAGGCCCTTTAAATTCACCCTTCCCCCCAACGGGCTCCCCCGCCGATCGCGAGGCTCTACCCTCCGGCCCTCCGCTCCAACAGGCCCTTCCTTACCTGCGGCAACGTGGGCAGCCAGCCAATCGCAGCACCGGCGCTCCTGTGACCTCACTCGTCGGCGACTCGCTGGGGCTTCATAACTGGATCTCGTCCCGGTTTCTCTCTCTTTCATCGACGGACATCAGGGGCAAGTGGCTGATCGGGCCTGCGCAATCGGCGCTGAAAGCCCGTCGGGGTAAGGCCCTTTAAATTCACCCTTCCCCCCAACGGGCTCCCCCGCCGATCGCGAGGCTCTACCCTCCGGCCCTCCGCTCCAACAGGCCCTTCCTTACCTGCCGCAACGTGGGCAGCCAGCCAATCGCAGCACCGGCGCTCCTGTGACCTCACTCGTCGGCGACTCGCTGGGGATTCATAACTAGAACCCCTCCCCTGGCGTCGCGCGCCAGGCGTCGCGCGCCAGGCGTCGTGCGCACGAAGGAGCGCAACAAAGGGGCCTGCCCCTTTGTTCGCCCCTTCGTGCGCCCTAACTACTTGGCTAATGTGTTTTACCCTCTTATGTCCATGTTCACTTTGTGATTGCTCCCCCCTCGTCCCCCTGATAGCACCTCCATACAATTAACACCTGTCAGTCCCCTACCCTCCCCCCCCCTCTGCCCTCCCTCCCCCAATAATAGTAAAACAAACCTAAAAAAAAAAAAAAAAAATGCCCCCCTACACATGCTGCTGTCCTTTTCCATACCAACAGAGATACCCCTCATATATCTCCCCTTTCAAACCCTACCCTCCTATACACATTCAAAGGAGACTCACACCCATCTTGATTTCCCCCCTTACTCAACTTCTTGGCCTTTCTTTGATATCTATACTCCTCCTCAATGCCCAATCCCTCCAGAAGAAAACACATTTACTCAACGACCTCCTTACTGATCACAACCCCGAAATCTGCGCCATAACAGAAACATGGTTTAAGCTCCATGACACCCCCCTCATTAACCAGCTCCCTACCGAAACATACGACTTTTTCTCTATACCCCGGAAAAAGAAGAGAGGTGGGGGTCTACTCCTGGCTGTAAAGAAAGAATATAAACTCTCCTCCATAAAATGTAACCTCCCCAAACAATATGAAATTGGATTTCTCAGATCCAGCGTCCTCCAAATCTGTCTCATTTACACCCCCCCAGGACTGCTAGAAAATGACTCCTCCCCTCTCATCGAATTCTTTGCAGACTCTCTCTCCCCAGACCTTCCTACCATAATTCTTGGTGATTTTAATCTTCATGTCGATGCCACTCCTCTTTCCCCTGCCTGTGATGCTTTCCTCTCCTCCCTTGAAGCCATGGGTTTTAAACAACTCATACACTCCCCTACTCATAAGGCCGGCCACACTCTAGACCTTATCTTCATCAATAGCCCCCTCACTGTCATCAACTCACCATACTGCACCCCCATCCCATGGTCCGACCACTCTATCATCCAAACCACCCTGGCTGTCCAACAGTCCTCCCCCCCTGCCCCCACCCAGGCGCAATCCTTCAAATACCGTAAATCATGCTCCCTCGACACCCTCACTATGGCCTGCTCGGACGTTTCCAACCAACTTGATATTTCCTCAGCCGACAAGGCCTTCACCTCATGGCACGACATCACCCTCAACATAGCAAACAAGCTCTGCCCCATTACTACAAAAACCATTAAACCTGCCCATCCAAACAGGAAACCATGGTATTCCGCAGAGCTCAAGAACCTCAAAACTCGTCTCAGAACCTTAGAAAGGCAATGGCGCAAACACCCCTCTGCAACATCCAAAACTGCCTATTACCAGCTTATGCACCAATACAGGAATACTACTCTCTCAACTAAACGTGAATACTATGCCAAAAAGATTCACAGTTTCCAATACAATCCGAAAGCACTCTTCACCATGATCTCCAATCTGACCAGCTCAAACCCCACTCAACCTCCTACTCCCACCACAAAAAAACATTGCAATGAACTTGCTCACTTCTTCCAAACCAAAGTGTCCTCTCTCACTGCACGCTTTGCAGCCAACCCTAACACCGTGAAACTGCCTTCTTTCAACCTTACCTCTACCCTCTCATCTTTCGACCTATCCTCTTCCCTTGAAATTGAAAACATCTTAAAAAAAATGAGACCCTCCTCTCACCCCTCTGAAACCATTCCTACTAAACTTCTCCTATCTATTCCCAAAGCTATTGCCAAACCTCTCTCATCCATCTGCAACTGTTCCCTGGAGCAAGGTATAGTCCCTACACTCCTAAAACAGGCAGTGGTGAAACCAATCCTTAAAAAACCCAGCCTTGACCCTTCTACTCTAGCTAACTTCAGACCTATCTCTAATCTCCCTTTCCTATCTAAAATCTTGGAAAAATTAGTCAACTCTCGCCTATCTGATCACCTAGAACAACACAACATCCTTCCTCCCACACAATACGGCTTCCGGAAAAACCTGAGCACTGAAAAACTGCTGCTATCCCTGACGGATACCATCACTAAAGGATTCGACACTGGGAACTCATTTCTCCTTGCTATGTTAGACATATCTGCAGCTTTTGATACTGTTAACCACATCATATTAATCAACATTCTCAGTAACATAGGAATCTCCGGCACTGCCCTCTCTTGGATCAAATCATACTTACAAGATCGTCATTATACAGTATCCACTGGCAACAATGAATCCGACCCAGTTAGCCTTAACCAAGGCGTCCCCCAGGGTTCCTCTCTCTCCTCTACTCTATTTAACATTTATATGCTCCCCCTCACCACCCTCCTTACTAATCTTGGCATCAAACACTTTATCTACGCAGATGATGTCCAAATCCTTTTCCCCTTCACTGACTCCCTCCAAACTGCTCTTCAAAAATGGGAATCCTGCCTGACGGTTATCAACCAGCTACTCACTGACATGCACCTTGCCATTAACCCGCAAAAAACTGAACTCCTCATCTCCAACAAACATTCCTCTCTCTCCATTCCCACTGCGTACTCCTCCACGCTCTTCCCCTCCCACACCCGTAGCCTGGGCGTCCTCATTGACAACCAGCTCTCTTTCAAACCCTTCATTAAATCTATCCTAACTGACTGCTACTTCAAACTATCAAAAAACTCCGGCCCCTCTTATTCTTCACTGACTTTCGCACAGTACTACAGTCTATTATCTTTTCCAAAATAGACTACTGTAATGCACTCTTCCTTGGTCTCCCTGCAACACATACTAATCCATTACAACTCCTACAGAACGCCTCAGCACGCATCCTCACCAATTCCAGGAAACGTGACCACATTACTCCTACCCTTATCGATCTCCACTGGCTCCCAATACAGTCTCGCATCCTGTTCAAAGTTCTCTCCCTCATTCATAAAAGCATCACCAATGAAAATACTGACTGGATCAACCCCCCACTGCTTTCTCGCACATCCACTAGACCGACTCGCACTGCCCTCCAAGGGACACTCCGTACCCCCTCTATCAAATCCACCAATCTTATTTCCACAATGAACAGAGCCTTTTCCCTTGCTGGCCCCACCCTGTGGAACTCTATGCCCCCAGACTTGCGCACTGAAACATCCACACCCAAATTCAAAAAAAACCTAAAGACCTGGCTATTCTTACAGGCCTACCCCTCCCTCAGCAATCATCCTCCTGATAACCCCCTAAGCTGTGTATAATGCATTCCCTGTATCACCTTTTACAATGTGCTTCTGCTGTCTTTATCTCTCAATTACCTTCTCCCCTATGACCTCTTGATTTGATTACAATGCTTTCCACGTACTACCGTCACTATGTGCTCTTGTTAATTTTCCCTCATCTGCTTCCAATTGAGGAACCTTCGTTCCCTGTAAATAGTTACCCAGTTACTGTTTGTTGATGTTTATTTCTTGTATGCAAAGTTTACTGTTCTATGTAATGGCAGTGCCAAAAGTTCTGTATAATGACACTGTCAAAAAGTTTTAGTTATCTGTAAACCGATACGATGTGCAAACGGCTATCGGTATATAAAAACCTATAAATAAATAAATAAATAAATAAATAAAGGAACCGTCCTGTTCGGAAGTGAATTGGAGAAGTTAGCCGACAAATGGGGTGAATCTCCAGTACCTCGGCTACCGGAGGACAAGATCAAGAGAAGCCAACGCCCCTCTCCCCGAACATCCAGGGGCAGAGGATCACAGCATTTCAGACTGTACAAGAATACATACCAAGCACCTCGCCCCGCAGGCAGGGGTCAGTCCTTTCGGAACAAACACAACAAGAGGGGAGCCGGCTCAGGTCCAGGCCCCAGCTGCACCCCACAATGAGAATCAACAGACCCATCCACAGGAAGAAGCCATAGGGGGCAGGCCTGCCTGTTTCTACCAAAGATGGGTCGAGATAACGTCAGACAAGTGGGTCCTAACCATCATTCGAGAGGGATACTTTCTGGACTTCCACAACATCCCTCCAGACAAATTTGTGAAATCTCCCTGCCATTCCCCCTCCAAGAGGACGGCAGTGGAAACCACACTAAACAAATTGCTCGCCTTAAAGGCTATAACACCAGTGCCCATGCACCAACAAAATACTGGACACTATTCCATCTATTTTATCGTCCCCAAGAAAGAGGGAATGTACCGACCCATCCTGGACCTCAAGCCAGTCAACCGCTACCTCAGGGTACCACACTTCTGCATGGAAACCCTACGCTCGGTCATAAGGGCAGAACAGCCCGGAGAATTTCTGACCTCCCTGGACCTGTCAGAAGCCTATCTGCACATCCCGGTCCATCACGATCATCAGCGCTTCCTACGCTTCAAGATCCTGGACCATCACTACCAGTTCCGAGCGCTACCCTTCGGGCTAGCTACAGCCCCTCGGATATTCACCAAAATCATGGTCCTAGTGGCGGTGACATTGAGGAAAGAAGGAATCCTCGTTCACCCATATCTGGACGATTGGCTATTAGGGCAAAATCTCCAGAGGAAAGTCATCAGTCGACCACCAGAGTCAAGAATCTCCTGGAGGCCCTTGGATGGGTCGTCAACACAACCAAGAGCTGTCTGCAGTCCTCCCAGTCTCTGGAATACCTGGGAGTCCGATTCGACCCTCAACAGGACAAGGTCATTCTTCCCCGTACGAGGAGAAGGACATTGATGGGCCAGTTGAGAAAACTGTTGAACGGTGCTCGCCCCACGGTATGGGACCACCTCCAAGTCCTCGGACTCATAACATCAACCCTAGAAATCGTACCATGGACAAGGGCCAACATGCGACCACTACAACGTTCCCTACTGTCACGATGGAACCCGATGTCCCAGGACTACACCGTCCGCCTCCAGCTACTGGCGGAGGTATGGATCCAGCTCCCTTGGTGGCTACAAGACCACCTGAGCAAGGGAGTAAGGCTATCCCCACCAACCTGGATCTTGCTCACCACGTATTCGAGCCTACGAGGGTGGGGAGCCCACTGACTGCCCAGGAACAATGGAACAAGTAATAGTCGGGATGGAACATCAACTGGCTGGAAGCCTGGGCAGTCAGACTTGCCTGCCTACGATTCAGTCACAGACTCTGGGGCGAATCTGTCAGTCATGTCTGACAACGCCACAACAGTGGCCTACATCAATCGACAGGGAGGAACCAGAAGCCAAGCGGTATCCCTGGAAATACACCCCCAAATGGCGTAGGCGGAAGCAAACCTACAAGGGATCTCGGCTGCCCACATCTCAGGAAAAGACAACATCGCTGCGGATTACCTCAGCAGGGAAAGTCTAGACCCAGGCGAGTGGAGACTGTCAACCACAGCCTTCCAGCTAATAATAGACCGCTGGAGAACTCCAGCCATGGATCTTTTGGCAACCCGGTCCAACACCAAAGTCCCCAACTTCTTCAGCCGCAGATGAGAACCACAATCCCAGGGGATCGATGCCCTTGTCCAGACCTGGCCACAGGAAGTCCTGCTGTATGCTTTTCTTCCATGGCCACTGCTGGGCGGGTTCATCCGCAATATAGAACTTCTAGTGGCCCTGGACTGGCCAATAAGGGCATGGTATGCAGACATGCGAAGACTTCTGGAGGGGGAACCCTCTGTGTCGACCTCCACACAGGGACCTGCTCCAGCACGGATCGATCCTCCACGAAGACCCAACTCGATTATTGCTTACGGTCTGGCCATTGAGAGGACTCGCCAGAAGAAGAGCGGATACTCAGGGGCAGTGATTGACACCTTGCTCCGAGCATGCAAGTTTTCCACATACTTAACTTACATATAAATATGGAGAATATTCAAAGCCTGGTGTGAAGACCGCGACATTCTTCCGCGGACAGTTAAAATTCCCATGATCCTGGAATTTCTGCAGGACAGTTTGAAGAAGGGGTTGTCTCTCAACTCCATCAAGGTTCAACTGGCCGTGCTGGCCTGCTTCAGAGCCAAAGTGGACGGCATCAGTCTATCTTCCCATCCAGACGTCTTCTGCTTCCTGAGAGGGGTCAAGCAAATCCAACCACCACTAAAGTGGCTGCTACCCCTATGGAATCTCAATCTAGTACTCGACTTCCTAGTGGGAACTTCTTTTAGACCTTCATGCTGAATGTCCCTACAGCTCCTTACCTTGAAGACTGCATTTCTAGTGGCAATATGTTCAGCCCGTCGAATCTCCGAACTTCAAGCACTATCCTGTCTGGAACCGTTCCTCAGATTCACACCGGGATCCATTCAGGTATGCACTGTCCCCTCCTTCCTTCCAAAGGTGGTTTCTCATTTCCACTTAAACCAAACCATCTCACTGCCATCTCCAGACGAGCATAAGGACTCGGAAGACTCACGCTTCCTTCACCATCTTAACGTCGGCAGGCTCCTAGTCCGATACCTGGAAAGATCGGAATCCGTACGAAAGACGGTCCACCTATTCGTCCTTCACAGCGGGAAGAAACAAGGGGAAGCGGCCTCACCAGAAACATAGCCCGCTGGATCAAAGAAGTAATCAAGGTGGCCTATGTAAAGGCAGGCAAGCCTCCACCCCTACAAGTCAAGGCCCATTCTACCAGAGCCCAGGCAGTATCCTGGGCAGAAACCAAGATGGTGTCACCTGCCGAGATCTGTAGGGTGGCGACATGGTCCTCCATTCACACCTTCTCGAGGTTCTACCGCCTGGATGTTCAGGCCCGGGAGGACATAGCATTTGCAAGGGCAGTACTAAGCGGGCCACGGGCAGCCTCCCACCCGGTCTGAGTAGCTTTTACACATCCCATTGGTTTTGAGTCCATCTGCTACACGCTAGGAAATGGAGAAATTACTTACCTGATAATTTAGTTTTCCTTAGTGTAGATAGATGGACTCAGTATCCCGCCCACGGCTGCCTCAGAATATGAAACCTTGGGTGACAATCCCCGAGAGCAAGACAAGCACGAGTAAGCCACGCTTTACCTCTAGTTAGGACACCCATAGTTACCGGGTGTCGGCGTTTCTCGGTTGAGTGCACTGGCAGTCTCCAGCAAAATTCACATCAACCAGTTCAAGTTAATCAAGTTATTCAAACACACATATATCCACAATGAGGAGAATACTGAAGAGCTGCACTTCCTGCAGGGGTATATGTAGTGCTGACATCAGATTGAAATCTGATCCGTCTCCAACTGCTATCAGGAGTGCACTATACCCATTGGTCCTGAGTCCATCTGTCTACACTAAGGAAAACAGAATTATCTGGTAAGTAATTTCTCCATTATATATCGGTTGAAAAATATTTTGTAGAATTCTTTTAAAATCTGCTAGTTTCCTGGTGTGTCCTGTTTCCTATCAACTAGTTCCATGCCACCCATAATTTTATAAAGCTCTACAGTGTCTCTTCTGATTTCTCTTCTTCAAGTTAAAGAACCCTTACTCATGAACTTCTACAAACCAACCTAATGCCCTCTACAACATTGTAAGAAACCTCATAAATGAGAATAATATCAACTCCCCCACTTCCGAAACAAACAACATAAGTCAAGACCTTGCCATTTTCTTCAAGAATAAAATAAGCAAAATAACGAACACCTTCAACAATACTTCGATAACTGAAGAACACCCGGACACACCAAATATTACACCATGGTCGAACTTTGACCCAGTTACAAACATTGAAACCGAAAAAATGCTAAGGAAAATAAACCCTGCTCGCCATGATCTTGATTTAATACCAACCCGCGAGTTAAAAGAAATATCACACATCATTGCTCCCTCCTTAGCAGCTATCATAAATAAATCACTCGAAGAAGGTGAACTCCCAACCAAATTAAAAATCGCAACTATCACTCCAATATTGAAAAAAAAGAACCTTGATCCAGAGGATCTGAATAATTATCGCCCCATCTCTAACCTTCCCTTACTAGCAAAGATGACTGAAAAAGCAGCACTGGTACAACTCAATGAACACCTAGAAAACAATAAAATTCTACATCCATCACAACATGGGTTCAGAAAAAATCGCAGCACAGAAACCCTACTACTCAATATATCAAACAAAATAACAAGAGGCTTTGACAATAAACTAAGATACCTACTGATTCTACTTGACCTCTCGGCGGCCTTCGACACCGTTGACCACAAAAGCCTGATATCAAGTCTTGCTAACATAGGCCTTACTGGCAAAACCCTTGCCTGGTTCACTTCTTTCCTAAAAGACCGGTTCTTCAAAGTCACATTTAACAACAACTCCTCTGATCCCTTCCCCCTCGACACAGGAGTACCACAAGGGTCAGCCCTCTCAGCCACCTCTTTAATATATACTTACTCACACTCTGCCAACTCATCGCAAGTCTAGGCATATCATTTTATATATACGCCGACGATATTCAGCTCCTTATCCCAATAACCTCAACGATCGAAGACGCATTGAGACTAACTGCCAACCACCTTTTCGCAATCAGAAACAAGCTGAACCAACTCAAACTATGCCTCAACATGGACAAAACAGAATGCATACTCTTCGATAGAAACACAGGCCAAATGACCCCATTACCCTCCTTACAAATTGGCAACTCTAACATTCAACCGAAGAATAATACAAAGGACCTTGGAATTTGGATTGACTCCGAACTAAACTTAAAAAAAAAACATCGCAATGAAAACAAAAGATGGCTTCCATAAACTCCACATACTGAAACACCTCAAGCCCCTACTACACCAACAAGATTTCAGAACCGTCCTGCAATCTCTCATCTTTACCAGCCTCGATTACTGTAACTCACTACTAATTGGTCTTCCCAAATCTACCATAAAACCTCTCCAACTGTTACAGAATGCTGCTGCTAGAGTTTTAACCGGCAAAAAAAAGTCAGATCACATAACCCCTGTTCTGAAGAGCCTTCACTGGCTACCGGTCAAACAAAGAATAAAGTTCAAAACCCTAACAATCCTACACAACGCGATTTACAGATCAGATAACACCATCCTCGATAACAAGTTCCAAACACACAAACCGCAACGCACGACAAGAACCTCAAGCAAACTGCTCCTAGCCATACCTTCTCTACCATCAGCTAAGCACTCCAACACTAGGAACAGAGCCTTCTCCATCGCAGGACCAAAAGCATGGAACTCCCTACCTGACTACCTAAGTTCACTCAGAGACATAAAATCCTTCAAAAAAGAACTCAAAACATGGATATTCAGACAGACTTTCACTGATGATGTTGGCTAAGCAACATCAAACATACACACCAGAGACTCACTGACTTTACCCTGTTTTTCTTGGAAATATGCATCAGCACCCGTTATACCCTGATTAGACAATATGTATACATAGTTAGAATTGTTTCCCTCAAACCTTTCTACGATGTTTCCGTTATGTCTAGTTAACATGATACCCGTTTTATTGTTCGTTGTCTGTATCAAGTTCTTTACCTGTATCAAGTTGTTATACTGTAAACCGGAGAGAAGGCAGACTGCTATTCTTCGGTATATAAAAGACTTTAAATAAATAAAATAAATAAAATGAAGGCTTTCTTCATAAGAGAGTTGTTTCATCACTTTAACCATGTGTTGTTTTTCTCTGTCTTTTCTGCTACTGTTACTACTTTTCATTTCTATAGAACTAATTGATGCACTCATTGCCATACAAAGTGCCCCTATTTCATAGAGCTTACAATTTATTTATTAATATTTATACACCGATGTTTCATGAGAACATATCACCTTGGTTTACATTAGTTAACAAGTCTTCATTTAAAAATACTTGCATTTCCAAAATTAAATGAGAAAAGGAAATTAGAGTTTCAAAATAATTAAATACAAATACAATTGAATCAAGACAAGCAAAAAGGGCAAAAAAGGTGGCATTTCATCTATTAAGAAAATGGTTAAAATTAAAAGGCAGTAAGGATAATCAGGGGTGAAAATGTAAAAGCTGCCTCAAGAAGAAGGGTTTTCAGACTGGATTTGAATGTCAGGAGAGTGAGCATGAAGACTGTTTCAAGCATAATACACAGCTGGGTGGATTATATAGAAAGACTGTCAGTCCTTTAAATATGAACTAAGAGTTAGTAGCAAAATTATTTTAATGTTGCAAGAAGCTCCTAATATTAAAAATAATGAGGTTCATAAGGCATTCAGGTCCCCTGACTTGGTCCTGTATTTCGCCCAAAGGCTGCGTCAGGAGGGATGAATTAAATTTGCATTCAGAAACTGCAGTGAAACAAAATGCCATTGAATTAATACAATTAGTAAAAGGACACATAAGAATAACATAATATGGAAAAATTATTAAATGTACTGTGAAAGCTATTTAAAAGGAAGTATTGAAAGAAACTTTTGCACCAAAAAAACCAGAAGGAGCCAATCAGAAACAAGATCAGATGACTGCAAGGGAGCAACCCACAGGCAGGAAATAGCAGAGCTGATAGAGCCCGGCACGGAAAACCATATGTCCAAGAACTTTGACAAGTCTCACTGAGCATGCCCAGCATGCCCTAATCTACGCTTCCATGCAAGGTCCCTCTTCAGTCTCGTAGCATAGAATTATGATAATGAAATAAGAAACCATAGGAGAAGCCGAACTCCGCGGGATGGTGGGTGGGTTTGGTGAGGACTAACATCCTGCTGTCCTAGGAGAACACCTGTTACAGGTAAGCAACTCTGCTTTCTCCTAGGGCAAGCAGGATGGTAGTCCTTACAGATGGGTGACATCATAGGATGGAGGCTGGCACAGAATCTCATCTTACTTCTTAGATGTCTGGCATTAGCTTACAAACATTTCAAAGTTTGTGTTTTGTTTGTATTTTCATTCTGCTTTTCAGTTGCAAGGATAAATTGTAATCTTTTAGCTCAGGTGAGTTTTTAATTACAGGCACTGGGACTACTTTTCTTATTATTGGAACCTCTCTGTTGGGATCTCCTAACTCTAATGCTTCATTAATATTATTTGAAGATACCTCCCTCTGAACCATTCTTGTGTCATCTGACCACAAAACCGCATCCCACTTTTTAGCTGGGTCACTCTGATGCTTTCTGGCAAGCTCCAGACGTGCTTTGATGTGGTTTTTCTTCAGTAAGGGCTTCTTTCTAGCCACTCTCCCATGCAGGCCAGTTGTATGTGGAGCTCTTGATATGGTTGACTAGTGCACCTTCACTCCATTCTCAGCCACTGAACTCCTTCAAAGTGATTGTTGGCCTCTCTGTGGCTTCCCTCACGAGTCTCTCTCTTGCTCCGATGCTGAGTTTTGAGGAACGGCCTTGTCTAGGCAGCATCTGGGTGACATGCTGTAGCTTCCATTTCCTCACAATTGATACAACAGTACTCGCTGGGATTTTCCAAGCACTGCGCTAAGTGGATTTTTGCATGTGTTTTTCCTGCGCTGGTCTTAAGCGTGTATATAATAATGTGGACAGCGCGGGAAAACATATGCATAAATCCACTTAAAAACCTACAACTGATTTTGCACGAGTGCATGCAAATGGCATATAAAGGAGACAATTAACTATTCACAGACTATGCAAGGAGCCGCACATCAGTTAGTGTGGGTTTTTGTATGTGGGTATTTTTTAGCACCTAGGTCGGGGTAGGAGTTAAGTTGGAGGCATTAGTGTGGTTGTATGTCCGTGCAGCTCAGGGGTAATCATGAATTAACTTCACTTTTTCTAGATGCTATTGTATATTTTGTGGGTCTGCCTCATTTTCTGTGTTTACAGTCATCCGAGATCAAAGATGGAACATGATAGGGTTAGGCATTGCTCTACCCATTTTCAGTCCCACTTCTGGACCACTAACTCCACTGTTTTCATGAAAGGGAAAGGCTTTCGCCCTGGGAGTCACTCGCGGGTCACCACGTTAATGTGGGTTTCAGCATGGTTTATTACAAAGGACCTCGACCGTATGTATTTGCGCACGTTTTCATGCATGTTTTACTTCTCTGTGGATTTTCTGTGCACACCTGGGAATCACTCGTGGGTCACATGGGGGTTTCAGCATGGTTTATTACAAAGGACCTCGACCGTATGTATTTGCGTACGTTTTCATGCATGTTTTACTTCTCTGTGGATTTTCTGTTCACATCTCATTTGCATACCTGACATCCTGAGGGAAGCGCTTGCCATTGCCGTACGTGCTCAAAAAGTACATGCAGACGACTAGTGCCGATTTCACCTCAGACCTTATTACATCGGCCCCTTTATCTTTAATTTCCTTAGAATGCGCTTTGGTCTTCAGATTCACAGTCTGACCAATGGCACTGGAATTAGGGGGTCTTTTATCTAGAAAAGCTGACCTTTTTTTAATGATTCACAGGTAGCGGCCAATTGTAAGCCAGTGGTTAGGGCAATATCTTTCATTTGTGTAAACTTGGAGCTTCCACAACATAGGGGGTTGAATATTTATTCAAGAAGCATTTTTCAGTTTTTAATTTTATTTTTGAAAAAATGTAGAGCAATAATGAATTGTGACTTTGAAAATTTACTTTAAGGGCATACTGGTTTGCAATAAGTATACTATCTGGAACGAACAGTGTAAATGTGAAATATGACAGGCAACGGAACA
This sequence comes from Rhinatrema bivittatum, assembly GCF_901001135.1. Taxonomy (NCBI): domain Eukaryota; kingdom Metazoa; phylum Chordata; class Amphibia; order Gymnophiona; family Rhinatrematidae; genus Rhinatrema; species Rhinatrema bivittatum. The sequence goes on from NC_042616.1 coordinate 695,435, forward strand.
TCAACACACAGCACAAAGTCACACAATGTGTACTTGCATATTTTATTTTCTCTCATACGCTAATTCTAATGATAGACAGAGACAGTATAAAGTACTATACTTATATGGTTACCCTATTAATCATACATAGGGGTAAGATCCATGTCAACTTTCATATAGATTGTATTATTGAAACACGTAACTGAAACTATTTTGGCACCTTGTAAGATAACGTCCCCCAAGCTGAACATTAAAGATATGTCCCTCTCTGTAAACCGTTGTGATGGTGCATGACCAAACGACGGTATAGAAAAGATTTTAAATAAAAAAAATAAAATGTCATTTGTAATCCACACAAATCTGCCGATTTTTTAAGTGGTCAAATATTTTTGCAAGCTACTGTATATAATAATCTATGCATAGAGAGCATCACGAGACAATATGTATTCCTTGCTTACTCAGTCATTAGGCATGTGTTCTCCCCCTTTTGCAAGGGAATCCTTCTGGAATTCGTGTTGGAATTTTTTTATGTAGTTATACTAGATTAGGGATTCCTTAAAATAATTTACAAGATGATTGTTTTAATGTAATTGTCTTTGGTGAGTAATTGTCTTTGGTAGAATGTTTTGGCCTCAACTGAGTGTCTCAGATATTTAGACTTATCTTGAAGCATGTTTATCTATAGCCAGCAAACACATTGTTCTGTTCCCTTACTCTGCTTTCTATGAATTATAGGATATGTTTGAAAGATTGTGCTGAAAATTGCCTTTTAGTAAGTGTTCAGCTTTAACATTAGTTTCTTCTGCCACCACGTGGACAAAATGGTTTAGTGCAGGGTAATGCTGTAGAATGTAATTATTTTCACTGATTGTATACTTAGAACCAGTGGTAATTTTCTAATAAAAAGAGGTATGTGATCAGGGTCTGTTGTGGCCTTCACTTTCCCAGTGGGGGAAAAGGAAGCAAATTAAAAAATGTTTTTTATTTGGTGACCTGGTATGACCTTGCAGAAAATTATCACTGCTTAGAACATAACATAAACCATGCTAGGTTAGACCAAGATTCACTGAGTGGCCAGTCTGGATTTCAAGTACACGGCAGATCCCAAAAAGTTGTCTATTTCTTGTTACTCACTTCTGGAGATAGCAATGGCTTTTCTCCAGGGGGTTTAGGAGTTGAGCATTGTGCAGAAGATTAAGCAAATAGCTGAGGTACGGAGAAAGTCACTGAAAAAGTGCAAGGGATCCCCTCTGATGTTGGGGGGTCCCATGGCTGCAGATCTGTCCTTGACCTGGAGGCATAAGATTGCCTTCTCAGCACATGTGCTGTCATGATGGCACAGAAGATTCCTATTGCACAGAGATCCCTATTGCACAGAGCCATCTGTTCAATCCGGATACAGTGTGAAGTACCTCCTTGGTGCAGCCTACTAGGGCCGTGTTCTTGTTGGAGTGAAGTGATTCCATGCATAGGCAAAAGAGTCTGGCTGTGACACAGAAAACATTTTTTTTTGGCGCTGGCCATCAAGAAGAACAAGTTTGCTCACCGTAAATGGTGTTTTCCGTAGATAGATGAATTAGCCATGCTGTCTGGGGACGTCCTCCGTGCCACTAGGTGGCAGAGCTGTCAAAGCTGAAAACGTATCTTTGATAGTGAGGTGCACCTGCTTGCATGATACCGCGCTTCTTCAAGTCTCCTCAATCTGTATCAAAGCAAGACGAGATGCAAAGTAACAAACTGTCTGGTAAGGCGGGAGGGTCAGCATGGCTAATTCATCTGCTATCCACGGAAAACACTGTTTTCGGTGAGCAAACTTGTTCTTTTCACCTAGATAAGCAGCATGAATTAGTCATGCTGTCTGGGAGTCCCCAGCTAATGTATTGAGCGCATATAGCACATATCATGTGTCCCTGATGTAACCAGGAAAATGCGCTGAAGGCTTAGACTATAGGCGGAGAGTTTTATGATGGTGCTGTCTTAGTGGCGTAGATATGTGTAACACTGGGATCGTGTCTGTTCCGTGTGCGTTATCCGCAGTCTGCTTTTAAAACAGTGCAGGAGGTTATCAGATATAGCAAGGACCCTGGGTTTGTGATGTAAGTACCAGGGAAGGTCATTCATGGAGATGGTCCAGTGAAACAAGTACAGTATGGACGTGGTTTATGAAATAGGTGGTGCTTCTGACAGCAGAGAAGAAAGCAGTACGAGATCCAAGTCAAGAGAGTGTCATTGAAGATAGGCAGTCTCGGGTATTCGGGTTAAAGGAGATGTAGAGTTCTGGGGCTCTGTAGTCAGAAGGATTGTGACGTTGTGAAAAAACGAATGTTTGATTACAAAAATAGCATATGGAGGGTAAGCTTGACATGGTAGGCTCGAGGTTTTTGGGAAACTATGAGGTGGTGGATTGGTTGATGTAGAAGCCAACAAGCACCTGTGTGCGACAGGCGGGATGCGCATGCAGCGTAACCCTGTCCTGGTGAAAAACCAATAGGGTGGTTAACTCAAGAAGGGTTGCAGTGCACAATGTGCCTGGCGGAGGTGGAGGCAATCGAAAGGCTGCCTTTAGGCGAGGGACATGGGTGAGAATGTGTTATGGCACTGTGTATGTCGCATGGAATTATAGGCTGTCGGGCCGTAATCGGACGCGCAAGATCTCCGACATGAACTTGGAGGTGAGCGGGCAGAGAGCAGACACAGATTGAGGGGGAATGGCAAGGGCCATTGCACTGAGGTATGTCTGAGCCGAAACTTGTCAGAGGGCTCCGGGAAAGGAGGTGGAGGAAGACTGGACCGGCGCTGATTGCAAAAACACACTAAGGTGCCGTGTTTTTTTATGTTGGTATTTTATGCGAAGGAGAGTGTGTTCTGTGACGAGAGCAGAACTCCAAGGTCAGGGGAGAACCCGGATCTGGGGTCTGAGCCGTGCAATTTCAATGGGTGAAGCGGTGTAGAAATGAATTCTCCTCCTTCTCAACCCCTCCCAATCTCTGACCTAGCTCATAATTTCTCCCCCCATAGTCCCCCCCTCGATTCAGCCCCTCTCACATCATAGTCCACCCTCTCCCCTTCCTTCTCACTTCAACCTAAGTTACATCCCTGCATGATCACAATCCAATTGCTGACAAACAAGATAGTAACCCATGGACACAGGAAACCTTACAATATGAGACCTGGCCCCCCCCCCCGATCCTTAATCCCCATCCTAATTTCCCCCATGACCCAACTACTCGGTCTCACGCTATTCTCTCTCATACTATTCAATGCCCAATCCCTAGTGAAGAAGACCCCCATCCTACACGATATTTTAACAGTCTGCAAACCTGAAATATGTGCCATCATGGAAACATGGCTCAAACAAACAGACATAGTCCTAACCAACCAACTCCCTACTCACCTGTATAACATCTCAATCCCTACGATCAAAAAAAGAGGAAGTGGCCTTCTACTAGCCACAAAGAAAGAACACAACACCAAACTGATTGCTACCCACACAGATCCTAACTATGAAATTGCCTACTTCAAATCATACAATCTCCAAATATGCCCAATATACACCCCTCCAGGCCTCCTTGAACGTGATGCCTCCCCCCTTATCAAATTCATTACCGAAAACATAGACATAAACAACCCTGCCATCATACTAGGCGACTTCAATCTACATGTTGACTCCATCTCCCTAATCCCCTCCTGCGAAGCCATCCTCAACTCCCTATCAGCCATAGGCTTCAAACAAATCATTAACTCACCCACTCACAAAGCAGGTCACTCCCTAGACCTAATCTTCATAAACACATACAAACCTCTGAGTCCCCCTCAGATACCCCTGTCCCCTGGTCCGACCACTCACTAATTCATGAAAACTTCTCCATAAACACCCCAACCCGCTCATCTCCCAATCACACCGCAACTATTCAATTCAGGAAACCATGTAAAACAGATGACCTGATTGAAGCGATCCCTCCTGCACTAGACAGTCTAGATTTAACTAACACTGAATCCGCCCTCTCTACTTGGCACACCATCACGAGCAACATTGCCAACCAGTTCTGTCCTCTAATAACCAAAGATATAATCCATACAATCACAATAAAAACACTTGGTACTCTCCTGAACTAAAAAAACTAAAACGAAACCTCAGAAAAATCGAAAAGAAATGGCGGAACTTCCACACCCCCAGCCTTCTGATCACATATAGAACCAATGTACACCACTATAGAACAGAAATCCTCAAAATAAAGTACGATTATTACTCGAAGAGAATTCACGAGTTCCAATTCAACTCCAAAGCCCTATTTTCCTATGTCGCCGAACTCACGAAAATATCCCATTCATTAACATCAGAGAATGAGTCCAAAACAAAATGCAACGAACTTGCCCTCTTCTTCAGAGACAAAGTTATGAACATTATGGCCAATCTCCCCTCCTCTACAGCAAACAAAATTACTCTACCTAAAATTCCAAACGCCATCCTTGATGAATTCGAGAATACCTCCTCCTCAGAAATAGAATTACTCATTAGAAAAATTAAAACCCTACGTCACATCCTGCCGACGCAATCCCAGTTAATCATCTAAAATCTATCCCTAACATTATAGCCAAACCCATAGTAGACATTATCAACACATTCCTGTCACAGGGACATGTACCAACTGACATAAAAAGAGCCCTAGTTAAACCCATTTAAAAAAAACCTCAACTTAACCCCTCAGAACTAAACAACTTCAGACCCATATCCATCCTCACATTCCTTGCTTAAAATTCTGGAAAAAGTAGTAAAAAATCTTCTCACAGGACAAGCAGGATGGTAGTCCTCACATATGGGTGACATCATCAGGATGGAGCCCAATCACGGAACCCTTTTGTCAAAGTTTCTAGAACTTTGACTGGTACCTACTGGGCATGCCCAGCATGGCACTAACCCTGCATCCAGCAGGGGTCCCCCCTTCAGTCTCTTTTTTTTCTGCGCAGCAGTAGCCACGCAGGTTTAAGAGCTCTCTAGAGATTCCTGACAGGAATTTTCCTCATGGAACTTCTTTCAAAATTTTCAAAAAATTCTACCCCATAGGGGTCCCCCTATCGATATTTGTACTCCGCGGTCAAAAGGTAAGACTTTACCCTCGTTTGCGGTCGATTCCCTTCGAGTTTTCCCTTCAGGGCCTACAGGTCATTGGCCGCACCGCAACTATATTATTGTCGAAGCCATGGCATCTGGTTTTCATCGGTGCCCCGATTGTTCTCAGGCAATGACCATCACAGACCCGCATAGAGTTTTGTATATTGTGCTTGGGGTCTGACCATGACATCCTAACTTGCACCAAATGTGCCCAAATGACGCCGAAGGGCCGTAAAGCCCGCTTAGAGAAGATGGAGTTTCTTTTTCATTCAAAACCCTCGACTCCATCGACCGCTTCGACTTCGCCTGAGCCGGTGCCATCGACCTCTCGCCAGCAGTGGGACACCGGTGCTGCCCGACCGTCAACTACTCCAAGGGTGTCGACTTCTTCCTCATCGCCTCAGGAGAAGGACCGAGGAGAACATCATGAAAAGTGTCGACACCGGCATCGGAAGGCTCAGTCCACTGATCCAGGCAAGCCCTCGGCATCAGCGTCTACAGAGCCACCGACAAATCCCGTCCAGAGAAGGTCCCATCCTCCTCTGCGACCAGGTCACAGAGAGGAGTTCCCCATTTCATCGTACAGGGAGCCGCAACTCCACTTTCACCTGTGGACCCTCCGGCTACGCCAGTGCTACCTCACATTTTGGTGCCGGGGTTCCACGCCCCAGGCTTCCACGAGGAATTGGATCGGATGATCCAAGAGGCCATCGGTAAGGCACTTCAGGACTTTCAACCTCCATCGGCATTGACAGCGATGCCAGCCCAAGTCACCGACCTGATGCCCATGGTGCTTGCCCCGCTTCTAGGCAGACTGGATGTGCTGATCGGTGCTCTTCCACTGGTGGAACCGAGAGTACCGGTATGTCCACCACCTTCTACGCTAATACCTTTGTCATCGGAAGATGAAGAAACACAGATACCCATACCGCCGTCTGGAATCTTGCCACCAACTCACCCGTCGATGTCACCGGTTCTATCTGTGCCTTTACTGCCATAGGTACCGCATCGTCCTCCATCTGTGCTGCCGTCGATGCCATCGGGCCGCCTCTGGTACCATCAATGCCTAGGCCTGATCCTTCAGGACTAACGCCATTTCTGCCCTCTGGTGATCCTATGGGAGCTGGGGATCAACCTTACGATCCTTGGACTGATGACTCTTCCCAGGATTCTAATGATTTGCCTTCAGAGCTCTCTCCCCCTGAGGAAAGACGCTCTCCTCCAGAGGATCTTTCCTTTATTAATTTCATAAAGGAAATGTATGAAACGATTCCATTTCAGCTTCAGACAGGAGAGGACTCGAGGCACAAGATGCTGGAGGTACTCCAGTTTCTTGATGTCCCAAAGGAAATCATGTCTATTCCTATTCATGAAATCCTGATTGACCTGCTGAAAAGGAATTGGGAGCACCCAGGCTCGTTATCACCTGTGAACCGAAAGGTAGATGCTACCTACCTTGTCCAGACAGCCCCTGGCTTTCAAAGAACACAGCTGGATCACCATTCTGTGGTTGTGGAGTCAGCCCAGAAGAAGGCACGATGTTCTAAACCTCATTCCTCCATACCTCCAGGGAAAGAACAGAGAATCCCTGGATGGTTTTGGTAGGCGTGTCTTCCATGGCTCAATGCTCATTTCTCGCATTGCTTCCTACCAGTTATACATGACCCAGTATAACAGGGACCTGTTCAAGAAGATCCAAGATTTCTCTGAATCTTTACCAGAACAATTCCAGGATCCATCACCTTCACAATATTATCAATGTCATTCACTAAACAAATCACATTATATCGGATTCAATCTTGCTACCTTGTAAATAATTTGCTGTACTTCCCCACTTCTCGCTTCCAGCTCCCAGTTATTTATTTCCCTGTTTTATTGTAACTGTCACTCTCCTTATAATGCTCTTGTTCCGGTTATTTGAGTTCTCTCTTACCTTGCACACTTTGTTAAATGTAAACCGGTTTGATGCGACTCATGTCATGAAAGCCGGGATAGTAAAAATAATAAATAAATAAAATAAATAAATCCACTCAATGCTCTGGCTCAAAGAGGCCTAGATGCTGGCAAGCACGAGGTCCTCGCTGACTATGATATTTTTGACACTGCCTCCTGAGTGTCTGCAGCGGGGATTAGTGCAAGAGGTGGGCCTGGCTGAAGTCCTCAGACCTACGACCAGAGGTGCAGGACCGGTTAGCAGACCTACCCTGCACCAGAAATAAACTCTTCAGGGACAAAATCCAGGAAACAATGGCAAAGCTAAAGGACCACCATGAAACGCTGCGCCAACTTTCCTCAGTTCCGTCTGCCTTCCCGTCCTCTTCTAAGAGGACATTCTGAAGGGACTCTAAGCGACTGTCTTTCAAGCCATGGAGATATTATCCTCCTGCCGCTCGAGGTCATCCTTCCAGACCTTACCAGAAGGGTCAGTGTAGAATATGGAGGCAATGAATACGCATCAGGCAGCTTTCATGGCAGGCAGGAAAAAGGACTGAGCACACCTCAGGGCCCTCTTTTATTGTACATTCATACAAAGGCAGATGATGTGTCATTACATGATTGGCTACTTTCCCCATAGCAACAGACGAGTCATTACACCATTGGCTTGGTTCAGGGGGTGTATACGGATCATTTCATTGGCTGCTGAAATCTATACCTCCTGACTTTGTCCTGCCTCTGACTAGGGAACACCCAGCCCTTATTTCAGGCAATCAGGATTAATTATAAGCTAGAGAAATACATGACAGTCAGGTATCCTTTCCTAGGCAGGGAGGCTTAAGCACAAGTGATGCTTTTATTCAGTGCAAGGCCAGGGAGAAGGGAAGATAGTGTAAAACCCTGACATGGCTTGCTGGCAAAGCTCATATTTCCCACATCTCACCCTTTCTGTTTTTGTTTAGGCAGCTCAATAAAGCTTTAGACTCCTACTGAAATCTGTTATGTCTTGGTATGGGCTGGAAATAGGGGAAGGGGGATATGGAGGGAAAAAAGCTGATTCGGCGTGGTGTGCCAGCTGCCGATGAGCTCCTGAATCTCCATATCACCCAGAGCTGGTGCAGCGTGGTGTGCCAACGGCTGCAGGGCTCAGGATTCCCTATTAAGCATCTTACAAGACATCTTTATATCTGAGCTGAGAGCAAGGTTTCAATATGGATATGAGTTGGGTATGCACTGAATACAGCAGCACAGGCAAATAATTAAGACAATTACAGTAATTATAATAGAAATCACCCTTTTGAGACCAGAAATATCAGGGAGCCAAGACCATAGCCAGTCCCATGGAGAAGTTGGTATTCTGCCTGAAAGTGGTGCATCAGCAACTATGGTTTCTATCTGCTCTATGGTATGTGTGAGGTTTGCTTTATAGTCTGATATGTACACACAGCAATGAGATCCAATTAATGCACAAACACCACCCTTTAAGGCTAAAATAGTGTCCAAGGTATAGCTGTTCTGTAATGCTACTTCTCTAATCTGAGAAACTTCTGTTGTAAGTAGTTTTAATGCATGGACTGTCTGATTGAATAGGGCAGTCGTCCAGTTAGCTAGGATGTGTAAGTCTCTGTAATTCATATCATTTGGGTTATATAACTACAAAGGGTAAATCCCTCGTCCCCTCTATACTTTCTGCACCTGCTTGGGTCTCCCACTGCACATCCTGAAATCTGCCAATTGCACATATATGTGGTATAATTATGTAAGTGTTCAGTGATTAATACAAAGGTTCGGTTACAATATGGATATTTCCCACCTGAATCCCCTTCCCATCCCCTGTATCATAGTCCCAACAAAGAGCGGCAGTCTCTTGAATACGGCTACCAATGTGTAGTATGGTATTATTAACTGGAGAGTTAATGAAAACACCTCTCTGTAAAGGATAATTAGTCCATACTGTAAGGTTAAATGGTACAGCATGCATCAGTCGATTCAACAGGTGTGTGAAGTTCTGTGCATCAAGGATGTACATGTTGTCCTGTCAGAGTCCTTGTTCTGAAATCGCCATAGCTGGAGAAATAAGGCAAAGGAGGAGGATGCAGAACACAATTGTTAATGAGTTGGCATTCAGGCAAGAAAAGGCGGCTAATCAGTTCTCTGGAGTTTTCTCAAGGCCTTGCTGTTCCAAGAGTTGTGCAGATTGGTTGGATAGGGCCTTGATCTGTCCCCAGGTCATGTGGTGCTGCTTTTTGCGAGGAGTCCGGTCTCTGTCCTTCTGAGGGCTGTGGAGGCTCTTGGAAAAGTTGGGGATCGGGTCCTGTAGACCTGGACACCTTTCCATCTTTCCACGGCTTGATATAATGGCTTGAAACCCACCCAAAGTGGACCTGTGGGAGTAAGCAGAAAAGCATATCCTCGTTCCCCATTTTAAGGGAACGGGACCGTACCAGACATTAAATATTCTATACAAAACTGATGGCTGTGGGTGACTAACACTAGTCCCATAATGATTATCCATGGCTGTGGTCTTAAATTTGATATGTTTAGATCAGGGGTCGGGAACCCATGGCTCGCGAGCCAGATATGGCTCTTTTGAGGGCTGCATCTGGCTCGCAGACACGTGTCGCCATACTTCGCGGTTCCCCGCTGACCCAGCTGCTCCCCGGTCCTCCGCCGCCCGGGCTTAAAATGCTGTCAGCCCGGGCGGAACGCGGCAGGACAGCTGGAGTCAGCGGCACCGGCGTGCTCTCTTCTCCTCCCCCCCCCCCCGCGGCCCGGAAGAGGAAGTGGAGAGCATCGGGTGCCTGCGCGGGAAGAAGAGACCACACTAGCGTGGTCTCTTCTTCCGCGCAGGCACCCGATGCTCACCACTTCCTCTTCCGGGCCGCGGGGGGGGGGGGGGGGGGAGGAGAAGAGAGCACGCCGACTGGAGTCATCCGGGTGCCTGCGCGGGAGTCATCGGGTGTCAGCCGGGTGCCAGCGCGGGTCTTCCCGCGCAGGCACCCGATGCTCTCCACTTCCTCTTCCGGGCCGCGGGAAGAAGAGAGCACGCCGGTGCTCTCTTCTTCCCGCGGCCCGGAAGAGGAAGTGGAGAGCATCGGGTGCCTGCGCGGGAAGAAGAGAGCACGCCGGTGACTGCAGCGCGGCTCGGAGGAAAATGAAAATCTTCAACCGCGGCCGATGGGACTCCGCCTCCGCCTCTGCGAGGGCTGAAAATGAAGGAGGTTAGCGTTGGGAGGTGGCTGCTGCTGCCGCGAGTTCCCGGGGGGGGGGGGGCGAGAGAGAGTGAATGAGCGAGCAAGCACGTGTGTTTGAGATCCTGTGTGTGTGAGTGAGAGATTGCATGTATGTGAATGATTGAGAGCCTGTATATGTGAAAGAGAGTATGTCTGTGATTGAGAGCCTGCCTGTGAGAGAGAGAGCATGAATGTAAGTTTACCATTGGGAACCTGTATGTGTAAGTTTGTAATTGAAAACCTGTTTGTTTGAAAGAGTATGTGTGTATGATTGAGATCCTTTGTGTGTGAGAGAGATCATGTGTATGTATGATTAAGAGCCTGTGTGTATAAGTAAGAGAGAGATCATGTGTGTCTGTGTCTGATTGACAGCTGGTTTAGGTGATGGAGCATGTGAGTATGTGATTGAGAGCCTGTGTTTAAATGAGAGAGAGAGAGACCATGTGTGTCTGTGTGATTGAGAGCTGATTTAGGTGAGGGAGCATGTGAGTATGTGATTGAGAGCCTGTGTGTAAATGAGAGAAAGAGGACATGTTTGTAAGCATGTGAATGAGAGTCTGTGTGTGAGAGAAAAAGACAGCATGTATTTATGTGATTGAAAGCCTGTGTGTGTGTAAGCGTGAAAAGATAGACAGCATGTGTGTAAATAGTAATTAAGAGCCTATATAAGTGAGAGAGAAAAAACATTTGTATATGTGAGTGACTGAGAGCATGTGTGTATAGGTGTGTCATTGAGAGCCAGTGTGAGAGAGAGCGCTGGTATGTGACTGAGAGAGGAGAAAGTTCCAAGCAAACCACCCCACCGCCTGCTAATTCAGAACAATCTCAGGACACCTGGATATCAAACGTTCCCAGGTATGCAGAGCAAAAAAATGTTTGTATTCTTATTATTTTTCATTACTGGATCTTTGTGTCTGCTATTTTGAAATATTTTGTTGGTATCTGGAAATGTTTTATATGAGTTTTTAATTATTGGATATTCCACTCATCAGCTGTTTCGAAATATGTTCTTTTTGTTAGTACAGTTTTACTGCTGATGATTTTATATTTCTTGATTTGTTTTATAAGGATGTGTGATGTTTCTTTTTTCCTTTGTTACACTGCATACAGAGACTCTGGCTTGTTGCAGTTTCCAATTCAGTTTTTGTCTGCATGCTTCTTGTTATGCGTTTTGGTCTCTTTATTCTATGTTAGGTGAGGGACAGCACGTGATTCAGGTGAGGTTTTCTGCTGGCGTGTAGTTTCTGTGTAGGACTCTATAGCAGCCTGACTTGGTCCGTTTTCCTAATAGGAGATGTATTGGTGTCTTAAGGCCTGGTGTAATATTTTCAGAGACTTATTGTACTTTAAAAGTGTGATCTTACATAAAATGCACACATTTACTTGTATTTAGTTTTAAACATATTGTATGGCTCTCATGGAATTACATTTTAAAATATGTGGCGTTTATGGCTCTCTCAGCCAAAAAGGTTCCTGACCCCTGGTTTAGATGATTTAAAGTAATCAATACTTTGTTCAGCCAGTCCTGCTTAGGGGAAAATCCAGGGGCATTCCCTCCTTTTTGTTTTTGTTTTGTCAAGAGTATGATTGGTTCGCTCCACAATGGCTTGCCCTGTGGTGTTGTAGGGGATGCCAAATAAGTATTATTTGGCAGGTTACCCTCTGTTTTCAGAACAGAGGGTAACCCCATTATCAAGAAAGTTTTTATGCAGTGATCAATTTTCATTCAGTAAAATAGCAATAAATGTAAATTAATCATTTAAAGGAAAAGTCATTTGTAGTAAGCTGAATCACAAATGACAAGTATATTAAACATTATATTAAACATATGTTACACAAGACTGACACATATTCATTCATCCTGCAAATATTAATTTACACAAAACTGACACATATTCATCCATCCTGCAAATATTCATTCATAGTCTTCTTGACATCAAGACAGACAACAGATAACACATAATTTAAGCTAAAAATCTTATCAAAAAGGTATCAAAAACAAAATTAGATCAAGGATCAAAAATCAAAAGTCAAAAGGTGTTAGAAAAATGTTTGAAAAATATTAAAATAAACTGCAAACTGTTCATCTTCACATCTCTCATGGCAGTGTCAATCTGGAAAATATTAAAAACTGGCACACAACAAAAAATTTACTAAGGTAAGGATTAAAATGAAGTTTTTACTTTTTTAACTTTGGAGAATCAATTCTATCATTCAATTTAATAAAATCAATTTGGATTTGCAAAAAAAGGCTTGTGAGGGATTGCTTTAGATGTAGCAACCTCTGTCAGTAAAAATTTTAAGGTTCAGAATTCTGTATAAAATTTTGTGAAAAAGAAAATAAAACTGAAGTTTCCTTAAGACAGAAGGTCTGTAGGCCTGAAAAATAAAAACTATTATACAACAGAATTATTAAAACAATAATATAATATAACTGGTAGAATAGCATAACGCCTCCTAGTGGAGACACCATCATTACTTTATAGATTGCAACTATTGTTCCAGGTTGCAATCAATAATACTCTGAGCTTACTTTCAATGTGGAATATCAGAATACAATTTCTTCATATAATTATTAGAATAGGAAATTAAACACACTGTTCAGTAATCTCAGTTCAGTATTAAAGAAGTTTGAAAGTATTAAAAAGATTAACAACAGAAAGAGAGTGAGACGAGGAAGGGCTAGTGCAGGAATGCATTGAAGGTTGAGGGAAAAGATTTGGATCAGCAGGAGATCTGATCTGTCTGAGTTATAACATATAGAAACTAGGGAGAGAAACTGCAGGACTAAGTCCAGTTTTTTTCTTTTCAAAAGTTCTCCCTCCCCCCCCCACCCCCATGAATGGCTACCAAGAGTTAGTAAGAGGGGGAGGAATAGTGTTTCTCAAAAGAAAAGAAACAGAGCAGAGAACTCCACCCAACGAATTAATCCTTCAGTCAATAGGAACTGAAAGACAGTATTGTTTAACAATAGATAACATCAACCAGAAACAATGGCTGGCAAGGACTTGCTAATTTCTTGTGGACTTGCAGACAGATACTATTTTTCTCCTATAGGGAAAATTACAATAAGAATACAAGTTCTGTGTGCTGGCAATTCAAGCTATAAACTTAAATCTCAGAGAAATGGAGTCATTTTAAATGTGAGCCAAATTAATTTACACAGTATATTGTTCAAATTTCAGTACAGTTTTAACATAAGGCTCTGTATACACTTTCTGTGGGGGAAATACTCTCAAAGTATGCAGATTTTTTGTAACTGAATTCAAAGACTAAGAGAAACCATTTTTTCCAAATCTGTCCTGTTTGTTCAATTACTCTGTTTAATCTGGTCTGCAATAGGTCATTGAAGTGTCTAATTAAATAATTTTTTTCATATTGATATTTTCTTTGCTTGTAACGCAGGAGTCTAATTAAATAATTTTTTTCATATTGATATTTTCTTTGCTTGTAACGCAGGAGTGCAGCTGCCTGGCCCAAGGTCTTATAAGCTGATTTCCTTGAATACCTGGGGGCATAGCCACTGCTCATGGCACTCCGGGCGGCACTCAACTCTATTGCTGCCACACCTGGTTCTTTAATCCCTTTTGTAATAGGAGAGGCTTGAATCCCTTCCAATAATTCCCCCCTTGTGAGATTTCCATGTTCTAGGTGAAATCCCATGCTGACCGCGGCACATAAATTGTTACCGGGAGCAGCGGTTTGAGATGGTAATTTACCTGGACAAATTGGTGATGCAGAGTCAATGGCTGTCTCAGGCAATGGCAAATGGGGGTACAGGGAGTTGGTGATTGGTGGGGGAAGGGCTTGCAGGCAAGATGGAGGGAGGCTAGTTTTTCTGACCTCAGTGTTTTCAGTTTCCTAGGGCCTTTTCTCTGAGGTGGACGCAGAGGAAGCCACAGGAGCCATGGTAGGGGACGGTGCCTTGTGAGTGTGTGTCCCCAGATGCTCTATTTCATATTCTGCCCCCCTTAGTTCATGGGTCTTTTCTGTGATGAGAAAGGCTTGAAGTCCTTCTAATTCTTTTCCTGTAAAGTTTTCTTTCTGCTGAAATTCAATGCTAATCACCCCACCCAGGCCAGGTTGTGGTTCAATTGTGCTCAAGGGCTGCTTTTCTGAAGAGGTGTAAATGGGCTTGGGTGTGGGTATGGAGAGCTGATACAAAGAATTTGCTGTCTCTGAGGGAGTTTGTGAATAAGATGGGGGAAGGGTATTCTGATTGAGTCTACCTGCTTCTAAAAGCACATGGTTTGGAAATGCTGTCTTGAAACTTTTTTTTCCTATGTGTTCTATGGCCTCTGTACATTTTTGCCAGATTAATAATTGCTTTATGGGAGCTCTGGGGACCATATGAAGACTATTGCCTATTAAAATCCAGTCCTGGATATTCAGAGTTCCCGCCTCCGAATACCAGGGGCAACGGCAAGCTATTTCACTTATTAATTTTTCTAAGTCCCCCAGGCTGACTTGTGCTTTTTTCCTTCTGGTGTTGAAATAATGATTCTTGATGATTTTCTGCAGCAATCTGGCATGTAGCCTTTGCTGTACAGACAAATCACTTCCCATGCTCACGAATGTAGGGAACAAACTTGCTGAAAAATACTTTAAAAATACTAAAAAGTACTTTAAAAATACTTACGATTGCAAATCTGTTGAACCTAAGCTATGTCCAGCCGAATGAGCAGAGAGTTTATCATCACGTCGCGGGATCACCAGATGTAGAATATGGAGGCAATGAATACGCATCAGGCAGCTTTCATGGCAGGCAGGAAAAAGGACTGAGCACACCTCAGGGCCCTCTTTTATTGTACATTCGTACAAAGGCAGATGATGTGTCATTACATGATTGGCTACTTTCCCCATAGCAACAGACGAGTCATTACACCATTGGCTTGGTTCAGGGGGTGTATACGGATCATTTCATTGGCTGCTGAAATCTATACCTCCTGATTTTGTCCTGCCTCTGACTAGGGAACACCCAGCCCTTATTTCAGGCAATCAGGATTAATTATAAGCTAAAGAAATACATGACAGTCAGGTATCCTTTCCTAGGCAGGGAGGCTTAAGCACAAGTGATGCTTTTATTCAGTGCAAGGCCAGGGAGAAGGGAAGATAGTGTAAAACCCTGACATGGCTTGCTGGCAAAGCTCATATTTCCCACAGGTCAGCCCAGGCAAGACCCAGCCAGCTCCTCAACCGGGCCCAGCTGCTGGATTTTGACTCCTCGCTGGAGAGCATAAGCCAACCTCCTCTACCGTCCATACCAGTCGGCGGTCGACTGTGCCATTTCTCCAACATATGGCACATGATCACTTCAGACCAGTGGGTACTTGCTGTACTGACCCAAGGCTACCACCTCAACTTCCTATCGGTACCAGCAGACTCCCCACCTCGGCCAATGTGGGGTTCATCTGACCACGCCTCTATTCTGGAAGAGGAGGTATCAACCCTCCTGAGATCCCGGGCAATAGAACCAGTGCCCCTCTCGCAGCAAGGGCAGGGGTTCTATTCCAGGTATTTCCTCATCCCAAAAAAGTCAGGCGGCATTCGTCCAATACTGGACCTGAGTGCCTTTAACAAATATCTACAGAGGGAGAAGTTCAGGATGGTGACCTTGGGTTCTCTACTGCCTCTTATACAAAGAGGAGATTGGCTTTGCTCTCTAGATCTTCAGGACACGTATACACACATCTCGATCACTCCTTCCCACCACAAATTCCTTCGTTTCCTGGTCGGCCCTCTGTATTTTCAGTACCAGGTACTGCCGTTCGGCCTATCATCCGCTCCTCGAGTCTTCACCAAGTGCCTCATAGTCGTAGCGGCCTACCTGAGATGTCAGGGTATCCTTGTCTACCCTTATCTCGACGATTGGCTGATGAGGGCTCCGACTCAGAGGGATGCTTTAGCCTCCTTACATCTCACTATCCATACATTGCTCTCTTGGGTTCCTGATCAACTACCCCAAGTCCAGCCTAGTTCCATCTCAAACCCTATCCTACATAGGAGCCGACCTGGACCCTATGCAGGCAGAAACATTCCTCCCTCAGGACCGAGCTTGTACTCTCATATCCCTCGCACAATGCCTCCAGAATCGGCGTTATTCGACAGCTTGTCATTTTCTTATTTTGCTGGGTCACATGGCGTCTGCTGTACATGTCACGCCAATGACATGCCTCGCCGTGAGAGTCATGCAGTGGACTCTAAAGTCCCAGTGGATTCAGGCTTTCCAGCCAATGTCCTGCATTGTCCACGTTACCAAGCAGCTCTGCCTATCACTGGCCTGGTGGATGCAGCTCTCCAACCTCCTTCGAGGCCTTCCCTTTCAGGTTCCAGAGCCTCAAATTGTCCTAACGACAGACTCCTCCAATCTAGGTTGGGTTGCTCATGTCAACGACCTGCAGACTCAAGGTCCCTTGTCTCCAGAGGAAGCCAAATAGATACATTTCTTGGAGCTTCGAGCGATCAACAAGCAAGGGGGAAAAGGGCTCCTACCTTCTGTGTCAGGAAGCTGCACAGATATGGGTGTAGGCTCTTTCCCACTCGATGTACCTCAGAGTGACCTACTTGGTGGGCGTGGACAATGTTCTGGCAGACAGGTTGAGCCGGACCTTCCATCCGCACGAATGGTCTCTGAACCCTGCGGTAGCAGACATAATCTTCCAACATTGAGGGTATCCACACATAGACCTCTTTGCGTCCTTCCACAACCGCAAAGTAGAGAACTTCTGCTCGCTCACTCACAGCCGCCACTCACAGCGGAGAGACGCTTTCGCCTTCTCGTGGTACAGCGGTCTCTATGCGTAAGACTCTCGTGAAGTTACGAAGGGACAAGGGCTTAATGATTCTGAGAGCCCCTCACTGGCCACGCCAAGTCTGGTTCCCAATTCTCGAGGATCTATCAGTTCGCCGGCGCATCCCTCTAGGGAAGGATCCGCTTCTGATAACTCAGAGCAACGGGTGCCTGCACCACCCCAACCTCCAGGCCTTGTCGCTGATGGCCTGGATATTGAAAGGTTAATACTTCAACCTCTTAACCTTTCAGAGTCAGTATCCCGAGTCCTGGTAGCTTTACGAAAGCCTTCCACGAGACGCTCTTATCGTTCCAAGTGGAAAAGGTTTACGGTATGGTGCATGTCTATGTCCATAGACCCTTTCACTTGTTCCACTGCGAAGTTTCTGGACTATCTCTGGCATCTGTCAGAATCAGGTCTGAAAGCTTCCTCTATAAGAGTGCATGTCAGTGCAGTAGCTGCCTTACACAAAGGAATAGAAGATGTCTCTATTTCGACACAGCCCTTAGTCACATGCTTCATGAGAGGTTTGCTCCTCCTGAAACCTCCATTGCGCCCTCTGGCTCCCGCTTGGGACTTTAACGTGGTCTTAGGGCACCTCATCAAACCTCCGTTTAAGTCTCTCCACTCCTGTGAGCTTCGCTATCTCACCTGGAAAGTAATTTTTCTTCTCGCTATAACATCCGCTCGTAGAGTTAGTGAGTTACAGGCATTAGTCACCTACCCTCCTTACACTAAAATTCTGCATGACAGAGTAGTCCTCCGTACACACCCTAAGTTTTTACCAAAGGTAGTGTCGGAATTTCATCTTAATGAATCCATCATCTTACCTACTTTCTTCCCAAGGCCCCATTCAAACCCAGGAGAAAAGGCTCTACATTCCCTGGACTGTAAACGTGCCCTAGCCTTTTATCTGGAGCGCATGTCAGCCCACAGAAAGTCCACGCAATTATTTGTTTCTTTCGATAACATCAAATTGGGAAATCCAGTGGGAAAACAGACCCTTTCCTCCTGGTTGGCAGACTGTATCTCCTTTTGCTACCAGCAAGCAGGCATTCCGCTACAAGACTGTGTGAAAGCACACTCTTTTAGGGCCGTTGTAACCTCTGTGGCTCACCTTTGGTTGGTGCCACTTGTTGATATTTGTAAGGCTGCAACCTGGAGCTCCATTCCTTCGCAGCCCATTATTGCTTAGATAAGGCTGGCCAGCAAGATTCCGTTTTTGGCCAGTCTGTTCTACGCAACTTATTCTCAGCTTGACTACCCAACATCCTACCAGCGACCCATTCAGGGTTTTCAGGATGCTATCCTACCCCAAATTCACCCCTGTTGTTGTGCCTGTTGCACTTCTTTGGGTGAATTGGGTGTATTGCGTGGGCATCCTTAGCTCGCTATTCACCCATATGTGAGGACTACCATCCTGCTTGTCCTGTGAGAAAGCAGAGTTGCTTACCTGTAACAGGTGTTCTCACAGGACAGCAGGATGTTAGTCCTCACGAAACCCGCCCGCCACCCCGCGGAGTTGGGTTCGCTTGCGATTTATTTTATTTTTCGCACGTACTTTTTGCTATACACAAGACTGAAGGGGGACCCCTGCTGGATGCAGTGTTCCGTGATTGGGCTCCATCCTGATAATCTCACCCATATGTGAGGACTAACATCCTGCTGTCTTGTGAGAACACCGGTTACAGGTAAGCAACTCTGCTAACGGAACACTTAGAAAAACATAATATACTTCACCCCTCCCAATTTGGCTTCCGTAAATTTTTCAGCACGGAAACACTATTAATCTCCCTCACTGATACCATCCTTAGAGGCCTTGATCAAGGACAATCCTTCATCCTAGCTATCGGGCCGATACAATAAACGGCACGGGAGAGCGGGCCACTCTCCTGCGCGGCCCAATTCCCTAAGCAAGGTTATGCAAATTAGGGCCCGCGGCGGCTGTCAGCGGGTTTGACAACAGACGCCGATAAAATTAAGCGTCGGCTGTCAAACCCGCTGACAGCCAGCGCTTTTGTCAAAAAGGTGATGTGGGCCCTAATTTGCATAACCTTGCTTAGTGAATCACGTGTTTTCCACGTGCTATTTACCGCTTACTGTATAAGGGGTAAAAGTAGTGCGTCAAACGCGCAGCCAAACGGGGGCTAAAGGTGTGCTCGGCCGAGCGCACCATACTGAATCGGCCCGTATGCTAGATATCTCAGCTGCCTTCGACACCATTAGCCACAACATCCTCATTGACCGACTAATTGAAATTGGACTTTCTGGCTTCGCATTACAATGGTTCATCTCATTTATTCATTTATTTATTTAAGGGTTTTTTATATACCGAGGCACGTTTGCAAAACATCACCTCGGTTCACAATGTAACATAACTTAGCAACAAGCTTTACAATATTAACATTTTTTAACAGGGAAAGGGTTAACAAGGGTAGGGGTAGATAATACGAGGATTATATACATATGTACATGTTAGTTTTAACAAGTGAGTTCATCAACGCAGTTAGAGTAATTAGCAGGGGAAGGTAATATAGGGGGGTGGAAGGGGGGAGTGTACCCACAGAGGGTGGGAAGTAGGGGGAGTAAATAGAAAGGGCGAGAGTCAGACGGGTGGTCATGTCGCATCTTTGGGGGGAGTCAATTCGTTAGTCAGGGTACGCTAGTTTGAACAGCCATGTTTTAAGATTGTGTTTGAATTTTTTGTGGCAAGGTTCCAGGCGTAGTTGGGAATGCATTTTATTCCAGTGGGCGGTTCCTGCGATGATGAATGATCGCTCTCTAAAGGTGGTATGCTTCATGAGCTTGGGGGAGGGAGTCTGGAGTTTGGCTTGGTGAGGCGTTCTTGTGGGTCTAGTTGGAGTGTGAAGCAGGAGATGTTCTGGGAACCATTGCATGTCATGGTTATGAATGGCTTTGTGTATGAGCGTGAGTACTTTATATACTATCCTGGAGGTTACGGGGAGCCAATGTAATGATTGGAGGACGGGAATGATGTGGTCATGACGGTGAGTATTGGTTAGGATGCGTGCAGCAGCATTTTGTAATAACTGAAGCGGTTGTAGAGTACTTTTTGGTAAGCCTAGGAGGATAGCATTGCAATAATCAAGTTTGGACAGGATCATAGCTTGCAGTACTGTGCGGAAGTCAGAGGTGTGAAGAAGCGGTTTGATTCTCTTCAAGGTGTGGAGTTTGAAGAATCCGCTTTTTATAGTGGCCGAAATGAATTTTTTAAGGTTAAATTGGTTATCTATCATAATGCCAAGGTTGCGGACTATTAGGGTAGGGAGGGCAGCTGGGTGGTGAGGGGGTGGGGGAGAGAATGCGTGAGGGGTTGTTAGGAGGAGAAAGAATGAGTAGTTCTGTTTTGTTAGTATTGAGTGCTAGGAAATTATCGGAGAGTAGTTTATTTATCTCGGATAGAGCAGAGTTCCAAATCTTCATTGCATTTGCTATGGAATCATTAATAGGAATGAGTATCTGCACGTCGTCAGCATAAATAAAGTGCTGGATGCCCAGTTTAGAGAGGAGACGGCAGAGGGGGAGGAGGTATATATTAAAGAGTGTTGAAGAGAGGGATGAACCCTGTGGTACTCCTTGAGATAGTTTGACAGGGTTGGATTTGTTACAACCAATTTTTACGCTGTAGCTTCTGTCACTAAGGTATGATTGGAACCATAGTAAGGCTGTGCCAGCAATGCCAATTTCCATGAGGCGTTTGATGAGTGTGAGGTGGTTGACAGTGTCGAATGCCGCAGAGATATCTAACAGTGCGAGTATGTGGGATTGACCGTTGTCCATGGCTTTAAGTATAGATTCTGAGAGGGTGATGAGTAGCGTTTCTGTGCTATGGAGTTTGCGAAAACCATATTGGGATGTGGAGAGTATGTTGTGTTCATCAATGTATTCAGTGAGTTGTTTGTTGATAATCTTTTCCAGTATTTTGGAAAGGAATGGGAGGTTTGATACTGGGCGATAGTTGGCTGGTTCATTGGGATCCAAATTAGGTTTTTTGAGAGTGGGTTTGATAATGGCATGCTTAAGTTGCTTTGGGACTTGGCCTAGAGTAATGGATTTGTTCAGGATGTTTGCGATGTGTTTGGCTGTGGTAGACGGGCTCATGAGTAGTATATTGGTGGGCAGGTTGTCTGAGGGGTGATAGGCCGGTTTGATTTTTTTGAGAGTGGTTTCGATTTCTAGTGCAGATGTGTTTTCGAATTTCAATAGCGAAGAGTTTGGGTTTTTTTTGTGTGGGTGTGATTGTATGTTTTGATTGGTGTAGTCTATAGGGGTGTTTTTAGGTGCTGATGGGTTAGGGGAGCCAGAATGAGCTGTGAAGCGTGCCATAATGGTTTCCACTTTAGAAAGGAAGTAGGATGCTAGATTCTCACATTTAGTTTCATCGTCATTGTCGGGGTTGTATCTGTCTGGAGATGTAATGAGGCTGTTTACGTATTGGAAGAGGGCTTTTGGGTTGAACTGGAATTGATGGATTCTTGTTGCATAGAAATCTTTCTTTGCTTTTTCTGTGGCTTTCCGGTAGGTGTGTAGTTGGGTGCGAAACTGTGATAGGGTGGTTGGGAGGCGGTTCTTTCGCCAGGTTTTTTCTAATTTACGAAGTTTCAGTTTCATGGTTTTAAGTTCATTTACATACCATGGTTTTTTGTTGTTCTTTTCTAAGTTAATTTTTTTAGTTTGAGAGGGGCAGAGTCTATCTGCTATGTTGGTAGTGATTTGGAACCACGAAGAAGTGGCGGTGTTAGCATCTGTAAGGTCTAGGTTAGGTAGTTCCTCTGAAAGGGCCTCTATGATATCTTCAGTTTTAGCTTGTTTGCGAAAACTAATTGTTTTTGTAGGTTGTGATGAATGAGGGGAATCTTGTATGGTGCACCATGTGTCAATACGGTAGTGATCTGACCAGGGAATGGGTGTACAAAAGGGGTGGTCAGCTTGGATTAAGGTGTTGGTAAATATAAGGTCAAGGGTATGACCTGCTTTGTGCGTGGGGTTTGTCACAATCTGTTTGAATCCAAGGGCATTCATAGCTAGCAATATCGTTTCGCATGATGGGGAGAGGGGGTCACAATCAACATGGAGATTGAGATCTCCGAGAATGATGGCTGGGGTGGCAATATTTATACCTAGAGAATATTTATACCTAGAGAACAGACACTACAAAATCAAAATTGGCAAGAATGAGTCCAACCCCATCAAACTAACTCAAGGCGTCCCACAAGGCTCTTCCCTATCATCCACACTCTTCAATATATGTATGCTCCCCTTATGCAAACTCCGTTAGATGATCGAGGGGTTAAAGGGGCACTTAGAGAAGATAAGGCCATCGTGGAAAGATTAAATGATTTCTTTGCTTCGGTGTTTACTGAAGAGGATGTTGGGGAGTTACCCGTACTGGAGAAGGTTTTCATGGGTAATGATTCAGATGGACTGAACCAAATCATGGTGAACCTAGAAAATGTGGTAGGCCTGATTGACAATCACCTGGACTGGATGGTATACACCCCAGAGTTCTGAAGGAACTAAAAATTGATATTTCAGACCTATTAGTAAAAATTTGTAACCTATCATTAAAATCATCCATTGTACCTGAAGACTGGAGGGTGGCTAATGTAACCCCAATATTTAAAAAGGGCTCCAGGGGCGATCCGGGAAACTACAGACCGGTTAGCCTCACTTCAGTGCCAGGAAAAATAGTGGAAAGTGTTCCAAACATCAAAATCACAGAACATATAGAAAGACATGGTTTAATGGAAGAAAGTCAGCATGGCTTTACCCAGGGCAAGTCTTGCCTCACAAATCTGCTTCACTTTTTTGAAGGAATTAATAAACATGTGGATAAAGGTGAACCGGTAAATGTAGTGTACTTGGATTTTCAGAAGGCGTTTGACAAAGTTCCTCATGAGAGGCGTCTAGGAAAAGTAGAAAGTCATGGGATAGGTGGTGATGTCCTTTTCGTGGATTACAAACTGGTTAAAAGACAGGAAACAGAGTAGGATTAAATGGACAATTTTCTCAGTGGAAGGGAGTGGGCAGTGGAGTGCCTCATGGATCTGTATTGGGACCCTTACTTTTCAATATATTTATAAATGATCTGGAAAGAAATACGACGAGTGAGGTAATCAAATTTGCAGATGATACAAAATTGTTCAGAGTAGTTAAATCACAAACAGATTGTGATAAATTGCAGGAAGACCTTGTGAGACTGGAAAATTGGGCATCCAAATGGCAGATGAAATTTAATGTGGATAAGTGCAAGGTGATTCATATAGGGAAAAATAACCCATGCTATAGTTACACAATGTTAGTTCCATAATTAGGTGCTACCACCCAAGAAAGAGATCTAGGCGTCATAGTGGATAACACATTGAAATATTTGGTTCAGTGTCCTGTGGCAGTCAAAAAAGCAATCAGAATGTTGGGAATTATTAGAAAGGGAATGGTGAATAAAATAGAAAATGTCATAATGCCTCTGTATCGCTCCATGGTGAGACCGCACCTTTGAATACTGTGTACAATTCTGGTCGCCAAAACTCAAAAAAGATTTAGTTGCGATGGAAAAGGTACAGAGAAGGGCTACCAAAATGATAAAGGGAATGGAACAGCTACCCTGTGAGGAAAGACTAAAGAGGTTAGGACTTTTCAGCTTGGAGAAGAGACAGCTGGGCAGAGGATTCTACTCCCGTTATTTCCTCATTCCAAAGAAAACCGGAGGCCTACGTCCCATCCTAGGCGTCAGAAATTTCAACAAATTTCTGAAGAAAGAAAAGTTCAGGATGGTTTCTCTAGGCACCATGCTTCCACTTCTTCAAACAGGAGCTTGGCTTTGTACTCTGGATCTACAAGATGCTTACGCTCACATTCCAATATTCCTCCTCATCGCAAGTATATCTGTGTTTTCTGGTGGGTCATCAGCATTTCCAGTACAGAGTACTACCATTCGGACTTGCCTCAGCTCCCAGAAAATTCACAAAATGCCTGGCAGTAATAGCAGCACACTTACACAAGGAAAGTGTCCAGTCTTCCCTTATCTAGACGACTGGCTCATCAGAAGTCAATCTCAACAAGGAGCTCTGGCTTCTCTCAGTCGAACAATTGTTCTACTTCACTCCATGGGCTTTCTCATCAGTTATCAAAAGTCCCATCTAATTCCGTCTCACCTGCTTCAATTCATAGGAGCAGAATTGAACACCATACTTTCAAAAGCTTTTCTACACGAGGATTGGGCAGACACACTTTCCCTATTGGCAAACTCGCTACACTCGAAGAAACAAGCAACAGCTCATCGGTTTCTAAATTTACTAGGCTACATGGCCTCCACAGTTCATGTCACTCCTATGGCAAGTCTAGCCATGAGAATAACCCAATGGACTTTAAAGTCACAATGGATCCAAGCCATTCAACCACTGTACTCTCCAATTCAAGTAACCCACCGGCTACGTTTATCTCTACTATGGTGGGCGAACAAGGACAACTTGCGCAAGGGCCTACCCTTCCAACAACCAATCCCACAGAGAACTTTATCTACAGATGTGTCCACCTTGGGTTGGGGAACCCACATAGACAATCTCCAGACCCAGGGTACTTGGACAAAACTCGAAGCAACATTTCAAATCAATTTCCTGCCACTTCGAGCTATACGATATGCACTGCATGAGTTCAAAGACTGCCTTTCACACAAAACTGTTCTGATTCAAATGGACAACACAGTCGCCATGTGGTACCTGAACAAACGGGGGTACGGGCTCGTATCTCCTTTGTCAAGAAGCCACACAGATTTGGGACTGGGCCCTGACACATTCTATGTTTCTCTGGGCCACTTATCTAGCGGGCATCCACAACGTAGTCGCAGATCGCCTCAGTCGTCAGTTTCAACCACACGAGTGGTCCCTGGATCCCATGGTAGCGACCAGAATATTTCAACGTTGGGGGAAACCAACAATAGATCTCTTTGCATCACACCTGAATCACAAAGTGGCCAAGTTCTGCGCTCTGCACAGACAGAAACACCAGCCAGCCAAGGACGCCTTTGCTCGCCCTTGGAACTCAGGCCTTCTATACGCGTATCCTTCAATACCGCTCATAACCAAAACTCTAGTGAAGCTACAACAGGACAAAGGGTCCATGATACTCATAGCCCCGTATTGGCCTAGACAAGTATGGTTTCCCATACTTCTAGACCTCTCGACCAGAGAACCAATTCGCTTGGGTGTAGCTCCCACTCTCATAACTCAGGATCAGGGTCGGTTGCGCCATCCCAACCTTCAGTCCCTATCCCTGACAACATGGATGTTGAAAGCTTAATTTTACAACCACTCAATCTTTCATCCAATGTCTCTCAAGTGCTTATAGCTTCACGTAAACCTTCAACACGAAAGAACTATTCTTCGAAATGGAAAAGGTTTACTTTGTGGTGCACACAAAAGAACATTGACCCTTTCTCCTGCCCCACAACTTCTCTACTAGACTATTTATGCCATCTTTTCAGACTCTGGTCTCCAGACTTCATCTGTCAGAGTACGCCTAAGTGCAATCTCAGCTTACCATAACAAGATGGGAGATGCACCAATATCCATACAATCTCTTGTCAGATTTATGAGAGGTTTAACTCAACTTAAACCACCAATTCGGCCACCAGTCACAGAATGGGACCTTAATCTGGTCTTAACAAGTCATGAGTTCTCCTTTTGAACCTATGGCTTCCTGTGATCCTAAATTTCTCACATGGAAGACCATCTTCCTTATAGCCATTACATCAGCTAGAAGGGTTAGTGAGTTACAAGCACTTGTCATGTACTCACCTTTTACAAAATTCCTACATGACAGAGTGGTTCTCCAGACACATCCAAAATTCCTCCCCAAGGTAGTTATGGAATTCCTCTTGAACCAATCCATAGTTTTACCCACATTCTTTCCAAGTCCTCATTTTCACCAAGGAGAACGGGCCTTACATACCTTGGACTGTAAGCGTGCGCTAGCATATTACTTAGACCGCACTGCAGTCCACAGGAAATCCACTCAACTCTGTTTCTTTTGATCCAAACAAACCGGGGAAAGCAGTGGGTAAACATACTCTCTCCAATTGGCTAGCAGATTGCATACAGTTTTGCTATGAAAAAGTAGGCCTTCCTCTTCAAGGGCGAGTAAAGGCGCATTCAGTAAGAGCGATGTCAACATCGGTAGCACATTATCGTTCAGTGCCAATTCTTGACATATGTAAAGCAGCAACATGGAGGTGTCTTCACACCTTTGCAGCTCATTACTGTTTGGACAAAGAAGGATGAAAAGATTCAGCCTATGGACAAATCTGTCTTAAAGAACTTGTTTCCAGTTTAATCCCAACTCCTTCTACATCCAACCTGCTGTGATCTTCGACTGCCTCATTTTCACCAACAATACTTCAGTGTTGCTTCACTACGAAATGACTCAGCCTCTAGCTTGCTAATCACCCATATGTGAGGACTAGCATCCTGCTTGTCCTGGGATAAAGCAAAATTGCTTACCTTGTAATAGGTGTTATCCCAGGACAGCAGGATGTAGTCCTCACGAAACCCACCCGCTACCCCACGGAGTTGGGTCTGATACGTTTTATTATTTTATTTTTGCTAAAGCTTATTGCTACATACGAGACTGAAGGGGAGACCCCTGTGGCAGAGAATATCATGGCATGCTGGGCATGCTCAGTGGGCTCAGAGTGCCAGTCAAATGTTTCTAGAAACCTTGACAGAAAGTTTTCTGCAATAGGGCTCCATCAATGACGTCACCCATATGTGAGGACTACATCCTGCTGTCCTGGGATAACACCTATTACAAGGTAAGCAATTTTGCTTTAGAACACTTTCCACTATTTTTCCTGGCATTGAAGTCAGGCTAACTGGTCTGTAGTTTCCCGGATCGCCCCTGGAGCACTTTTTAAATATTGGGGTTACATTTGCTATCCTCCAGTCTTCAGGTACATTTAATGATTTTAATGATAGGTTACAAATTTTTACTAATAGGTCTGAAATTTCATTTTTCAGTTTCCTCAGAACCTTGGGGTATATACCATCCCGTCCAGGTGATTTACTACTCTTCCTTTTGTCAGTCAGGCCTACCACATCTTCTAGGTTCACCGTGATTTGGTTCAGTCCATCTAAATCATTACCAAGAAAAACCTTCTCTGATACGGTATCTCCCCAACATCCTCTTCAGGAAACACTGAAGCAAAAAAATAATTTAATCTTTCCACGATGGCCTTATATTTTCTAATTGCCTCTTTATCCCCTCGATCATCTAACAGTCCAACTGACTCCTCACAGGCTTTCTGCTTCGGATGTATTTTAAAAAGGTTTTGCTGTGAGTTTTTGCCTCTATGGCCAACTTCTTTTCAAATTCTCTCTTAGCCTGTGTTATCAATGTCTTACATTTAACCTGCCATTGCTTATGCATTATCCTATTTTCTTCTGTTGGATCCTTTTTCCAATTTTTGAATGAAGATATTTTGGTTAAAATAGCTTTTTTCACCTCCCATTTAACCATGCCGGTGATCGTTTTTTGCCTTCTTTCCAACTTTCTTAATGTGTGGAATACATCTGGACTGTGCTTCTAGGATGGTATATTTTAACAATGACCATGCCTCTTGCACACGTCTTACCTTTGTAGGTGCTTCTTTCAGTTTTTTTCTAACTATTTTTCTCATTTTATCAAAGTTTCCCTTTTGAAAGTTTAGCACAAGAGCCATGGATTTGCTTATTGTCCCCCTTCCAGTTATGAATTAAAATTTGATCATATTATGATCACTATTGCCAAGCGTCCCCACCACCGTTACCTCTCTCACCAAATCTTGTTCTCCACTGAGAGTTACATCTAAAATTGCTCCCTCTCTTGTCGGTTTCTGAACCAATTGCTCCATAAAGCTGTTATTTATTCCATCCAGGAACTTTATCTCTCTAGCATGTCCCGATGATATTTTTACCCAGTCAATATTGGGGTATTTGAAATTTCCCACTATTACCACACTACCAATTTGGTTAACTTACTTAATTTCTCGTAGCATCTCACTGTCCATCTCATCATCTTGACCAGGTGGACGGTAGTATACTCCTATCACTATAGTCTTCCCCAACACACAAGGGATTTCTACCCAGAAAGTTTCGATTGTGCATTTAGTCTCATTAGGATGTTTATCCTGTTGGACTCTATGCTATCCCGGACATAATGCGCCACACCGCCTCCCGGGTGCTCCTCTCTGTCATTGTGATATAATTTGTACCCCGGTATAGCACTGTCTTATTGGTTATCCTCCTTCCACCATGTCTCTGAGATGCCAATTAAGTCTGTCATCATTTAGTGCTGAACATTCTAATTCTCCCATGGTTCAATATGCATCCTTTGACAATGTGATTGCTTTGCTGAGCGAATGTCGAAAGAGTGCTTGGATGGCTAAGACCAATATCAAGTCTCCAAATGGAGAACGGTGAATAGTGGAATGCCCAGGGATCTTTTCTTGGCCCACTGCTTTTTAATATATTCATAAACAAGTTGGAAATGGGAACAAAGCGTGAAGTATTCAGATTTGTTGATGACACAGGATTATTCAAAGTTAAATCAGAAGAGAATTGTGAGAAATTGCAAGAGGATCTTGCAGAATTGGGAGACTGGGCATGCAAATGGAAGACTAATTTTAATGTGGATAAGTGCAAAGTGATCCACTTAGGGAAGAATAACCCCAATTATAGCTACACAATGCAAGGTTCCACAGTAGGAGTCACCATTTAGGAAAAGGATCTAGGCGTCATCATTGATAATACATTGAAATCTTCTCCGTGTGCAAGCAGCAGCCAAGAAAGAAAATAAAATGCTAGAAACTGTTTATAAAGAGATGGAGAATAAAACAGAGAATATCATAATGCCTCTGTATCACTCCATAGTGCAACCTTATCTTGAGTATTGTGTGTAATTCTGATCACCAAATCTCAAAAAAAGATATAACAGAATTAGAAAATGTAAAGAAGGGTGACCAAAATGATAAAAGGGTTGGAATGATTCCTCTATGAAAAAAGGCTAGTGCTCTTCAGCTTGGAGAAGAGATGGCCGAAGGGAGATATGATAGTGGTATATAAACTAATGAGTAAAATGGAACAAGAAAATGCGAATCAGTTAACTCTTTCAAAAAGTACAAAGATTTGGGGACACACAATGAAGTACTAAGTTGTGCATTTAAAACTAAGAGAATTTTTTTTTTACTCAACACATAAAGCAGCTTTGGAATTTGTTGCCAGAGGATGTGGTGAAAGCTGTTAGTGTAGCTGACTTAAAAAAAAAAAAAGGTTTGGCCAACTCCATAAATCATTATTAGGTGGAGTTGCAGAAATCCAATGCTTATCCCAGGGATAAGCAGCATGAATCTATCTATCCCTTGGTATCTTGCCAGGTACTTGTGATCTGAATTGACCTCTGTTGGAAGCAGATTTCTTAGATGGACTTTTGGTCTCACCTAGTATGGCAAATCTTATGTTCTTACATTCCGAAATTACAAGGATCAGCAGCAGGCCTTCAAATTGCTGGCACTATCAATGATCATCAATTTAGAACCATGGCTGCATCAGTGGCTAATCTGTAAACTGTGCCTTTCAAAGACTTCAACAAAGCTGCAGTATGGTATGGACAATCACTCAAGAGTAACTTAATTTTGACAAGTAGTATTACGTAGTCTGTTCACACAGTAGTCTGCTCTCCGGGGTGAGATCCATGTTGCTTATTCAGCAAATGCTCCACTGCATCCATCAAATCAAATCCATCAGAAGACCCCTGCTCAGGTCTGACTGGAACATTAATTCTCCCAGGACAAGCAGGATGGTACTCCTCACATATGGGTGACATCATCAGACGGAGCTCTGTCACGGAATACTTTTGTCAATGTTTCTAGAACTTTGACTGGCACAGTGAGCATGCCCAGCATGCCATAATCCCTGTGGCCACAGGGGTCGCCCTTCAGTCTCTCTTTTTTTCCACACTGCAGTTTGCCTCGCAGATTAGGAGCTCTGTGAGATTTCTCTCACCTTTTTTCCTCACAGAAAAATTTGAAGTTTACTTCTCTAAACGTTCTCTAACAGGGGTCTCCCATCGCGCTCGGTGAGTATTTTTCCCATGTCTCCGGTCAGTTCCTGCCGCCTTACCATTCGGTTCCCGCAGGTCACTGACCGTTTCGCGCCCTTTTTTTCCGTCATGGCGACTGGGTTCAGAAAGTGCCCAGAATGTCCGCGAACAATGTTGGGCTGGGTGGAAAGATCTTCCAAGGCTCCATGTTGGTATCCCAGATAGCCGCCTACCAACTGTTCATGACCCAGTACCAGAGAAACGTTTAGAAGCAAGTCCAAGATTTCGAAGACTCCTTGCCTCAACAACAGCAAGAAAGCCTGACTGCCATCATCCAGAAGGGACTCGAAGCAGGGAAAGCATGAGGTAAGAGCGGCATATGACTCCTTCGAGACTGCTTTCCGGTTGTCAGCAACAGGAATCAGAGTTTGAAGATGGGCCTAGCTGAAAGCTTCTGATTTAAGACCTGAGGTCCAAGATAAGCTTGCTGATCTCCCGTGCACTGGAGACAATCTCTTTGGAGAGAGTAGGATTAAATGGGCAATTTTCTCAGTGGAAGGGAGTGGACAGTGGAGTGCCTCAGGGATCTGTATTGGGACCCTTACTGTTCAATATATTTATAAATGATCTGGAAAGAAATACGACGAGTGAGATAATCAAATTTGCAGATGACACAAAATTGTTCAGAGTAGTTAAATCACAAGCAGATTGTGATAAATTGCAGGAAGACCTTATGAGACTGGAAAATTGGGCATCCAAATGGCAGATGAAATTTAATGTGGATAAGTGCAAGGTGATGCATATAGGGAAAAATAACCCATGCTATAATTACACGATGTTGGGTTCCATATTAGGTGCTACAACCCAAGAAAGAGATCTAGGTGTCATAGTGGGTAACACATTGAAATCGTCGGTGCAGTGTGCTGCGGCAGTCAAAAAAGCAAACAGAATGTTGGGAATTATTAGAAAAGGAATGATGAATAAAACGGAAAATGTCATAATGCCTCTGTATCGCTCCATGGTGAGACCGCACCTTGAATACTGTGTACAATTCTGGTCGCCGCATCTCAAAAAAGATATAATTGCAATGGAGAAGGTACAGAGAAGGGCTACCAAAATGATAAGGGGAATGGAACAACTCCCCTATGAGGAAAGACTAAAGAGGTTAGGACTTTTCAGCTTGGAGAAGAGACGACTGAGGGGGGATATGATAGAGGTGTTTAAAATCATGAGAGGTCTAGAATGGGTAGATGTGAATCGGTTATTTACTCTTTCGGATAGTATAGCTGTGTTTAAAAAAGGATTGGATAAGTTCTTGGAGGAGAAGTCCATTACCTGCTATTAAGTTCACTTAGAGAATAGCCACTGCCATTAGCAATGGTTACATGGAATAGACTTAGTTTTTGGGTACTTGCCAGGTTCTTATGGCCTGGATTGGCCACTGTTGGAAACAGGATGCTGGGCTCGATGGACCCTTGGTCTGACCCAGTATGGCATTTTCTTATGTTCTTATGTTCTTATAAAAGACAGGACGCAGTGGCTCAGTTGAAGGATCACCACAAGACTTTATGTCAATTGTCTGCAGTCACTACGGACGCTTCCTCCTCATCCCGCAAAAGCATGAGAAGGGACCTCAGAAGACCATTCTACCGCTCATGCAAATACTATTCTCCTGCATCTCCAGCGAAACCAGCCAGAGCCCCTCAGAGAGGACATACACGCCAGCCCAAAACACCCAGAGCACGACCAGCCCCACAAGCTGGTCCAGCCTCCGGATTTTGATGCGTTTCCAGAGAACAGCGGCCAATCCTCAATGAACCCAAACCAAGAAATACCTGTAGGAGGCTGATTGCGCCACTCCCAACACAACTGGCGCCTCATAACAACAGATCAATGGGTAATTTCCATCATAGACCAGGGATACCGTTTAAACTTCCTCACAGTACTCCCGGACTCTCCACCCAATCCACTGTGGGCCCGAAAAGAACACACATTGCTTCTAGAGTCAGAACTTTCCACCCTTCTGCGAACCAGGGCCGTAGAAGCCATCCCCCGACACAGAAGGGCAGAGGGTTCTACTCATGCTGTTTTCTGATTCAAAAAAAATCGGGCTGTCTCAGGCCCATCTTAGACCTCCGCAATCTTAACAAATTTCTTCAGAAAGAAAAATTCAGGATGGTGTCTCTCTGCACCATGCTTCCCCTACTACAACAAGGAGATTGGCTCTGTTCTCTGGAACTTCAGGACGCCTATGCACATATTGCTATATTCCCACATCACCGCAATTACCTGCGCTTTATAGTGGGTCACAAACGTTTTCAATACTGAGTTCTGCCATTTGGTCTGGCCTCAGTGCCTCAAGTGTTTACAAAATGCCTATTTCCTAGCGTGTAGCAGATGGACTCAGGACCAATGGGTATAGTGTACTCCTGATAGCAGTAGGAGATGGATCAGATTTCAATCTGACGTCAGCCCCTAGTACATATACCCCTGCAGGAAGTGCAGCTCTTCAGTATTTTCCATCTCTATAGCAGAATGCTCTCACAGCGTTAGAACAAATTCAACGAAGAAAACCCAAATTCGGAAGAAAACATACCTCTGAAGACGAGCCACGCTCTCCTGCGGTGATACCCTCGGGTCCCTCCCCCAGTTGAGAATTCCCGAGGTGATTTCCGTGGTCCCTCGGAGGTGAGCCTTGGTCCGGTGGCTGAATCGCGGCGAGGACCTAGCCCCCGATCTTGGGTGCGGCTGAGAGGCAGCGGGTGCACCCTTGAGCACGGCGGTGAAGGTATTTGCCCTCTCCCCCCACAGCCGGAGACCGCCCGGAACGAAACTGGGAAGCGCCGAAGACAAGGTAAGGTAGAAATCTTCAGCATAGACTCCAGTCTCCGAGGTTCAAGTAGTCGCACAGGTCGCCGGCCGGGACCAGTGCTGCCGGGTTGATCCGCCCTAGCAGGGCCAGGCCCCGGTTAGTTCCAAGGGTCCTCCCATGTGGAGACCCTCTGAGGTGGTCACCATATTGCCCGCGTGGTCGCTGTCGCCATATTGGCCCTATTCGCCGCTCTGTCCGCCGTCTCGATCCGGACGCACAAGGCCAGCTAGGCGCACAAAATACATGTGCGCATAAAGTTACACGCACAAGGGCCATGTGTGCATAAAGTTACACGCACAAGGGCCCTGTGTGCATAAGATATACGCGCATCGCGCGCCTATTGGGCTGAGCGCATACCGGCGATTTGGGAGCACACCTACGCGCACAACCTGCACGCACATCTTAGACGCGCCGGAGCGCAGAAGGATTTACGCGCCTATAGCCATGGCACCACCGGAAACGGAGCTCAAGGCTCAAGGTCTCTGCCCAGCATGCCATATGAGAGCCGCCCAAAGTGAAGAGGCCAACGCCCTGTGCGCTCAGTGCGAGGAGGCCCTGGGAGATCTAGTCCAACCCAGGGCCGAGTACTAGCTCCTCAGTGAGTACCCCGGACCTAGCAAATTCCAGCGGGACACCCCCTCAGGCGGGGACCTCCAGGGACTCAATGCCCCTTAGCTTGGACCCAGCGTCTATCTCATGGGTGGAATTCTTCAAAGGGCTACACACCTTCATCCACATGCAGACGGAGCCGCCGGCTAAACAGCCACAGCCTCCACCAGAAGACCGTTATCCCTCAGGCCACGCTAGGCCTAGACAAATGTTTCCATCACCCAGAAGCCCCACCTATGGGGACACGGACGATTCTGAAGAGGAAGCAGAGCCCCTAGAAGAGGGGGAACTCCCCCCGGGGACAGAGGCTCACCGAACCATGAGACGCTTCTTCACCAAGGACGAGCTCCCAGACCTGGTCACCCACAGCCTGAAGGAACTCGCTATCCCGAGTGCAAGTGCTTTGGGGGAGCCTAAGATGAATTCCATGCTAGAAGGACTCTGCCAGACCTCTTGTCATTTCCCTCTGTTATAAGCCGTCCAGCAGCTAATTCACCTGGAATGGAGTGCTCCAGAGTCCACATTCAAAGGGGGACGAGCTATGGCAGCCATGTACCCCCTGGACCCGGCGGCCAAAGACCTTCTGACATGCCCAAAAGTGGATGCCATGGTCTGCGCGGTCTCGAAGCGCACTACTATCCCAGTTGGAGGGAGGAGCAGCGCTCAAAGATGCTCATAACCGGCGTCTGGAATCCATCCTTAAACAGTCCTTCGACGTCGCCGCTATGTCTCTACAAATAGCGGCCTGCTGCACCGTAGTGACATGTGCCTACCTATCTCAGACCAGGAGCAACACCCCTGGAGAGGCCATGGAACCAGCAGTATCATTCCTTGCGGACGCTGCCTCTGATCTGGTGCGCACAGCGGCCAGAGGAGTGTCATCAGCTGTGGCTGCCAGGAGACAACTCTGGTTCCAAAGCTGGTCGGCCGAAGCATCTTCCAAAACGCGTCTCACATGGATGCCCTTCAAAGGATCCCTTCTGTTCGGCAGCGAACTAGAGAAACTGGCCAACAAATGGGGCGAGCCCCATTGCCCTGCCTACCGGAGGACAGGAACAAGAGAAACCAGCGACCCTTCCCCCAGGCCTCCAGGGGCAGAGGTTCACAACGCTTCAACCCATACAGAAGCAACTATCAAGCGCCCCGCCCTGCGGGCAGGAACCAGTCCTTTCAGAACAAGCACAACAAGAGGGGGAACCAGCTCGGGTCCAGGCCCCGGCCGCACTCCACAATGAGATTCAGCCGACCCGTCCAAGGGAAGAAGCCATAGGGGGCAGACTAGTCCTATTCTACCACAGATGGGTCGAGATAACTTCGGACAAGTGGGTCCTAGCCATCATTCGAGAGGGGTACTACCTGGATTTCCTACGAACCCCTCCGGACAAGTTTGTGGAATCCCCCTGCCACGACCTCTCCAAGAGGGTGGCAGTGGAAGCTAAACTGAGCAGACTACTGGCCCTCGAGGCCATAACCCCAGTGCCTCCACAAAAAATAAATACTGGGCATTATTCCATTTATTTTATCATCACCAAGAAAGAGGGGACGTTCAGGCCCATCCTGGACCTCAAGTCGGTCAACCGCCACCTGAGGATTCCCTGCTTCCGCATGGAAACCCTACGCTCTGTAATAAGGGCGATTCAACCGGGAGAGTTCCTCACATCCCTGGATCTTTCGGAGGCCTACCTTCACATCCCAATTCATCAGGAACATCAGTGCTTCTTACGCTTCAAAATTCTGGACCGTCACTATCAGTTCCGGGCACTACCCTTTGGGTTAGCCACAGCACCACGGACGTTCACCAAGATCATAGTGGTGGTGGCGGCAACACTGAGGAAGGAAGGAATCCTCGTACACCCTTACCTAGACGATTGGCTGATCAGGGCGAAATCCCCAGAGGAAAGCCACCAAGCAACCAACAGAGTCAAAACTCTACTGGAGAGCCTCGGATGGGTGGTCAACACAAATAAAAGTTGTTTGCAGCCCCCACAGTCGCTAGAATATCTAGGAGTCCGATTCGACACCAAAGAAGACAAGGTCAACATGGAGCTCTCTCCACACCTTTGCAGCACATTACTGCCTGGTCAAGGAAGGATGTCAAAACTCTGCCTTTGTCCAATCCGTCTTGAAGAATTTATTTCCAGTATAATCCCAACTCCTTCCAAATCCACCTGCTGTGATTTTCAGACTGCCTCATTTTTACCAACAGTACGCCAGTTGTTGTGCCTGTTGCACAAGTTGTACACTGTTGGTCCAAACAAATAGGAGTCAGCCTGTAGCTTGCTAATCACTCATATGTGAAGACTACCATCCTGCTTGTCCTGGGAGAAAGCAGAGTTGCTTACCTGTAATAGGTGTTCTCCCAGGACAGCAGGATGTAGTCCTCACAAAACCCACCCGCCACCCCGCGGAGTTGGGTCTGAAACTGTTTTATTATTTTATTTTTTGCTCGCACCTTTTGCTACAAACGAGGCTGAAGGGAGACCCCTGTGGCCACAGAGATTATGGCATGCCGGGCATGCTCAGTGTTCCAGTCAAAGTTCTAGAAATTGGAGAGTCAAGTACCTAGCTAAATTTAGCACTAAAATCGTCTGAGGGGCAAAGAAGGCAATGCTGTGGCAGAACTTTCTGCACATGCTTAGTAGAGAAAAAGCTCTACTAGCTATGAGAGAGAGAGGTCTATTCGGTGCTACTAGATGATGTCACCCCACATATTATGGCTAATTCATACTGTTATATATGGAAAATATTGTTTATGGCAAGCATAACATAGTTTATTTAATTTATTTAATTTATTTAAGGGTTTTTTATATACCGAGGCACGTTTGCAAAACATCACCTCGGTTCACATTGTAACATAACTTAGCAACAAGCTTTACAATATTATCATTATTTAACAGGGAGAGGGTTAACAATGGTAGGAGAATATGATACGAGAATTATATACATATGTACATATTAGTTCAAATAATTGAATTAAATCAGAGCAATTAGAGTAGATTGCAGGGGATAGTAATAAGGGAAGGGGAGGAGGATGGGTATATCCACAGGGGGTGGAGGGAGAAAGTAGAAAGGGCGAGGGTCGGAATGGAGGATAGTTCCTCTGATTGAGAAGTATCTGAGCTTTGTTGCAGGTTTGTAGCGTTTCCAGTACCATTCTTTGCATTATATGCTGGCATTTGCTCTGTAACTTCCACCAGGAATATGTGCTTTCCTCCCCGAACAAAGAATGCTAGATCCTTTTGCTCAGCCTCTGCCATTTCAAATTGGAGGAATGATTTGAAGAAATGGTTGGATTAGTTTTGAGAAGTTAATCTGCCTATTTGTTCATTTGGAATTCTTTGGTGATTTGTTAGGCATAACTCTGGCAAAGAGTTGTCTTTCTGACCAGAAAGCCTGGGGGATACTGTGGTATCAGCAGGTTTGGCGGCATCATGGTCCATACTGAGAATGCTTCAAAGCCTGCAGGTCTATATTCAAGTCATGGCAAACTTTGAGTGGTGTTGATCTGGTGACTTCTCTATTCCAGTCTGACCAAGAGCTCCCTTTTCCAAGTTCTAGACCCTGGTCTGGTGGGCTTCACATTTAACTTTTCCTGACAGGCCTAGGAGCCTTATTTCA
Organism: Rhinatrema bivittatum; assembly: GCF_901001135.1. Classification (NCBI taxonomy): domain Eukaryota; kingdom Metazoa; phylum Chordata; class Amphibia; order Gymnophiona; family Rhinatrematidae; genus Rhinatrema; species Rhinatrema bivittatum. The sequence continues at coordinate 732,677 of NC_042616.1, forward strand.
CATCAACCTCCTAGATTTGATGGCTGTTCTAAGTGATGTCCAACAAAATGAGTTAATATAAACACTGAAGTGGTTTTATACAGCCTGAGCAAACCAGGAAGGATGTCCCTAGCAGAACAGGAAAGTATCATGGCAGATGAAGTAAGTTGGTACACAAGGGACCCTCCTGAATGATCTGTGCATCAGCAGTAACACACAATGTTACTTGAATAGTGTTTACTTACTTTGGATCTGTTTGTGAACACAAAGGCACTTGTTTTCTGCCTCAAGAAGACATCAGAAGATCAATGTATCAACAGATGTTTTATCTCTACGTTGTGAGAAATGTCTCTTACATGTGTTATCTCCCCTATCCTTCATAACCAAGAGCTATGAATGAGATTCAAGAAACCTTATTGACATAATAAATTATACATAAAGTAGTAATAGGAAAGATTCACAAAGTGCATGAGAGAAATAACAAAATTTGTGGGTTTTGGTCATATTACTTATCTGGCCTGGTGGTAGGCTACAGCATATTTTGTTGCTCTCGCTGCTCCCAGATTATAGTTTTTCCTGCTCATTCTTTTATCAGCTTTGTAGCGATGCACTAGGGCTATATGATATTGCAAAACTGAGCAGACTAGATGGCCCTTATGGTGGTGATTTGCTGGCATATTCTGTGTTTGTGTTTTCTCTGCTCATGATTTTCTCTCAGCGTAGTGGAATGGGATCTCTACTCTCCCTGACTGTTGAATCTGTCTCTCTGGGGACCCTAGAGCTTCTTCAGGTTTGTCTTTTCTTTCATGGATCCTGCTGCTGCTGCTTGGGTTGATTCTTCTTGCTTTACCTGTTTCTGGTTAGAGGTGGACACACACATTCTTCTCCCTACTCTGGACCCCCTCCCCTTCCACCCTCTGAGCAGACCCAGCTTTCCTCTCCCGCTCTGTGTAAAGCATCAAAGTCCACATTTGCCTTTGCTGTTTGGAATGCCTGTGTTTCACTGCGTGCTTACAGTTTTGTGTTGTTATTTCATAACACTTCAGATGGAAAGAGAGGCTGTTGCTTTGGAGTAGAACCGGTCTGTAGTGTCTGACAGTGCGCTCAATGTTTTGGCCGCAGGCTGGGAGGGAGAAGGTTGGGCAGGAGGAGCCAGTGTAGGGCAGGAATGCTGAGTCTGTCATGTGCAGACAGGAAGCTCTGAAGGGCAGATGTAACCTACACAGAGCAGCTTCTGTGATCCCTCCCTGCTCTTCTTTCCTATTCCAGGTGCATGGATTACTGACTAGGAGTGAAAAGAAAGCAATGGCTGAGGGAAGCGACGACGCAGGAGTAAAGTTGACACTCTCTTCATGTATGGATGACTTGATGACAGTTAGCCCTGCCAGAGCTGTAAGGTCTTAGTGATTATTGCCAGATATGGCAGAAGCAGAAACGGATGGCAGGTCTGTCAACAGGTCTGCATGTATGGACGTTCGTAGAACCGCTTCCAGCCTGGCAGTACAGGCGGCAATGAAGGCTGCCCAGCTGCAGAAAAGGAGACCCAAGAGTTTGTGTTCGGTGGAACCTACCTGGAATGGCTCTTCCTCCTCACCAGCAGGCAGCTTCAGAGGCCTCTCGGGTTTTGTAAAGCCACATTCTGCTACGTCATACGAGTTTGCGAGTGCAGAGTGGAGGCTAGCTGAAGTTGCCAGAGTGCCTGGTCAGCTGCAATCCCCCAGTGTGCCGCACCGACCCACCAGCATGATGTTTCTGGGGGTCAGTAAACTGCCTGCTGAAACTCCGGAGTCCTTGCCCATGCCTGAGTGCCCATCTGGATTTGGTAAGAGCAGTGGCTCCAGCCTTATCAGGGGTAATTCCCTTTGGAACAGTCAAAGGTGGAACTTATTCACAGGGAAAACAAGTGAGGGCCTGAAAGCAGCTGCCAACGAATGCAGACGAAACCAGGAGAACTCAAAGAAAAACTTCAGCGCCCTGAGGAAAAGTCTGAGCTTCCGAGTCAGGCAGGGGCAGGATGTGAGGAAGACAGAAGTCCACCCGGTGAGCAGAACACGGACGCGCAGTGAGGGTGATGCGTGTTCTTTACATACCTTTCCTAGCTCTAGAGATCTGCTGAACCCAAAGCCTTTGAAAGGGGAAAATGGAAAAGGCAGCAGCAGTGCCAGAGAGACTGGAATTTGGAAGCTGCTGACAAGCCCATTCAGGAAGAAGGAGTACGAAGCAATCAATCCTCCACAGGCCAAGGAGAACAAAAAATCTCTTCCCTTGTGGAAAAGGAGAGCAGCAGAGCCAATCCTAATTGGTGTGACAAGCTCAGGGGGTGAGTGCTTACATAAAAATAGTGTGTGTAGTGCAGGTCACCGTACAGGCAGTGGGCTATGTGGAAGAGTGCGAGAGCAGTGCGTATCATATCAGGGATCGGGGGAGGGAATGCACAAGGTGCTCAGTGCACAGAGGCATGTGCAATATGCATGTGATGGAGGGGCGCATGGGTTTGGTTGCATGCTGTGTGCACCAAAAGTAGCAGGGGAAGGGATGGGATTATCGTATGCCAAGGGCAGGATGTAATGAAATTCCGAGACAACGGCACATGCAAGATTTGATTGCCTCTCCATCTTTTTCCCATCTGGCCCTGTGTCTTCCCCTTCCCCCTCCCCCTCCCCCTTTGTTTTCTCTTTTCCCTTTCCTCCCCTCTTTTTTTGCCTAGCAGTTTCCTTACGATCTTGTTTCTGGGCATTGAGCACTAACAGCGCGTATTCTAATGGGCTGCAGCTACGCAAGGTCTCACTCCCCACACAGTCATCTTTTTCTTGCTCAGTTATCTCAGCACAGATCCTTGGCTGACCACTGCTCTTGTAATAACCTGGTGCAGATGTGCACTAAAGCAGCGTTCACTAACTGGTGTGCCATGGTTGAAGGTCAGGTGTGCTACATAAGGAGCCAGATAAAAAGAGCTGAAGCATTGCAGGAGTCTTCATTTCTTTCCCTCTACAATTCCAGGCTTGTAAGATGACCTATTGCAAGCAAGGGGGATTAGAGAGCAGTGCTTATCTGCTGCTGCTGCTGCTTCTTCTCCCTCTGCTGGCTTTCCTCTGCAGTTGAAACTGTATGGGCTTTGTTGTCTTGCAAGACTTCTTGTCCCTGTGCAGTTCCAATTGCAGAGGGACGCCGGTAGAGAAGGAACAAGCAGCACCAGGTAAGCACTGCACTGACATCTGCCCTTTCCAGGACCTGGGGAGAAAGGACAGCTGAATGTGCCAAATGGTATAGGGGAACGGATAGATGAATGTGCCAGGGGGTGTGGGAGGGAAGGGATGGTTTGAATCCAGGGGGTTAGAGGGAGAGGGAAGGAAATGATGATGCCAGGGGGTGGAAGGAGAGGAAAAGGAAAGTGATGATGCCAGGGATAGGTGATGAGGGTGAAGGCGAAGAAAGAGGTGATGCGGGGTGGGAATAGTGGGGAAGAGAAAGTGAAGATGATGTGGCACAATGAAGTGAACCAAATTCTCAGGCCGATAGAGTACAGTGCGCTCCAGTGGAGCGCACTGTTAACCCGCAATTGGACACGCGTTTTGGATGCGCTAGCTTTTACCGGAGTCTGGTTTCCGAACCCGTAGCTGTCAGTGGGCTTGAGAACCGACGCCAGCAAAATTGAGCGTCGGCTGTCAAAACGCACGTCCAACCCTCCCCGAATCTAATAGCGCCCGCAACATGCAAATGCATGTTGATGGGCCCTATTAGGTATTCCCGCGCGATTCAGAAAGTAAAATGTGCAGCCAAGCTGCACATTTTACTTCAGAAATTAGCGCCTCCCCAAAGATAGGCATTAATTTCTGCCAGCGCCGGAGAAGCGCACAGAAAAGGAGTAAAAACTCCTTTTCTGTGCACCCTCCGACTTAATATGGTGATATTAAGTCAGAGGTCCCAAAGGGTAAAAAAAGAAAAAAAATAGAAGAAAAAAAATTTAAAATCGGCTTGTGGGTTGAAAACCGGACGCTCAATTTTGCCAGCGTCCGGTTTCCGAACCCGTGGCTGTCAGCGGGCTCGAGAATTGACGCCGGCAAAATTGAGCGTCGGCTGTCAAACCCGCCGACATCCGCCGCTCCTGTCAAAAAAGACAGAGGAGAGTGGCCTGTGCGTGCTCCCGTGTTTTTTATTGTATCGGCCCGTTTGTGAGACAAAAAAAGTTAGAAACCATTGCTCTAAAGCTAGGGACTAATAAGGCTGGCATGCAGTGATTGGATTTTTCTACCTCTAGGGACTTTGAACACTTCTTGGATTTGGATTTAATTTTTACCTTTCCAAATCTGAGCTCAAGGTGAGTTACATTTTAGGTAAAATAATTCAGTATTTCCCTGCCTCAGAGGGCTTACAATCTGTTTACTAACATTTTTCTTGCATTTTGTGTCTATGGGGAAAAATGCTTAGTAAATAGGACCCTAAGTTTGTATCTGAGGCAATGGAGGGTGTAGTGAATTGCCAAAGGTTACTAGGAGTGTCAGTGGGATTTAAACTGTAACTTTCCTGGTTTTCAGCCTCCTTGCTCTACTCCACTTCTTCCACAATGTTCCTAGTCCAGTGATGGTCTGAGGATCAGGTGGCAGGTCTGAAAATTGAAATTGGCAGTGCTGTCACTGAGCCTTTGGGCTGGCTCTCCCCTTTCTTTCCTCTTTTTCCTTGGACCCAACTTCCTACTGTATTTACTTTCCTAAAATTCTAACTATATGTTCGGAGCAGTGTAGTCTAGTTGCCACTGTAAAAACAAAAGCAACAACAAAAAAACATATTAGCCTAGCATTCTGTTGTAGTAATGCGAACATAAGTAAACATAAGTAAACATATCTCCTATCGTTTACTTGTGTAAATTAATAACCTGTCCTTTCTCTTCCTCTAAGCCAAGTTCTTATCACCTTGTTATATGTAACTGCCTTTTCAGCACTTTGTTATTGTTATGTTTACTTTGCACCCCTGTTTTATGTGAACCAGCATGATGTGACTGCTGTCTCGAATGCCGGTATATAAAAAAAATCTAAATAAATAAATAAATAATAAATAAGAATATAACATAAGATTTGAATTACTAGATCGGTCCAAAGGTCCATCAAGCTCAGTTTGCTGTTTCCAACAATGGCCAATCCAGGTCACAAGTACCTGGCAGGATCCCAAAGGCCAGATAGATTCCAAGCTGCATATTCCAGGATTTCTCCAAGCTCACTTTAAGAATGGTTTATAGATTTTTCTTCCAGGAATTTGTCCAAACCTTTTTTAAACACAGCTACATTAATAGCTTTCACCACATCCTTTGGCAACAAATTCCAGAGCTTAATTATGTGTTGAGTAAAAAAAAAATTTCTCTTATTAGTTTTAAATGTATTACCCAATAACTTCATTGTATGTTCCTGGTCTTTGTACTCTTTTAAAGAGTAAACAACTGAAACATTTACTCGTTCCATTCCACTCATTTTATAGACCTCTGTCAAGTCTCCCCTCAGCCGTCTCTTATCCAAGCTGAAAAGTCCTAACCTCTTTAGCCTTTAATCATAGTGCATTTGTTACATCCCTTTTATCATTTTGATTGCCCTTCTCTGTACCTTTTCTAACTCTGCTATATATTTTTTTGAGATATTACCAAAACTGCATACAATGCTCAAGGAACAATACTCAAGGGATAATGATGATATTTGTTTTATTCTTCATTCCTTTCCTAATAATGCTTAGCATTCTATTTGCTTTCTTGGCCTCCACTGCACACTGAGCAGAGGATTTCAACATATTATTCCCAATAACACCTTGATCCTTTTCCTGGTTAATGACCCCCCAATGTGGAACCTTGCATTATGTAGCTATAATTTGGATTGTTCTTCCCTACATGCATCACTTTGTACTTGTCCACATTAAATGTCATCTGCCATTTGGATGCTCTGTATTACAAAATCCTCTTGTAATTCTCACAATCCTTTTGTGATTTAACAACCTCGAATAATTTTGTTTCTCACAGGACAAGCAGGATGGTAGTCCTCACATATGGATGACATCACAGGATGGAGCCCAATCACGGAACACTTTTGTCAAAGTTTCTAGAACTTTGACTGGCCCCTACTGGGCATGCCCAGCATGGCACTAACCCTGCAGCCAGCAAGGGTCCCCCTTCAGTCTTCTATTTTCCGTGCAGCAGTAGCCACACTTTTAAGGAGCTCCACAGAATTCCTGACAGGAATTTTCCTCACGGAATTATTATAAAGTATTATACCCCACAGGGGTCCCTCCTTCAAATTTTTGACTCCGCGGTACTCCGGTAAGTTTTTACCCGTTTTCGGTTGATTCCCATCATGTTTTGCCCTCACGGCCTACTGGCCGTTGACCGTACCGCGGCTCGAGTTTTTCATGGCCATGGCGTCGGGGTTCCGTCGGTGCCCGGACTGCAATCGCACCATGTCCATAACAGACCTTCATAAGGTCGTGTAATGTTTCTTGGATGTGAGCATGATGTCCTGACCTGCACCAAATGTGCCCTAATGACGCCAAAATGGAGAAGATGGAACTTCTCTTCTGTGCTCAAACCCCGACGCTGTCCATTGCATCGACGTCATCAGAACCGGCACGGTCAACTTCGTACCAGTATCGACCTCCGGCCGGTGACCGTCCGGCATCTACGACTTCTCAACCCTCAACTTCCTCCACTCCCCCTCAGGACCGAGGGGATCGTAGGAGCAACATCGACATCGGAAGTCTTGGACCATCAAGGGAGCGAAATCATCGACCTCGCCATCGTTCAAGCCGCCATCGAAGAAACCCCGTCCAGAAAAGGCACCCACCTTTTCGGCGACCGGGTCACTGAGGCAACCCTCACCCGAAAGGGGATCGGGAGCCGCGACTCCGCCTTTAATGGTGGTCCCTCCGGCTATGCTTCTGCCTCCTTCTTCTGTTCCGGAGCCGGGGCTGCTTGCTCCAGGTCTCCGAGAAGAGCTGGATCAGGAGGCCATCGACAAGGCGATGCATCGATTCCAAGTTCCTCTGGCACAGACACCGGTACCGATCATGGAACCGACCGCTGACCCGATTCTGGCAGCGTTGGCATTGCTGCTCTCGAAAATGGAAGCGCTCATCGCCACTTTTCCACCAATGGATCACGGGGCTCCAGTGCCCTCTCCGCTTATCTTGTCATCCAGAGGAGAAACACCGTTCCGCATCCCTCCATTGGGAGTCCTACCGATGCCTCAGCCATCGATGCCGATGAGTCCATCGATGCCGATATGTCCGTCATCACCACCACCGATCCATTCCTCGATACCTTCATCAGTGCCTCCAATTATTCCTTCGATTACTTCAGAGCCTAGACTAGGACCTTCAGGGATTCCACTGTTTCGTCCCCCTAGGGCTCCTAGAGAGGCAGATGCTGATCCCTACGACACCTGGACAGATGATTCTTCACCAGACACCGATGACCTGCCTTCTGGAAGCAGAAAGTGTTCTCCTCCAGAGGACCTTTCCTTCATAAACTTTGTGAAGGAGATGTCTGAATCTGTTCCCTTCCAATTACAGACCAAACAAGATGACAGACACCAAATGATGGAGCTGTTGCAATTCCTGGATGCTCCCAAGGAAATAACCTCCATCCCTATTCATCAAGTTCTTTTGGACCTCCTCAAAAAGAACTGGGAACACCCTGGCTCTGTTGCTCCAGTCAACAGGAAGGCTGACACCACTTATTTGGTTCAGTCAGCCCCAAGTTTCCAAAACTCTCAATTGGATCACCACTCTGTCGTCGTGGAATCGGCCCAAAAGAGGGCAAAGAGATCAAAACCTCACACTTCCTTTCCCCCAGGCAAGGAGCAAAAATTTCTAAATGCCATTGGTCGCCGTGTCTTCCAGGGCTCAATACTCATCTCTCGAATCACCTCTTATCAGCTCTATATGACCCAATAAAACAGGGTCTTATTTAAACAGATACAAGACTTGACAGACTCCCTGCCTCAGCAATTTCAAGATCAGCTCCAAACCCTAGTAAACAAGGGTTTTGAGGTGGGTAAGCATGAGATAAGATCATCTTATGATATCTTTGACACTGCTACCAGGGTATCTGCAGCTGCTATATTGGCGAGAAGATGGGCCTGGCTCAAGTCTTCGGACCTTCGCCCTGAAGTGCAGGATAGATTGTCTGACCTGCCCTGTGTAGGAGACAGTCTGTTTGGCAAACAGATTCAACGAACGGTGGCGGAACTCAAGGACCATCATGAGACCCTAAGACAGCTCTCTCTGATGCCTTCTGAGTATGCCTATAAGCAGCCATTCAGGAAGGATACTAAAAAGTAATTCTTCCGTCCAAAGAAGTCCTATCCACCACCGTCTAGGACTTGTTCCACGAGACCTTTCCAAAAGGCCCAGTCTCGTCAGATACGAAAACAAAAGCCGCAAGCAGCTCCTCAGCTGGGCCCTGCTTCTGGTTTTTGACTCCTTCATAGAAAGCAGCAGCCAGCTTCCACTGCCTCAGATACCAGTGGGAGGTCGATTGTGCCATTTCCACAACAAGTGGCATACAATCACTTCAGACCAGTGGGTCCTCGCCATAATCTCTCAGGGTTATCACCTCAACTTTCTCTCCATCCCACCGGACTCCCCACCTTGACTGACGTGGGGAACATCCGACCACTCACCACTTCTGGAACAGGAGGTCTCCCTCCTTCTCCAGTCCAGAGCAATAGAACCAGTACCCTATTCCCAATGAGGCCTAGGATTCTATTCCTGGTACTTTCTAATCCCCGAAAAATCAGGCGGCATTTGTCCAATTCTGGATCTACGTGCCCTCAACAAGTGCCTCCAACAAGAAAAGTTCAAGATGGTAACCTTGGGTTCCCTCCTTCCTCTTCTGCAAAAAGGAGACTGGCGCTGCTCTCTAGATCTCCAGGACGCATACACTCATATTTCGATTATTCCATCTCATCGCAAATACCTGAGATTTCTGGTAGGCCCCAAGCACTATCAGTACCGAGTGCTTCCATTTGGCCTCGCGTCTGCACCACGAGTCTTCACGAAATGTCTCGTAGTAGTTGCAGCCTTCCTCAGGACTCAAGGTGTTCACATCTACCCCTATCTAGACGATTGGTTTATCAGGGCTCCCACTCAGCAAACTGCTCTGTCATCCCTGCATCTTACCTTACACACCCTGATTTCGCTAGGATTTCTAGTCAACTACAACAAATCCTACTTAGTCCCATCTCAAACATTATCATTCATAGGGGCAGACTTGGACACGTTGCAGGCAAAAAGCTTTTCTATCTCGACAAAGAGCTCTCACTCTCGTCTCTCTCGCACACCAGCTGCAGTCTCAGTGCTTACACGACTGCACGTCGCTTTCTCATCTTGCTGGGACACATGGCGTCCTCAGTTCAGGTCACCCCAATGGGCCCGCCTAGCCATGAGAGTCATGCAGTGGACTCTAAGGTCACAGTGGACTCAATGCATTCAGCCCCTGTCGACCATTGTCACCAACTCGCTCCGTCACTCTCTCGCCTGGTGGAAAAATCAGACCAATCTCCTCAAAGGCTTGCCCTTCCAGGCTCTAGAACCTCAAATAATTCTCACCATCGATGCTTTCAATCTCGGCTGGGAGAGCCCATGTGGCTAATCTGCAGACACAAGGAAATTGGTCTCCAGAGGAAGCCAAATACCAAATCAGTTTCCTGGAGCTGCGAGCAAACAGATATGCTCTCAGGGTATTTCAGGATTGCCTCTCTAACCAAGTCATCCTGATTCAGATGGACAACCAGGTGTCCATGTGGTACATCAACAAACAGGGAGGCACGGGCTCCTATCTACTGTGCCAGGAAGCTGTGCAGATATGGGCGGAGGCCCCTCTCCCATTCGATGTACCTCAGGGCCACCTACTTGACGGGAGTGGACAATGTGTTGGTAGACCAGCTAAGTCGCGCCTTTCAACCGCACGAGTGGTCTCTCAACCCCTTAGTGGCGGACTTATCTTCCATCAATGGGGTTACCCTCTTATAGATCTCTTTGCGACATGTCAAAACCGCAAAGTAGAGAACTTTTGCTCTCTCACTCACAGCCAACACTCACAACCAAGAGATGCGTTCCTCCTCTCGTGGGCAACAGGTCTCCTTTATGGATTCCCTCTACTTCCACTTCTCTCAAAGACTCTTGTGAAGTTACGTCAGGACAAGGGAACCATGATCCTGATAGCACCTCACTGGTCTCACCAAGTGTGATTTCCAATACTTCATGATCTCTCCATTCGCAGGCACATTCCCTTGGGAAAGGACCCGTTTCTGATTACGCAAAACGACGGGTGCCTGCGCCACCCCAATCTGCAGGCCGTGTCCCTGGCGGCATGGATGTTGAAAGGTTAATCCTTCAGCCAATTAACCTTTCTGAATCAGTTTCCCGTGTCATGATTGCTTCACGGAAGCCTTCCACAAGAAAACCTTATTCTTACAAATGGAACAGGTTTCAGTCATGGTGCTCTTCTCAATCCCTTGACCCCTTTACCTGTGCAATCACGAAGTTTCTGGACTATCTCTGGCACTTGTCGGAGTCTGGTCTAAAAACGTCCTCCATCAGAATGCATGTACAACCCCTTGTAAAACGTTTTCTGAAAGGCTTGCTTCACCTCAAGCCTCCACTGCTTCCTCCGTCCCTTCTTGGGATCTCAACCTAGTTTTAGGAAGGCTCATGAAACCACCATTTGAGCCTCTCCAATCCCGTAAACTTCGCTATCTCACATGGAAAGTGATTTTCCTTTTGGCAATCACTTCGGCTCGCAGAGTTAGTGAATTACAGGCCCTAGTTACCTATCCATCTTACACTAAACTTCTGCAAGACCGGGCAGTACTCTGCACTCACTCTAAGGTAGTGTCAGAGTTTCATCTCAATCAATCCATTATATTATCTAGCTTTTTTCCCAGGCCCCATTCCAGTCCAGGAGAGCAGGCTCTGCATACCCTTGACTGTAAACGGGCTCTAGCGTTTTACCTAGACTGTACAGCTGCTCACAGGAAAAGCACTCAATTGTTTGTCTCTTTCCATTCCACCAAATTGGGGCAGCCTGTGGGTAAGCGGACTCTCTCCTCCTGGTTAGCGGACTGCAAATCCTTTTGCTATCAGCAAGCAGGCATTCCACTTCAAGACCATGTTAAAGCACACTCTGTGAGGGCCATGGCGACTTCAGTAGCACACCTAGCGATCGGTGCCGCTTCCTGACATTTGCAGCGCTGCCACCTGGAGTTCTCTCCATACTTTATAGCCCACTATTGCTTGGACAAGGCCGGAAGACAAGATTCCATCTTCAGCCAATCTGTCGTCCATAACCTATTCACAACTTGACGTACTAACACCCTTCCACCTGCACCTTAGGGTTCAGGATGCCCTCTACCAAATTCTACCCCAGTTGTTGTGCCTATTGCACGTCTTTGGGTACATTTGGTGCATACTCTGACATCCTCAGCTCGGTACTCACCCATATGTGAGGACTACCGTCCTGCTTGTCCTGTGAGAAAGGAAATGTTGCTTACCTGTAACAGGTGTTCTCACAGGACAGCGGGATGTTAGTCCTCACAAAACTCGCCCGCCACCCTACGGTGTTGGGTTCGTTATGTTTCTTATTTTATTTTTCGGCATTTCCTGTAGCTTTTTAAACAAGACTGAAGGGGGACCCCTGCTGGCTACAGGGTTAGTGCCATGCTGGGCATGCCCAGTAGGGGGCCAGTCAAAGTTCTAGAAACTTTGACAAAAGTGTTCTGTGATTGGGCTCCATCCTCTGATGTCACCCATATGAGAGGACTAACATCCTGCTGTCCTGTGAGAACACCTGTTACAGGTAAGCAACATTTGCTATCATCAAATTGGATCAGTTCCCATTTTGTTACCATCTCTAGGTCATTTATAAATATGTTAAAAAGCAGCCTCTCAGCACAGATCCCTGAGGCTCTCCATGATTCACTTTTCTCAATTTGGAAAATTGACCATTTAACCCTACTTCCTATTTTTCCCTACTTCCTATTTTCTTTTTTTAACCAGTTCTTAATCCAATACTGTGACTTTTTAATTTCCTCAAGAGTCTCTCACAAGCTACTTTGTCAATGCTTTCTGAAAGTTCAGGTACAATGTATCAACTGGCTCACCTTTATTGGTAATGCAGGACTTCCCTTGGATAAATCCATATTGGCTTTGTCCCTTAATCTATATTTTCAATAGTTTTGTTCTTTAGAATAGTTTTGACCATTTTTCTAGCACTGATGTCAGGCTCATTGATTTTGTAGCTTCCGGATCACCCCTGGAACCCTTCTTAAAAACAGGCATTATTCTCCAATCTACAGGTTACTAATAGTAGGACTGCAGTTTCACTTTTCAGTTCTTTCAGCAGCCTGATGTATGCCATTTGGTCCAGGTGATTTGCTACTCTTTAGTTTCTCAGTCTGCCCTAGTACATCTTCCAGGATAGAACAACTCCCCTATGAGGAAAGGCTGAAGAGGTTATGGCTATTCAGCTTGGAGAAGAGACGGCTGAGGGGGGATATGATAGAGGTGTTTAAAATCATGAGAGGTCTAGAATGAGTAGATGTGACTCGGTTATTTACACTTTCGAATAATAGAAGGACTAGGGGGCATTCCATGAAGTTAGCATGGGGCACATTTAAGACTAATCGGAGAAAATGCTTTTTCACTCAACGCACAATAAAGCTCTGGAATTTGTTGCCAGAGGATGTGGTTAGTGCAGTTAGTGTAGCTGGGTTTAAAAAAGGTTTGGATAAGTCCTTGGAGGAGAAGTCTGCCAGGCCTCGCCTCAGGCCTCCTGGCCTCTGTATGGCCTGACCTTAAACCAGGGAACAACCTGGCTCACAGTCCCGCCAAGTTCCCCATGTATAAACACAAAACAATAGTTCAGGGTCAAAACATATCTCTCTTGTAAAGTTACCCTCTAATAATCTCCGGTGGGTCAGAAAAACTCTTCTTTGCATAAGGCTACACTGTCTGGCTTTCTCAGCCAAATAACCGCCCTGCCTGGGATTTGCACAACCCGCCCCAACTCCCCTCAGTTGTGCAGCAGTTTGCGGCCTTCCCATGCCACACAAACAGAAAACACAGTGTAGCTTAACTAAAGAAAAACATTCTTCATAACACATTAAATTGCCCTTCCCCCAAAATGTCACTCACTCTTTTTCCATGCTGCTTTCTGAGGACTCCTCTGTTAGGGAATCTATGTCCATCTCCTCCTCCTGCTCTGAAGGGCTGGGCTTTTCAGACCACCTGAACCATTCAGGCACGTCTTCTTCTTCTATCACCATTGGCTCAGGTATGTCTGATTCACTGCAGCTCTGCTCAGCTGCCTGCTCCGCCTCTTCTCTAGCCCATAGGTTGAACTGTGCTTCCGTAAACCTGGGAGTTGTAGTTCTCTTCAGACCCTCCAGCGCCCTCTGCTGTCTAACCCGGGTCTTGGTTCTCCCTTTCTTATTCCAGCTCAGGTTTTCCTGCCTCCGACCGGGTTATGCTTCATTATATATGTTACTATCGGGCTGATTCAGTAAAAACGCGGGAGAGCGGACGAACGCCCACTCTCCCGGCACGCGCACTGGCCACTCGCCAGTGCACGCGATTCAGTATGTAAATTAGGTGGTGCGGTAGAAACAGGCAAAAGGAGGCGCTAGGGACACTAGTGCGTCCCTAGCACCTCCTTTTGACCCGGAGTGGCGGCTGTCAGTGGGTTTGACAGCCGATGCTCAATTTTGCCGGCGTCGGTTCTCGAGCCCGCTGACAGCCACGGGCTCGGAAACCGGACGCCGGCAAAATTGAGCGTCCGGTTTTCGGCCTGACAGCTGCCGGTCCAATTTAAATTTTTAATTTAATTTTTTTTTCTTTTTTTTTTCACTTTTTACACCCTTCGGGACCTCCGACTTAATATCGCTATGATATTAAGTCAGAGGGTGCACAGAAAAGCAGTTTTTACTGCTTTTCTGTGCACTTTCCCGGTGCCGGCAGAAACTAGCGCCTAGCTTTGGGTAGGCGCTAATTTCTTAGAGTAAAATGTGCGGCCTGGCTGCACATTATACTTACTGTATCTCGCGCGCATACCTAATAGGGCCATCAACATGCATTTGCATGTTGAGGGTGCTATTAGGTGCAGCGGGTTGGACGCTCGTTTTCGCCCCTTACTGAATAAGGGGTAAGGGAAAATGCGTGTCCAAGGGCAGGTTAACAGTGCGCTCCGTCGGAGCGCATTGTACTGTATCGGCCTGTATGTTACTATTTCCTTACTGTCCTCCCTCAAATTATCAAATCAAATTTGACCATGTTGTGATCCCTATTGCCAAGTGACCCTAACTCCATTACCTATTGCATCAAATCATGTGTTCCTTTAAGGATTAGGTCTAAAATAACTCCCCCTACCCCCTTGTCGGTTCTTGTACCAGCTGCTCCGTGAAACAGTCACTTATTTCATCTAGAAATTTACCTCTTTAGCATGTCCAGTTGTGACACTCAGTCAAGACTGGAATAATAGAAATTACCCATTATTATTCTATTGCTAATTTTGTTAGCTTCTCTAATTTCTGTTATCATTTCATTGTTTGTCTGTCTGTTCTGGCCAGGTGGATGGTAGTACACCCCCACTGTTGTTCTATTCACCTTCTTACCTGGAATTTCTATCTATAAAGATTTCACAGTGCATTTTGTTTCTTGTAGAGCTTTTATCCTCTCTCTAACATATAGTGCCACCCCTCCACCCATTTAATCCATCCTATCATTGTGATATAATTTGTATTCTGGTATCACAATGTCACATTGGTTATGCTCCTTCCACCAGGTCTCTGAGATGCCAGTTATATCTATCCCTGCATCCAGTGGTAATCACTCTAACTCTCCCATCTTATTTTTTTAAACTTCAAGCATTTGTATACAGAAATTTCAAAATATGTTTTTTGTTTGTATTAACAAACTGCTCATCAGTTGACAAGGTAATCATTTGGAATTTCTCTGCTGTTTCTCTTCTTTATTTAAAGGCACCTGGGCTATTTTAGCATTTATTGCAACCTCTCTATTGGGATGCCCCAACATCCCTGTTTTGTTAGTGTCTTTCAAAGATACATCATTCAGAATCATGTCTCCAAGGTCATGTACCCTCTTGGGTACATGACCTTGGAGACATAACTCAGTGCAAGAGGTTAAGGCATCATCTGAAGGGCAGGTCCTAGCTACAGGATCACTTTCTGCTGCATTAAGGTGACTATCTCCTGCCAGTGACTTTGCTTCTACAGAGCAGTACAAGGGCTGCTTGACTGGAGTTGGGACCGTTGTACTGTGTTCCTGAATGTCTCCTCTATACACTTCTCTGTCTGGCTCAGCTCCTCCAGGTCTGCCACACTAGACTTCAGAGATCTGACTCATTCTTGGAGAGCCAAGAGCATTTTGCACTGGTGCAAAGATAGAATATCTTACCAACGAGCAGATAATTGTACACATGGCACTCAGTACAAAAGACTAGATAGCCTCCAACTTGCTGCTAAACTTCTGTATGTATCTTAAGTTGCTAAAGTTTTAAAGTTGGTTGTGGAGTAGGTATGTTTCTCAGTTTACAGGGTTTTATATTATTTGGTATCTTTCAAAATCTAATATTTTAACTTGATTACTAAATTACTTTTGTTACGTTTGTGAATGACCAGCAACAAGGCTAAAACTATTCATTAAAATCTCGGTTAATTTTATCTTATTCAAAATTGCTAAGTGATTCCTGTGTTCGATTTTCCTCCTAACTGGAAGGGGCTGGATTATCTATTTAACAGGAAAAGACCCTGTATTGGGTGGGAATACTAATGACTATATTGCCTGAGAACCAGTACTCTCATCTATTCAGATCAAATAAATGTCGTTTGCAAATTCACAATTCCAATACAAAGAAATATTATTTTCTACAAGCTTACAAAATTAGCTCAAAGCTTATAACCAGGGCATCTGGGACCCAACCTTCCCCATGAAGTCAATGACCTTCCACCAAATTCAAACACAAATTGACACGAGCCCAGGTATCGCTTTGGAATTACAGGCCGCAGCTTTTTTGAAGAACATTGTTTATAGGTGCTAGGTCCTCACCTTCCCCAATGTCCCTCCACCCCTAGCGAAGCAAAAAAAAAAAAAAAAAGGGGGGGTCCTCCCTGACTTGATTCAGGGGTTGTTTTCCAGTGTCATCAAGGCTATGCGCTCTAACCTGACCACTCCTGTGGCCCCTTCCTTTCACCAAGACCTGCCATGCATCACAAGACCTTGCATAGAGTTCTATATTACCCTGCTCACTATGCCAATAAAAGCCCATCCGAGCCACCAAGACGACCCCCTTTTTTCCCCCAGAGGCTCAGATGCACACTGTGACAAGTTTATAAAACCTAGAGTAGCAAAAGCAATGAACTTCATCGGTGGTTGAAAAGCGCCTAACCACCAGGTGCCGTGCGACAAAGGGGTTCTCCCCTTTGTGTACCCCTTCGCGCAATCCTTGGTGCCTCATTTAATATTCTTTTGTTGGTACTTTTTCTGTTATCTAACCCTTTCTTCCAAGTTATTTACCCTTTTGGCTTGTTAACAAGTTTAGTTTTAATTGTTCATTGTATCAGACTATGGAATTATTTTCCTGCTGTTTTTGTTTTATGTAAACCGGTATGATTTACATTTAATGTAAGAATGTCGGTATATAAAAGTTAAAAATAAATAAATAAATAAAACTATTCTAAAATTGAATACCTGATGCTAATAAGAACATACATATGCAAGATAGAGTGGTGGGAGGATGACTCATCTGGCTGGCAGGGAATGATGGTGATCCAAAAGGGGAGAGAGATGAGCTTCTCTTCACTTTATCCCTGCCTGCACTGCCCCCTCCCACTGCCCACTGTGGAGGTGAGCAGCCAGCCAAAAGCATCAACACGCTGTGCTGGCCACTGCGCTGAAAAACATCACGTGGCCTGCTGGGATTGAACCCAGAAGGAGCTGCGCCGCATGAGCCATGAGGTAGGGGGGAGGTTGCCACAATCGCAATGCTCTAAGCCCCACCCCCCATGCCAGGAACTGCTCTCCCTGCCTCCCACCTGGAAGCTACCCCAAGGAAAGGTGAGGCCAGTGCCAACCCCCATCTGCGTTGGACAAAGGCAGGGGGACCAAAACAGCTGCAGGTGGGCAGGGGAAGGGGCCTGGGTGCCCATCACCATTGGTGCTTGCTGGTTGTGGCAGCTGCCCACTTATATACTCTCACTAATCTTTTTATAATTTTATTTTTATTGCAATTTTAAAGCAAACCCAAGAATTACTTGTACAACAACTGAGGATTATATACATTCTTAAATACAAGAATATCAGAAGAAAAAGAAAAATATTCCTCATTACAATAGGGAATAGGGAGGAGACAAAGAAAGAAAGAAAGAAAAGAACAGAATATCAGTGCATCATAAACAAAAAAGAAATATGAAGCATCTAACTACTGCCTTTCAAATAGTGCCAGTCAAAATAAGCGAGCCTTTATGTATGCGAGTCCAGGAAAGATCACAACTGTGATGGTTCAAAAAAGGCATAATTGGAATTTTGGTATTTCAATACATATTTACATGGATAGCGTAGAACAAGTTGGGCACCACGTGACAGTGCTTCAGATCTTAACGATATACATTTTTATCCCAGGACAAGCAGGATGCTAGTCCTCATATATGGGTGACATTGGTAATGGAGCCCTATGTACGGAAAAACTTCTTTAAAAGTTTCCATGAAACTTTTGAATGGCACCGGAGTGCCTACTGAGCATGCTCAGCATGCCATGATATTCCCTGTCACAGGGGTCTCCCTTCAGTCTTCTTTTTTCCGCGAAGTCGTTAGCATCGCGGGCTATTGGAGTCCTGAGGTGATTTTCACCTATTTCAAAAGTTAATATTTTTCGGAAAAAATTACTTCCATCGCAGGGGTTTCCCTCAGTTATCACCAGCGGTAACTTTTTTCCGTTTTTGGTTTCCGGCCGGGACCGATATTTTTAGGTCATCGCCGTCGACGGCTGTCCGGCGAAATGGCCTCCGAGTTTAAAAAATGCCCAAACTGTACGCGGACGATGTCTATCACCGATCCGCATTTTGAATGTGTTCTTTGCCTAGGCAAAGACCACAATATTCAAACTTGTAAATCCTGTGCGGAGATGACTTCCAAGGGCCGTTGTCTCCGGGCTGAAAAAATGGAACAATTGTTTAATATACAGTTGCTTCCAAGGGCTTCGACTTCAGGACAGTCATCGCCATCGGGATCAGTCCGTCAAGCTCTTCTGAAAAAGACTCGTCCGGAAGCGGGAGATGCCTCAACTCCATCCCCTTCAATGTCATCGAAAGCATCGACTTCCGGTAGCGAGAAACAAAAAGAAAAACATCGCCACCGGCATCGAAGACTCCAAGCACCGATGACCGAGGACCCATCGTCAGGTACGGCCTCACCCGCAAAGAAACCCCGGACGGGGGCGGAGGCTTCGAGGCCTAGTGATCCAGGGCGATCCCCACCGATATCGGTCCCGGGCTCCGTACCTCCTCAGGGCTCTGAGGAGGTATTGCCATCGCCAACACCGCCTCCCTCCATAGCTGCTCTGATATCACCAGCTATGAGAGTGGAACTTGACACGTTCATACGGCAAGCAGTGCAACAGGCTCTGCGCGATGCGATTCCGCCTCAGCCATCGACACCCCCATCGATGCCGATTCCAACCCCGAGGGATCCATCGCCATCGATGCCGCCGACACCGATGCCACGGGAACCGGTCCCGATGCCCATTCCGGTACCCTCACCGGTGCCACCGGTTCCTACACCGATGCCCAAGGAGGATATGTCGATACTCCATCCGGTCATCTCCAAATTGGACACACTCCTGGATATTCTGTCCAGCAAGGTACCAGAGGAACCCGTTCCAGGTCCATCTGGAATACCAAGACCTCCAAGGCCTTGTTCTCCTCTTCTGCCATCAAGGCCTAAGGAGCCACTTATTCTCCACACTCCACGAGAGGTGCCTGTGGACACCAGTTCTGAATATTCTTCGGATGAAGAAATCTTTTCAGAACCATCTCCACCAGACGACCACAGGAAGTCACCTCCTGAGGACCTCTCCTTCACAAATTTCGTGAAAGATATGTCTGAAACCATCCCCTTTCCTTTACAAACAGAGGTGGATGCAAGACAAAAAACGTTGGAGGTTCTGCAGTTCGTGGACCCTCCTAAGGAAATGCTGGCAGTCCCTGTCCATGAGGTTTTCCAGGAACTGCAATACAGAATTTGGGAACATCCAGGATCAGTATCAGCGGTGAATAAGAGATCAGAGGCAACGTACTTGGTGCAGCCTATTCCAGGATTTCAGAAAGCACAGTTGCCTCACCAATCAGTTGTCGTCGAATCCGCCCAAAAGAAGGCGAAGCGACAAAAATCCCATTCCTCTATGCCACCTGGAAAGGAGAGTAGGTTTCTTGACAACCTAGGACGTAAAATATTTCAAGGATCTATGCTGGTGTCTAAGATATCTTCCTACCAGTTATATATGAACCAGTACCAAAGGAACCTTTGGAAGCAGGTTCAAGAAATGGCTCTCTCTCTTCCAGAACAGTATCAGGAACCATTACAGAATATCATTCACAAGGGCCTCGAATCAGGGAAGCATGAGGTCAGAGCCACTTATGACTGTTTCGAGACGGCGGCAAGACTTTCAGCATCTGGTATAGCTGCAAGGAGGTGGGCATGGCTCAAGGCCTCTGATCTACGCCCAGAGGTACAAGAACATTTAGCTGATCTTCCTTGCTTGGGGGATAACCTCTTTGGAGAGAAGGTAAAAGAAGCTGTGGCAACCATAAAGGACCACACAGAAACACTAAAGCAGTTGTCCTCACTACCACAGGATACTCAGCCTTCCGCAAGGAAGCTTCCAAGAAGTGATACTAGACATCCTTATTATCGTCCACGTAGATATTACCCCCCAGCAAGTGGGCCCAGAACGGCCCGGCCATCTCAACGCCAACAGCCTAGACAAAGGCCTGCAAGGGCGCAACCACCACCACAAACGGCCACTACATCTGGTTTTTGAAAAGCCCCAGAGAGCAGCAGCCAGATCAACCCATTCCCAAATATGCCAGTGGGGGGTCGAATAAAATACTTCCACAGCATTTGGACCTCCATCACCACCGACCAGTGGGTGTTATCCATCACAGCCCACGGTTACAAACTGGATTTTCTTACTGTTCCAAAAGAAAACCCATCACTTCCATCTTGGACAGTAAATCATCATTCCATAATTCTTCAAACAGAATTATCCACCCTTCTGAGAGCCAGGGCCATAGAACCAGTTCCTGGACCTCAAAAGGGCAGAGGATTCTACTCCAGATATTTCCTCATTCCAAAGAAAACAGGAGGCCTTCGACCCATTCTAGACCTCAGAAATCTCAACAAATTTCTCAAAAAAGAAAAATTCAGGATGGTATCCCTAGGCACCATTCTGCCTCTTCTTCAAAGGGGAGATTGGCTCTGCTCTCTGGATCTTCAAGATGCCTACGCTCACATCCCAATCTTTCCTCCTCATTGCCAATACCTGCGATTTCGGGTAATGGATCAACACTTTCAATACAGAGTGCTGCCATTCGGCCTTGCATCAGCACCAAGAGTATTCACAAAGTGCATGGCGGCAGCAGTGGCACACCTCCACAAACAAAGAGTGCACGTGTTCCCTTACCTGGACGATTGGCTCATCAAGAGTCAATCAAAAGAAGGAGCTCTCACTACTCTCAAGCTCACTATCCATGTGCTTCACTCCTTGGGATTTCTCATCAACTATCAGAAATCCCATCTGTCACCAAATCATCTTATACAGTTCATAGGTGCAGACCTGAACACTACGATAGCAAAAGCTTTTCTTCCAAGAGATCGAGCTCAAACACTTGTCCTTTTGACTCACAATCTTCGCAACCAAATCCAGGTAACAGCTCATCATTGCCTAATTCTTCTAGGGCACATGGCTTCCACAGTTCATGTAACTCCCATGGCCAGATTGACCATGCGGCTACTGCAATGGACACTCAAAGCACAGTGGATACAGGCCACTCAATCAATGTCCACTCCCATTCATATCACACCAGAGCTCAGATCTGCACTCATCTGGTGGACATCAATGAACAACCTGCTCAAAGGCCTACCTTTCCAGCAACCAGTTCCACAAGTAACCTTGACTTACAGATGCATCCACCTTAGGGTGGGGAGCACACATTGGTCATCTAAAGACACAGGGCAAGTGGACAAAGCTCGAAGCCTCTTTTCAAATAAACTTCCTGGAGCTTCGAGCTATACGCTATGCGCTGCATGCATTCAAGGACTGCCTTTCACACAAGACTGTTCTGATCCAAACGGACAACACAGTAGCCATGTGGTACATCAACAAACAAGGGGGGACAGGTTCTTATCTCCTTTGTCAAGAAGCAGCACAAATTTGGGACTGGGTCCTGACACACTCGATTCTTCTACGGGCCACTTACCTAGCAGGCATCCACAACATAGTAGCAGATCGCCTCAGTCGTCAGTTCCAACCGCACGAATGGTCCTTGGATCCAGCAATAGCATCCAAGATCTTCCAACGCTGGGGTCAACCGACGATAGATCTCTTTGCATCCCAGCTCAACTACAAAGTGAACAATTACTGCTCTCTACTCCGACAGCAGAACAGCCTACCAAAGGACGCATTTGCTCGCCATTGGAATTCAGGCCTGTTATACGCGTATCCACCGATACCACTCATAACCAAAACACTAGTGAAGCTACAACAGGACAAGGGGACTATGATACTCATAGCCCCATACTGGCCTCGACAGGTATGGTTCCCCACACTGCTAGATCTCTCAGTCAGGGATCCAATTCGCCTGGGAGTAGCTCCCAATCTCATAACTCAGGAACAGGGTCAGTTGCGCCATCCCAACCTTCAATCCCTGTCCCTGACAGCATGGATGTTGAAAGCTTGATCTTACAACCACTCAGCCTTCCAACCACTATATCTCAAGTGCTGATAGCTGCACGTAAACCTTCCACTAGAAAAAATTATTCCTACAAATGGAAACTGTTTACTTTGTGGTGCACTCAGAAAGATTTAGATCCTTTCACTTGCTCCACTACCTCGCTACTCGATTACCTTTACCATCTTTCAGACTCTGGTCTTAAGACGTCTTCTGTAAGGGTACACTTAAAGTGCAATCTCAGCTTACCATAACAAGCTGGGAGATGCATCTATTTCAACACAACCTCTCGTCAGTAAATTCATGAGAGGCCTAACTCACATTAAACCTCCAGTTCATTCCCCAAGCATACAATGGGACCTGAACGTAGTCTTAACCAGGCTTATGCGTTCTCCATTTGAACCCATAGATACCTGTGACCTTAAATTTCTCACTTGGAAAACGGTTTTCCTTATAGCCATTACATTAGCTAGAAGGGTCAGTGAACTACAAGCTCTAGTCACATCTAGGTAAATCCAAATCTTCTGCCCTGAAATAAGAGACTTCTATTTCTGAAGAAAAACCTAAGGACAGTATTTTTATCGTTCATGAAAGTGAAAGTCACTAGCAAAGTCCCTCTTTGTAAGATTTCAGTTTCTTGAGTCAATTCATTGGTAATATTCATAGATCGATGGGTTTGAGACAGATTTCCAGGAGAATCCAATTCACTTACTGGCAGATAATATGCTTTAGTTACAATGGGCATCGCTCTGGCGGTATCTTTACGTAGTACATTAGTCAGATAACTCTTAAAGAAATCTACCAAAGGCATCATTTTAACAATCGGAAAATTAAGAGCCCTTAGATTTAAACACTTAAGAGAGTTCTTTACATTCTCAAGCTTTTTTGTATGAATAATTTCAGTGTACCAGTCCTTGTTGAAATTGCTCAAAAGAAGAAATCTTGTTTTCTATAGAATTCAATCTAGTTTCATGGGATGAGACATTTTTTTTCCATTACCAGCCCACGTTTATTAGAATCATGTAGTGCTTGAGTCATAGAAACAATGGCTGTTTCAATGGATTCTAAAGTGTTCCACACACCATCCAGTGTGATGACAGCAGGTTTTATTAACACTGGTAAAACTCCTACAACTCCCGAAGTCGCCCCCAGGTTGCTCGCAGAGATGTTAACATCTAAATCCCCCATGGGAAACTTTCCAGCAGTACTCGTGGTCGTCACTTTGTCCACAAGGCCATTATCAACGACAGTAATGCCCACTGTTACTGGAGCAGTGACCAAAAGTGCTCTTGCGGCACAAACTTTCTTGCTGCAAAACAGGTTCTCCCCTATCATCCAAGGGGGAAACCAAAGCTGATTCAAGACTTACAAGAGCCAAACCACATGGAGGCAACGCTGTTACTGGTGCGCCGGGGCTAAGCGAGATCTCCTTGGCCAAAGGGGGTGGCATCCGCTCCGCGCCCACCCCCACTGCGGCCCTTGCTCCCGGCAGTGTCTGCGTGGAAGCAAAGAAGGTCTCAATCCTCTGCTGGCCCAAATCCGGCTCCAAAGGTATAATAGTATTCTCATGAACTTTAGCTTTACGTTTAGTATGAGGCATGTTATTATGTATAATCAGGAAATATCAAAGCAAAGAAAATATGGACCAAACCAGGAGTGAGAGCTCTTAGCTTGCTTCTTGGGTCAGCAGCCATCTTGGTTAAACTCTCACTATTCTTAACAGTGGCTAACAATAGTAAGTTATACAAGCTCATAAAATAACCCCAAGTTCTATTTTTAAACAGACAATTCCTAACACTTGCAAACAAATACTAGCTTTAAAAACTAACAGACAGAAACACAGCCAATAATAGTGCAAATCTTTTAAGATTTTTTTTTTTTTCAAGAGTTTAGGCGTTCTTTCCCATCAGCAGATGAAGGTTCTGTAGTCATCACTCCATCTGGACGTGCTGACCGCAGATTTTTCATCTTCTAAAGGGAAGGTGAACTTGCTGGGAAAGAATGCCTTCATCTGCTGCTGGTAAGTTGCACATACCTGTGAATACCAAGGATACAGACCATTGGACTGGAATATTGACAGTGGCAGGGATGTGCATTGTATCTTTATTCTGATACTTGCTAGATTGTTTTATTTTCTACTGGTTAGTAACTGCTTTAGAGCCATGAGTCACGATAAGATAGGCGAAGAGAGAATTTGAAATGAAGTTGGCCATAGAGGCAAAAACTCATAATAAAAACTTTTTAAAATATAACCGAAGCAAGACACTTTCTCATTACAAATCAATCAGGGTCTTATCTGAATCATACTATTTTACCAGCCCTTAATGAAAGTTTAATCATCCCCTTGTAGTACACTAGCTGATTAAATTTACAAGTGAATTTAATTAAAATATTCTCATTCCAACTCCCTTAGAATCCTAAACTTAACTAGGAATTCAATAAAACGAAAATGAAGGCAGGCGTCCAGCAGCAAGAGGGGGACTTCCCAGTCTTTTGCATTGAGTGTCACATGTATGATTTTTTACCTGCTGGTGAGAGATTGTATGCGTGCACTCAGTGCAAAGAGCTTCTGGCTCTCAGGGAACGAGTCCGATCTTTGGAGGCTAGAGTAGCAGACTTGGAGGAGCTGAGGCAGACAGAGAGGTATATAGATGAGAAATTCAGGGACATAGTAGCCAAGTCCCAAATCCATTCTGGCAGCCCCAGTGCTGCCTTGGATCAGAAAGGTCTCCCAGTAGGAGAATATCACCCTAGTGTAGCAGGAAGTGATCCTGTAGCAAGGACCTGCTCTCCAGGTGATGTATTGTCCTCTAGCACTGAGGACAAATCTCCCAGGGCTACTGCCCAGGAGGGAAGGGTTAGGCCGGCTATCATTCGGGCCGATACAGTAAAGTCCACGGGAGAGCGGGCGAACGCCCGCACTCCTGACACGAACAGGCCACTCTCCTGTGTGCGCGATTCACTATTCAAATTATGCCCGGCAGTAAAAACAGGCAAAAGGAGGTGCTAGGGACACTAGCGCGACCCTAGCGCCTCCTTTTGGACCGGAGTGGTGGCTGTCAGCAGGTTAGACAGCCACGGGCTGTTTTCGTCCCGACAGCCGCTGGCCGACTTCTAATTTTTTTTTTTTTACTTTTGGAAACTTTCGGGACCTCCGACTTAATATTGCCATGATATTAAGTCGGAGGGTGCACAGAAAAGCAGTTTTTACTGCTTTTCTGTGCACTTTCTTAGTGTCTGAAGAAATTCTGAAAGCAAAATGTGTGGCTTGACTGCACATTTTGTTTTCTGAATCGCGCGGGAATACCTAATAGGACCATCAATATGCATTTGCATGTTTCAAGAAGTCTGAGAGCTCCATCTCATTGGGATACTCCCTGCTGTCTTCGGCAGTGAGTTGTTTGCTTGGGGTTGATAAGACAACTGGTCCGCCGGTCTGCCTCCTTGTGTTCTTCGCTCCTTCCGACTTCGTATTGGTTTGTCAGGGGGGAGTGGATATGATGCTAAGATGCCCGTGGTATCTCTCTGTATACCTGCAGAGAGAGATACTGCCTTAGTTTTTTCTCATTCTCTGGGTTGCTAGGTCTGATGCTTCAGCACGTAGTGTCTGTCCCAGGCCCTGCCGTGGTTTGCTGCTTGTTCTTTGAGCTTGGCGTGGGTTTCTTCTGCTCATTTGGCCTACCAGCCATGCTTGGGCACTCTTCTCCAGAACCATTGGCTGTCAATGGTTGACAGTCTCTTTCTGGAGGGCTCTTGGACCTCAGTTTGTTTTCAGTTTGTTTTTTTTTCACACCAAACGAAACTGCGGTTTTTATCATTGGGTCTCTCTTGTTTAAACCTCTGGGTCCTTCTTGTATCCAGAAGGATCTAGATCACCTGTTTTTGTCAGAATCCCTGCTTGTACTGCTTCCGTGATGCATAGTTGCTTCTGCTTACACTCGCATCACTTCCTTGCCACAGGCATCCCTACTGCGCCTGAAGGTTTGTGTCTCAGTCTTTTCTTGGCTTTCTTTGTAGAACCCAACTCTTCTCCAGCTTGCATCCCTGGTGAGTCGGCTGTCTCTCAGGCAAAGGATGGAGGTAATTCTCCAGCACTGTATGGTTTACCGCTTTGTCCTTATTATGTTCTGTATGTCCTGAACTAATAGTGGGCCTAGGGTTGAGGCAAGTGAAGACTCCGCCCACAGGGAGGAGCCCTGTGGGCTCTTACCACAACAGGCAAGGTCTCAGCAGTGATGGACAATGGAGGAAACTGTATTTTTTTAATTTATTTTTATAATTTTTCTGCATAATACATTAGTAAATTTATATTCAATTGAATCATTGAAATGTAACTTTATATTTCAACATAGTTAAACACATAAAGAAAATATCATGAAACAGATATTAACTAATAATGTTGAAATTCTCCCATTGTAAATATATAGCAATTACACATAGGAATATAATACATAAAATCTGAGATTTCTGGACTGCAATATATAAGGAGAATATTAAAGGAAAACCTTACCCTATATAGTATTGGCACAGTGCTACAGCTAATCTTTCATTTATACCTTACACCTCAGGATACGATAGGGGAAGAGGTTACTGGCTCTCTTGACTCCACAAATTGACTTAATTGTTCTATCTGGGTAAAAATAAATGACTCATTTGCCCGTTTTATAATACACCGACATGGGTATCTAAGCAGGAACGAAAACCCCAAAGATATAACTCTTTGTCTAATTGAAAGAAAATCACGTCGTTTACTCCGTGTAATAGGTGCTAAGTCCGGGTTCAGGATGCCCTCTACCAAATTCTACCCCAGTCCTTGTGCCTATTGAACATCTTGGGTACATTTGCTGCATTTCTCAGACATCCTCAGCTCGGTATTCACCCATATATGAGGACTACAATCCTGCTTGTTCTGTAACAGGTGTTCTCACAGGACAGCAGGATGTTAGTCCTCACGAAACCCGCCTGCCACTCCGTGGTGTTGGGTTTGTTATGTTTTATTTTTCGGCAGTTCCTGTTGCTTTAAACAAGACTGAAGGGGGACCCCTGCTGGATGCAGGGTTAGGAGCATGCTGGGCATGCCCAGTAGGTGCCAGTCAAAGTTCTGGAAACTTTGACAAAAGTGTTCCGTGATTGGGCTCCATCCTGTGATGTCACCCATATGTGAGGACTAACATCCTGCTATCCTGTGAGAACACCTGTTACAGGTAAGCAACATTTTTAACTATGTATGAGAGAGAGCATGTGAGAGTGAGAGAGACAGTGTGTGAGAATGAGAGCCTGAATGTGTGTGTGTGTGTGTGTGTGTGTGAGAGAAAGCACGTGAATGAGAACCTGACTGTATTTGAGGGAAGAAGACAGATGGAGAGAAAAGAAATAGAAAAAAAAGACCCTGTGAAGGGAATTGGCAAAAAAACCAGAAAGGGAAGAGGGGGGGGGGGGGGGGGGGGGAGAGCCTGTGACCAACTGATTAGAAAACTAAGATCAGCCAGCAGAGGTAAAAATAAATAAATAATTAAATAAAATAGCTTTTTAGTGATTGGCATATGTTATCTTTGGGAATGTGCAAGAGTAGCACTTTTTCTGTGCTGATCTCGCAGTGTCCGAGATCAGCATGAAGGAAATGGAAGCCCGCAAATTTTTAATACCCTGGAGCCTGCACAGAGGAGGCAGCAGATCGGGCTTCAGTGCCAGTAGCAGCGATCGGCGCCTCCCCAGTAGCCAAGCAGAGGAATGAGAGAGGCTCCGAGGTTGCTGGCAAAAGGAGAGGGACTTTGTCTTTAGTGTGTGCATGTGTATGAATGGGACTCTGCCTGGGGGTGTATGTGTGTGAATGCATGGGTGCCTGCCTGAGGGTGTGTCTGTGTGTGTGAGAATGTATGGGTGTCTTCCTGGGGTCTGTCTGTGTGAGAATAGGTTTCTGCCGGCGTGTGTGTGTGAGAATGAATGAATGCATCCCTGGGGGGTGGGGAGGGAGCGGTGTGAGTGACTGGGAGCCTGCCTGGGGTGTGTGTGGTGTATGTGAGGGAGCCAGTGAGAGTGACAGTGTGTGTGTGTATATGAGAGAATCCAGGGGAGTAAGAGCTTGTGTGTGTGTGTGTGTGTGGGGGGGGGGGGGGGGGAAGGGGAGAGGGTCTTAGAGCCTGAGAGTGTGTCCGTGTGTGTGTGAGAAAGTGGTTGTGGTGGATATAAGAGCATGAATGTGTATGTGTGAAAGCGAATGGACATGTGAGTATGTGAGAGAGAGAAGATAGTTTGTGCACTCCCCTAACCTCCTAATCCTCGACAATATCAGGGTGACTGGAAATAAAGAGTTCCCAGGTATGGACAGCAGGGGCTTTTTAAAATCCTTATTAGTTTTAATTATTGGGTGTTATTTGATTTATGTCCTGTTTTGAAATATTTTATTGGTGCTTGGGAAATTGTAAAAAATGTATATGATTTTAATTAATAGAAATTCTATTTATCAGTAGTTTTAAAATATTCTTTTATTAGTATGGTTTTACTATTATAACTGATGCTTTATGTTTCTTGATTTTATGTTTTATGAGGAATGGTGGTTCTGTTTTTCCATTGTTAATACACAGAGTCTGGCTTCTTGGGGTTTCCATTTCCGTTTTTGTCTAATTTGTGCTCCTTTATTTTGTATTTGGTGAGGGTCTGTCTCTGCTCTGTGTGTGTGTGACCATGATGAGAGATTCTGCTAGCATAGGGATCTATAGCAATCTGGTTTGTTTTGTTTCCTCAGTAGGTGGTGTATTGGTATTCTAGGACCCAGTGTAATATTTACCCTTGCTTATTCACAGGTAGGGTTATTGTTGTTTGAGTCCTTGGTGTTATTACTGTTATGTTACAATGGGACTGCAGTATAGATTTTGAGTGTCTTTTTTGCAAGGTTTTGTGTTAGTTCACAATGTGCCTGGCAGAGGAAGGTGTTTGTGCTGCTGTTACTGTGAGGTGACACCAGAATTTGAAAATATCTTTTAGTATGATGAGCTGTAAGGGAAACATCCAAGCCCCATTGTTTGGGGGAATTTCAGTGGATGCACAGAGTTACAGAACTGGAGGTGCAGGATTTATATTGACGTTCTGTCCCTTCCTGTATACATTCCATGGCCCTGAAAACCAGACACTCGGCGGGCACAATCGAGAACGAGGTAGGAGTCTGGGCCGAGACTGTGGAGTGGTGGCGCGACCGGGGATGGGGGTGGGGGGTGGTAAAGGCTCAAGGCAGAAGGTTCGCCTAGGGCGCCTTATCCCCTTGCACCGGCCCTGCAAGGAAGCCACTGTAGTGCGTGAAGAACAGGTGATACTAGGCCAGTAGAAATTAGAAGATGAGCTTCGTTTTTCTGGGTCGGGTTTCGGTTCGGGCGCTTCGTGGGAAAATTCGTTTTCCCATGGATCTTTTTTTTGCCAAAAACGAAACTGGAACCCGAACCCTGAAAAACGAATAAAAAAACCCAAAACCGCGAATCAGGAAAAACCCCCACCCCAACCCTTACATTTTACTTTCTTACACCCCCCCCACCATCCCAATCCCTCCTCAAGACTTACTAAAAGTCCCTGGTGGTCCAGTGGGGTCCCGCAAGCGATCTCTCCCTCTATGTCGTCGGGTTGTCGGGCCTGCTATGACTCAAAATGATGCCGATAGGCTTGCCCTTACGATGTCACAGGGGCTACCGGTGCCTAATTCGTACTAAACGAATGCACATCTCTAGTAGAAATACGTAATAATACTAGTAATAGTGGCTGTGATGCATTATCCTAATATATTTGTTTCTATTTGTACATATACACCACCCCTTTTCGCAAAGGTAAAGCCAAAGTGATCTGCATCTATATAGTGCAGTACAGACTTTCTATGTCCCTATTCTCACTAGAGAAATGATACTTGCATCACAAGCTAAAATAATACTCTCAGTTAATACAGTATTAGCTGAAGGAGGGTGGATGATCTCTGATCGCATGCTTCCCCTTCCCCTGCAGGGTTTTGGAACAACTCTGTTACCCCTAATATCTCTTTGACACCGCCTTATATTTTCTCCTCCATTGTTATGCAAGTTGTACTTGAATCATTCATTTGTAACAGATTGCTGGAAGAGGTTAATACCATTTAACCTTACAGACTGGCCGATACAGTAAAGTCCGCGGGAGAGCGGACGAACGCCCGCTCTCCCGGCACGCGCGATACACTATGCAAATTAGGCGGCGCGGTAGAAACGGGGAAAAGGAGGCACTAGGGACACTATCGCGTCCCTAGCGCCTCCTTTTGACCCGGAGTGGCGGCTGTCAGCGGGTTTGACAGCTGACACCCAATTTTGCCGGCATCGGTTCTCGAACCCGCTGACAGCTACGGGCTCGGAAACCGGACGCCGGCAAAATTGAGCGTCCGGTTTTCGGCCCAACAGCTGCGGGCCGAATTCAAATTTTTTTTTTCTTTTTTTTTTTTACTCTTCGGGACCTCAGACTTAATATCGCTATGATATTAAGTCGGAGGGTGCACAGAAAAGCAGTTTTTACTGCTTTTCTGTGCACTTTCCCGGTGCCGGAAGAAACTAGCGCCGACCCAAAGGTCGGCGCTAATTTCTGAAAGTAAAATGTGCAACTTGGCTGCACATTTTACTTACTGTATCTCGCGCGCATACCTAATAGGGCCATCAACATGCATTTGCATGTTGAGGGCGCTATTAGGTGCCGCGGGTTGGACGCGCGTTTTTCTCCCCTTACTGAATAAGGGGTAAGGGAAATCGCGCTTCCAAGGGCAGGTTAACAGTGCGCTCCGGAGCGCACTGTACTGTATCGGCCTGTTAGGGAGCAGAGTTATTTTTCATCAGTGGTTTGGATGTTTGATTCCCTTCTTTCAGGACTCAGGAATGTAGGTGTGTCCTGAGAGAACAGCATTTGATCCCTTGATGCCCTGCCCTTAGAAGGACTCTTGTCTCTGCTTGTCTACTGGCTGTGGGCTCATTTCCCATTAACAGGTTTGTCCTGATAGCCAGCTGTTTATGTAGACGCTTCACAGCTAATGCTAGTTAGTTATGGATTTCTGTGTCTGTGGCTGGATGTGTCAGTGTCAGATAAATGGAGGGCTTCAAGTGCCCTTGTGTTTGAGACATGATCATCTTTTCTTAACATGAGCAATGTTTAAATATCATCCCAAAACCCCACTCAACCTCCATAACACATTATCACTGTCAAAAACATCACACAAGGTCTATTTAACTTAAGTGGATGCATTATGGCTGCAGCATAACAAAGCAGACAGCCCTTAATATAATAACACTGCTTACTACAGGCTTAATGTTCTTTTACTAACGCCCTACACTTACTGTTCTCTGAATGCCTCTGTCGTTTGACACAATGCCAAGTCGTTCTCTCCGTAAAAGCCAAACCATAGCTGCATAGTTCTAATTGCCAATCAATATTTCTTGGACCCCGGTTTTTTGAAGTAGAGACTCCGCAGCTAGTCCTGATGCTTGCCTTCCTCTGCCATTGAAGCAGTGAACCTATGTTGCAAACTAATTGTAGCCCACAGCAAGAATTGGGCTAATCATGCTGATGGGGATCCTAAGCCAGTTCCCCTTCTCCTCTCGCCTCACTGCTTCTGGGCATCTCTGGATGCTGGCCACCCCTGCTGCTCATGTTGTGACTAGCCTAATGTTCTCCCTTGAAACTACCTCTGCTCAGGGTGGGTGGGTAGGAAAGCTCGGGCGATATGTGCTGCCGCAAGACAAAACCTTTTTAGTCTCTTAGCTACCAGCCCTTTTCCTGGTCCCCTTCCCTCCTGCTTTCTTTATCTTCCCACTATTTATTTGTCCCCCTCCGGTACTCCACCTTCCACTCATTTTGTGCTCTGCTCCCTGGTCTTTGCTTCTTGTAGAGGTCTTTGTGCTAATATTCAGTGCTGAAGAGATGGAAAACATCCATGCCAGTCCTCAAGAGCCACACACAGGCCAGTTTTTCAGGATATCCACAATGAATAGGCATGAGATAGATTTGCATAAAATAAGTAGTATATGCTGGTTTATCTCATGCCTATTCATTGTGAAAATCCTGAAAACCAGACACTTTTATTTATTTATTTGCTTTTATATACCGACATTCATTGGGGTATATTACGCCAGTTTACATGTTAACGCAGAGAATAAAAAGACTAACGTGTCTTAATATTTTTACATTGTAACGGAGGCAACTCAACAATTAATGGGATTACATTGTAACGGGGGTACCTCAAAAACAACTTAACGACTCAGCATCAGTATAATTATTAGGAGGTAGGCATCTCAAGAATTGTTACATTGTATAGATAACTACAAAGGAAACTTAGTGGCACTTATTGTGTTACGCATCTCAAGAATTATTGCATTGTGTGAATAGGTACATAAGAAGCATGGAGGATGTTAGTAGTATTGTAACATTTTCATTTTATCATGATATGGTGAGGGGGAAGGAGGTTAGACCTGTGGGCTGGTAGGCTTTTTGGAATAACCAGGATTTTAGATTTTTTTTGAAAGACTGGGTAGATGTTTCCATTCTGAGTTGTGCGGGGAATGTGTTCCATAATGAAGGGCCAGTTATTGATATGGCGTGTTCTTTGGTTGTGGTGAGGTGGGCTTGTTTTGCGGAGGGTATGTTTAGCAGGTTGGTGTTCTTGGATCTGAGGTTTCTTTGGGTGTCGTGTGGTGGAGGGCGTCTTTGGCTCTTGAGGATTGGAGTTGGCCACCTCTGATCTATAACAATATAAACAATTCAGTTAAACATTTTCCAGATTCTTGAAGGCACCGTGCATATCCTTTCTAGTGCTGGACATCATTTCTTCCCCTCTGAGATCACAGCCTTTCACAGATTTATGCTTCTTAGAAAGCTATTTGGAGAGAGAGCTGCTGTTGTGGCTGGTGCAGTTGTGCTGAGATTGTAATGTATTGGTTGGGCATGACATAGACAAGGTAGCCTGTTCCTTTCAAGGCTTGACTAATCTTTCACCATTAGTGGTATTCCCAAGTATTCGGATTAAACTGTGGAGTGGAGTTGTCGTGGGGCAGCATGAGAAGCAGGTCAAATTCTATAGTTTTTGTAAATATGTTTGTTGCATGTTGTGACCTCGTCCTACCTTGTGGTTCAGTTCTGTGTTTCGTAGTGGATGGATGTAACATAATACATGGCTGTAACATAGATGATGTTAGAAGATTGGTTGGCTCATCCAGTGTGTCCAATTATTCTTGTGTACTCTGCAAGGATATATCTCAGCTGTAAACTATAGAAGATTGGCTGCTTATTGGACATTTCTTCATACCCAAGTCAGTTCTTTTTTTGCTTTCTCTTTGATTCTCTGTATCCTGGTAGAGACTTAATACAACCCTCAGCCACCCAGATGTAATTTATTTATAAACATGATATATTCCTCTTTTTTTCCAAGAATGGCCTCTAGGCAGATTACAATTAAATTTAAATAAAACTTATAGGTACAGCAGTGTTAGTTACAAGGTCATTTGTAATCATAATTGAATCAAATGTACAGTCATAGTAGCATTTCAAGTTTCTTTATTCTTGGAACCAGAACACACTTGTAGGGCATTTTTACTGATAGGTTATGAGCTAAGTGGGTTGTGTCTAGATAGAGTTTTAGAAGTATAAGTTTGGGAGGGGGAGGAAGTTTTTAAGTTGTCATCTCGTGCTGCTAACATCTAGAGTAAATCAAGGGACTATTGGGTGACAAAAGCCAATGCACAAGTAGGGATATATTAACTGTGTTAGTATCTGGTGCAGATGAATTAAGAATCTTGAATACAAAGCTCAGAGGATGTCGAAGTTTGTTATAGTTTTTGGTCAAGTCATTGGACAGGAAGGCCCTACCAGGCAGTCTAGGACAAGGCCTGCTTTAACAGCCATGCCTTAGCATTTTTTTTTCCAGAAAGTTAGGTAATGGGGGTAATGGTACCTCATAACAGAGTTTTGGTGCATAGCAGTTGGGCTCAAGAGTTCTCTAGTGGGGAGTGTAGGAGGAATGACGTTGGGAGAGATACCCAGAAGCATTTTTTATTCACGTATTTAAAGATGAAACAAAGGGTTTATTAATTGTATCCTGATTTTGATTGGTGTTAGTACAGCTGATATAAAATTAGGCTTATGTGGTCAATTGCTTTGGTCCCTACTAATATTCTGGGAGCAGTATTTTGTAAGACTTGGAGACTGTGAGGTGAGGCTCCTGAAGTCAGACAGTGGGATACTGTCACAGGACAGCTGAGGTGATGCAACAAGACTGGAGAGGAGCTAACTGTATTTAGTGAGATGGGACAGGCAGGCACTAGAGGAGGAGTACATAGCATGAATTTTATCCATGAAGAATTTAACAAAGTATTCTGCTATGTGATTCTTTATGGAGGTTCTTGGTGTTCGGAATTCTGGCTTGGAAAGCTTCTAGTTTGAAAATTTTGCCTTAGTAATTCATAGTCAATTCTAGTTGTTTGGAGATGTAGGTGTTTTGTTTTTTACTTGTCAAATGACTGCTTTGTTTTTTGGTGTGCTCTTTGCAGTTGTGAAGTTAGGATTCTGTTTTGTTGCTGTCATACCCATTGAGGTTGATGGAATTGCTGGTTGAGGTAAAGACAATCTTCATTTATAAATATATTAAAAAGCACCAGTCCAGGTACAGATCCCTGAGGCATTGCACTGTTTACCTTTATCCACTGTGAAAACTGATCATTTAAATCCCACTCTCTGTTTCCTGTCTTTTAAACAACTTGCAATCCATAAAAGGACATCATCTCCTATCCCATGACTTTTTAGTTTTCTTAGAAGCCTCTCATGCGGGGCTGTGTTGAATGCCTTCTGGAAATCCAAATACACCACAAATACTGGCTCACCTTTGTCCACATGTTTTTCACCCCTTAAAAATAAAATGTAGATTTGTGAGGCAAGACTTCCCTTGGGTAAATCCATGTTGGCTGTGTCCTATCAAACCATGTCTATCTAAATGTTTTGTGATTTTATTTTTTATAACAGTTTCCACGATTTTTCCCTGCACTGAAGTCAGGCTCATTGGTTTATAGTTTCCCAGATCACGTCTGGATCTCTTTTTAAATATAGGGGTTACATTGGCCATCTTCCAATCTTCAGGTACATCGGATGACTTTAATAATAGGTTACAAATTTTTACTAATAGTGCTGAAATTTCATTTTTTAGTTCTTTTAGAACTTCAATTGCGGCAGAGATTCAGCAGAGCCAACAGGTGTCAGCCTGACACATCTTGAAGTTGTTGGGCAATATGACTGCAAGTGTCTATGCCACCCCCTTGATAGGACTACACTTGTGCAGGGTCTAATGGACCTTGAAGTCACAGTGGCAACAGGCCACACAGAACCTCCAGGATTGCATCTGAATTACCTTGGCCCTCCAGGAATCTTTGTCATGGTAGCAGGCACCTTCAAATCTGGAACGGAGGATCTCATTCTGAAGTTGTCCTACCCAAATTGTCCAACCATTGATGCGATCACCCTGGGATGAGGAACTCGTGTAGCTGAGCTCACGACCCAGGGTCTCTGGTCTGCCCATGAAAGCTGTTTCCATCTCGATTTCATGAAGTTCTGGGCGATTAGGTATGTGCTATGGGCTTTCAAAGATCGGCTGTCCAACAAAGTTGTCCTGATCCAAACTGACATCCAGGTAGTGATGTGGTATATCAACAAGCAGGGGGGTACTGGCTCCTGGGTCCTGTCTCATGGGATGGTTCTCAGGGCCATTTAACTGGCCGGATGGAGAATGTTTTAGCAGACAGTCTTAGTCATGCCTTCAGACCCACGAGTAGTCCCTGGACCCGGGGGTTGAGAATCTGATATTCCACCTCTGGTGGAGGTCCGGAACTGGAACTTTTCACATCCCTTTGCAGCAGAAAGGTGACTTGGTACTGCTCCCTGTAGAGGACAGATGGCAAACCAGTCTTGGCACCCTGGCCCATCACTGGAGCAGAGGTCTTCTGTACACATTACTTCAGATTCCCTTTGTGGCAAAGACTCTTTTGAAACTCCGCGAGGAACAAAGAGATTATGAACCTCATAGCCCCTTATTGGTCGAGACAGATATTTTATTTATTTAAAAACATTTCTAGACCATCTTTTCACGAACAAAAAGTTGACCCAAAACGGTTTACAGAGATTGTTTGTTTATTTATTTATTTTATTTATTTATTTATAACTTTTATATACCGGCATTCGTAAAAAAAAAACATTCATGGCGGTTATACAGACAACTGAGAAAGGAAATTACAATGATAGATGGAGGAAGGATAGGAAGTTAAAAGGTGACAAACTTTACTGTAGAGCCAACGGGCGCCACAGTTATTAAATGAGATTACATGTGGTTAACCAGGTTGGACATAAATTAATTATATACAAGAGGCGACAGAGTGGGGGGTAGCGCGGGGGTGGGGGATGAAGCGCATAGGGGAGGCGGGGGTGGGGTAGGAACGTACAAGGGGGGCAGGTGGTTGGCGATGGGAAGGAGAGGTGGTGACTGAATATCAGGAAGCCATAAAATGGATGGGGGTGGTGAGGGAGGGAGGGTGTGTAGGGGGGCGGGGGGGACACTGTACTAGGGAGAGGGAAATAATGAGTGTTGAGGAGAAGTCAAATGCTAGGGTTGAGAGGCGTTGGGATAGGCCTGTTTAAATAACCAGGTCTTGATTCCTTTTTTGAATTGATTAAGTGAAGGTTCTAGTCGGAGCTCGGTGGGGAGGGAGTTCCAAAGGGTGGGGCCGGCGATGGAGAAGGCTCTCGCTCTGGTGTTTGTGAGGTGAGCAATTTTGAGTGAAGGGGGTGTGGAGGGTGCCCGCAAGGGAGTTGCTGGTAGGACGGTTGGCCTGGTGGAAGTGTGGCATATCTTCGATCCAGGGGGAGTTATTTTTATATAGCGTGTTATGTATGATAGTAAGTGTTTTGTATTGAGAGAGATAGGTGATTGGTAGCCAGTGGAGGTTTTGTAATATGGGAGTAATATGATCAGTCTTTCTTGAGTTTGTAAGGATGCGAGCCATGGCATTTTGTAAGATTTGGAGGGGTTTGATTGTGGAAGCTGGAAGGTCTATTAGCAGTGAGTTGCAATAGTCAAGTTTTGATAGTATAGTGGTTTGCATAACGGTTTTCAAGAGATAAAAATAAAAAATCGGAGATAAAACAAGTAAATAAACATTGGTAAATAATAATAAACATCAAATTAAGAGAAAAAAATTCTAAAAAACAAAAAATAGCACAGTAAAGAAAAAAAAATTACAAAATATTCATTAAACCCTAATTCTAATAAACATCTCCTTAAAGTATAAGTATTAACTAAACTAAGTTTTTTACAATAAACAAGATAGAAAAAAAACCTTAAAGAAAAAATTACACCATATTTCGTCTGAGAATACCAAATCAGAGTATAGGTAACTGAGAGAAACAGTAAATTGCAGATCAGAGAGAATTTTGCGAATCTATTTCTAGATCCGCAAATGCTCTCTGAATAACATAAGTTTTAAACTGATTTTTTTAAATTCTTTGTGATTAACAATTTGTCTCATAGTATTTGGAAGTGAATTCCAAAGTAGAGGGCCTGCTACCTAAAAAGCTTTTTCTCTAGTTATATTCAATCTAGCGAGCTTAATCTTAGGAACATCCAATAAATTTTTGTTCGCAGATCTGAGGCTTCTTGTTGGTTTACTAAAGCCGCAGTGCGGCACATAACCACGTTGAATCAGGGTCGTGAATTAATGAATGAATAATGGATTTACACTTTTATATTTGATTCGAGACTTAATTGGAAGCCAATGTAACTTGGATAGGATAGGCGAGATGTGATTTCCTCATTGGTGTTCCAGTTAATAAACGAGCTGCAGCATTTTGAATCTGTTGCAGAGGTTTTAAAGTGGAGTAGTGCGACCCAAAAACAACCATTGCAATAATCTAAGCGGACAAAAATAAGAGATTGGAGAACAGTTTGAAAATCCACTTTGGAATAGCAAAGGTTTTAGTCTTTTTTAACGTGTAATTTAAAGACAGAGTTTTTTTTTACTAACTTGCAACATGATTTATTAGAGATAAACTTGGTTTATCCAACTGTTACTCCTAGATTATGACCCACTTTTTTGATTTCAATCACTTCATTTCCCAATATAATAGAAGATGTGGGATGGTTTACGGGATTTTCTATAAACGCTTAACAGTAGAAACTCCGTTTTTTTTTAGTATTGAGTTGTCTACTGTGACATGGCCATTGTTTCAATGTCTTTATATAGATTTTGCATAATGAGATAGTGTCGGACCAAGAGGATTTATACGGGATGAAAAGTTGTATATCGTCTGCATAGATTTTTAAATTGAATACCTATGCTGATAGAATGCTTGGACACAGTCAGTAGTAGGTAGACATTGAATAATACTGGAGACAAAGAAGACCCATGTGGGACTCCCGTAGCTTGAGTATAGGTTTGAGAATATTTATCCTTTAAGCCTTTACTTGAAAACACGCGGATCAGTTTACAATAGCTGCTAAACCAATTAAGTAACGTATTTTGTAGCCCAATCAACTGAAGTCTAGACAAAAGTATTTGAGATCCAGCGTATCTCAAACGCAGCAGATATATCTAGTAGTATTAACAAAAAATCTGTGTTTGAGTCAAATCCTCTTATGTAAGTATCAAATGAAGAAAGCAGAAGTGTTTCTGTTGAATAGCCTTTTCTAAAACCATGTTGATTTGGGTGTAATATATCATGTTCTGACAAATAATCATTCAGTTGACGTAGGATGAAGGATTCCATTGTTTTAGACAAGGAAGTCAGATTGGCAATAGGTCTAAGATTAGAAAAGTCTGACCACGAGATAGACTTTTTCTTCTGAATTGGAGTAATAGAGGCTTGTTTCAACTGATTCTATCTATCTATTTATTTATTTATTTAGCATTTTTCTATATCGACATTCGCATGAGACATCACATCAGTTTCCAGACAACAGAAAAT
This sequence comes from Rhinatrema bivittatum, assembly GCF_901001135.1. Lineage (NCBI taxonomy): Eukaryota > Metazoa > Chordata > Amphibia > Gymnophiona > Rhinatrematidae > Rhinatrema > Rhinatrema bivittatum. The sequence goes on from NC_042616.1 coordinate 771,631, forward strand.
TCAGCCAACTGGGCTTTACATTGCAACTGATATTATAACTAGGGTGGGGCAGGGAAGCAATTGGGAATTTTATGTGTATACAGAGAACAAAGGCGGAATTGGGGGAGGTTTATTTACAGGATGGAGAATTTATGTACATTCTATATACAAGACGAGGGGGGGGGAAGGGACGAACTTGGGGGGAGAGGAGAGGCTTGATTAGAGAGTGATAGAAGGTTGGATGGGAAGGGGAGGGGGTTGGCATGGGGTAGAGGAGGAAGAATGGAACTGGGTGGGTGGGTGGGTGGTTTCGGAATGGGGTAGAGGAGGAGGAATGGAGCTGGGAGGGTGGATTAGGAGTAGGCATGCGTGAAAAGCCATGTCTTAAGTTTCTGTCTGAATTTCTTTGGACAGCGCTCGAGGCGTAGACTGGTGGGCATTGAGTTCCACAGCTTGGGACCAGCTAAGGAGATGGAGCGTTGTTTAGTGGATGCGAGGTGGGATAGTTTGGGTGGGGGAGTGGGTATTGTTGCAAGGTATGGTGATCTGGTTGGTCTTGAGGTAGTACGAAGGTGGAGGGTGTCAGAGAACCAGAGCATGTTTGGATTGTGGATGGCTTTATGTATGAGAGTTAGGGTCTTAAAGAGTATTCTTGAAGATATGGGGAGCCAATGTAGTTGTTTGAGGATGGGTGTGATATGTTCGTTTCTGCGTGTGCCTGTTAGTATGCGTGCAGCTGCGTTTAGTAGGAGTTGCAGTGGGGTTGTGGCATTTTTAGGAAGGCCTAGTAGGATGGCATTTGAGTAATCTATTTCGGATAGAATGAGTGCCTGAGGCACAGTTCTGAAGTCGCTAGGATGCAGAAGAGGTTTTAGTTTTTTGAGTGTGTGTAGCTTGAAGTAGCATTCCTTAAGGGTGGTGGTGATGAATTTTTGCAGGTTGAATTGGGTGTCAAGAATTACACCAAGATCTCTTACATATTGTGCAAAGTCCGGAAGGGGGTGCAGAGCTGATGTGGACATCAGTTCTCTGATGTCCACATCAGAGAACTGATGTGGACAATATCCAGTTTCTAAGGATTGGTTTATTATACAACAGATTATATCAGGATAATGTTCTCCTAAATCTTTAAAGTTAGAACCCGAACAAGGATTCAATGGAGAATTAGATGGTTTTTGTTTACTTATTATCTTTTGAACTGTATCTGTATTTTTTTTATTTATTTATTTATTTATTTATTTATTTGTTTATTTATTTTCTTTTATATACCGACATTCGATCGAAATATCACATTGGTTTACAGGAACTGAGAGGGTAAGGGCGAGGTCCGCCCTATTTTACATTATAACATGGTAACAATATTCACAATAACATGGTAAACATTCAGCTATGTCTTAAGTAACAAGAGGGATTAAACATTTGAAAAGAGGAAGGCGGTATAAATAGTTTAACATAAATAGTATATAAATAAAGGTTTCAGAATTGCTAGAAGGTAGCTTCTGTAGATATTGTTTCAAACGAACTCCAGTTGTATAATGGAGTGGAATCTGAATAAGTGGGGATAAGGTAAATCTTTAAATTCAGACGTAATATTCTCAATTTTAGATTTAAAAAATACTGCTATTTTGTCACAAGTGTCGTTCTCAATTTCAGGAGAATTGAAATTTAAAGGAGAAGTCAGATTTAACAATATTAAATAGAACAGTTGGATTTTTGTTAGCAAGGTTAATTTTATTAGCATAATATTTCTTTTTTGCTGCATTTATCTCTTGTCTATATAGTCTTAATGTTGCAAAATAGCTGTTTTTTGTTTGGCTGTTTTTATGCTTCCTCCAAAAACGTTTCTTTTTTTCTTAACGATGCTTTTAAATTACGTAGCGTATCTGTATACCATTGATGATTAGATTTTTTTCTTATGTAAATTAATAGATCTTAATGGGGCTATAGAGTCTAACATATCAATGATAGACTTATTCCAGCTATCAACTGTTTTTTCTATATCTTCATGCAGAATTGTGGGTAATTTATCACCAAAAGCTATAAGAAAATCTTCAGTAGTGAACTTTTTTCTAATTTTCATGATTCTGCTAGTATATTCCATTTTATCTTGTTTTACAATGTTTGCAGAAAAAGAAATGAAATGATGATCAGACCAGGGTACTTTTTCATTCTTGTATTTACCTAAGGGTATAGTGATATATGATGGATTAAAAAATACCAAATCTAAAGTATTACCTTTATTATGGGTGGGTTCCAAAATTAATTGCAACCAACCCATACCCTTCATGGCTTCTAAAAATGAAATAGTATTTGTAGTTTTGTTAGGAGCATTTTATGTAGGTTAAAATCACCCAAATTATCGTCTTCTATCTGGAGACGTATCAGTCTGGGGACTTCCCTAGATCTCATCATGTAAAATTGAGGTAGGTTACGACATCCCAATGTCCAGGTCCTGTCACTCTCACAGCCTGGATGTTGAGAGGTTTATTCTGCAACCATTCGATCTCTCAGAGGATGTGTCTCGGGTCCTGATGGCTTCTAGAAAGCCTTCCACTAGAAGCCCCATGGACTGAAGTGGAGGAGATTTTCTGTGTGGTGTGAGCAGAAGGCCCTAGATCCATTCTCCTGTCCCATACAAAAATTGCTTGATTACCTTCAACACCTATCAGAAGCTGGTTTAAAAACCAACTCTGTGAGAGTTCATCTCAGTGCAATTGGCACATACCACCATGGTGTAGATGGTATGCCCATCTCTGTAGAGCCTATAGTTATATAATTCATGTGGGCCTGCTTCAGTTGAGACCTTCTGCTGTGTCTTGGGATCTCAATGTGGTGGAAGCTTAGCTGATGAAAGCACCTTTTGAGCCACTTTGCATCTGTGACCTGAAATACCTGACCTGGCAGGTCATATTTTTAGTGGCCGTCACCTCAGCATGCAGGGTCAACGACCTCCAGGCCTTAGTGACTTATCCACCTTTACACTAAGTATTATCATGACGGTTGTCTTGTATTCCTGCCTAAGGTAGTGATGGACTTCCAACTTAACCAGTCCATCGTCCTTCCAATATTGTTTCTGAGGCCCCATTCGCACCAAGGTGAACGAGCTCTGCACAGTTTGGACTGCAAATGAGCTTTAGCGTTCTATCTAGAGTGGACAGAAGCACAAGGACCGTCCACCCAACTTTTTATTTTTTTTGATAGGAATAGATGTTGCGTCTGTTGGTCTTTGACTTCTTCGCCCTGCCCTACCTCTCTCTACTTGCGGCTCCTCCCGCTCATCTTGGACTGATGGCCACCGCGGCATCTGTTTGCCGACCTCTCCGGTTGTCCCCGGACCGGCTTGGTGCTGCCTCCCCGCCATGCTCCTTCAAGGTACCTCTAGGGCATGTGCTCGCACGCCGCTCTCATCTTTTATTTCCACGATGGCGTGAACCTCAGGGGCATCCCCCTGTTCTGACATCACGGACTCCAGGGTATATCTGCCTACTGCATTTGCTAGCTCGTTGAGTTAGCAACAGGAATTCCTTACGGATGGGATTCACTCTCCGTTCCTAAGCTACTCTGCCACTCCAGTGCTATCTGGAACTCTTACTACCCTTCGGGGTCTCTAACGGGGTACCCGTTCCTCGGGGGCCTCTCTGCTTCTTTCAGGTGCTGCTATCAGGAAACCGGTACTCGTTCCTCGAGGGCCCATGTTCCCTGTGTCACTGCCTGTAACTTCTACCTTCTACTTGGAAGAACTATCTACAGTCACCATCTGTGAGTACAGAAACATCTCTCTCTCTACAGTACTGCTTCGCCGGAATCAGGTACTCGCTCTCCCTCTCCCTACTCCCCTGATTTGCTTTGCCCTCAGACCTCAACTCCTCCACCTGCCACTTTCTCTCCCCTTCCACTCTATCTGCTCTCCGAGTTTGGTCTCTTTCTCAATACTGCCCCTCATACAAGCTCCCTCTTTCCCTCTCTCTGTCTCACCTCCCCCCCCCCCTACACACACAGGCTCACTTTCTCTTGTGTACATACACATCCCCTCATACAGGCTCCCTCTCTTTCTCTCTTGCACATGCACATCCCCTCATACAGTCTCCCTCTCTCTCTCTTTCTCTCACATACACACACACCCTCATACAGGCGCCCTCTTTCTCTTGCACATACACCATACAGACTGTCTTTCTCTCTCAGACATACACCCTCACATAGTCTACCTATGTCTCTCTCACATTCCCCTCCACACTGACTCCCTCTCTCGCTAACCCCCCCTACACACAGGTTCGTTTTCTCTCTTACACACACAGGTTCCTCTTCTCTCTCTCTCACATACACAGATCCCTTCACACAGGCTCTTTCTTACATATTCACACACCCTCACTCAGGCTCCCTCTCTTACAAACAGGCACCCTCACATTCACACAATCCCTTTTTCACACATACCAGCTCCCAATCTCTCTCTCACATACACACTCTTTCACAATCTTCTCACCCCGCAGGCTCGCACACACACACACACACACACACACACACACACACACACACAGACCTGTTCCATCTTCGCTGTGAGCGGGTTGGCCTCCGTTTGCGGCACTCCTGGGCCTGCTTCATCTTTGCCACGTGCGGGACTCCTGGGCCTGCTTCATCTTCACTGCGAGCAGGATGGCCTTCGTCTAGAATGGAGGAGTAGCATAGTGGTTAGAGCAGCAGGCTACTACCCAGGGAAACTACAGTTCACATCCTGCTGTTGCTCCTTCTGATCTTGGGCAAATCACTTTACCATCTGTTGCCTCAGGTACAAAATTATATTGTAAGCCATGTGGGGATAGGGAAATACCTATAGTACCTTAATGTAATTTGCTTTGATGTACATTTTGAAGTGCCGTGAAGCGGAATATAAAAATCTAAATAAAATAAATATGGACCTCTGTGTGTGTGTGTGTGTGTGTATATATATAGATGTAGATATAGATATAAATAAATAAAGTCTTTGGGAGAGAGTAGTCTGGTGATCAGCAAGGTAATTTCCTTGCTGAAAGAGCTTGGTTGGGTGGTGAACCTGGCCAAGAGCAGTCTCTGGCCTTCTAAGTCGTTGAATTATCTGGGAGTTTGTTTTGATCAAGGCTGGGCAAGCTTTTTCTACTGGACTCATGGATCCAAAAGTTGATGTCTCAGGTACGTCAGTTAGTGAACACTATCCGCCCAACGGTGTGGAACTAACTACAGGTGCTCTGCTTGGCAGCACCCCTAGAAGTGGTGCCCTGGGCGAGGGCGCATATGCATCCTCTTAAGCGCTCACTGTTGTCTCGTTGGAACCTGCAGTCTCAGGATTATTCAGTTCGGCTCCATTTGCCCGATGGGAAATCTGCTCTCACCTCCACTGATGGTTGCAGGAGGCTCTTCTGAGAGAGGGTTTCCTTGTCCTCCCCGAACTGGTTGGTGCTCATGTCAGATGCGAGTCTCCAGGGTTGGGGAGCTTACTGTCAGGAACTGACGGCACAGGGACATTGTATGGGAGAAGAGGTTCTCTGGAACGTCAATTGCCTGGAAGCTTGGGCGGTCAGGTTGGTGTGCTTGCAGTTCAACCACAAACTACTGGGTCAAGTGGTCCACGTGATGTTGGACAATGCAACGACAGTGGCCTATATCAATCGCCAGGGAGGAACTAAGAGCCAGCAAGTATGGTAGGAAATAGACCAATTTATGGAATGGGCGGAAGGACATCTTTAGATGATCTTGTCCTCTCACATTGCAGGAAAAGACAACATACAAGCAGACTTTCTCAGCAGGGAGAGTCTGGATCCCAGAGAATGGGCGTTGTCCCCCAAGGTGTTTCAGCTGATAGTGGATTGCTGGAGCCTTCCGTCTCGAGATCTGCTGGTGACTTCTCGCAATGCAAAGGTTCCTCGATTCTTCAGTCGCAGGAGAAATCCTTGGTTCCTGGGCATCGATGCTCTCGTACAAGTCTTGCTGGAAGACAAGTTGCTTTATGCCTTTCCTCCGTGACCCTTGCTGGGCAGGGTTATTCGCAGAATTGAAATCTACAGGGGGCTAGTACTCCTGGTGTCTCCAGATTGGCCCAGGCATCCATGGTATGCAGATTTGCGGAGTCTCCTGATGGAGGAAACCCTTCGCCTTCCGCAACACATGGATCTGTTGCAGCAGGGGCTGGTTCTTCACAAGGATCCAGCTTGGTTCTGTCTTACAGTTTAGCCCTTGAGAGGGCTCACCTGTTGAAGCGTGGATATTCTTCTGCAGTGATTGCTACCTTACTCTCGGAAGTTCTCCACTTCTTTAGCATATGTGTGGGTTTGGAGAATGTTTGAGGCCTGGTGTGAGGAGCGAGGCGTTCTTCCTCGTTCGGTTAAGATTCTGCTTATCCTGGATTTTTTGCAGGATAGGTTGAATAAGAGATTGGCCCTTAATTCCTTGAAGGCTCAGGTTGTGGCTCTTACATGTTTCAGAGGCGTGGTAAGTGGTGTCTTCATATCGTCCCATCCTGATGTGGGCCCATTTCTTGAAGGGAGTGAAATACCTTTGGCCTCACTTACAGTTGCTGGTTCCTTTGTGGAGTCTTAACCAGGTGCTGGATTTTTTAGCAGGCCCTGCGTTTTCACTGCACAGTGTTCCTGGTGGCTAAATGTTCTGCGTGTCGCATTTCCAAGTTGCAGGCCTTGTCTTGCTGGGAGCTGTTCCTTTGGGAGACTCCAGAGATGTTACAGTTGTGTACTGTAACATCCTGTTCTTGCTTAAGGTGATCTCAGAGTTTCATTTGAATTAGTCCATGGCTCCTTGCGCTCCTTGGATGTCAAGAGACTTGTCGTGTGGTATCTGGACGTTTCTGAATTTTTTCGAAAGATGGATCGCCTGTTCTCCATTTCGGGAGTAAGCAGGGCACTCTGGCTTTGTAGGTTATGATAGCTCGCTGGATTAAGGAGGTAGTCACGGCTGCATATGTGGATGCTGAAAAATCATTGCCTACTTAGATTAGGGCTCATTCCACTAGAGCTCAGGCAATGTCATGGGTGGAGGTTCGCTAGTTGTTTCTTATCAACATTTGCCAAGCTGTGACGTGGTCTTCCTTACACACCTTTTCCATGTTTTCTCGTCTGGATGTGCAGGCTCAGAAGGGTGCAGTCTTTGCATGTGCTGTGTTGACTGGACTGTGTGCAGCCTCCCACCCTTTTCAGGAGTAGCTTTGGTAAATCCTACTGATGCTGATTCCATCTGTCTACACGGTAGGACTTCTGTGATGATGCCACTACAAGTTAGCAGATGTCACTTACCTGGGTGATCACCTCTTCAGAGGCAAGCTCAGATAAAGGAGCAACATGTGACAGTCCAGTCCTTATCCACAGGATCGGAGTAACAGTCTAGTTTGAGGAGGCCTTTCTATGCTTTTAAAATAATTTCCATAGATGCCCATTCCAGTAATTCATTGGGACAGGATCCTGCCTTTACTTACTTATTTATTTATTTTATTTGCTTTTATATACCGATATTCAGCAATGCCATCACGTCAGTTTACATATAACAATTTTAACTAAAAAATGGATACAATGTAATAAATATAACAAATGAGGGGAAAAAATGGGATATGTATTACAAAATATAATTATCAAATATGTTAAAAATCAATGAAAGATTGGGGTTGAGAAGAGGGAGAAACAAGAGAGGGATGGAAAAGAGTGTTAGTGATTGATAAAATGGAAGGGGGGTGGGAAAAAGGGGAGTAAAGGGGAAGGTATAATTGAAAGTGATAGAGGGGTTATTGATATTAAGACATTGTAAATGCTTTATTGAAAAGCCAAGTTTTTAATTTTTTCTTGAAAGTTTTAGTAGCTTCTTCAAGTCTTATTTCTGTGGGTAACGTATTCCATGAAGCTGGTCCTGCAATGGAAAAAGCACGTCCTCTTGTAAATTGATGGTGTATCATTCTTAGTGAAGAAGTTAAGAGAAGCCCAGTATTTGTTGAACATAGGTTTCTAAGAGAGTCTTTAAAAAGAAGTGTGTCTTTCATCCATTCAGTTTTATTATTATAGAGAGCTTTGTGGATTAGCGTTAGGGTTTTATATATTATCCTGTGAGAGATTGGTAACCAATGAAGTTGTTTAAGAATCAGAGTGATATGTTCTGTTCTTTTGCAGTTGGATAAAGATCTAGCTGCTGCATTTTGTAGAAGCTGTAAAGGTTTTATAGTTGAGATTGGAAGACCTAGGAGAATTGCATTGCAGTAGTCTAGTTTTGAAAAAATTAAGGCTTGCAAAGCTGTTTTATAGTCTTGAAAGTGTAGAAGAGGTTTAATTCTTTTTAAAACTTGAAGTTTAAAGAAACCTTCTTTTATTATATTACTGATATTTTCTTAAAGTTTATTTCATTATCAATTGTAACTCCAAGATCTTTTGTAGTATGGATGAAATCTTTGTTTGTAGTGTAGCTTTCATCTCAAAGTTAGCAACATGAGTGCTGCTGCCTGAAGCAATACAGCAGGTCCAGCCCAAACCTGGATCAAGTTTTTGACCATCTTTCAAAACCAGCCACATTCCTCTCCAGTAGGAGAGTGAATCCAACACTATCTGGAGGAGTAGTGCAAGATCTCAAATGATCATTGAGCTCTCAAGATTGTATAATCTGGATATCACTTGTTTTTGTCGGCTCATCATACTTCCTCACTACTTAGTCTTGAATTGGATCCTGTCTCACTTACCGCAACTCCACCTAGAAGTGCATTCAGCGGACAAAAGAAACCGTTCTGACCAATCAGCATGGCCAGATGTTCTACTTCCGCTACTTCCTTATCCCCAAGAAAACTGGACTGAGATCCACCCTGCATTTAAGAGCCTTAATAAGCATATACTCTGGGAGAGATTCAAAATAATTCGCTCCATATAACTCATCCCTTAAGAAGATAAGAAGATAAGAACATGCCATACTGGGTCAGACCAAGGGTCCATCAAGCCCAGGATCCTGTTTCCAACAGTGGCCAATCCAGGCCATAAGATCCTGGCAAGTACCCCAAAACTAAGTCTATTCCATGTTCCCGTTGCTAGTAATAGCAGTGGCTATTTTCTAAGTCAACTTAATAGCAGGTAATGGACTTCTCCTCCAAGAACTTATCCAATCCTTTTTTAAACACAGCTATACTAACTGCACTAACCACATCCGCTGGCAACAAATTCCAGAGTTTAATTGTGCGTTGAGTGAAAAAGAACTTTCTCTGATTAGTTTTTAAATGTTGCTACACGCAAACTTCATGGAGTGCCTCCTAGTCTTTCTATTATCTGAAAGAGTAAATAACCGATCCACAGAGAAGGGCTACCAAAATGATAAGGGGAATGGAACAACTCCCTTATGAGGAAAGACTAAAGAGGTTAGGACTTTTCAGCTTGGAGAAGAGACGACTGAGGGGGGATATGATAGAGGTGTTTAAAATCATGAGAGGTCTAGAACGGGTAGATGTGAATCGGTTATTTACTCTTTCGGATAGTAGAAAGACTAGGGGGCACTCCATGAAGTTAGCATGGGCACATTTAAAAACTAAATCAGAGAAAGTTCTTTTTTACTCAACGCACAATTAAACTCTGGAATTTGTTGCCAGAGGATGTGGTTAGTGCAGTTAGTATAGCTGTGTTTAAAAAAGGATTGGATAAATTCTTGGAGGAGAAGTCCATTACATGCTATTAAGTTCACTTAGAGAATAGCCACTGCCATTAGCAATGGTAACATGGAATAGACTTAGTTTTTGGGTACTTGCCAGGTTCTTATGGCCTGGATTGGCCACTGTTGGAAACAGGATGCTGGGCTTGATGGACCCTTGGTCTGACCCAGTATGGCATTTTCTTATGTTCTTACCCGTTTTAGACCTCTCTTGATTTTAAACATCGCTATCATATCCCCCCTCAGCTGTCTCTTCTCCAAGCTGAAAAGTCCTAACCTCTTTAGTCTTTCCTCATAAGGGAGCTGTTCCATGCCCCTTATTTTGGTAGCCCTTCTCTGTACCTTCTCCATCACAATTATATCTTTTTTGAGATGCGGCGACCAGAATTGTACACAGTATTCAAGGTGCGGTCTCACTTTGGAGCGATACAGAGGCATTATGACATTTTCCTTCATTCAAAAGGGGGGGTAGTGAATCTAAAGGTCGCTTAAATTCACATATTCATTCTTCCTTCCTATTTTCACTGTTGGCGCTTTATGGGTGACTCTTCTCACTCTATGCACAGAGTACTTTCCTTCATCCTGTTATGTGGCACCGAAGGTCTTCATCAAGTGAAGCTGTAGTGGCAGTGCATCTTCAGGAACAGGGCATCTGGGTCTTCCCTTACCTGGACGACTGGCTTGTGATGACTTATTCCCAGGAAAGCATTTTGAACTCACTGCAGAAGACTATGCAGCTCTTTCAGTCTTTAGGATTCCTAGCGAATTTTGAGAATTCAACTCTAATTTTTCCCCAGAAAATCTGATTCATGAAGCATAGATATATTCTCTGCAAATAAGCTTTCCTACCGTCTGATTGGACAAATACACTCATGTCCTTTGTATACAGACTCTTGAACACAGATCAGTCAATGACCAGGGAAGTACTCGTCATTCTTAGCCACATGGTGGCAACAATTCATGTAGTTTCATTAAACCACCTTCACATATGGCTCCTGCAGTGTGACCTCTGCTTCCAATGGGACCAACTAACTCAACCCTTGACAACCAAAATGGAGGTTTCGCAAGAAATGAAGCTGGAATTTTGTTGGTTGCTAGACCGCTTCATCCTTTAGGAGGGAGCACTACTCCATCTGCTTCCTTGCAAAATATCTTTGGTGATGGATGCCTCCTCAAAATGTTGGGGGCTCACACAGGACCCTTTTGAGCTCAAGGAGCTTGGTCATTCTTAGACAATTTCATATCAACCACCTAGAATTGCAATTGATCAGATACCTGCTAACAACTTTCACTCATCTCCAAGGAAAGACCATTTTTATTCAAACTGTTAACCAAATAGCCATACTGGGCAGCACAGAGTCATGAACTCTTTCTCAGGAGGCGATAAAGATTTGGGAATGGGTAAGCAAAAAGCAAGCTGCCCTGCAAGTGACCTACTTTTCTGGGATCTTCAGCACGTTAGCAGATCATCTGAACAATTTTTCATCCATATGAATGGTCTCTGCAACAATCACTAGCAGACAGAAGTTGAAAAGGCCCTTTATTCTTTAGACTGTAAAAGAGTTTTGACTTACTAAAAAAGAAGAACTCAGCCATATTGTTAGGTCTTGCAATTATTTTATCTCTTACAATCTTAACAGACTGGGCAAAGTAGCTGTCAAACGTACATTGTCCAACTGGCTAGCAGATTGTATCACACACTGCTATTCACTAGCAGGCGTACAGTGACAGAAGTGATCAAGGCTCATCAAATTAGTCATGGCTACATCAGGGCCCATTTGCATGCGGCACCTCTCAAAGACATCTGCAAAGCTGCAGCTTGGTTGTTTGTGCACATCTTTATGTCCCATTATAATATTGACAGTCTTGCAAAGAGTGACAGTAAATTTGGACAAGCAGTTTAGTTACCTATTCTCCCAGTAGTCTACTCTCTCTATGGTAGGGTCCAGGTTGCTTATTTAGTAAACGCTTTGCTGGAAACCTCAGCTTGGAATTACTCACATGTCATTGCTATTTCAGCTCTGCATGTCCACAGAGAAAAAACAAGCTTGTTTACCCTAAATAGTGTTCTCCGTAGACAACAGGATGAATTAGCCATGCTAAATACTTGCCCGCCTTCCTGGATGGTGGACTATGTAGCTGGACTTAGCTGTGTTATCGAGTGAGGGGGCTCATGAGGCAACGCCCACATGGGAATTCCTGCACGTAATCAGTAGAGCAAAAGCTCATAGGAGCTTAGAGAGATGGGTCTATTCAGCACCGTCAGATGACATCACCCACATATTATGGCTAATTCATCCTGCTGTCTATGGAGTTTAAGGTAAGCAAATTTGCTTTCTCTTAGGTCAGAATAGAATGAGCAAAAGATGAAAATAGATGTGACAATGCCCTATTTTGTTTAATCTAGTCAGAGCTGGAGGAACAGGAGTGTTACCTTTTAATAAAAAAAAAGTATCGCCTTGTATATATGGTTTTTATTTGTTAACCTTTGTTTTCATGCATTCAAGTGAACTAACAGCAATCACTCTACTTTAAGAGTTTTCACAATTAGCAGAAAGTTTGGGAAATACTGAAAAAAGAATTATTCAGCGTGACTAATGCTTATTCAGTATGCAGTGTTCCTTCAAAACCTCATGATAGTCCTGAAAAAAATTATTTTTTGAGTGCTATCTAGTATTGTATATTCTGCTAAATTTAGGAAACTTGTTTTTGTTCAGTTTGGTTGGATAGGTATCCTTGGTGCCCACATGGATAAGTGGCATGGGACAGTGATCATAGGGTCTAATGCATCTAAGCAACCTTTCCACTACAGGCCGCATCCCTCCTCCTGTGGTAATGTCTCTAGTTGAGAAGAATGAACCTTGCTCATAAGCCAGGGATGCTGTCTGATCCCAGTCTCTCAGATTTACTGCTAGTGCTTCTCTCTGTTCTTGCGTTGTGCCAAAAAGTTTCCTTCTGGAGTTCAGAAGACGCAGAGGCAATATATCAAGGTGTGCCTAGACGTTCCTTTTAATCAGGCCAGAGGGGCCAATACAAATGGGACTATTTCTGTAGCTTTCTGCCACATTCTCTTGGTCTCTGATTGTATGTTTGATATTTGAATATTTTTTTCCATATGTTGTACAGAGTAGGTCCTCCCCTGCTTCCCATCTTCATGCATGCCTTGAAATGCTAAATCATGATCTGGTGTTACATTATTATGCTGTGAGAAATGAAATCTTGCCTCTATTTATCTTCTGGTATCACAAAGTTACACCATCTGGTACAGGAGAATCAAGCTGCATTATTACCCTCTGTTACTTTTCTAGGAATTATAACTGTTCACCTTACTCTCGGGCCGATACAGTAAAGTCCGCGGGAGATCCCGGTGCGCGCACAGGCCACTCTCCTGTGCGCGCGATTCACTATGCAAATTAGGCCCGGCGGTAAAAACAGGCAAAAGGAGGTGCTACGGACACTAGCGAGTCCCTAGCGCCTTCTTTTGGACCGGAGCGGTGGCTGTCAGCGGGTTGACAGCCGACGCTCAATTTTGCTGGTATCTGTTCTCGAGCCCGCTGACAGCCACGGGTTCGGAAACAGGACACCAGCAAAATTGAGCGTCTGGTTTTCAAGCCGTGGGCCGACTTCAAATTTTTTTTTTTTTTTTTTACTTTTGGTAACTTTCGGGACCTCCGACTTAATATCGCCATGATATTAAGTCGGAGGGTGCACAGAAAAGCAGTTTTTACTGCTTTTCTGTGCACTTTCCCAGTGCCCGAAGAAATTAGCGCCTACCTTTGGATAGGCGCTAATTTCTGAAAGCAAAATGTGCGGCTTGGCTGCGCATTTTGTTTTCTGAATCGCGCGGGAATACCTAATAGGGCCATCAACATGCATTTGCATGTTGCGGGTGCTATTAGGTTCGGGGGGTTGGACGCGCGTTTTCGGCCCCTTACTGAATAAGGGGTAACGCTAGCGCGTCGAAAACGCGCGTCCAATAGAGGGTTAACAGTACTGTATATCGGCCCGTCTGTGGGGAATGTTGTCGAGAGTCCACCCTGGCTATCGTGTGGGAAAGTGATGTTGTTCTAATAGAGAAAAGAATACTGCTGTGAATCAGGGTACGTGCAAAAGAGTATGGTGCAACATCTTCTAAAATATACTTCCTCTAAAATGTTTTGAATAAGGATTTTTTTGTGTGGTTTCCTTACAGACTCCTTTGTGAACAGTCAAGAATGGACGCTGAGTAGATCTGTGCCAGAGCTGAAAGTGGTAAGTGCATTTTCTTATCTTCTATTTAGGGGAGTGTTCAAGGCGAGAGATTCTGGCTACAGAATTGGTAAACTCTGTTAAAGCCAATGTCTATTCTTAGCTTCTAGGAAATTAGATTAGTGAATTGAGGTCAGAGAAGACAGGGTTCAAATCCTATTTATGTATTTATTTAAAATTTCTTGTTAGACAATTTCCCTAGTTCAGATGGACTGTCTGAAGCGATACACAATAACACATGCATAATAATCTATCACAAAAATTTTGTAAAAATCCAAATCAGCTAAAATAAAACATATGATGCTCCCGGGTAAGTTACTTCATCCTCCATATACTAAGCATTTCTCCTATAGAGACAGAATGGGAGACTCTTTAAATTGTAACCCCTCCTTTGCACCTGATTGTAACTTGCCCTGAGCAGAGTCATTAAATACAAATCTAATACATCTCGTCAGATATTTGTAAAATGTCTCTCTGCACATTCATTATACTCATTCTAATAGAAGCCATGCAATTCTAAATGTCTCACCTGCTCTTCCCTATCTACTCATCAGTTTCCCCAGACTCTCCTGCCTGCTCACCTAATAAATTCCCTCGTAAGGCTTTCTGTGCCAAGCATGCTTCATCCCACTTGGGGGAGGGGGGGGGGGGGGGATGTGTTCTGGCTCACCATCTCTGCAGCAGTCTCCTATTTGACATTCAAAATTATTACTCTGTGTACTCCATTCAAAACGTATTTCTGTAATTTAACTAATGTCCTCTACTCCCTGAATGTTGTAGCATGTCTTTTGTTCTTCTGTATACAATGTCTTTCTGAGGAACGGATTGCCTCAGCCTCCCACTTTAATTCGACTTCTGTGACAAGTTGGAGCTGTGTACACAAGTAGGGCAGTTCCCCAGGAAGCCACTCGCCTACATGCTTACACATACAACATCTAGCGAGAGTGGAGTGAACTTTAGACTAGGAATATATTTTGTATATATATATATATTGTTCTCCAAGGACATGATGAATGAGCGAATTCTTACAAGTTGAGTCTCGGCTGGTGCCACCAACTTCACAGCTTCTAGAGCTTTCAGAGCTCTACTGAGCATGTGCAAGCTCATTGTGCGGGGACTCTCGCTATTACGTTCTTATCTGTGGAGCTGGACATTTCACTCTGAGATAAAACATTTTTTTAAAATTTTGCCTCTATAGTTCTTTTAAGATTTTCTACATGGGACTCATTTTTTCAAAAATTCTTTTCTCCTCCATATCTCACTAGGAAGATTTTATGTTTTATTTTTTGTTTTGTTTTCTTTATTTTTGTCCATGACTGCACTGGTATTGGTGCATTAGTTGGGTTATTTTTCCTTTCTTAATCGAGTTCTGATTTTGCATTGGCTAGTTTTGGACTGATGGCCACCAAACTCAATGTCCAGTTGTCCCAAGTACAGCTGCATCATGTCGGCCAAAGATCAACATGATCGTTGTCTGCTGTGTGTTCGGGCACCACAGTGACCTCTGGGGATACTGCACAAGTGGGAAGATGACTCATCAAACTCACTTAGAGCTCATAGAAAAGCTCTTTGGTTGGATATGTCTGTGCCATCAGCATCGGAGACATTGAAGAAATCAGGTGCTCATAGAAATCAGGTGCTCATAGAAAAGCTCTTTGGTTGGATATGTCTGTGCCATCAGCATCGGAGACATTGAAGAAATCAGGTGCTCCAGCAGTTGGTAGTGAGACGGCTTTGTCCTTCATAGCCTCAAGCATTAATAAAGAATGGGAGACAGTGCACTGTTCAGTTCCTCCCATCTTATGAAAGGGACGGGGTCTACTTCATTGGTAACTGCATTGAGGGATACTGATGCAGAGCACTGATTGAAGGCAAAGAAACACTGATATTGGTCCAATAGAAACATAGGCCATATGGTCGTTTTCTGCCATTATGTGTCTTTCAAAGTCTGTACATGTACACCTACTGTACAGCTTTACAAGCTTTACCACCCCTTCAGAGATCCTCTGTTTAGCCTATACTTTATTTATTGTTTTATCCATCCATCTTGTGATTTATTCATACAGTCTTATAGTTTGCAACTTCCATAAAACATGTCCAGTGCGATTCCATAAAATACAAAGATAAAACAGTATACAAAATAAAATGACATTCTCTAACTTCAAAGGGAGAGGCAGTTCCATGCATCTACTGCAATCTCTGTGAAGAAATATTTTCTTACATTACTCCTCAGTCGATCCCCTTTTACCCGCATCCCATGACCCCTGGTTTGCGTCTCCTTTCCATTGAAAGAGGCTTGCCTCCTGTGCATGGAAATCTTTGAGGTATTTACATGTCTATCATAGCTCTCCTATCCTGCTTTTTAGAGTATACATGTTTAGATCTTTAAGTCTGTCCCCATATGCTTTAGAACAGTGGTTCTCAACCTTTTTTCCATCAGGACACACCTGAGAGATGATGCTCACATGCGTGACACACTGAACACGTGACCGTCATGGGATTGAATGTAAGCATATGCTGTGCATCCACAGGAATCCCCCACTTCCTAACAATGGGTGCAGAGCAGAACTAAGATATTTCCCTGTACAACTCACCCTACAAAAATGATTCTGATTCTGGTATCATCTTAATAACAGCATCACAAACTCCCTCTACTACCAGGTGCATTGTAAAATAATACAAACAAACCCCGCTCTATACACATTTATCAAACCGGGCATACTTCACAGCACTAACTCCAAGAAATGAAAAAGCAGTAGCCCTATCCATGAAAAGTGCAATATAATATTGAGAATATACAACAAATAAGGCTGATACAAACCTCTAGTAAAGTACCTCATCTCAGTCACATACACACACAACACAGACAGACCTGCCTTCACCAAATATAGAATAAAAGAGCACAACTTACAAGGACTACTTTTCCTTTTATTGGAACTTTTCTGTTTTTATGCAGCAACTTGTGTAACATCTTGAGCAGCTTCTGCAGTTTGTCAGCTGGCAATCTGGAAATCATGCTGTCCAAATCCAACTCTTATATCTAGGAAATGGTCCTTCGGTGTTCTCATGTGCTAAAGATATGCTGAAGTCTCCAGCCACAGTTTGTATTCTTGGATTAATCAGTCATTAGAATCAGATTCTGCAGGCCCTATGAATAGGAAGTCATCAAGGTAATGTGATGATATTCAGGCCAGCCCTCTGCATCATGAACCAGCACAAAAAGGAACTTCACAGTTTGATATATGCACAAGACACAGAGCACCCCAACAGCTTGTACGTGTCAAAATAATATTGGTCACGGAATTTACACTTTTGGATAATAGAAGGTCTAGGGGGCACTCCATGAAGTTAGCAAGTAGCACATTTAAGACTAATCGGAGAAAATTCTTTTTCACTCAACGCACAATAAAGCTCTGGAATTTGTTGCCAGAGGATGTGGTTAGTGCAGTTAGTGTAGCAGGGTACAAAAAAGGTTTGGATAGGTTCTTGGAGGATAAGTCCATTAACAGCTATTAATCAAGTTTACTTAGGGAATAGCCACTAATATTAATTGCATCAGTAGCATGGTGTTTGGGTAATTGCACCTGGTAGCATTGGTGTTTGGGTAATTGCCAGGTTCTTGTGGCCTGATTTGGCCACTGTTGGAATCAGGATGCTGGGCTTGATGGACCTTTGATCTGACCCAGTATGGCAATTTCTTATGTTCTTATGTAATTTAGGAATCCTGCCGGGTACCTGTGACCTGGATTGGCCACTGTTGGAATCAGGATGCTGGGCTTGATAGACCCTTGGTCTGACCCAGCATGGCATGTTCTTATGTTCTTAATTTAAAGCCCAACAAAGGAAAACTGTATGGGTGGATACCAATTTTTGCCATTAAGGCAGCCTCACCACACTCCCACAATAAGGCTATTGGACTGTGCAGTCCTCTAGCAACAGGTGATCATTCATCAAGGCCCCGGGGGGGAGATAGATTCTGAATTAGCCGAAATTTGCCTGGCTCTTTTTTTGGGACCACTGCCAGGGAAGACAAGACCATTTGGGTTAAATTACCAGGATGAGGACTATCCAATGTAACTGCTGTGGAGCCTTTATTTTGAGGGAAAGCATCTGGAAACTTAGAGCATGCCCAATTTGTGCACAACTCTCTTCCCTGAAAAAGGAGTTGACTGACATTAAAAATCAATTAGCTTCAATTAAAAATAATACACCCACATTGCATTACTCAGAATATAATTCCCCAATATCACAGAAAAACCAGGAGTCAAGAAAAGGAAATTCATTAGGCTCAGGAAGGACCCACAGTCACCCATTCTTGACAGAAGAGCAGTCAACAGGTATACCCCCCCACTCAAACAGGTCATTAAGAAACTCTTTAAAATCCAGGAATACAGTGGGCTCTGGTAGAATTAGACCTGTGATGAGGAGACACACCATG
Source organism: Rhinatrema bivittatum (assembly GCF_901001135.1). Lineage (NCBI taxonomy): Eukaryota > Metazoa > Chordata > Amphibia > Gymnophiona > Rhinatrematidae > Rhinatrema > Rhinatrema bivittatum. The sequence goes on from NC_042616.1 coordinate 789,941, forward strand.
TACCAAATGCAAAAAGAACAAGCCTTCTCTATATTAAAAACTGAAGAAGTTCATGAGAAAAACATTGAAGTGTTACCAGAAAAGAGGGAAAAAACACAATGCATGCAGTATTTCAGGATCCATAACCAAAAGAAAAATCTAATTGAGAGGAATAACTCTGTCAACAGTGGCACAACTACAAAAAGAAGAGTGAAGTGAATAACAAATCTCAACTAATATCTTATAAGGAGTCCAGGAAATGCAATAACCTTAAAGAGAGTACCTGGAAGGTAATGACCACAAATGCTCATAGTTTGGGAAATAAAATCCCAGATCTGCAGGCCCTAATGGCTGAGGCAGAATTAGACATTGTTGCTATAACAGAAACATGGTTCACAGAATCTCATGAATGGGATACAACAATACCAGGCTACAACTTGTTAAGGAAGGACAGAAAGGATAGAAAAGGGGGAGGTGTGGCTCTTTATGTCAGACAAAACATCCAAGCAACTGAGCTACAAGGAAGTTGGGGTAAGGAAGAAGCTCTATGGCTCGACCTAAAAAAAGATGACGGAGCATCCATTTATATTGGAGTGGTTTACAGGCCTCCAAACCAAAAGGAAGAGCTGGACAGAGAGCTGGTTGAAGACATCCATAAGATAGGTAAGAAGGGAGAAGTGGTGATCGTAGGTGACTTTAATATGCCAGATGTAGACTGGAAAATCCCATCTGCAGAAACTAAAAATAGTAGAGCGATAGTGGATGCCATGCAAGTATCTTTGTTCAAACAAATGGTGTTGGAACCCACGAGAGAAGGAGCTATACTCGACTTAGTGCTCACTAATGCAGATAATGTCTCAGATGTCCAGGTGGGAGCCCACCTCAGCAGCAGTGACCATCAAACGGTATGGTTTAATATCAATAAAAGAATAGGGAAAAGAACCACAAAGACCCGAGTTTTACAGTTCAAAAACACAGACTTTGAGGAAATGGGTAAGTACCTGGAGGAAGAACTAAAAGGATGGGGAGAACGAGAGAGATGTGGATCAGCAGTGGACCAATCTAAAAGGAGCAATCACCAAGGCAACTGCTCTATATGTTAGAAATGTAAAGAAAAGCAAAAGGAAACTGAAACCTATCTGGTTCTCAAAGGAGGTGGCTGACAAAATTAAAGCTAAAAGAACAGCATTCAAGATATATAAAAGATCCCAAAGGGAGGAGCACAAAGAAGCATATTTGAATCAACTGAGGGAGACAAAGAAATTAATTAAGTTGGCAAAAAGTCAAGCGGAAGAGAGGATTGCCAAGGAGATAAAAAATGGTGACAAAACATTTTTCAGATACATCAGCGAAAAGAGAAAGGTCCAAAGTGGTATAGCAAAATTGAAAGGTGGTAATGATCAATGTGTGGAGAGTGACGAAGAAATGGCAGAAATATTAAACGAATACTTCAGCTCTGTGTTCACTAAAGAAGACCCTGGAGAAGGACCATCTCTACACAACAAGAAACTGGAGGGAAGTGGAATAGATGAAAATCCTTTCACAGTAGAAAATGTGTGGGAAGAGCTAAAGAACCTGAAAGTGGACAAAGCCATGGGGCCTGATGGTATCCATCCAAGGATATTGAGGGAGCTCAGAGATGTTCTGGCGGCTCCACTGTGTGACCTGTTCAATAGATCCCTAGAAACGGGAGTGGTGCCGAGTGATTGGAGAAGAGCGGTGGTGGTCCCGCTTCACAAGAGTGGCAACAGGGAGGAGGCTGGAAACTACAGACCAGTTAGCCTCACTTCGGTGGTGGGAAAAGTAATGGAGTCACTGCTGAAAGAGAGACTAGTGAACAATCTACAGTCCGGAGAATCGATGGACCAGAGGCAACATGGTTTCACCAGGGGAAGATCCTGTCAGACAAATCTGATTGACTTTTTTGACTGGGTAACCAAGGAATTGGATCAAGGAAGAGCACTCGATATCATATACTTGGATTTCAGCAAAGCTTTTGATACGGTTCCGCACAGGAGACTGGTGAATAAAACGAGAAGCTTGGGAGTGAGTGCCAATGTGGTGACCTGGATTGCAAATTGGTTGACGGACAGAAGACAATGTGTGATGGTAAATGGAACCTTCTCTGAGGAGAGAGCGGTTATAAGTGGTGTACCGCAAGGATCGGTGTTGGGACCGGTCCTGTTCAATATCTTTGTGAGCGACATTGCGGACGGGATTGAAGGTAAGGTTTGTCTTTTTGCGGATGACACTAAGATCTGCAACAGAGTGGACACGCCGGAAGGAGTGGAGAGAATGAGACAGGATCTAAGGAAACTGGAAGAGTGGTCGAAGACATGGCAGCTGAGATTCAATGCAAAGAAATGCAAAGTCATGCATATGGGGAGTGGAAATCCGAATGAAATGTATTCGATGGGGGGGGGAAGGCTGATGTGCACGGAGCAGGAGAGGGACCTTGGGGTGATAGTATCTAATGATATGAAGTCTGCGAAACAATGCGACAAGGCTATAGCAAAAGCCAGAAGAATGCTGGGCTGCATAGAGAGAGGAATATCGAGTAAGAAAAGGGAAGTGATTATTCCCCTGTACAGGTCCTTGGTGAGGCCTCACCTGGAGTACTGTGTTCAGTTCTGGAGACCGTATCTTCAAAAAGACAAAGACAAGATGGAAGCGGTACAGAGAAGGGCGACCAGGAAGGTGGAGGATCTTCATCAGATGACGTACGAGGAGAGATTGAAGAATCTAAATATGTACACCCTGGAGGAGAGGAGGAGCAGAGGTGATATGATACAGACTTTCAGATACTTGAAAGGTTTTAATGATCCAAAGACAACGACAAACCTTTTCCGTAGGAAGAAAATCAGCAGAACCAGGGGTCACGATTTGAAGCTCCAGGGAGGAAGATTCAGAACCAATGTCAGGAAGTATTTCTTCACGGAGAGGGTGGTGGATGCCTGGAATGCCCTTCCGGAGGAAGTGGTGAAGACCAGAACTGTGAGGGACTTCAAAGGGGCGTGGGATAAACACTGTGGATCCATAAAGTCAAGAGACCGCCAATGTAGAGTGGGTGGCTCACCAGAAAGATGGCTACTGCCCGGAGACAATACCCTTATTAAATAAACATACAGATGCTTACTGTGACTCCAACATCGCTCTAAGCTTCAACGGCAAGAGGAAATGTGGAAAAAAGGATTTGCTATCACAAAGAGGGGAGTAGCTGGCTTGTTACGGCGGTTACTACCCCAAACCAAATAAGCCTAATACTTCACTTTCCAAGCATATACAGCATAGTTCTCTGCTTCAACGGCAGGGGAGAAGAAAAGAGGGTTCGCACTCACAAAGCGGGGAGTAGCTGGCTTATTACGGCGGTTACTACCCCAAACCAAATGTGCCTGATACTTCGCTTTCGATGCATATCCAGCATGGCTCTCTGCTTCATGGCATGGGAGAGGCTGATACATCAAGCATTTCCAGCATAGCTCTCTGCTTCAACAGCAGGGGAATAAGAAAAGCTGAGGCTTCACGCATATCCAGAATAGCTTCAACTGCAGGGGAGAAGAAAAAAAAAAAAAAAAAAAGGATTCGCACTCACAAAGCAGGGAGTAGCTGGCTTGTTACGGCGGTTACTACCCTAAACCAAAAGGGCCTGATACTTCACTTTCAATGCATAACCAGCATGGCTCTCCGCTTCAACGGCAGGAGAGAAGAAAAACAACCAATAGGGGCTGTATGACATAGTCTGGGTAAAGGGAATAAACATGGGTGTAGCTTGCTTATTGCAGCAGTTACTACCCCTACTACCCCTAACTAATCAAGCTAGGTATTTCACTTGGATGCAGCTCCATCACTGCTCTCTACATTAATGGTGGGGGTGGAAGGGAAATAGAACCAAGAGTTAAGAGAAAATGATAAGTATGAGAGAAAAAAATGTGTGAAGCTTGCTGGGCAGACTGGATGGGCCGTTTGGTCTTCTTCTGCCGTCATTTCTATGTTTCTATGTTTCTATGGGAATGGGCCTGCCCTCTGACCTAGTGCCAATTCTGTGTCTACTTTTTGTTGAAAGATGCATGTCGAAAGGTGAAAGGAGCATTGTCTATAGTGGTGCCATCCATGAAAAGGCATTATGAGTCCCTTGCAATAGCCTTGCTTTATGTGGAAGGCCTCCCCATGCAGTCCAGCCATGCAGACATTGCAGCATGGTTTATGGTCGATGGAGCTTTAAGAAAAATGGAGGATTTATTTGTATCTTGTAGAACTCCCTTCAGCAGCAGGCTTACTTGTGCATTTGGTTACTGGGTATGAAGCAGAACAAGTTGATCAGACATATTTGAACTTAAGAGTCCCGAAATGTGCAAGAGGATTTGTTTTAATGACCTCAGACATTAGTAAGGGCTTTCACTGATCTGGAGACCTGTGCCGTCGCATGAGAAAACCTCTGTGACGATCTGTTGTGAATGCCGGCATCATTTGTTTCTTGGTCATTTACTTAAGCCAGAGGCTGACAACCTGCATTTCCCAGAGCATAAAATGATTATCTTCCATCTTGTCTCTGAAACGTTTGTTGTAATTCAACCGAGCCCATCTGTCATAAACTTTGTAGGCCTCCAAGATGGTATTGGTGTAACTTAGCATAAGACTGTATTGTGAAAGGCCCTCTTGCCCAATGACGCTCATCATCCTTAGAAGCACTCAGGTCCAGTTGATTGTTTCTTGGTACTCTCTTATCCGCGCTGCCTGTCTGATTGTTGGTTTTTCCTTCTACCTATCTCCCCGTTTTCACCTCCCTTCCCAGATCCTGATTATGTCTTTGTATGTGCACCTCCTGATTTTCTTGCATAATGCCTTGGGCACTCTCTCCTAGAGTTGGTGAGGGCTGGGGGTCCCCTGATGCCTCCACGGCCTCTTCTATGGGCCACGGAGTGTTACCGTCTGAGGAACTCTCAGGCTCCGATATATCCATAAAATTTTCAGAACTGAAGCTACTCTTGCGCTTTTGTCTTGGTTTTCCCTTAAATTTACTCACCTGCACTGCCACCTTTTTGCTAGTGGATTGTGCATTATTACCTGTGTGCCCCGCATCTTACCCCTTGCAACTCCATTGCTCTTCTCTGTCGTGTTGTGTCCAGTGTTAGGTCTGACTGGCAGGTCCGGACAAACTTTGATACGAGTGTGATGAGTGTTTTTTTGGGGGGGGGGTGTCTTGTTCATTGCAATCTTGGGTTATATGTCGCTGTCACAGTAACCCTGGTGTTATCATCGTTGTGTGCATTAACAGTGCTTGAACTGACTTGTGGCTAAGAGGTCTGTAAAGGCCAATATCCCCAAGGGTAATGTGAACTAGGGGATGTCATCTGCTGAGTTCACCCATTGTGGAACCGGGCCACGAGGATGGATGACCAGGCCCCAATCGCTGGCTGGAAATAGGGGGCCATGTAACCCGTGCAGCCAGGAAACGCTATCAAAGACTGGGGCCCGCATGTGGCTCCACACATGGATAAGGCCATGTGGGAGCACTTGGAATGGATGATCCCACTTAGCTTACCTTTGTGCTGTTCCTGGCTCCTATGGCTACCATAATCTGTCCTGATGTCTGTGGAAGTGGGTACCTGTCTGCTAAAATCTCATTTATCCACAGATAATTTGCTGACACCCTGAAGCCATGTGGCTGTGCATACCTAGGAGGTCCCTGCTGTAGGGTCTGCACTGGAATTTCTGAGCTGTGTGTGGGCCCAAAGTCCTGCTATGGCATCATGGCCATTCTGACTTGATTTTCCTGCTGGACTGCGTAATGTCTCCCATGCTTAAAGTGGGACATTGCTGCGCCTGACATCCCCGTCCTCGCGTGCTCTAGGCCCCCCTCGTTTCTTTTTTCTGCTGGTATCTAGGGACACTCTGGTATGTAACCCTGGAACAAAGATTGAATTTATATATTTATCTGTCTATTTATTTTTTTTTTTTGCTTTTCTTATAATCTGCAGTCTTCACGGTATGTTTGATGCGGAGTACATTGTCACATACATTTTAATTTGTCAAACTTGTCACATTAAGGTAACTTACATAAAATGCATTCAGATATACAATATAATACATCTAATTAAAAGCAAGTGAAAATAAAAGGTTTTAACATGCTTTCTAAAAATGTTACTAGCTTTATTGCACTGAATATCTGCTTGGTAGTGCATTCCACATAGGAGCCAAATGAGTAAAGGTCTTCCCATTTGGGTAAAAGACACTCATAGTTCTCCCAAGACAAGCAGGATGGTAGTCCTCACATAAGGGTGACATCATCAGGATGGAGCCCAATCACGGAACACTTTTGTCAAAGTTTCTAGAACTTTGACTGGCACACTGAGCATGCCCAGCATGCCACTAAAGTGAAAAAACAAAAACAAGACCTATGTCTTGGAAAGGATTTTATTCAAATAGTATGGAACACACCTGACTCTGGCCAAAGTTTCGCCTTATGGCTGCGTCAGGGGCTCTACAAAAAAATACATTGAAAATAAAGTTTAAAGTAAAACAACCCAACAAAAATAATAATTAATAAAGAATATAATAAATGAAAAAGCAAGTTTGCTTTACCGTAAGCAGTGTTTCCGTAGATAGCAGGATGAATTAGCCATGCTGTCATGGGATCTATCAATCAGGTCCAGGAGGTGGAGCTTTACCAAGCAGAGATTTAGATTTTAGCTCTCTGCGGCTGCGCGTGTGTTCCCACGCAGGAAAGTAACAGATTCTCCTCAGCTTATTTATTTATTTATTTATTTAAGGTTTTTTTATACCGGCATTCATGAAGCGCTCACATCATGTCGGTTTACATAAAAAACAGGGGTGCAATGAATACAACAAAGAACATAGATAAACGTGATGAAGAGATGCAGTTACAATTAACAAGGACTATTGAACTGGGGTGGAGGAAATAAAGAGAGATAGAAGAAGTTAATTATATACAAGTATACAATATATACATTATACAATATATATAGCTGCTGTGTAGGATATTTTGCTGGCGAGGCGTGTTAATTGGAGTTCGGGAAAGCTTGCTTAAACAGCCATGTCTTGAGTCTTTTCCTAAAGGTTAGGAGGCATGGCTCATTTCTGAGATCTGGGGGGATGGAGTTCCATAAAGGTGGGCCTGCTGTGGAGAAGGCTCGATCTCTTAAGGTGCTGTGAATGGTGGTTTTAGTAGGGGGAACATGGAGGGATCCTCTGTATGCTTCTCTGGTAGGTCTTGTGGATTTGTGTACGCGGAGGGGAATTTGTAGGTCGATTGTGGTATGTTGGTGAATAATTTTGTATATCAAGGTGATGGATTTGTAGATAACTCTGAATTGAATAGGTAACCAGTGAAGGTCTTTTAGAACTGGGGAGATATGTTCTCTTTTCCTGGTGTTTGTTAGTAGACGGGCTGCTGCGTTTTGTACCATTTGGAGCGGTTTGGTGTATGAGGAAGGGAGACCAAGTAAGGTAGAGTTGCAGTAGTCTAACTTAGAGAAAATAATAGCTTGGAGGATGGTTCTGAAGTCTTTGGCATGGAAGAGGGGTCTTATCCTTTTAAAACTTGAAGTTTGTAGAAGCAGTCTTTGGTTGATCTATTGGTGGAGGCTTTGAAGTTCAGCTTATTGTCGATTATCACACCTAGATCTCTCACTTGAGTGGTTTGTGGGTTGGTTGGAAGAGAGGCGGTGAGATTGCTGTTCTCAGGAGTTATGAGTAATATTTCAGTTTTGGATGAGTTTAGTACTAGATTTAGGCTATTGAGGAGGCGTTTGATTTCTAGGTGACAGGACTCCCAGTAGTCGAGGGTTTTTGAGTATGATTCTTTGATGGGGATCAGGATCTGGATATCGTCTGCATAGAGAAAGTGTTTTAAGTTGAGGTTAGTGAGGAGTTGGCAAAGTGGTAGAAGGTAAATATTGAAGAGAGTAGGGGATAAAGAGGAGCCTTGTGGGACTCCAATGGATGAGTCGTGGCATGATGATTCTTTGTTCTGGATTTTGACCTTATAACCTCTGTTGATGAGAAACGATTTGAACCAGGAGAGAGCAGAGCCAGAAATTCCTATTGCAGCTAACTGGTTGATGAGGATGGAGTGATTGACTGTATCAAATGCTGCCGAAAGGTCCAGAAGGACCAATAGAAAAGGTTGACCTTTGTCGAGACCTAGGATGAGGAGGTCAGTAAGGGAGGTAAGGAGGGATTCTGTGCCTAGATTTTTGCGGAATCCATGTTGCGAGGCGGATAGAAGTTTGTTATCTTCAATATAGTCCGATAGTTGAGAGTTCACAAGCCTTTCCATAATCTTAGCGATGAAGGGAAGATTGGCTATTGGGCGGTAATTGTTGGGGTCTTTTGGTTCCAAATTCGGTTTTTTTAGGAGTGGTTTGAGTGAGGCCTGTTTGAGGTCTTCTGGGAAGGAACCGTGGGAGAGAGAACAGTTGATGTCCGCCAGTGTTTTGGAGATGGTGTCTGGGATTGAGAGGAGAAGTTTGGTGGGGATATGGTCCGCCGGGTGCGAGCATGGTTTCATTCTTTTAAGAATGATTTGAATTTCAGAGGCGGAGGAGGGTTCGAAAGATTCGAGGTGAATATTTTTGATGGGAGGCTGTAGAGTCGATGGTAGAGGGGCGATCTTGGAGGGTAGTTGAGTAAGAAGATTCATGATTTTGTTTTGAAAAAAGAGAGCGAGTTCTTCTGCTTTAGATTGAGCTTGAGTACTGGGGTATTCTGGGGAGGGGACTTGAGTGAGGCTGGATACATAGGCGAATAGAGTTTTAGTGTCAAAGACCATGTTGTGTATTTTGGGCGCATAAAAATCCCTTTTTGACTTAGAGGTGGAGGTCTTGTACAGGTGTAGCGTGAGTTTGTAGGCAGAGAGTGTGCTGGCGCTTGGAGATTTCCGCCAGTTAGCTTCCTCCTGTCTTCAATTTTGTTTGAGCCTTCTAAGTTCGTTGGTGAACCAGGGTTGTTTTTTGGAGGCATTCGGGTGGGATTTTTTTATTGTTAGAGGACAGAGTTTGTTGGCTATGGATTCTGTGATTGCATTCCAGGAGCGGAGAGCAGTGTTGGGGTCTGTGAGGTCTATAGCTGGAAGGTGTTGGACCAAATGAATGTTGAGGTCTTCAGGGGGGCAAGATCTCCTGTAGGGAAAGGAAGGTGAAGGTGTATGAGGGGCACTGGTTTGTTCCAGCAAGAATGAGGTAGAGATCAAGGAGGGGTCCGACCAGGGTACCTTCATATTTTTTCGGAAGGGAGGGCAATTTTATGCCTTTGTTGATAAAGATCAGGTCCAGCGTATGACCTGCTTTATGTGTAGGATTGTTGACTATTTGAGTAAAGCCCATCGCTGAGAAGGCTAGGAGAAGTGTTTGGCAGCTGGGAGAGAGAGAAGGATAGTCTATGTGCAGATTAAAGTCTCCTAATATTATTGCTGGGGGGTCCAGGTTGAGGAGTGTTGTGGTTATTACGATGATGGGGGAGGCATCATTTTCTATGAGGCCCGGGAGGGCATAGACGAGTAGAATTTGAAGTTGGTGTGATGTGAAGAAGCCAATTTCGAGTTTAGTATCGGAATGGATCGAGTGGTGCGAGAACCTGAGGTCTTTTTTAGTTGCTAGGAGTATTCCCCCTCCCCTCTTTTTCAGTCTAGGAAGGGAGAAAATGTCATAGGTTAGAGTCGGTAACTGGTTTACTATTGCAGTGTCTGAGGGTTTCAGCCAGGTTTCAGTTATTGCGCAAATATCCGGCTTAGCGTCGGTGAGATAGTCATTGAGGATTAGGGATTTCTTGGTCAGTGATTGCGCATTGAATAAAGATAGGGTAAATAGGGTGAGGCCTAGGAGTTGGGTTATCGGAGCAACTAAGATTGGTGTAAGTGTTTTTAGGTTGCGGTAGTGTGCTTGTCTGGTTGGAATTCTTTTCTGTGATAAGCAGTGATGTAGAATTGGGATTGGGAAGGCTGGATGCATTTTAGATGCTTGAGCTACTTTAGATGTTGGAGTTGTTTGAGCGGGTGCTGGAGTCGTCTGAGTCTGGAGTTGTTTGAGCGGGTGCTGGAGTCGTCTGAGTCTGGAGTTGTTTGAGCGGGTGCTGGAGTTATCTGAGTCTGGAGTTGTTTAAGCGGGTGCTGGAGTCGTCTGAGTCGTAGGCCGAGATTAAGCTGAGTGCTATTGGCAGCAGGAGGTTTGTTGGATGTTGCAGTAAGTGGCCGGGAAGTAGCACGTAGAAGCCGGGATCAGTCTTAAGGAGAGAGGTTGCAGGGTAACAGTCGGATGAGGAGGAGTTTGTGATTAAGCTGTAGTGTAGTTGAAAGGACAGTGACTGCCAGGGAGGAGGGTGGGTCAGCATGGCTAATTCATCCTGCTATCTACGGAAACACCGCTTACAGTAAGCAAACTTGCTTTTTCCTGTCGATAGCAGGGCTGAATTAGCCATAAGAACATAAGAAAATGCCATACTGGGTCAGACCAAGGGTCCATCAAGCCCTGCATCCTGTCTCCAACAGTGGCCAATCCAGGCCATAAGAACCTGGCAAGTACCCAAAAACTAAGTCTATTCCATGTTACCATTGCTAATGGCAGTGGCTATTCTCTAAGTGAACTTAATAGCAGGTAATGGACTTCTCCTCCAAGAACTTATCCAATCCTTTTTTAAACACAGCTATACTAACTGCACTAACCACATCCTCTGGCAACAAATTCCAGAGTTTAATTGTGCGTTGAGTAAAAAAGAACTTTCTCCGATTAGTTTTAAATGTGCCCCATGCTAACTTCATGGAGTGCCCCCTAGTCTTTCTACTATCCGAAAGAGTAAATAACCGATTCACATCTACCTGTTCTAGACCTCTCATGATTTTAAACACCTCTATCATATCCCCCCTCAGTCGTCTCTTCTCCAAGCTGAAAAGTCCTAACCTCTTTAGTCTTTCCTCGTAGGGAAGTTGTTCCATTCCCCTTATCATTTTGGTAGCCCTTCTCTGCACCTTCTCCATCGCAATTATATCTTTTTTGAGATGCAGCGACCAGAATTGTACACAGTATTCAAGGTGCGGTCTCACCATGGAGCGATACAGAGGCATTATGACATTTTCTGTTTTATTCACCATTCCCTTTCTAATAATTCCCAACATTCTGTTTGCTTTTTTTGACTACTGCAGCACACTGTACCGACTATTTCAATGTGTTATCCACTATGACACCTAGATCTTTCTTGGGTTGTAGCACCTAATATGGAACTCAACATTGTGTAATTATAGCATGGGTTATTTTTCCCTATATGCATCACCTTGCACTTATCCACATTAAATTTCATCTGCCATTTGGATGCCCAATTTTCCAGTCTCACAAGGTCTTCCTGCAATTTATCATAGTCTGCTTGTGATTTAACTACTCTGAACAATTTTGTGTCATCTGCAAATTTGATTATCTCGCTTGTCGTATTTCTTTCCAGATCATTTACAAATATATTGAAAAGTAAGGGTCCCAATACAGATCCCTGAGGCACTCCACTGTCCACTCCCTTCCACTGAGAAAATTGCCCATTTAATCCTACTCTCTGTTTCCTGTCTTTTAGCCAGTTTGCAATCCACGAAAGGACATCGCCACCTATCCCATGACTTTTTACTTTTCCTAGAAGCCTCTCATGAGGAACTTTGTCAACGCCTTCTGAAAATCCAAGTATACTATATCTACTGGTTCACCTTTATCCACATGTTTATTAACTCCTTCAAAAAAGTGAAGCAGATTTGTGAGGCAAGACTTGCCCTGGGTAAAGCCATGCTGACTTTGTTCCATTAAACCATGTCTTTCTATATGTTCTGTGATTTTGATGTTTAGAACACTTTCCACTATTTTTCCTGGCACTGAAGTCAGGCTAACCGGTCTGTAGTTTCCCGGATCGCCCCTGGAGCCCTTTTTAAATATTGGGGTTACATTTGCTATCCTCCAGTCTTCAGGTACAATGGATGATTTTAATGATAAGTTACAAATTTTTACTAATAGGTCTGAAATTTCATTTTTTAGTTCCTTTAGAACTCTGGGGTGTATACCACCCGGTCCAGGTGATTTACTACTCTTCAGTTTGTCAATCAGGCCTACCACATCTTCTAGGTTCACCGTGATTTGATTCAGTCCATCTGAATCATTACCCATGAAAACCTTCTCCATTACGGGTACCTCCCCAACATCCTCTTCAGTAAACACCGAAGCAAAGAAATCATTTAATCTTTCCTCGATGGCCTTATCTTCTCTAAGTGCCCCTTTAACCCCTCGATCATCTAACGGTCCAACTGACCCCCTCACAGGCTTTCTGCTTCGGATATATTTAAAAAAGTTTTTACTGTGAGTTTTTGCCTCTACAGCCAACTTCTTTTCAAATTTTCTCTTAGCCTGTCTTATCAATGTCTTACATTTAACTTGCCTTCCCCCTCTCTTCCTCTCTTCGTACCCCCAGACTTCTCCCTTTCCTCCTGCATTAATTCCCGCTATCCTGTATCAAGCTTACCCTTCCTCTCCTATAAATTTTGTTCTCTCCCCCTCCAATTCTTCTTCTCCCTCTCCTACTCCCCAATCAAGTTCATTGTTAATCAAATATGTTACTCCCTCCAATTTCCAAGTTTTGTCGCACCCTGTTCTTTGTACCACGTTCAAGTTCTCTGTAAACCGATATGATGTACCCACGAATACCGGTCTAAAAAAGCTTTTAAATAAAATAAATAAATAAATTTATTCCATCCAGGAACGTTATCTCTCTAGCGTGACCCGATGATACATTTACCCAGTCTATATTGGGGTAATTGAAGTCTCCCATTATTACTGCACTACCAATTTGGTTAGCTTCCCTAATTTCTCTTAGCATTTCACTGTCCGTCTCACCATCTTGACCAGGTGGACGGTAGTATACCCCTATCACTATAGTCTTCCCCGACACACAAGGGATTTCTACCCACAAAGATTCAATTTTGTATTTAGTCTCATGCAGGATGTTTATCCTGTTGGACTCTATGCCATCCCGGACATAAAGTGCCACACCTCCTCCCGAGTGCTCCTCCCTGTCATTGCAGTATAATTTGTACCCCGGTATAGCACTGTCCCATTGGTTATTCTCTTTCCACCATGTCTCTGAGATGCCAATTAAGTCTGTCATCATTTACTGCTATTACATTCTGATTCTCCCATCTTACTTCTTAGATTTCTGGCATTAGCATACAAACATTTCAAAGTTTGTTTTTTGTTTGTATTTTCATTCTGCTTTTTAATTGATAGGGATAAGTTAGAATTTTTTAGCTCAGGTGAGTTTTTAGTCCCAAGCTCCTGATCACGTTGTTTATGTTATATATGTTTATTCATGATCATGAACAGCGTGGCAGTCATCGTGTACAAGAGGATAGAGATTGCAGGATTGCGTGCCCTATCTTCACATCAGTGGCTGCTTGTTGATCAAGGCAGTAGTGAGATGTGAAGGTATGTAGCGATGACCATGTACCTGCCTTACAAATGTCTATGGGTTGTACATTTTTAAGATGTGCCAATGAGGCTGCCACTGCTCTAACTTGATGAGCTTTGGGAACAGAATGTAGCTGTAGCTTCTGTTTGTCGTAACAAAATTTTATGCATTGTGCTATCCAGCTGGAGATGGTGCGTTTAGCCACCGGAGTTCCAGGCGCCTTCGGGTCGAAAGAGACAAAGAGTTGAGAAACACGGGAGACCGATTTTGTTCTTTCTTTGTAGTATGCTAAAGCTCTTTTGCAGTAATTTTTCCCTGTCATTTGCATGATGTTTAGGGAAAAAGATGGGCACAACTCTCTTCCTTGAAAATGGAGCTGACTGAGATAAAAGCTCAATTAGCTTCAATTAAAAGTATTACACCCACATTGCATTACACAGATAATAATTCCCCAATATCACGGAAAAACCAGGAGTCAAGAAAAGGAGATCCATTACGCTCAGGTAGGACCCAAAGTCATCCATTCTTGACAGATGAGCAGCCAACAGGTACACCCTCCCACTCAAACAGGTCATTAAGAAATTCTTTACAATCCAGGATTACAGTGGGCTCTGGTAGAATTAGACCTGTGATAAGGAGACACACAATGTACCAAATGCAAAAAGAACAAGCCCTCTCTATATTAAAAACTGAGGAAGTTCTTGAAAAAAACATTGCAGTATTACCAGAAAAGAGAGAAAAAACACAATGCATGCAGTATTTCAAGATCCATAACCAAAAGAAAAATCTAATTGAGATGGATAACTCTGTCAACAGTGGCACAACTACAAACAGAAAGAGTAAAGTGAATAACAAATCTCAACTAATATCTCATAAGGAGTCCAGGAAAAGCAATAACCTTAAAGAGAGTACCTGGAAGGCTATGACCACAAATGCTCATAGTTTGGGAAATAAAATCCCAGATCTGCAGGCCCTAATGGCTGAGGCAGAATTGGACATTGTTGCTATCACAGAAACATGGTTCACAGAATCTCATGAATGGGATACAACAATACCAGGCTATAACTTGTTAAGGAAGGACAGAGAGGATAGAAAAGGGGGAGGTGTGGCTCTTTATGTCAGAAACAACATCCAAGCATCTGAGCTACAAGGAAGTTGGGGTAAAGAAGAAGCTCTATGGGTCGACCTAAAAAAAGATGACGGAGTGTCCATTTATATTGGAGTGGTTTACAGGCCTCCAAACCAAAAGGAAGAGCTGGACAGAGATCTGATTGAAGACATCCATAAGATAGGTAAGAAGGGAGAAGTGGTGATCGTGGGTGACTTTAATATGCCAGATGTAGACTGGAAAATCCCCTCTGCAGAAACTAAAAATAGTAGAGCAATAATGGATGCCATGCAAGTATCTTTGTTCAAACAAATGGTGTTGGAACCCACGAGAGAAGGTGCTATACTCGACTTATTGCTCAATAATGCAGATAATGTCTCAGATGTCCAGGTGGGCGCCCACCTCAGCAGCAGTGATCATCGAACGGTATGGTTTAATATCACTAATAGAATAGGGAAAAGAACCACAAAGACCCGAGTTTTACAGTTCAAAAACACAGACTTTGAGGAAATGGGAAAGTACCTGGAGGAAGAACTTAAAGGATGGGAGAACGAGAGAGATGTGGATCAGCAGTGGACCAATCTAAAAGGAGCAATCACCAAGGCAACTGCTCTATATGTTAGAAACATAAAGAAAAGCAAAAGAAAATTGAAACCTATCTGGTTCTCAAAGGAGGTGGCTGACAAAATTAAAGCTAAAAGAACAGCATTCAAGAAATATAAAGGATCCCAAAGGGAGGAGCACAAAGAAGAATATTTGTATCAACTGAGGGGAGACGAAGGAAACAATCAAGTTGGCAAAAAATCAAGCAGAAGAGAGGATTGCCAAGGAGATAAAAAATGGTGACAAAACATTTTTCAGATACATCAGCGAAAAGAGAAAGGTCCAAAGTGGTATAGTGAAATTGAAAGGTGGTAATGATCAATGTGTGGAGACAGACGAAGAAATGGCAGAAATATTAAACGAATACTTCAGCTCTGTGTTCACTAAAGAAGACCCTAGAGAAGGACCATCTCTACACAACAAGAAACTGGAGGGAAGTGGAATAGATGAAAATCCTTTTACAGTAGAAAATGTGTGGGAAGAGCTAAAGAACCTGAAAGTGGACAAAGCCATGGGGCCTGATGGGATTCATCCAAGGATATTGAGGGAGCTCAGAGATGTTCTGGCGGGTCCGCTGTGTGACCTGTTCAATAGATCCCTAGAAACGGGAGTGGTGCCGAGAGACTGGAGAAGAGCGGTGGTGGTCCCGCTTCACAAGAGTGGGAACAGGGAGGAGGCTGGCAACTACAGGCCGGTTAGCCTCACTTCGGTGGTGGGAAAAGTAATGGAGTCTCTGCTGAAAGAGAGAATAGTGAACTATCTACAGTCCGGAGAATTGATGGACCAGAGGCAACATGGATTCACCAGGGGAAGATCCTGTCAGACAAATCTGATTGACTTTTTTGACTGGGTAACCAAGGAATTGGACCAAGGAAGAGCGCTCGATGTCATATACTTGGATTTCAGCAAAGCTTTTGATACGGTTCCGCACAGGAGACTGGTGAATAAAACGAGAAGCTTGGGAGTGAGTGACAAGGTGGTGACCTGGATTGCAAATTGGTTGACGGACAGAAGACAATGTGTGATGGTAAACGGAACCTTCTCTGAAGAGAGAGCGGTTTTAAGCGGTGTACCGCAAGGATCGGTGTTGGGACCGGTCCTGTTCAATATCTTTGTGAGCGACATTGCGGACGGGATAGAAGGTAAGGTTTGTCTTTTTGCGGATGACACTAAGATCTGCAACAGAGTGGACACGCCGGAAGGAGTGGAGAGAATGAGACGGGATCTAAGGAAACTGGAAGAGTGGTCGAAGATATGGCAGTTGAGATTCAATGCCAAGAAGTGCAAAGTCATGCATATGGGGAGCGGAAATCCGAATGAACTGTATTCGATGGGGGGGGAAAGGCTGACGTGCACGGAGCAGGAGAGGGACCTTGGGGTGATAGTGTCTAATGATATGAAGTCTGCGAAACAATGCGACAAGGCGATAGCAAAAGCCAGAAGAATGCTGGGCTGCATAGAGAGAGGAATATCGAGTAAGAAAAGGGAAGTGATTATTCCCTTGTACAGGTCCTTGGTGAGGCCTCACCTGGAGTACTGTGTTCAGTTCTGGAGACCGTATCTACAAAAAGACAAAGACAAGATGGAAGCGGTACAGAGAAGGGCGACCAGGAAGGTGGAGGATCTTCATCGCATGACGTACGAGGAGAGATTGAAGAATCTAAATATGTACACCCTGGAGGAAAGGAGGAGCAGAGGTGATATGATACAGACTTTCAGATACTTGAAAGGTTTTAATGATCCAAAGGCAACGACAAACCTTTACCATAAGAAAAAAATCAGCAGAACCAGGGGTCACGATTTGAAGCTCCAGGGAGGAAGATTCAGAACCAATGTCAGGAAGTATTTCTTCACGGAGAGGGTGGTGGATGCCTGGAATGCCCTTCCGGAGGAAGTGGTGAAGACCAGAACTGTGAAGGACTTCAAAGGGGCGTGGGATAAACACTGTGGATCCATAAAGTCAAGAGGCCGCCAATGAAGAGTGGGTGACTCGCCAGAATGATGGCTACTGCCTGGAGACAATACCCTTAGTCAATAAACATACACATGGTTACTGTGACTCCAACATCACTCTAAGATTCAACAGCATGAGGAAATGTGGAAAAAAGGATTTGCACTCACAATGACGGGAGTAGCTGGCTTGTTACGGCGGTTACTACCCCAAACCAAATATCCAGATTACTACCTCCACCTTCCTCTATTCCTGATGCCTTTCAACTAGCTTGATCACTCCATTCTTATACTTCACTTTCAATGCATATCCAGCATAGTTCTCTGCTTCAACAGCAGGGGAAAAGAAAAACTGTTACTTCACACATCCAGCAGAGCTCTCTGCTTAAACGGCAGGGGAGAAGAAAAAAGGGTTCGCACTCACAAAGCGGGGAGTAGCTGGCTTGTTACGGCGGTTACTACCCCAAACCAAATGTACCTGATACTTCACTCTCGACGCATATCCAGCATGGCTCTCTACTTCAACGGCATCGGAGAAAGACTGATACATCACGAATTTCCAGCATAGCTCTCTGCTTCAACGGCAGGGGAAAAGAAAAACTGATACTTCACGCATATCCAGCATAACTTCAACGGCAGGGGAGAAGAAAAAAGGATTCACACTCACAAAGCGGGGAGTAGCTGGCTTGTCACGGCGGTTACTACCCCAAACCAAATGTGCCTGATACTTCACTTTCGATGCATATCCAGCATAGCTCTCTGCTTCAACAGCAGGGGAGAAGATAAACAACCAATAAGGGCTGTATAACATAATCTGGGTAAAAACAAATAAGCATGGGTGTAGCTTGCTTATTGCGGCGGTTACTACTCCTACTACCTCTAACTAATCAAGCTAGATATTTCACTTGGATGCAGCTCCTCCACCGCTCTCTACATTAATGGCGGGGGTGGAAGGGAATTAGAACCAAGAGCTAAGAGAAACAGATAAGTATGGGAGAAGAAATGAGGGAAGCTTGCTGGGCAGACTGGATGGGCCATTTGGTCTTCTTCTGCCGTCATTTCTATGTTTCTATGTTTCTATGTTTCTATAAGTTCTATAGTTTGATTGAGATGGAATTGAGAAACTACTTTTGGTAGGAAGGATGGGTGAGTTTGGAAAACCACCTTTTGATGATGAAACTGTATATACGAAGAATAATGGACCAAGGCCTGTAATTCACTGACTCGTCGTGCTGATGTTACTGCAACTAGTAACACCACCTTCCATATGAGGTATTTAATATCTGCTGAGTCCATGGGCTCAAACGGGAAAAGCATAAGCTGTTCAAGAACTATGTTGAGGTTCCATGGAACTGGAGGTTTAGAGATCGGCAGACGAAGGTGAGTTAACCCCTTTATGAAACAAGATAGTAAGGGGTGATTGGAAATAGGAATATTGTTAAGTGTTCTGTGATATGCCGCTATGGCACTGAGATGGACCCTAATGGATGATGTTGCAAGACCAGCTGTGTACAGTGTATGTAGATAATCCATGAGTAACTCAGGTGAACAGTCTAATGGTGGTACACCTTTAGAAGTGCACCAGGTTGAGTATCGCTTCCATTTATAGCTATAGTTTTTCCTTGTTGAGAGTTTCGTGGATTCTAACAAAATGGATTGTGCCGAAATGGAAACTCCCTCTTCTGTTAAAAGGAGCCTCTCAAACTCCATGCTGTAAAATGGAGAGATGAGTGTAGCGAGTGTAGAAGCGTTCCTTGATCTTGGAAGAGAAGATCTGGGTGATTTGGTAACCGAATTGGGTCCGAGATGGACAGTCGGAGAAGGAAACTGTACCACGGTTGCCGTGGCCAGGCTGGAGCTATGAGTATCAGTTGAGCCTTATCTGCTATGCACTTTTGGATCGTCCTTGTTATGAGTGGTATGGGAGGAAAGGCATACAAGAGGCCTGTCGTCCACGGGATGAGAAAGGCATCCTGGGCGATCCTGAACTGACTTGGTCTTATAGAGCAGAATTTGGGAACTTGAGCGTTGATCTCTGTTGCATAGAGATCTATTGCATGCGTCCCCCACTGAATGAAGATGTCTTGGGCTACCTCTGAATTGAGTGTCCATTCGTGAGGATGAAAGAAGCGACTTAGCCTGTTCGCTCTTGTATTTGCTACTCCTGGTAAATAAGTTGCTTACAGATGTATGCAATGTTGGTGAGCACGTTTGAGAAGATTGTCAGGGTCTCCTTGCAAAGGGACTATGAACCGGACCCTCCTTGATTGTTGATATAAAACATTGCTACTTGATTGTCTGTGTAGATCATGACTCTGCGGCCGACAGCCTTTGAGTGTTGTTCAACGAGTAGAGAAGTTGACGTAGTTGTGTTATTTTTTCTGTTGGAAGATATGCCCGGTTGCGAACAGTGTCCAGGCCTGCTCTTATAAATTGTAGTCTTTGTGTTGGTTGGAGATGTGATTTCTGAAAATTGATCAGTAATCCCAATTCCTGTAAGCACTGTACCACCCGTCAAAGGTGATCGAATAAGATGTCTGGGGTCGAGGCTATTATTAGCCAATTGTCCAGATATGGAAAGATGGTCATACCTTGTTGTCTGAGATGAGCCACCACCACAACCATGTATTTGGTGAAAACCCTGGGTGCAACCGATAGTCCAAAGGGAAGAACCTTGTACTGGTAGTGTTGATGGCCGTAACGAAAGCCTAGGTAATGCCAAGAGGATGGATGGATTCAAATATGTGTGTAAGCATTCTTCAGATCAATGGAACACATCCAGTCGTTGGGTTGAATCAGAGGTAGGATCGATTTCAACGATACCATCTTGAATTTCTCTTTAGTCAGGAATTTGTTCAATTCCCGGAGATCTAATATGGGGCGAAGGCCACCCGACTTTTTGGGTATGAGGAAGTATGGGGAATAAAACCCCGTCTGTTGGGTTTTGGGGAAAATCCGTCGAATAGCCTGCTGTTTGCGAAGCAAAGAAATTTCCTCCCCCAGTTGTGGTAGGAAGCTTTGACTCTTTAGAGTGGAAAGGTGAGGTAGTATGTGTTTTTTGGTAAATTGGAGTTGGTAGCCATGTTGTACTATCTCTAAAACCCATTGATCGGTTGTTATTCTCTCCCAGGTTGCCAGGCAAGAATGAATTCTGCCTGGTGGTGCTTGATGTAGTGGTGGTGGCTGTGTTATTAAAAAGATGGCGTTGATTTTACTGCAGCAGCCGGTTGTTGTGTCTGCTGTCTTTGATTACGTGGTTTACCCCTACGTTGAGTTGTGTTTTGTTGTTGCGGCGGCAGACACTGGTAAGATGGATACGTCTGTGTACGAAAGGATTGATAAGATCTGTAAGGCCTATGGGCGTATGATTGTCTAAGAGTAGATCCTACATAACTACGCGTGGCCGAGTAGTGAGGTTGTGATGTTAAGGATTGGACTGGTAGAGCTTCCTCCTTTAATTTACTGATTGTGTCTTGAAAACGTTCTCCGAACAGGTTGTCTCCTGTACATGGGAGGTGCGTTAGTTTCTCGTGTAAGTCTTCTCGTATCATACTAGAACGTAACCATGCCACCCTACGGGCTGCAGTGGCTGTTGCAGATGCCCTAGAAGATGTTTCAAATGCCTCATAGATTGACTGCAGAAGATGTTGAGAACACTCCTCCATGTCATGAAGAGGTGGTGGTATCTGATCTGCCATAGAGGAAAGCATACCCTTTGTGGTGTGTATGCACTCATATAGGAATTGTACCATGTAGAATTGATGGTGCATAATGCGGCCATTCAACATTGAGTTATGGTAAATCTTTCTGCCAAACTCATCTAAATATCGGTTGTCTTTGCCTGGTGGATAGGAGGTATGCGTCTTTGCTTTTTTGAATCTTTGCATTGCAGACTCTACCACAATTGAAGCGTGTGGTAGTTGCGGCATAGAGCAAGGTGATGTTTTCCGCATACCAAATTTTAAATCTTTTTTCTTTGAAACCGCTGACAGAGAGTAAGGTGTTTCCCAAGATTTCTGTAAGACGGTATGTAATAGTTCCTGTGGTGGAAGAGATGTTGGTTCTCCTGGATCATCGAAAATCTTTAGGAGACCAAAGGTTTCTGATCTAGGGTCTGTCTCCTTTTGTACCTCCAGATGTAATATCATGCCCAATTTTTCTAAATATTTTGGATAGGTCAGGTCCTCTGGAGGGGAATACGGTTCGTGCGGTTGTTCCTGAGGATCCGATGGGAATCCGGTAGATGACGAGGGGGATGTTTGCGGAGACAGAGGATCGATAGGTGTATCTTGTTGTTGAAATGGTGAAATTGGTCGTTTTGCTATTGGGGATGCCGGAGGTTCCACCGACGGTTCTCTAGAGGTACGTATACTGTGTTCTGGGGAACTCGCAGATAGATCGTTAGACATCTTAAAGGATGATTCAAGAGTTTCGTAAAACCCTGCCAATGATTGGGATAATTGAAAAAAATGCCTCTTTTGTTTGAGGAGGCATTGTTGAACGACCAGATTGTTTTGCACTGGAGGAATTTGAGGGGAAGCACTTGACATGACATATACTTCCTTCCCATCCTGCCCTCTGTGCTACTAACAGACTTATCTGAGAATGTAGATGCATCAGAGGAAGTGATTTGTATTATCTCTCTACGAGATAAGGCGTGAGAGGACCTAGATGTAGAAGGGCTCACTTCCCATGTGTTCCTTGCCTTCACAGTCTTTTGATGTGAGTGACGTGATCGCCTATGGTGATGGCGTGACGATGATCCTGTGTGGATTCTACTTCCTGCCGGCGATCGTCTTATGCATTTTGATTTCACCTCTGTGGAACTGTAATCTGAAGAGGTGGAATTGAGGTACTTGCGGAGACTGATGTTTTCGTTTTAACCCGTGTAGTACCGAATGATATGGGTATTTGGACTGTCATAGTCCACTGTGCTTTGATTTCTTTGTTGTTGTGTGCTCCAATGTCTTTGGCGCCATGTGCACCGATGTTTTCTGTAAGTTGTGCGCATATGCGCATATGGTGACTTATGCGCATAAGTCTTCGGCGCCTTGTGCACAGTTGTCTTTGGCGCCGTTGTTTCCGGTGCCGAGCACGCAGAAGTGTCTAGTGATGCGTGCACAGACGTCTCCGGCACCGTGCGCGCAGATGTCTTCGGCGCACGCGCCTTATGCATGGATGTTATCTGCGCTGTGTGCGCCGATGCCTTGTGCGCCGATGTCATTTTGGTCGCAGAAGGTTTATGCGCCGACGGTGATTTGGGCGCAGAAGGTGTAGGCACTTAAGTTTTAAGCGCCGCTGTTTCCTGCGCCGATCTCTGAGGCTCTCTCGGTCCTGTCAGATCCGATGGCCCATGTCGCCTCGGCAAGTCCTTACCTCCAAGCCTGGAGGGGTGAGGATCCCATGACGACGATCTTTTTTGCGATGGAGCCATTGTTGTCGAGGGGCCAGGCGAAGAATGAGCCTCCGATGGCTCCGAAAAAGTGAACAGTTCCTGTATCCTGTAAGCCTGCTGTTTTTGGGCTCTAGGAGACATTCGGGCACAAAACTCACAATTTTGTAAATTGTGCTCTGGCCCCAGGCATCGGTAACATTGGCCATGGCCATCCGTGACCGACATTACCTTGCCACAGATACAGGGTTTAAACCCTGACTTTTTTGACATTTTTAAGAAAAAATAATAAACGCTGAGGAAAAGTCAGCTCTGCGTGCGATCCCGCTCGCGGAAAGAACAGACGAGGAGAATCTGTTACTTTCCTGCGCGGGAACATACGCGCAGCCGCAGAGAGCTAAAATCTAAATCTCTGCTTGGTAAAGCTCCGCCTCCCGGACCTGATTGACAGATCCCATGACAGCATGGCTAATTCAGCCCTGCTATCGACGGGAAAATTTTTTATACAATGTCAATAAACTGTTTATTTTATTGACAACTGCTAGTAACTGCCAGTTACTGGCAGTTTATGAGATGGAGAGACAAGGAGATGTGGTAAATATTGGAGTAAACAACAGAGTAGAAATAATGATCAATATTATCTTTTAAAAGATCTAGAGTGTGTACATTAATACCGTATGTATTCACTGGCAGTATCCTCTAAAAATAGAGATAAAAAATATTAAAATAATAAAATGTAACTTTGAAAATTAAAAAAAGGAAATTAAAATTAAGGAAGTTAAAAAGAGAAAATATAAAAATTAAAAATTACAAAAATTAAAAAATATTGAGCATTTTTAATAAAACAATTTAAAAATTTTTAGAACACATAAGTAATGTAAAAAATTGAGTTTACCTGATTTAGATGTATTAGAATGGCTTTAAAAACATATCTTGATCTGTTGACCTATAAAATGGGTAATGTGGTAAATTATAGAATCATATCATTCTAAAAGTTATTTGATTTCAAAATTTAACTAAAAATAAAGATAATGCAATTATGTGCTATATGGGTTCATTCTGGCATTCTTCTTGTACTACCATACTCAATGTATATATATTTTAAATATATTGATTCACCTCAAGACGTCTAGGAGTCCACGATTAGGGATGTTGTGTTTTGTTCACTGCAAAGGCATCTTTAATGAGCAAGGCATAGTAGCCAAAACTAGGAGTCTTTACCTCTACACCTCTACCTCTATATGAGTGTTGTGTTCTGCTTCACACGATGGCAAATTTCAGTGACAGGATACTGCAATTGTCTTAGGGAAACACATTGTGTAAGTTCAAACTATTGTCTAATACAGAATAAAAATGCAAAAAGACTTTCTCAAAAATGGTATATGTGACACAGTTGCCTCCCGGTTCTCAGGAGTTCTGTGAGAATTTCTCACAACTTTTTTCCTCACGTAACTTTTCTTAAAAATTTCAAAACATTTTCCCCGTCCCGGGGTCCCCCATTGACCGTTGATCTCCGCTAATGCTGGTAAGTTTTTGCCTCGTTCTTTGTGGTCATTCCCGATGGTGTCCTCATCGGTGCCTGATGAACACTGACTGCGTGCCGCACTTATTTTTTGAAAAAATGGCGACTGGTTTTTGGAAGTGCCCCGAGTGTCCGAGGACTATGTTCGGTACGGACCCTCATGACATCTGCGTCTTTTACTTGGGGCCTTCCCACGACGTCCAATGGTGCACCAGTTGCACCTAAATGACTCCAAAAGGCTGCCGGGCCTGCTTAGAAAAGATAGAACACCTGTTCAAATCTAAGCGCTTGTCTCCGTCTACTCCAGCCAAGAGTCCACCGAGTCGAAAGCAGTCTTCTTCCTCGACTCAGTCACCATCGACGTCTCAACACCGTCGTGACACCGGTGACCTGCCATCATCGGCATCTTCGAGCTCAAAGGCATCAACATCCTCATCCTCTGTGCTGGAGAAGGACTGGACCGAACATTGAGAAAAGCACCATCATTGACACCGATGTGAGCCTTCATCCAGTGCAGGCACCGAAAAGGCATCGGCATTGACGGAGCTGCCGTCCAAGAAGTCCCGGGAGAGGAGCCCCCATCCTTCTCTGGACCTGGGACACTGAGGTGTTCCCCACCTGCACTGGTGCCGGGAACCCAGATTCCACAAATTCCTGTGGACCCTTCGGCAAAATCTACTCAGCCTCCAACCCTGACTGCTGTGTTGCCAACACCAGCTTTCCAGGAGGAATTGGACCGGATTGTCCAAGAGGCACTTCTCCAAGCACTTTGTGGATTCCAATCATCACTGGTGCCGACCCACAAGCCGATGCCTGATCCGGTACCTACCATGCTGGCTCCACTCCTCGAGCAATTGGATGCTCTGATCGGTGCCTGTTCCTTCTGGACCAGCGGCGCCTCCGAAGCCATTGGTTTCCCCATCGGCACCGATCCTGATTCCCTTGTCTTCGGATGAGGAAGAGCCTCCACCGATGCCGGAGCCAGTTCCAGGACCATCTGGTCTACTGCCACCCCGACAACCATCGAAAACACCAATACCATTGGTGCCACTGCCGTCCTTGATGCCGCCTCCTGCTTCGATGCCTCCATCCTTTCCATCGGTGCCGCCTCCAGATCTGGCTGAGTTTGGACCTCTGCCTCCATCTGAAGGCCCGCAGGGTGGAGAAGATCCACCATACGATCCCTGGGTGATGATTCCTCTGATTCTTGACTCAGAGGAACTTCTGTCAGAACCTTCACCCCCAGAAGAACGCCACCACTCCCCTTCAGAAGACCTCACATTTGCCAACTTCATAAAAGAGATGTGTGAAACCATCCCTTTTAAACTGCAAACAGAGGAGGATGCCAGGCATAAAATGCTGGAGGTACTTCAGTTCATGGATGCCCCCAAGGAAGTGATGGCACTCCCAGTCCATGAAGTACTCCTCAGCTTGTTACACCTGGAAACATCCTGGTACAGTTCCACCAGTAAACAAGAAAACTGACGCCACATACCTGGTTCAGTCAGCTCCAGGTTTTCAAAAAAGCCAGCTACCCCACCACTCTGTGTGGTTGAGTCCAGCCAGAAGAAGGCCAAGAGGTCCCGGCCTCATTCTTCTGTCCCTCCTGGTAAGGAACAGAAGTCCTTGGATGCCTTCAGCCAAAGAGTGTTCCAGGGATCTATATGCTTATGGCACATATAGCAGCCTACCAGCTATACCTGGAAACAAGTTCAGGATTTCTCTGAGACCCTGCTGGAGAAATTTCAGGAGGGACTCACTACAATTCTCCAAAAAGGACTTGATGTTGGAAAGCACGAGGTCAGGGCAGCATATGACATCTTTGAGACTGCCTCCAGAGTCTCTGCGGCGGGAATAAGCGCCAGACGCTGGGCATGTTTCAGATCTTCTGACCTACGCCAGGAAGTCCAGGAAAGGTAGGCAGAACTTCCATGCACAGGGGACAACTTGTTTGGCGAGAAGATTCAAGAGACAGTGGTGCAACTCAAAGATCTCCATGAGACCTTGTGCCAGCTCTCCACTGTTCCCTCGGACATCTCACCTACCGCCAAGAGGTCCTTTAGACGGGAACCTAAGAAGCTATCCTATAAATCACATAGGTATTACCCTCCTCCATCCCGTACTCGACCATCCAGATCCTCTCAAAGAAGGCAACCTCGGCAACACAGGGCCCCAAAACCCCAACCAGCTCCGCAGACTGGTCCAGTGGCAGGGTTTTGATTCCCTTCTAGAGAGCAGCAGACAACCCGCACCTCCAACACCTTTTCCTGTTGGAGGCCGTCTGTGCCACTTTGCCAGCACATGGCACACAATGGGTCCTTTCTGTGGTTACCCACGGTTACCATCTGAACTTCCTTACATTACCACTGGACTTTCCACCACGTCCGGCATGGAGTCTAACAGACCATACTCCACTTCTCAAGGCAGAACTCTCATTCCTCCTGCAGTCCAACGCCGTGGAACTGGTTCCCCGACTGCAATGAGGAAAAGGGTTCTACTCTCGATATTTTCTGATTCCAAAAAAGTCAGGTGGCATACGTCCTATTCTGGACCTCCGTGCCATAAAGAAACATCTCCGCAAGGAAAAGTTCAGGATGCTTACCTTGGGCACCATGCTCCCTCTCCTACAAAAGGGAGATTGGCTCTGATCTCTAGATGTTCAGGAAGCGTATGCCCACATAGCCATATACCCTCCTCACCGAAAATACCTCAGATTCATAGTAGGTCACAGACATTTCCAGTACAGAGTGCTGCCGTTCATCCTAGGGTGGTCAGCACCTCGGGTATTCACGAAATGCCTTAAGAACATAAGAAATTGCCATGCTGGGTCAGACCAAGGGTCCATCAAGCCCAGCATCCTGTTTCCAACAGAGGCCAAACAGGCCACAAGAACTTGGCAATTACCCAAACACTAAGAAGATCCCATGCTACTGATACAATTAATAGCAGTGGCTATTCCCTAAGTAAACTTGATTATTAGCCGTTAATGGACTTCTCCTCCAAACCTTTTTTGAACCCAGCTACACTAACTGCACTAACCACATCCTCTGGCAACAAATTCCAGAGCTTTATTGTGCGTTGAGTGAAAACGAAATTTCTCCGATTAGTATTAAATGTGCTACTTGCTAACTTCATGGAATGCCCCCTAGTCCTTCTATTATTCGAAAGTGTAAATAACCGAGTCACATCTACTCGTTCAAGACCTCTCATGATCTTAAAGACCTCTATCATATCCCCCCTCAGCTGTCTCTTCTCCAAGCTGAAAAGCCCTAACCTCTTCAGCCTTTCCTCATAGGGGAACTGTTCCATCCCCTTTATCATTTTGGTTGCCCTTCTCTGTACCTTCTCCATCGCAACTATATTTTTTTTGAGATGCGGCGACCAGAATTGTACACAATATTCAAGGTGCGGTCTCACCATGGAGCGATACAGAGGCATTATGACATTTTCCGTTTTATTAACCATTCCCTTCCTAATAATTCCTAACATTCTGTTTGCTTTTTTGACTGCTGCAGCACACTGAGCCGATGATTTTAAAGTATTATCCACTATGATGCCTAGATCTTTTTCCTGGGTGGTAGCTCCTAATATGGAACCTAACATCAGGTAACTACAGCAAGGGTTATTTTTCCCTATATGCAACACCTTGCACTTGTCCACATTAAATTTTATCTGCCATTTGGATGCCCAATCTTCCAGTCTTGCAAGGTCCTCCTTAATGCATCACAGTAGTAGCAGCTTACCTAAGGCAGTGCAGTATCCACGTCTATCCATATCTAGACGATTGGCTGCTCAGGGGTCCATCCAAGGACATAGTACTTCAATCCCTCTGTATTACCATATGCATACTACAATACTTGGGGTTTCTCATAAACTACCCCAAATCACATCTGACTCCATCACGCACTGTCTCGTTCATCGGAGCAGATCTCAACACCATTCAAGCCAGGGTGTTCCTTTCGAAGGACCAAGCACGCACACTGTCAACCTTAGCAAAAGCAATACAGACTCACCGCACTACTACGGCGCGTCACCTACTAACCTTGCTAGGACACGTGGCTTCTACTGTTCACGTTACCCCAGTGGCTCGGCTAGCCATGACAGTAACACAATGGACTTTAAAGTCTCAATCTTCCCAATCACATCAACATATGTCCCACGTTGTCCACATCATCAGCCAGCTTCGACTTTCAGTAGCTTGGTGGATACAGGAGTCCAATCTTCAGATAGGACTACTTTTCAACCTCCAGAGCCTTAGATTACATTAACCACAGATGCCTCCAACCTGGGTTGGGGAGCCCATGTCAACAACCTTCAAACCCAGGGAACCTGGACCTCAGAAGAATCAAACCACCAGATCAATTTTCTGGAGCTCAGGGCGATATGATATGCCCTATTTGCATTTCAGGATTGCCTATGCAACAAGGTAATCCTAATTCAAACAGACAACCAGGTAGCGACGTGGTATCTAAACAAGCAGGGGGGCACAGGCTCTTACCTGCTATGCCAGGAGGCAGTACGGATATGGGCCTGGGCTCTCTCCCATTCCATGCTACTGAGAGCAACCTACCTGGCAGGCGTTGACAATGTGATGGCGGACAATCTCAGCTGGACCTTTCATCCCCACGAGTGGTCCCTAGATCCCACTGTAGCGAACACAATTTTTCACCTGTGGGGCCACCCACACATAGACCTCTTTGCGACAATTCACAACCGCAAAGTAGACCAATTCTACTCTCTACACCGCAGCCGCAATACATCTCCAAGAGATGCCTTCGCCCACTCGTGGACAACAAGTCTTTATCAGCATACTCTCCGATTCCACTCATCAGCAAGATTCTCATGAAGCTCTGGCACGACCGGGCACAATGATTCTCATAGCCCCATACTGACCACGGCAGGTTTGGTTTCCCATTCTACACGACCTCTCAGTCCAGCAACCAATTCGCCTGGACACAGATCCAACTTTAATAACGCAGAATGGACTGTTGCGTCATCCAAACCTCCACTCCCTGTCTCTGACAGCATGGATGTTGAAAGGTTGATTCTGCAATCACTTGACTTTTCTAGCGATGTATCCCAGGTCCTTGTGGCTTCACGGAAGCCTTCTACTAGGAAATCTTATTGTTCCAAGAGGAAAGGATTCTCCATGTGGTGCACGGCAAAAGAAATAGATCCCTTTTCCTGCCCCACATCAAGGTTCCTGGACTACCTCTGGCACTACTCGGAGTCTGGCCTACAAACTTCCTCCATCCGATAATATTTATTACTACATTACTATGTTTAATTGGTTATCTATTCTATTTGTTCCATAATTTATTGTTAGTTCTATTGTTACCTGTTTTATTGTTCAACTGTTCTATGTAAAGCCCACTACTCTTTTTGGGCATTTAAAAGTTGTATGTAAACCGGATTGATTTGTAGTTCCTACAAGAACTTCGGTCTATAAAAATTAAAAATAAATAAATAATAAATGTATTTAAGAGCCATAGCAGCTTACCACAAAGGTATAGGAGATGCCCCTATTTCGGCGTAACCCCTGGTAAGGCACATTGAGAGGCTTACTCCAATTGAAGCCTCCACTGTGTCCCCCAATTGCGTCTTGGGACCTCAATGTTGTACTAGTATGGCTCATGCAACCTCCGTTCGAGCCCCTGCACTCCTGCGAGCTCAGACATCTCACTTGGAAGGTGATCTTTCTAGTTGCTATAACGCTCACAGAGTCAGTGAGCTACAGGCATTGGCCACATACCCACCTTATACCAAATTCCTCAACGATCGTGTGGTACTCCGCATGCACCCTAAATTTGTGCCAAAGGTAGTTTCTGATTTCCATTTAAATCAGTCCATAATTCTTCCTACCTGTTTTCCAAAACCTCACTCACAACCAGGTAAGCGGGCACTACATTCCTTGGTCTGCAAATATACACTAGCCTTCTATTTAGACCACACTGCAGCCCTATGAAGTCCACCCAACTTTTTATCTACTTTGATAAAACCAAACTGGGAGTTCTGGTGGGCAAGCAGACCCTGTCCACCTGGCTGGCGGACTGTTCCTGTAGCAGAAGGCCTGCTTGCTGCTACCAGTAAGCAGGCCTTCTGCTACAAGAACGTGTGAAAGCGCACTCAATAAGAGCCATGGCAACATCAGTAGCACACCTCCATTCTGTACCTATTACTGACATCTGTAGAGCTGCCACATGGAGCTCTCTCCACACCTTTGCAGCTCATTGTCTTGACAAAACTGGCAGGCAGGATTCCCTCTTTGGCCAGTCTGTCCTATGTAATTTATTTCCAGTTTAATAACCCAACTTCCTACCTATGACTCACTCTGAAATTCAGGCTGCCCTCATACCCAACAGCACCCCTGTTGTTGTGCCTGTTGCACATCGTTGGGTGCTTTGGTTTACTCTATTCGGGCATCCTGTAGCTCGCTACTCCACCCATATGTGAGGACTACCATCCTGCTTGTCCTGGGAGAAAGCAGAGTTGCTTACCTGTAACAGGTGTTCTCCCAGGAGAGCAAGATGTTAGTCCAAAACCGCGCACCACCCCGTGGAGTTGGGTTCGTTTACGTTTTATTATTTTATTTTTCGCTCGTACTTTTTGCTACAAACGAGACTGAAGGGGGACCCCTGCTGGATGCAGGGTTAGTGGCATGCTGGGCATGCTCAGCGTACCAGTCAAAGTTCTAGAAACTTTGACAAAAGTGTTCCGTGATAGGACTCCATTGATGATATCACCCATATGTGTGGACTAATATCTTGCTGTCCTGGGAGAACACCTGTTACAGGTAAGCATCTCTACTTTACCGCTGTTCCTGCTTGTTGCTCAGCAATTTGTGCTGCTGCAATCACTCCTCCAATTGCCATGATCCAAGAGGACAATCTCTCTAAATATAGATCCTCACCAAATGAGCATAATCAAGACCACACACTACAATTCACCCGGTGTATAATTTTTACAAAATGTTTTTTACATATAGGTGACCCTCTATATACCACCTTGGCACTGTTGATAACAACAATTCTATATACCAATTTCTTCTTTCTAAAAAAATTTTTTAGAGAGCAGGAGATGGTTTCATATATTTTATAACACCATCCAGGTGTCAATGTTATTTCTTTTAATCATTAACACACCTTCCGCCTCCAATAGTTTATTTTAAATTTTTATGTTAAATGCCAAGCTGGGTTACAGAGCGTAAACCCTTTATTTTTAATCACTGTTTGTGTTCCATTGTTTAAAAAATTTTTTTTACTGTGTCTAGCACTTTTTTATTTTAATAAGCCGTCCCGGGACCAACTGCAAAGTACTTAGCTTTCTAGCGAATGTCTTTTTTTCCAACTCGCGCAAGTTTCGACATTTGCAAGTTGCTGTCTTCCTCAGGGTATATTTGTTCCTTAATGAATGATTTCTTTGTAAAACTGGTATCCAATTTCTCCGGTGCTCAATAGAGCCTCCGCTCCTCTCTACCATTCCCGGCGGCAGAAATTGGATACCAGTTTTACAAAGAAAATCATTCATTAAGGAACAAATATACCCTGAGGAAGACAGCAACTTGCAAATGTCGAAACTTGCGCGAGTCGAAAAAAAGACATTCGCTAGAAAGCTAAGTACTTTGCAGTTGGTCCCGGGACGGCTTATTAAAATAAAAAAAGTGCTAGACACAGTAAAAAAATTTTTTTAAACAATGGAACACAAACAGTGATTAAAAATAAAGGGTTTACGCTCTGTAACCCAGCTTGGCATTTAACATAAAAATTTAAAATAAACTATTGGAGGTGGAAGGTGTGTTAATGATTAAAAGAAATAACATTGACACCTGGATGGTGTTTTAAAATATATGAAACCATCTCCTTCTCTCTAAAAAAATTTTTTTAGAAAGAAGAAATTGGTATATAGAATTGTTATCAACAGTGCCAAGGTGGTATATAGAGGGTCACCTATATGTAAAAAAACATTTTGTAAAAATTATACACCGGGTGAATTGTAGTGTGTGGTCATGATCCAAGAGGAGGCAGATCACACTGGCAAATGGATTTATACACCCGCTGATGTCATCACTCTGCAACTCTATTCCTTGCCCCGCCCGCTGCACGGTCCTGTTGTCCAGCTTTGGGAGGGAGAAGCAGACAAGGGGAGGACCTAGTTCTCTGTTGACAGAAGAGGGAAGGGTCGATCCAGTGCACAGAAGCAGTTTACTCGTAGACTCTGAGCACTAGGCACACATTTCTAGCATTAAATAAATGACCTATTAGAAGATCTTACAGTTTTAAAAGTAAAACGATTATCTATCTGGTGCACATGTCTGTGCCCTCCATAGTTTTGGGGCAGGTTAAAATAAAAGCAAACACATAACAAATGATCAGTACAATAAGACAAATATTACAGTACAATTAAAATTTAAACAGCCCTTTCATTGTCCTATTCCCCCTCCTGCTTCAGTATCTCTTAAACCTTAATGATTCAGAGTTGAAAGCTAGTTCTTTCAGAGTTCAGCTTGGTACTGTAGGAGCATACCAGCAGAATTCCTATTTCTCAGCAACCTATAATCACCAGATTCATGAAATTCTAAATCATCTTTGGTCTTCAGTTAGAGAGCCTTCTACTCCTTTGGAGTAGAAGTATATAGTTCTTGCTCAGCTCATGAAATTACCATTTGAGCCTCTTGCAACAGCAGAACTAAAAGTTCTTTCTTAGAAGGTTTTATTCTTGATAGCTGTAATTTTTGTCCACAGAGTAAGCGAGTTCCAAGCATTAGTCACATGATCTTGGTATGACCAAATCTTCAGTACAAGAGTAGGTTTGATCATGCATTCTAAATTTCTACCAAAAGTCATAAGAACATAAGATTTGCCATACTAGGTCAGACCAAAGGTCCATCAAGCCCAGTATCCTATTTTCAACAGTGGCCAATCCAGGTCACAAGTACCTGGTAGGGTCCCAAAAGGTAAATCGATTCCATGCTGCTCATCCAAGGGGATAAGCAGTGGATCTTAATTTCACGTGAATCAATGCATTGTATTAATCAACATTTTTTCTGAGACCACATGCCAAGAAAGGTGAACAGGCTTTTTACAGAGAGGGTAGTGGATGTGTGGAACAGCCTCCCTGTGAAGATAATGGAGACTAGGACAGTATCTGAATTCAAGAAAGCATGGGATAAACATAGGAAATCTCTGAGGGAGTGGTAAGGATTGCAAAACTGAATTAGTTGATGTAGAGGGGCAGGCTAGAAAGGCTATATGATCGTCTTCTGCCATCATGTTTCTCGGTTTCTATGAGTGGTCCTGTCGTTGCAATGGAGGAAAGAAGACCTCCATTGGCAGTGTAGCCACTGTTGGGTATGTGGAAACTCCAATGGCAGCACCATCACTGTGCAGTATAGTGGTGTTGTGGGATTTCATTATAGTGCTGGCCCTTTTGGATGCTATTCTGAATCCTGCAAAAAAAATTCCACTTGTAAATCTATGGAGATACATTCAATATTTTAAGAAAACAAGTTATAATTATGTTTCATCAGAGCTTTCAAGATGGCTACCGAAGCAGTCGTGCTGGCAAGAGGCTCCTGGAATTTCTTATTTCTACGCTGAATTATGCCTCACACCATAAGGAAAGCCAGGGTACGGTGTGGGGAAAGCTCCTCCACACCGTTGGAAGTTACTTAACCCCGGATAGGAAGCTTCTTTGCAGCGATTCCTCCTAGATCGCCTGTTGAGCAGGTTGCTGGAGGGCCAGCTGAAGAGTGCGAACCGTCCTCCTTGACCGGGATATCATTAACCCCCGGATCACCAGTGAGACCGGAGCTGCCAGCCCAAGATGGAGAGTATTGGCAACAGGAGACTGTCAGCCTACTGGAGGGACTCCGAGTTGAGGCAGGAATGGTCGGACAGAGAGAAACATCGTATGGACTTACCATCCCGGAGCAACAAGTGAAGGTAAAGCCGCGTGGGGGAGTTGGAGGAGGGGGGCTGGACTTTGCTGGAGAGCTGGAGTCTTTGGGCGTTGGCAATGGCGTCGGCCTAGCAGCGGGTGGAGGAGGTGGAGAAGGGAACTGAGAATCTCCAAAGCAACTAAAATTATTACCGCTGGCTGAAATAACTTTATCGTCAATCTGGATAGCCTTGCAATCACTTGAAAAGACAATATTGGGACTTACAAAAGAAGTGCTTGATGTTAAAAAGCAAGTTAATTTGAATGCAAATGAAATTGTTTCTCAGAAAAAAAAAATAGAAAAAATGGAACGTCAGATATTAGAAATTGAAAAAAAACACCAACAGCTATAATTCAGAAAGATGGAGATCTCGATAAAAGGCTGGAAAGGATGGAAAATAGCCTTAGATCGCATAATCTAAGGTTTATAAATTTTCCTGTTCTGAGAAATATACCACCGTTGGACTTATTTAAGTTCTATGTTTCCCATATATTGAAATTTCCCGACAAAATAAAACCTGTTATCACTAAGGTGTACTACCTATATTCAAATGAACGAAATCAAGAGAATCTGCATGATCAAGATCACGTATCACCTGATTTAACAACTTTATTAGAGTCATCCCAAGAGATGGTAGTCTCTCAGCGAAGACCGCTACTAGTCTCCTTTGCCTTCTTAATGGATAAAAACAATATTTTCAAACAGTATTTCAGAAACAGTCAAGCCCTTTTTTTCCACCAAAAAATATGGTGCTATCCTGACCTGGTGAAGCAAACGCAATTAAGAAGAAAATTATTCCTAAATATGAAGGTGGAAGTGCTTCAAAAGGGTGCTACACTTAAATTACAATTTCTGTGAAAATGTTGTTTATTTCATCAAGGGCAAAGATATGTTTTCTACG
The DNA here is from genome assembly GCF_901001135.1 of Rhinatrema bivittatum. Taxonomy (NCBI): domain Eukaryota; kingdom Metazoa; phylum Chordata; class Amphibia; order Gymnophiona; family Rhinatrematidae; genus Rhinatrema; species Rhinatrema bivittatum. The sequence continues at coordinate 824,776 of NC_042616.1, forward strand.
AACCACATCAGCTGAGTCCTTTTTGGATATCCACTCCACACCTAGTTAAAACCCGTTGTTTGGTGAGATTGACAAAGTTATATGGAGGTCCTGCTTAGGTTATCCTGTATGTATGAATCAGTTGCTATTATGATGTATGTGCTCTGTATTTCCTAGCTCTCCCGTATTTCCTCTATTTTTTGTTTAAGTGCAGAGTTTAATTTTTTGCAGACTTGATTGATAAATATGTATTTTTTTGTTTAGCTGTACTTAAATGATTTCCATAACAAGTGGATACTTGTAAATTTTATAAAATGTAATAAAAAAAATGTTTCATTGACCTTCATAGTGTCACCTTAGAACTGTATCAGTTTAATTAGATGGCTAATGTTTAAAGGAAGCGTCAATAATATAATCATATGACACTGCAACATTTTGAGAGCAGCGCTCTCTGCTTCAGGGAATCTGTTTTCATCTGTCAGCATCCTCCATTCACCAAGTGTGTCTGTGGAGTTTCATCTGTAATCGGGGCCGGGTGAAGAATGCTGATTTTCAAAGCATCACAGCAAGCTGTCAGAGGTCTTTTTCACCCGGCCCTGATTACAGATGAAACTCTTGCCACACTTGATGAATGGAGGACATTGACAGATGAAAACAGATACCCTGAAATAGAGAATGGTGTGCTCGAAACGTTGCAATGTTGTATGTTCAGCTGCGTTACACTCCCTTCCTCTAATTTATTGACTTGTGAACATCGACTAGTTGCTCTCAGAAAATGTAGCATTCAGTTCTCAAATATTTATTTGCATATAAAAAAAAACCAAAACAAAAAGAACTTTTCAGGCACTACATTGACCAATAATTATATTATTGACGCTTTCTTTGAACACTAGCCATCTATTTAAATTGATGCGGTTCTAAGGTGTCACTATGAAGGTCAATGAAACGTTTTTAGAACTTGTTTTCTTAAAATACTGAATGTCTCCTTAAATTTATAAGTTCAATTTTTTTTTGCTATATTGGTATTTATTATATTTCACATTTGGGTTTGTTTATTGTGATCTGAATCCCGCAGGAGCATTGCAGCTTGGTTATATAAATGTCTCCCATGACTTCAGGGTATATGGGGTCTTGTATTTCCAGAGATATCACTGCAGGTTTTGGTAGATCTGCATGTCAGCATTTTCATTGCAGCAGAACATGATCTTGCACTTGATCACTCTGAATTAAGCAGTTGAGCTTTACTTTTATTTTTGTAGGGCATTGTGGGTAACCTGTCCAGTGGGAAGTCTGCTTTGGTGCACAGGTACTTGACGGGGACGTACGTGCAGGAGGAGTCTCCTGAAGGTAAATATGTGCTGTTTAATTCTTGAAGGACTTTGATATGAATATGTTTATCTAGTACTGTTTTTATGCCATTGTGCTCCACATCTTCTCCACTGTGATAAGGGCGAATCTTTGGAGGATATGACAATAATATTTTTATAGCAGGAGACTTGTTGGAGTCTCTGAAGGGAAAGTGTGTGCTATTGTCTTAAATTCCACATAAAAACAAAGGATCAAGTATATCATAAAGATCTGTAGATTTTTAAAAGTATGATTTGGTATCATGAGCACTGTGACTTTGATTTCTATGCATTGTGTGCCAGGTGGCAGATTTAAGAAAGAAATTGTAGTGGATGGGCAAAGTTATCTTCTGCTAATCCGAGATGAAGGAGGACCACCAGAGCTACAAGTAAGAATGACTTCTTTTGTTCCTTTAATATTTTGTATATATTTTACCATCTATTCTGTACTAGAAATTCTAGATATGTCCTGTTTTTTTAAAAATCTGTCTTCTTTTTCTTAAGGTCTCTCCCATCCTCTCTCCTGTTCTAGGGATCTTCGCATCTGTTTTATTTTCATCTCTTATCCTAATCTTGGGGTCTATCCCATCTTCTCCTGTCCTAGGAATCCTAGGTCGCTCCATTTCTTCCCCCTAACCTAGAAATTTTGGGATCTACTGTAAATGCTTCTCCTGCCCTAAAGTTCCTGAAACTTTATACTTAGATTGCAGTAAAGCTTTAGACAATGTACCTCACAGGAGACTTATTTAACAGCCTAGGGGGTGTCTTAGAATTGGTTGACTGATAGACAGCAGAGGGAGTTTTGCTGAGTACAGTTCTTTTCAGTGTTTTCATAAGTGATGTTCTCACAGGACAGTAGGATGTTAGTCCTCACATGTGGGTGACATCATCAGGATGGAGCCCAATCACGGAACACTTTTGTCAAAGTTTCTAGAACTTTGACTGGCACCACTGAGCATGCCCAGCATGCTACCAACCCTGCATCCAGCAGGGGTCCCCCTTCAGTCTCTTTTTTTCCGCGCAGCTTTAGCCATGCGGAGTGAGGAGCTCTCTCACACATTCTTGACAGGAAATTTTCTTCAGGAAATTGTTTGAAAATTTGCAAAGGTTTTCACCCCATTCGTGGTCCCCCTTCTTTGTCATCAATAACCGCGACTGTACGGTAGGTTTTACCTCGTTTTTCGGTCGGTTCCAGTCAGTTACCAGTTATAGGCCTGACCGGCATCGACCGCGCATGGCTTAAATTTTCAACGGCAATGATGGCGACAGGTTTTCGTCGGTGCCCTGATTGTCCTAGGACAATGTCTGTCACAGACCCTCACCAGGTCTGTGTACTTTGTGTAGGCCCTACCCATGACATGAGCTCATGTACCAACTGGGCCCAAATGACCCCTAAGGGACGCTGGGCTCGGTTAGAGAAAATTGCTTTATTTCCTAGCGTGTAACAGATGGACTCAAAACAAGTGGGTATAGTGTGCTCGTGCTAGCAGTTGGAGACGGATCTGACGTCAGCACGGGTACATATACCCCCGCAGGAAGTGCAGCAATTCAGTAATTTCCGTCTCCAAAGCAGTTTGGAGCTACCTCATGCTCGCTGAGCGTTTTTCCAAAGTCTAACGACTAACTTCATAGAAGACACCTACTTGAAGATGAGCCCCGCACTTCTGCGGTGATACCATTCGGTCACTCCCCCAGTTGAGTTTCCCGAGGTGATTTCCGTGGTCCCTCGGAGGTGAGTGCCTCGGTCCGGTGGCCGGATCGCGGCAGGGACCTAGCCCCCGAGTGAGAAGGGCTTGGGCGTGGCTTGGCCCCCGAGCGAGACGAGTTTGGGCGCGGCCTAGAGGCAGCGGGTGCACCTCCTCGAGCGCGGCGGTGACTGTAATCACCCTCTCCCCCCGCAGCCGGAGACCGCCCAGGTCGCAGCCGGGAAGCGCTGAAGACAAGGTAAGGCGTACATCTTTACTTGTTGGTCTCTGAGGAACCGAGGAGTAGCAGAGCCTGCCTATGAGGCAGCCCGCCAAGTGGGTCGCCATTTGCCTATCTGCTCGCCCACGCCTTCTGCGTTGCTGGGCGCACATGTTACTATGCATACTCATGCTGTTAGGTGCCCGTCGCTAAGCGCATGCTGTTAGGCGCCCGTCGCTAAGCGCATGCTGTTAGGCGCCCGCCGCTAAGCGCATGCTGTTAGGCGCCCGCCGCTAAGCGCATGCTGTTAGGCGCCCGCCGCTAAGCGCATGCTGTTAGGCGCCCGCCGCTAAGCGCATGCTGTTCGCCGCCTGTCGCTAAGTGCAGACTATTAGTCGCTTGTCGCTAAGCGCATGCTGTTAGGCGCCCGCTGCTATGCGCATAGGCGCCAGTTGCTAAGCGCACGTTGTTAGGCGCACGTTGTTAGGCGCACGTTGTTAGGCGCACGTTGTTAGGCGCACGTTGTTAGGCGCACGTTGATAGGCGCACGTTGATAGGCGCACGTTGATAGGCGCACGTTGATAGGCGCACGTTGATAGGCGCACGTTGATGAGTGCCCGTTCATAGGCGCATGTTGATAGGCGCATGTTGATACGCGCACGTTGATAAGCGTCCGTTCCTAGGCGCCAATGGATAAGCGCGTGTTAATAGGCGCACGTCTTTCGCGCATATTACAAAGCGCAGACTCTAGTTGAGTTAATAGACGAGATGGAGCGTAAGAGAGCCCATGCGTCAGCGGCGTCGGCACCCCCAGAATCAGCCATAAGAGCTCTAAGCCTCTGCTCAGCATGCAACCTCAGAGCCACACAGAGCGAGGAAGCAGACTCCCTATGTGCCCAATGAGAAGAGGCCCTGGGAGCTCCAGGCCAGGACCGGTCGCAGCCCAGCGTACTTGCCAGTTCCTCAGGGAACACCCTGGACCTAGCAGGCAGCGGGGAGCTGCCAGGGAACCCGAGAGACCTGGTGCCCCTAAGGCCAGATTTGGCCTCGCTTTCCTGGGTGGAATTGTTTAAGGGGATTCATGCCTTTGTCACAATGCAGGCTGCGCCCCGAACGGGTCCATACGTACCGGATGACCCGGCCCCTGGACTCTCAAGGCCTAGGCACGGCCACTCGCCACACGGAACCCCCACTTATGGGGATTCAGATTGCCCTGAGGAAGACGAAGAGCCCCCCCGAGGAGGGAGAATTTCCCTCCGGGATTGAGCCATATCGAACCATGAGGCGCTTCTTTCTGAAGGAGGATCTTCCAGGCCTGAACCCCCTGTTAGAGGGCCTGCGTCAAATGACTCACCATTTTCCCCTCCTACAAGCAGCACAGCAGCTAATTGATCTGGAATGGGATGCGCCGGAGGCCTCATTCAAAGGGGGTTGGGCCTTGGCTGGCATGTACCCCTTAGACCCGGCAGCTAAGGAAATGCTGGCGTGCCCTCAGGTAGACGCCATAGTAAGCGCAATTGTGAAGCGCACCACCATTCCGGTGGAAGGGGGGACAGCCCTCAAGGATACACATGACCCGCGCATGGACGCCATTCTGAAACAAGCCTTTGAAGTGGCAGCCATGTCCCTACAAATTGCGACCTGCTGCACCGTTTTGACGCGTTCCTGTTTCTCACAGGCTAGGAGTAACACCCCGGGAGAAGAAATGGAATCAGCTCTCTCGTTCCTCACTGACGCAGCCTCCGACCTAGTCCGTACGGCAGCCAAGGGAGTATCATCCGCAGTGGCAGCCAGGCGGCAGCTCTGGCTGCGTAATTGGTCGGCTGACTCCTCCTCCAAGACACGTCTCACGAGAATGCCCTTTAAGGAATCCCTCCTGTTCGGCAGCGACCTCGAGACACTGGCCAATAAATGGGGCGCTTCCCCAGTACCCCGTCTACCAGAAGACAGGCCAAGGAGGAGCCAGCGCCCTTTTCCTAGACCATCCAGAGGTAGAAACTCGCAGCGCTTCCACCCTTACAGGTCTCGCTCCCAAGCACCTCGTCCGCAGGCCAGGAACCAGTCTTTTCGGACTAAGCGCAACAAGAGGGGAACCGGCTCGGGTTCGGGTCCCAGCCGCACCCCACAATGACAATCAGCCGTCCCATCCAAGGGTAGCAGCCATAGGGGGCAGGCTAATCCTCTTCTACCACAGGTGGGGCAAGATTACCTTGGACCAGTGGGTCCTCGCCATCATCCGAAAAGAGTACTACCTGGACTTTCTTCGGCTCCCGCCGGACAAGTTTTTGGAATCTCCTTGTTCGCCCCTCAAGAGGACGGCACTGGAAGTTACCATGCAGAGGCTCCTGTCCCTAAAAGCCATAATCCCAGTGCCTGCAGGGGAGATACATTCTGGGCATTATTCCATTTATTTCATAGTGCCCAAGAAGGAGGGCACTTTCAGGCCCGTCCTGGACCTCAAGTCAGTCAACCGACACCTATGGGTCCCCAGCTTTCGCATGGAAACTCTGCGGTCTGTCAAAAATTCAGTACAGCCAGGGGAGTTTCTCACATCCCTAGACCTGTCGGAAGCCTACTTGCATATCCCAATTCATCGGGATCACCAGCGCTATTTACGCTTCAAAGTCCTGAATCAACACTTCCAGTTCCGAGCTTTACCCTTCGGGTTAGCCACCGCGCAGCGAACCTTTACCAAGGTCATAGTAGTAGTGGCAGCGGCACTCAGGAAGGAAGGATTTCTCGTCCATCCCTACCTGGACGATTGGCTGATCAGGGCAAAGTCACCGGAGGAGAGCCACCAGGCAACCAACAGAGTTATAGCTCTTCTGGAAAGCCTAGGATGGGTAGTAAACTTGAACAAGAGTTCCCTACAGCCTTCTCAGTTGCTGGAATACCTAGGAGTCCGATTCGACACCCAGGAAGACAAGGTCAGCTGACCTCCAAGAGAAGATCAAAGCTCCGGAATCGTCTACAGGCCCTGCTGAACGCCACCCGGCCCACAGCTTGGGATTACTTACAGGTCCTCGGCCTCATGGCATCCACTCTGGAGGTGATACCATGGGTGCGGGCTCATATGAGACCATTACAACGCGCCCTCCTGTCTCGGTGGAGCCCACGATCACAGGACTATACCGTACACCTGCCTCTAGCAACCATAGTGCGGAACCAGCTACGGTGGTGGTTGCAGCCCGGCCACATGAGCCGGGGGTCGAGAATGTCATCCCGAACCTGGACCCTGCTCACGACAGATGCCAGCCTGAACAGATGGGGGAGCACACTGGGGTGGAACATAAACCGACTAGAGGCACGGGCAGTCAGGCTAGCGTGCCTTCGACTTGCCCACAGACTTCGAAACAGAACGGTCAGAGTGATGTCAGACAACGCCACCACAGTGGCATACATCAACCGACAGGGCGGCACCAGAAGCCGACAGGTATCCCTAGAAATAGCCCCCTTGATGACTTGGGCGGAAGCAAATCTCCAGGACATCTCCGCCGTCCACATCGCCGGGAAGGAGAACACCACGGCAGACTTCCTCAGCAGAGAAAGCCTAAATCTGGGGGAATGGCAGCTGTCGCCCACAGCTTTCCAGATGATTGTGGATCAGTGGGGGACGCCGGGCATGGACCTACTATCGGACAGGTCCAACGCTCAAGTACCCAGGTATTTCAGCCGCAGGCGGGATCCTCTATCCCAAGGGATCGATGCCCTGGTACAGCCATGGCCTCAGGGGATCCTGCTATATGCTTTTCCTCCATGGCCCCTGCTGGGCGCCATTATACACAAGATTCAGCGGCACAGAGGACTAGTTCTTCTAGTGGCCCCGGACTGGCCAAGAAGACCCTGGTACGCAGACATGAGAAGACTACTGGCAGGGAATCCTCTACCTCTGCCTCCACACAGGGACCTGCTGCAGCAAGGTCCCATCCTCCACGAGGATCCAGCTCAATTCTCTCTTACGATCTGGCCATTGAGAGGGCTATATTGAAGAAAAGGGGATACTCGGAGCCGGTAATAGACACACTCCTCCGAGCACGCAAGTTCTCCACATCAATGACATATATCAGGATCTGGAGAGTTTTTGAAGCCTGGTGCGACTCTCGCAGCACCAATTCACATGCCGTTAAGATTCCTATCATTTTGGACTTCCTACAAGATGGACTTCAGAAGTTTCTGTCCCTCAGCTCCATCAAGGTTCAGGTAGCAGCGCTGTCTTGCTACGGTCCCAGGAGTGACGGCAACACCATTGCCAAACACCCAGATGTGGTAGGCCTGATTGACAAACTGAAGAGTAGTAAATCACCTGGACCGGATGGTATACACCCCAGAGTTCTGAAGGAACTAAAAAATGAAATTTCAGACCTATTAGTAAAATTTGTAACTTATCATTAAAATCATCCATTGTACCTGAAGACTGGAGGATAGCAAATGTAACCCCAATATTTAAAAAGGGCTCCAGGGGCGATCCGGGAAACTACAGACTGGTTAGCCTGACTTCAGTGCCAGGAAAAATAGTGGAAAGTGTTCTAAACATCAAAATCACAGAACATATAGAAAGACATGGTTTAATGGAACAAAGTCAGCATGGCTTTACCCAGGGCAAGTCTTGCCTCACAAATCTGCTTCACTTTTTTGAAGGAGTTAATAAACATGTGGATAAAGGTGAACCGGTAGATATAGTATACTTGGATTTTCAGAAGGCGTTTGACAAAGTTCCTCATGAGAGGCTTCTAGGAAAAGTAAAAAGTCATGGGATAGGTGGCGATGTCCTTTCGTGGATTGCAAACTGGCTAAAAGACAGGAAACAGAGAGTAGGATTAAATGGGCAATTTTCTCAGTGGAAGGGAGTGGACAGTGGAGTGCCTCAGGGATCTGTATTGGGACCCTTACTGTTCAATATATTTATAAATGATCTGGAAAGAAATACGACGAGTGAGATAATCAAATTTGCAGATGACACAAAATTGGTCAGAGTAGTTAAATCACAAGCAGATTGTGATAAATTGCAGGAAGACCTTGTGAGACTGGAAAATTGGGCATCCAAATGGCAGATGAAATTTATTGTGGATAAGTGCAAGGTGATGCATATAGGGAAAAATAACCCATGCTATAATTACACGATGTTGGGTTCCATATTAGGTGCTACAACTCAAGAAAGAGATCTAGGTGTCATAGTGGATAACACATTGAAATCGTTGGTTCAGTGTGCTGCGGCAGTCAAAAAAGCAAACAGAATGTTGGGAATTATTAGAAAAGGAATGATGAAGAAAACGGAAAATGTCATAATGCCTCTGTATCGCTCCATGGTGAGACCGCACCTTGAATACTGTGTACAATTCTGGTCGCCGCATCTCAAAAAAGATATAATTGCGATGGAGAAGGTACAGAGAAGGGCTACCAAAATGATAAGGGGAATGGAACAACTCCCCTATGAAGAAAGACTAAAGAGGTTAGGACTTTTCAGCTTGGAGAAGAGACGACTGAGGGGGGATATGATAGAGGTGTTTAAAATCATGAGAGGTCTAGAACGGGTAGATGTGAATCGGTTATTTACTCTTTCGGATAGTAGAAAGACTAGGGGACACTCCATGAAGTTAGCATGGGGCACATTTAAAACTAATCGGAGAAAGTTCTTTTTTACTCAACGCACAATTAAACTCTGGAATTTGTTGCCAGAGAATGTGGTTCGTGCAGTTAGTATAGCTGTGTTTAAAAAAGGATTGGATAAGTTCTTGGAGGAGAAGTCCATTAACTGCTATTAAGTTCACTTAGAGAATAGCCACTGCCATTAGCAATGGTTACATGGAATAGACTTAGTTTTTGGGTACTTGCCAGGTTCTTATGGCCTGGATTGGCCACTGTTGGAAGCAGGATGCTGGGCTTGATGGACCCTTGGTCTGACCCAGTATGGCATTTTCTTATGTTCTTATGTTCCTGAAAGGAGTCAAACACATTCGTCCGCCACTGAAGTGGCCAGTGCCCCTGTGGAACTTCAACCTAGTGTTGGAATTTCTGGCGGGATCCACCTTCAGACCCCTTCGAGGCCTGTCTCTCTGTTTGTTGACCTTGAAGATGGTGTTCTTGCTGGCTGTATGTTCAGCACGCCGCATCTCAGAGCTACAATCACTGTCCTGCCGTGATCCGTTTCTCAGAATCACTCCAGAGGCTATCCATCTCCGCACGGTTCCTTCCTTCTTACCCAAAGTAGTCTCTCAATTTCACCTCAACCAAACCATATCCTTGCCAACCACGGAAGGTTTGAAGAAGTCAGAAGAAGGTCGAATACTGCGTCATCTCGACATCGGCAGAATACTGGCCAGATACTTGGAAATGTCAGAAGCAGTACGAAAGACGGACCATCTGTTCGTCCTTCACAGCGGGAAGAAGCAAGGAGAAGCGGCCTAACGGCCAACCATCGCCCGCTGGATCAAAGAAGTTATCAAGGCGGCCTACGTAGAAGCGGGAAAACCACCACCTCTACAGGTCACGGCTCATTCTACCACAGCGCAATCGGCCTCTTGGGCAGAAACTAGGATGCTGTCGCCTGCGGAGATATGTAAAGCGGCGACGTGGTCCTCCCTCCATATCTTCTCCAGATTCTACCGTCTGGACGTTCAGGCCAGGGAGGACACAGCATTTGCGAGGGCAATCCTACACGGACCTCGGGCAGCCTCCCACCCAGTCTGGGAGTAGCTTTTGTACATCCCACTTGTTTTGAGTCCATCTGCTACACGCTAGGACATGTTGAGATTACTTACCTGATAATCTCCTTTTCCTTAGTGTATGCAGATGGACTCAGCATCCCGCCCGGCTGCCGGTATACATGGGGATTCGCCGACTCACGGTAAGCCATGTTTGCTTATATAGGCGGGTGTCGACGCCTTCCGGTTGAGAACACTGGCGGTCTCCAGCTACCATCAATTGGTCAGGGTTATCATGTTCATGTAAACGATGGGTCAGTCACACATATATCCATAAAAGCTTTTGCAAGGAAGATTACTGAATTGCTACACTTCCTGTGGGGGTATATGTACCCGTGCTGACGTCAGATCCGTCTCCAACTGCTAGCACGAGCACACTATACCCACTTGTTTTGAGTCCATCTGCATACACTAAGGAAAAGGAGATTATCAGGTAAGTAATCTGAACATTTGTGAGGGCCATGGCGACTTCAGTAGCACCCCTACGCTCGGTGCTGCTTCCTGACATTTTCAGGGCTGCCACCTGGAGTTCTCTCCATACCTTTACAGCCCACTATTGCTTGGACAAGGCTGGAAGACAAGATTCCATCTTCTGCCATTCTGTCCTGCGAAACCTATTCACCTCTTGACATACCAACGCCCTTCCGCCTGCCCGGTAGTGTTCAGGATGCTCTCGCCCAAACGTCACCCCAGTTCTAGTGCCTTGCACACCTGGGTACATTTGGTGCATGCTCGGACATCCTCAGCTCGGTACTCACCCATATGTGAGGACTACCATCCTGCTTGTCCTGTGAGAAACAAATGTTGCTTACCTGTAACAGGTGTTCTCACAGGACACCTCACGAAACCCGCCCGCCACCCCGCGGTGATGGGTTCATTACGTTTTTTATTTTATTTTTCGGCAGTTTTTATAGCTTTTAAACAAGACTAAAGGGGGACCCCTGCTGGCTGCAGGGTTAGTGCCATGCTGGGCATGCCCAGTAGGTGCCAGTCAAAGTTCTAGAAACTTTGACAAAAGTGTTCCGTGATTGGGCTCCATCCTGTGATGACTAACATCCTACTGTCCTGTGAGAACACATGTTACAGGTAAGCAACATTTGCTATCTAGCAATATAAACTAAAAAACAGCAAGTAAATTATAAACGCAGTATTACTTAACAATAATGCAGCAGTTAAGTAACAAATGCATAGGGGGAGAAGAAGGGAGGGGGAGAAAAAAGGAGGTGGGGATAAGGGGGGGAGGGAGTAAATACAGCATAATGTATAAGGTACAATTAAGGGGTTATATGCAACAGTTACAATAAATTAAGAGAAAGTATACAATGAAATATTCTTTATGTTGAGTCAGGCAGGATACAAAGGGAAGGATCAGGAGAAGGCTTGTCTAAATAGCCAAGTCTTGAGCTTTTTTTTTTTTTTTTTTTTTTTTTTAACTATTTTGGGCATATCTCTTGACAGAAGTCAGAGGGCATGGAGTTCCAAGTTGCAGGACTGGCTATTGAAAGGGCACGCTCTTTAGTTGAGGAGAGGTGTGAAGACTTGGTGGGGGGTGTGTTTAAGGTAGCGGAATATTGGGATCGAATTGGTCTGTTGTGATTGTGGAAATATAGAGAATCTTTGAGCCAGTGCATATCATGTGTATGTAGGGTTTTGTGTATAATAGTCAATGTTTTGTAGCGAATCCGTGAGGCAATGGGGAGCCAGTGTAATTCTTTTAGAATGGGGGTGATATGTTCATTTTTACGAGTGTTGGTGAGAATGCGTGCTGCAGCATTTTGAAGCTATTGGAGGGGGAGGATAGTGTTTTTGGGGAGGCCCAGGAGGAGGGTATTACGGTAATCGATTTTTGTGAGGATCAGTGATTGTAGTACCGTACGAAAGTCAGAGAAATGTAGAAGGGGTTTTTTAATTTTTTAGGATGTGTAAACTAAAATAGCAGTCTTATGGTGGTTTTGATGAATTGTTTTAAATTTAATTAATTGTCAATTATGACTCCAAGGTCTCTCACATATGGTGATGGAGTGATTGTAGGGGGAATGGCAAGGGGTTTGGGTTGGGAGGTGGAGTTATGATTGCTGGGGGGGGGGGGGGGTGTTAATGATTAAGATTTCAGTTTTGTCAGTGTTGAGGGCCAAGTTAATGCTAGTGAGAAAGGCGTTGATAGCAGAGAGGGCAGAATCCCAGGTTTTGAGGGCATTGTGTATGGAGTCTGTGATGGGGATGATGATTTGTACATCGTCTGCATAGATGAAGTGCGTAAGACCCAGATTGGAGAGGAGGTGGCATAAGGGTAGTATGTATATGTTACATACAGGTCGATACTGTAACGTGCGGTTGAAGATTTCCCGTCTGTAACGTGCTGGGAGCGCACAATTCGGACGCGTAAGGCGATTCAGCGATACAGTCTCCAGTTTCACGCGTCCTTAGCGCTTCTTAAAACAGACGCATAACCCTTTCCGCACGCAGCATGTATATGATATGTAAATGAACGAATTAGCTGTATAATGAAGGAATTAGCTATTCCCCTCCGATACTGTGACGCGCGCTCAGATTATCTCCTTTGTAACCCGCTATTTTGCCGCGTCCTTAACCTGTTAGTTTACCGCTACCCTCTACTTGGTGTTAGTCTGGTGTTAGTGTGGGGTTCGAAAATTAAAACGGGAATAAAGTGTAAAAAATGGTGTAAAAAAAGTGTAAAAACATTGCTTACCTGCCCTGGCCCCGTCCGGTCTCCGGTGCAGCCCCAGTCCTGTCCCCTCCTCCCGAAGCAAAAAAAAAAAAAAAAACCGAAAAAGTAGCAAGGCTCGGGCCTGCTACGGTAGTCCCTTCTCCTCTCCTCCCGATTCCGGCGCTCAAGGCGGCCGGGTGGGCGTGCATTCATCCAGGCAGAGGGAGCCGGCGGCGAAAGCGGCCTCCGGCTCCCTCTGCCTGGATGAATGCACGGCCCCCGCCGGCAGCGAAAGAATGCCCGTGCGATTTCGGCGCTCAAGGCATGAGCCCGCGAACCCAGGATACTGTATAGGCGCTCTATACAGTAAAATGGGTTGCACGGGCCTAACGCTTGCCTAAGGCTTCGCAGCCGTGGCATGCATTTGCATGCAATTAGAAGAGAGTATAGAGCGGTAGGTGAAGAGAACTGTGCGTGCGGGGAATGAGGGTGCGCCTGACACTGCCGCACTGTTTCTACCGCGGCCTTAGAGTATCGACCCGATAGTGTGGAAGAGAGTGCAGAGTCTTGGGAAATACCATGATTAAGGTTGTGAGCTTGTGATTCCATGTTACCAAGCTTAACTTTGTATTGCCTGGCTTTAAGGAAGGATTCAAACCAGCATAGGGTATATCGGAAATGCCTATTTCTTTAAGGCGAACAAGTAGAATGTTATGGCTTATAGTGTTGAAGGCCACAGAAATGTCAAGCATAGCGAGTATGTAGGAGTGTCTTTTATCCAGTCCCTTGAGGAGGGAATTTGAAAGCGATATTTAGAGGGTTTCAGTACTGTGGTGCCTACGGAAGCCGAATTGGGATGGGGAAAGTATATTGTGTATTTCCAGGTATTCAGTGAGCTGAGTGTTAACTATTTTTCCAGGATTTTTGCTAGGAAGGGTAGAGTAGAGATAAGTCAATAGTTGGACAGCTCTGTGGGGGTCAAGTTTGGATTTCTTGAGGATGGGTTTAATAATGGCTTGTTTAAGGGGGAGAGGGGAATTCACCTAGTGTAATAGAGAGATTACAAATGTTGGCCAGGGTTGGCGCTATAGTTTTAGGGATGGTTAGGAGGGATTTGGAGGGAATGGTGTCAGATGTGTGAGATATGGGTTTGATTTTTCTTGAGGCTAGTTTGAATTTCAGAGGAGGCGATAGATTCAAAGGTGTTGAGTGAGGCAGATGTGATGTGTGGGAGGGCTTTGGAGCAGTGGGGGGTAGCAGGGAAACGTGTCGTAATCTTGGATATTTTGTTGTGGAAAAATTGAGCTGAGTCATCACATTTGGATTTGGCATCTTCTTCATGATGGGACATGGGGTAGTTTTAGTTAAATCAGTGACATCGAGGAGGAGCGAAGGGAACATTACCTTATTCAGGCAAGGAGAGGGTGAGGAATTCGGCCCTCCTGAGACCTGCTTAATTACCTGGAAATTTACAGAGGCGAAGAGAGGGTGAGGAAATCTGGCCCTCTTGAGACCTGTTCAGCTGCCTTTCGCCGACGTCATCCATGGGTGATTGGCTCTAGCTTAAAAGCCAGCCCCCTGCGGCTTAGACTCCGAGGAGGAGCGAAGGGAACATTACCTTATTCAGGCGAGGAGAGGGTGAGGAATCCGGCCCTCCTGAGACCTGCTTAATTACCTGGAAATTTACAGAGGCGAAGAGAGGGTGAGGAAACCCGGCCCTCTTAAAACTTGTTCAGCTGCCTTTCCTCGACGCCGATGTCATCCAGGGGTGACTGGCTCTAGCTTAAAAGCCAACCCCTTGCGGCGCATTGACGCCGCCGGTGCCGCGCGTGCCAAAGGGGCAAGCGGCTTTGTTGGACTTTATTTATTTATTTATTTATTTATTTATTTATTTATTTTTATATACCGATGTTCCTGTGTAGCATACATATCGCACCGGTTTACAAGGAACTGAACAGTCGCCTCAGGGGCGGAATACATTAAAACAGGAAAACTTTTAGGGAGACATTCGTAAACTCGATTAAATGTAACTGGGTTTCAAACTCGGAAACATAATACAGAGGTAAGTATATTGTCTATCGCTTCAACCGGTTTTTAGCTCTCAGGGAAAGCTTGGGTGAATAGCCAAGTCTTTAGCTTCTTTTTGAATGACAGAAGGCACGGTTCTTGGCAGAGGTCCGGTGGGAGTAGGTTCCAAAGAGGGGGACCTGCAGTGGACAGGGCTCGTTTCCTCAGGGAGGTTCTCGCCGGTTGGGTGTGAAGCATGTTCTGGTATGCCCTTCTGATTGGTCTTTTGGAAATGTGTTGCTGTATTTGGAAGGATAGGTTGAGGGGGGAGATGTTGTGCAGAGCCTTGTGAATCATCATGAGTGATTTAAATTGTATCCTAAATTTTATCGGTAGCCAGTGTAGATATTGGAGGATAGGGGTGATGTGGTCCCGTTTTTTGGTGTTAGTGAGTATTCTGGCTGTCGCATTCTGTACCATTTGAAGTGGTTTGATGGTGCTGGCGGGCAGACCCAGGAGGAGTGAGTTGCAATAGTCCAGTTTAGGGAGGATGATAGATTGAAGTACTAGGCGGAAGTCTCGGAAATGTAGAAGAGGTTTTAATTTTTTTAAGACTTGCAATTTGAAGAAGCAGTCTTTGGTAGTATTATTTATGAATTTGGTGAAGTTGAGTTGGTTGTCTAGAAGCACCCCCAGATCTCTTACTTGCGGCGAGTGGTCGATTGATGTGCAGGAGGGTTGGGAGGAACTAAGGGGGTTGAGCAGAGAGCAATTATCTGGAGCTATTATGAGGATTTCGGTTTTGCTAGTATTTAACACTAGGTTGAGGCTTGTTAGTAAATTTTTGATTGCTGCAAGGCAGCTGTTCCAGTAAGACAGAGTTTTGTGGAGGGATTCTACTATCGGGATGAGGATCTGAACGTCATCCGCGTATAGGAAGTGTGTTAGCTTGAGGTTAGCTAGTAGATGGCATAGTGGGAGTAGATAGATATTGAATAGTGTAGGTGAAAGGGAAGATCCTTGGGGTACCCCCAGCTTTGATATAATGGGGAGTGACTCTTTGTTGTTAATCCTGACCTTGTATTGCCTGTTTTCAAGGAAGGAACTGAACCAATTGAGAGCTGTACCTGTTATACCAATATCTGCTAGACGCTGAAGGAGGCAGGAATGGTTCACAGTGTCGAACGCTGAGGAGAGGTCCAGTAGGACGAGAAGGAAAGGTTGACCTTTTTCCAGGTTGATGAGGATGTTGTCAGAAAGCGAGGCTAGTAGCGATTCCGTGTTAAGGGATTTTCGAAAACCGAATTGGTTTGAAGTAAGAATGTCATTTTCTTCTAAGAATTCGGATAGTTGTCTGTTTACAACCTTCTCCATGATTTTAGCAATCATTGGGAGGTTGGCGATTGGTCTGAAGTTAGCTGGGTCTGTGGGTGGAAGGTTAGGTTTTTTAAGGAGGGGTTTGAGAATTGCAAGCTTGAGTTGGTCTGGGACTTGGCCCTGGGAAAGCGAGCAGTTTATGATGTCTGCTATCAGTTTGGCGATGATGTTAGGAATGGAGAACAGTAGATTGGAAGGGATGTGGTCTAGTGGGTGGGACGAGGGCTTCATCTTCCTAATGATCTCGATTTCTAAGGCGGATGTCCGCTCGAGGGAGGCAATTGAAGCTGTGGTTATTTTATGTTGCTGGGGGGTTAGGTGAGATTGCTGTGGGCCGGTGGTAGATGAGTGGTTTGGTTGAGGAGAGGGCCCCTTGAGAGGAGCGATGAGGGTGTCTATTTTTTTCTCGAAGTAGAGTGCCAGTTCGTTGGCTTTGTTGGACGCTTGTGCTTCTGGAATAAGGGGAGTAGTAGGTTTAGTGAGGGCTGATACATAAGAAAACAGAGCTCTAGAGTCGAAGATAAAGTGGTGTATCTTTTTCGAGAAGAAGGGGGAGTCTTAGGGGCTCCGGGGCTTAAAGATGCCTCGGTAAAATTGCTTCAACTCCTCTATATTTGCTTTTCCAGAAGATTTAAGAACTGTGAGTAAAAATATTTCGTGTATATCTTAAATCCTTCGCTCCAACCTCCAGTTTACCACCCAAGGAGATAGTAACATAAAGTAAGGCTTAGTGAGGAATTGAAGGGACCGGGGTCTAAGAACTTTTACTTATACTTCCAAAAGTATGCCTCATACAAAGAGGAAGGCAAGGATTAGGGAGGTAACAACCTCATTTCCCATTCCTATGCCCTCCCAGGCTCAGATCCCAGCCGCCTTCTCCCCAGTTCCTGTGAATGATCTGGTGGACAAGGCCGTTGAGGAAACTGCCATAGAGCGGATGACAGAACCTCTGGCCGAGGCATCTTTAAGCCCCGGAGCCCCTAAGACTCCCCCTCCCCCACAGACATTGTCTTTTGATCACCTGACAATTAATTCCTCAAATGAGGGGAGCAGAGAGGGAGACCAAACTAAAGAAGGCCAAAGTGAGTCTATTAATCTCGATCAAAGATTATCACAAACAACCAAATCTGAAGAAATTACAATGGGAGCCATGTGGTCAGCTGTAGAATCGTTGGAAGTGGCAATTGTCAATTTAACAAAAATTACTGAGACATCTAATCAATGTTTTAATAAAATAGAATCTTTAATTTCAAAGTTGGATGAAAAACAACATTTAATGGATGAGAAAATGAATGTTCTGCAAAGTAGTTCACAAAAATTTACAAAAATTGAGATACTTTATGACAAGAGGTTGGAGGATATAGAGAACTCCCTGAAATATTTGAATTTAAGGGTTTTGAATTTCCCAAGACATCAATTAATAGCCCCATTAGATATGTTTAAAGAATACTTTAATGTCATATTACAAATGCCTCAGAAATCTATTCCCCTTATTTCAAAAATGTATTTCCTGGCGTGTAGCCAGATGGACTCAGAACGAATGGGTATAGTATGCTCGTGCTAGCAGTTGGAGACGGATCTGACGTCAGCACGGGTATATATACCCCCACAGGAAGCGTAGCAACTCAGTAATTTCCGTCTCCAAAGCAGTTTGGAGAGCCTGCACGGTCGCTGAGCGTGTTTCCAATCTACTTTCTATTTTCTACTGTCTATATTCTTCTTACTAAATTTCTTCAGGAACATCGAGCCCTGCACTCCTGCGGTGATACCCTTGGGGTCCCTCCCCCAGTTGAGTTTCCCGGGGTGATTTCCGCGATCCCCCGGAGGTTTAAGACCTCGGTTCGGTAGCCGAATCGCGGCAGGGACGTAGCCCCCGGGCGAGAAGGGCTCGGGCATGGCGAAAGAGGCGCCTTGGTCCCGGCGTGGACGAGGGCAGCGGGTGCATTTCCTCAAGCACGGCGGTGAAGGTATTTCCCCTCTCCCCCCGCAGCCGGAGACCGCCCGGGTTCCAACCGGGAAGCGCCGAGGATCAGGTAAGGCGTACATCTCTTACTTTTTGGTCTCCGAGGAATGAGGATCGGCGGCGTTGTCTGCATGTGGCATGCCGTGGAGGTCGCCATTTTGTCTGCCTTGTTCAGGTATTGAGCACCCATGTAAGGCACCTGTTGATGAGCGCATATTGCTGACCGCATATTAAGGAGCACATATTGTATATCATTGTGCGTATATTGTTGACTGCAGACTAATGAGCGCATATTGAATATCATTGAGTGTATATTGCTAATCGCATACTCATGAGCGCATACTGGATATCATTGAGCGTATATTACTGCCGCATATTATTGAGCGCCTGTTGTAGTAAGCGTATATTGCTGTCGCATATTATTGAGCGCCTGTTGTATTAAGCGTATATTGCTGCCGCATATTATTGAGCGCCTGTTGTAGTAAGCGTATATTGCTGCCGCATATTATTGAGCGTCTGTTGTAGTAAGCGTATATTGCTGCCGCATATTATTGAGCGCCTGTTGTAGTCAGCGTATATTGCTGCCGCATATTATTGAGCGCCTGTTGTAGTAAGCGTATTTTGCTGCCGCATATTATTGAGCGCCTGTTGTAGTCAGCGTATATTGCTACCGCATATTATTGAGCGCCTATTGTATTAAGTGCATATTGCTGCCGCATATTATTAGGCGCATATTCTTCAATGGAACAGAACACCTCAGCGTCTTCAGCGGTGGCGCCTCCTGATTCCGGCATTAAAGCCCTCGGCCTCTGCTCAGCATGCCAGCTTAGAGCCACGCATAGCGAGGAGCCAGACTCCCTTTGTGCCCAATGTGAGGAGGCAGTGGGAGCCTCGGGCCAGGACCAGTCTTAACCGAGGTTTGCTGACAGTTCCCCAGGGGCCACCCCGGATCTAGCGGGCAGTCTTGAACAACCAGGAATCCCGGGGGACCTGGTACCCCGACGACTAGAGACTGCTTCCATTTCCTGGGTAGATCTCTTTAAGGGGATTCATGCCTTTGTACAGATGCAGTCAGCTTCCCGTCCAGGCCCTGCTGCTGCTGCGGCCGCTGCTGCTGTTGTTACTCCAGCTGATTCTGCCCCTGGACCTTCGCGCCCTTCTCATGGGCACCCGCCTCCGAGCAGTCCGGTTCAGGCGGACTCTGATGTCTCGGAGGATGAGTCCGAACCCCCGGAGGAGGGGGAACTTCCCTCAGGGATTGAGCCATATCGAACCATGAGGAGGTTCTTTCCCAAGGAAGATCTCTCCGACCTGGTATCTCATTGCCTGGCGGAGTTGGATATTACAGGTCCCAGCACTACAGCGCCCTCTACGAAGAACCCTCTGCTGGAAGGTCTTCGTCCTCCAGCCCGCTATTTTCCCTTCTTGCAAGCAGCACAACAACTGATAGATTTGGAATGGGCTGCACCAGCGGCCTCATTCAAAGGGGGTCGGGCCCTGACGGGCATGTACCCTCTGGAACCGGCAATCAAGGAGATGCTGGCGTGCCCTCAGGTGGACGCCTTGGTCAGCGCTGTGGGCAAGCGCACTACCATTCCAGTTGAGGGGGGGGGGGGGGCGGCCCTCAAGGAGGCTCATGACAGACTCCTGGACGTCATCCTGAAACAGACCTTTGAGGTGGCAGCTCTATCTTTGCGGATCGCAACCTGCTGCACAGTGGTGACGCGTTCCTGTTTGTCACAGGTCAGGAACAATGCTCCGGCAACAGACATGGAGTCAGCTCTCTCGTTCCTCACGGATGCTGCATCAGACCTAGTCCGTACAACAGCCAAGGGGGTCTTATCCTCCGTAGCTCCCAGGAGGCAGCTCTGGATACGGAATTGGTCAGCCGATGCGCCTTCGAAGACATGCCTCACCAGAATGCCCTTTAGGGGTTCTTTCCAGTTTGGCAGCAACCTTGATAAACTAGCCAGCACATGGGGCACCTTTCCAGTACCTCGACTGCCAGAAGATCGGTTCAGAAGGAACCAGCGCGCCTTTCCAAGGCCCTCCAGAGGTAGAAGTTCCCAGCGCTTCACTCCCTGTAGGAGTCGCTACCAGGCGCCTCGTCCTCAGGCCAGGAACCAGTCCTTTCGGAACAAGCAGCGCAAGAGGGGAGCCGGCTCGGGTTCGGGTCCCGGCCGCGCCTCCCAATGAGAATCAGCTGATCCATCTTGGGGACGGAGCCATAGGGGGCAGGTTAACCCTCTTCTACCCCAGATGGGTCGAGATTACGTCGGACCAGTGGGTCCTCGCCATCATCCGAGAGGGGTATTATCTGGACTTTCATCATCTCCCTCCGGACAGGTTTGTGGAGTCTTCGTGTCCCATACACAAGAAGGCAGCATTGGAAGCTACCTTGGCGAGGCTCCTGTCCTTGAAAGCCATCATCCCAGTACCTGCACGGGAAATGCATTCTGGACACCATTCCATTTACTTCATGGTACCCAAGAAAGAGGGCACTTTCCGGCCCGTATTGGACCTCAAGTCAGTCAATCGATACTTAAGGGTCCCGAGGTTTCGCATGGAAACTCTGCGCTCAGTCAAGACCGCAGTACAGCCAGGAGAATTCCTCACTGCCTTAGACTTGTCAGAAGCCTACCTGCATATCCCGATCCATCTGGATCATCAGTGCTACCTACGCTTCAAGGTTCTGGGACGCCACTTCCAATTCCGGGCTCTGCCCTTCGGGTTAGCCACGTCGCCGTGGACCTTCACCAAGGTGGTCGTAGTGGTAGCAGCGGCGCTCAGAAGGGAAGGAATCCTGGTCCATCCCTACCTGGACGATTGGCTGATCAGGGCGAATTCACGGGAGGAGAGCCATTGGGCAACCAACAGAGTGATCGCCCTTCTGGAAAGCCTGGGATGGGTAGTCAACCTCAACAAGAGTTGCCTACAGCCTTCCCAATCACTGGAATACCTGGGAGTACAGTTCGACACCCAGGCAGACACAGTCAGTCTCACTACCAAGAGAAGGTTAAAACTTCAGATGCGTCTCCGGTCCTTGATGGGAGCCAGCCGGCCCATAGCTTGGGATTATCTGCAGGTTCTCGGCCTCATGGCCTCCACCCTGGAAGTGGTGCCCTGGGCAAGGGCCCATATGAGACCTCTACAACACTCCCTGCTCTCTCGCTGGAGCCCCCGCTTCCGGAATTATTCCGTGCATCTACCTCTACCAGCCAGGGTGCGGACCCAGTTACGGTGGTGGTTGCAGTCCAACCACACGAGCAGGGGGTCGAAGATGTCCTCCCCCACGTGGACTCTGCTCACCACAGATGCCAGCCTGAGCGGCTGGGGAGCACACTGCGAAGAACTCACCGCACAAGGGCGGTGGAACAGAGAAGAGTCAGGGTGGAACATCAACAGTCTAGAGGCACGAGCAGTCCGGCTAGCCTGCCTGCAATTAGCTCACAGACTGAGGAACCGAGCAGTCAGAGTGATGTCGGACAACGCCACCACGGTGGCATACATCAACCGTTAGGGCGGAACCAGAAGCCGACAGGTATCTCTAGAGATAGCCCCGCTGATGGCTTGGGCAGAGGCGAATCTTCAGGACATCTCCGCCGTCCACAATGCCAGGAAGGACAACACCACGGCAGACTTCCTCAGCAGAGAAAGCCTAAATCCAGGGGAATGGCAGCTGTCGCCCACAGCCTTCCAGATGATTGTGGATCATTGGGGGATTCTGGACAAAGACTTACTAGTGGACAAGTCCAATGCTCAAGTACCCAGATACTTCAGTCGCAAGCGAGATCCGTTCTCACACGGGATCGACGCCCTGGTTCAGCCATGGCCTCCAGGGACTCTGCTATACGCTTTTCCTCCGTGGCCTCTGCTGGGCGCCATCATCCACAAGATTCAGAAGCACCAGGGCCTAGTTCTTCTAGTGGCACCAGATTGGCCGAGAAGACTACTGGCAGGGGAGCCCCTTCCCCTGCCTCCTCTCAGGGACCTGCTTCGTCAAGGTCCCATCCTACACGAGGATCCGGCTCAAATCTCTCTTACGGTCTGGCCATTGAGAGGGCTAGACTGAAGAAAAGAGGTTACTCGGAGCCGGTGATAGATACACTCCTCCGAGCCCGCAAGTTTTCCACATCCCTCACCTACGTAAGGATTTGGAGAATATTTGAAGACTGGTGCGATACGACACCAATCCACATGCGACCACAATTCCTAGTGTTTTGGATTTTCTACAGGATGGGCTTCAGAAGGGTCTCTCCCTAAGCTCCATCAAGGTTCAGGTGGCTGCGCTGTCTTGCTACGGTCCCAAGAGGGATGGCAAGACCATTGCCACGCATCCAGATGTTTCTCGCTTCCTGAAAGGAGTCAAGCACATTCGTCCGCCATTCAAGTGGCCAGTGCCCCTGTGGAACCTCAACCTAGTTTTGGATTTCCTCGTGGGATCCACCTTCAGACCCCTTCGGGGCCTGTCTCTCCGTTCTCTAACTTTGAAGATGGTGTTTCTGCTGGCAGTGTGTTCCGCACGCCGAATCTCAGAGCTACAAGCGCTGTCCTGCTGTGATCCCTTTCTGAGAATCACTCCTGAGGCGATCCATCTTCGCACGGTTCCCTCCTTTCTACCTAAAGTGGTTTCACAGTTTCACCTCAACCAAACCATATCCTTGCCTACCACGGCGGGTTTGAAGAAATCTGAAGAAGGGCGTTTACTACGCCATCTCGACATCGGCAGATTGCTGCCCAGATATCTGGAATTGACACAAGAAGTATGAAAGACAGACCATCTGTTCGTCCTGCACAGCGGGAAGAAACAAGGCGAAGCGGCCTCTCGGCCCACCATCGCCCGCTGGATTAAAGAAGTCATCAGAGCAGCTTACGTAGAGGCCAGGAAGTCACCGCCTCTACAAGTCAAGGCTCATTCTACCAGAGCCCAAGCAGCATCTTGGGCAGAATCCAGGATGCTGTCGCCTGCAGAAATATGTAAAGCGGCGACATGGTCCTCCCTGCATACCTTTTCCAGGTTCTACCGTCTGGATGTCCAGGCCAGGGAGGACACAGCTTTTGCGAGGGCAGTCCTACACGGTCCTCAGGCAGCCTCCCACCCAGGCTGGGAGTAAAGCTTTTGTACATCCCATTCGTTCTGAGTCCATCTGGCTACACGCCAGGAAATGTTGAGATTACTTACCTGATAATCTCCTTTTCCTTAGTGTAGACAGATGGACTCAGCATCCTGCCCAGGCTGCCAGTATACATGGGTTTCACCGATTCAAGGTAGGCCATGTCATTTTCTTACATAAGAGCGTCCACTCTACCAGGTGTCGACGCCTTCCGGTTGGGAATGCTGCTGGTCTCCAGCTCCTATCAATCAGTCAGGGGAATCCTGTTTCACTAATTCTTTGATCATCAGTACATCCATAACAGCTTTTGCAAGGAAGATTACTGAGTTGCTACGCTTCCTGTGGGGGTATATATACCCGTGCTGACGTCAGAT
This sequence comes from Rhinatrema bivittatum, assembly GCF_901001135.1. Taxonomy (NCBI): domain Eukaryota; kingdom Metazoa; phylum Chordata; class Amphibia; order Gymnophiona; family Rhinatrematidae; genus Rhinatrema; species Rhinatrema bivittatum. The sequence goes on from NC_042616.1 coordinate 848,210, forward strand.
CCGTCTCCAACTGCTAGCACGAGCATACTATACCCATTCGTTCTGAGTCCATCTGTCTACACTAAGGAAAAGGAGATTATCAGGTAAGTAATCTCAACATTATGTGGCAACAAAGGGGAGTGAAGCAGTTCCAGAGGGTAAATCATTAGAACCTCAATTAAATTTATCGGAAATCATAGAAGCTTCTGTAGAAACTAAAATTTCATTAAGGGCTAAACTACATGTATCATTTGTTTTCCCATCCGATAGGGATGCTGTATTTCGTAATTATATGAGGAAAAGAATGGAGAAATTTCAAGGGTCCCAAATTTGGATATATCCGGATCTATCACGTCAAACACAGATGAGGAGAAAGAAATTTCTTGCAATTAAAACCGAAGTAGAAAATATTGGGGGAAAAATGTTAATAAAATTTCCTTGTAAATGTGAGAGAGTTCGGCAAAACCAGAAATATATTTTCTATGACACTTCACAATTAAGAGTTTTTTTTAGACTCACAGGGCCAGGAATCTTTAGGTTTGGATAATGACGCAAGATAGAAAGTTAGGTACTACCTTATAATTTCAATTGTACAATTGTGTTAATTCTCATATTTTTTCTTTATCCGCTTGATATTCTTTATTATTCTCCTTGCGGATTTCCGTATTCATTTTCGATTTATACAGAAACATGTATTAATTTTAATTTAGAAATGGAAGTAAATAATAACATATTACATTATTTGATTTCTGTATGATAAGTCAAATTTCAATGTAAATTGAAAAGCATAAATAAAAAGTTAAAAAAAATCAGTGACATAAGAAAAAAGGGCATTAGAGTTGAATTGAGATTGTTGATACGTTTAGCATGGAAATCTCGTTTAGTTATAAGGATCTTCTCACGGTAATTGTGTAATGAGGATTTATATTTGGCAAGATGTGAGGGTAAGGGGTCTTTTCGCCAAGTCTTTTCAAGGTTCCTAAGGTTACATTTAATCATTTTTAGATCTGGTGTGTACCATGGTTGTTTTGCAGTATGAGAGGGGTTGAGTTTCTTTGATTGTAAAGGGCAGATAGTATCTGCAATATTATTAGTAATTGAGTTCCATGATATGATGGTGGTGTTGGTGTTGGTCATGTCAATTTTATGTAACTCATTATTGAATGCTGAGATGAGGTCATCTTTGGAGCAGGGTTTCCGAAAGTGTATAGTGTTTGGTTTAGTATGTGTTAAGGGGGATGAATTTTTTATGGAAAAATTAGCTCGGATGAGGTAGTGTGGTCTGACCATGGCACTGGTATATAGGTGGGAGTGTCTGGTGTGATGCACTTGTTGGTGAATATGAGGTCCAGTGTGTGACCTGCTTTGTATGTTGGGTTAGTTAGGATCTGCTTGAAGCCCATAGAGCAGAGCTTTCCAAAGTGTGTGTCGCGACACTTTGGTGTGTCGCCTGAGGTGTGCCGGTGTGTCGCGCAAGCCCGGTGCACGTGACACACCGGCAAGTGGGAGCCAATGCAGCCGCCGGTGGACCTCATCCCACTGGCGGCTGAGCAGTAAAGAATCGCTGTGCTGTGTGCCGCGGACACACAGCAGGAAGATCGGCATGGCCGTGGTGGAGCTCACCTCACCATGGCCCGAAGAAGAAAAAGGTCACGTCGAAACGTGCAGGTGCTCCTCCTCCTTCCTGCCCATGCGGCCCCGGAAGAAAAATGTTGCCGGAGCCACACGGGCAGAAAGGGGGAGGAGCGTCAGCCGCGTGCAGAAGAGGAGCAGCAGCGTTGTTGCAGCGGGGAGAGAAGAGGAGGAGGCCCGGTAGCAGGGTCCCCACCGCGGATCGGCCCGAGAAGATCAGGGCCGCTGCAGAGCCCATCCTGCAGCGACCCGTGAAGAGGAGGCCCAGAGGTAAGAGAGAGGCTGAGGGCCCGTAGAGTGCGTGTGTGAGGTGAGTTGAGCGATTGTGTGCGTCTGTGAGCTGAGTTGAGCGATTGTGTGCGTCTGTGAGCTGAGTTGAGAGATTGTGTGCGTGTGTGAGGTGAGTTGAGCGATTGTGTGCGTCTGTGAGCTGAGTTGAGCGATTGTGTGCGTCTGTGAGCTGAGTTGAGAGATTGTGTGTGTGTATGAGGTGAGTTGAGAGATTGTGTGTGGGAGTGAGGACCTGAATGTTTGCAGAGACAGCATGTGAGAGCCTGTGTGTGTGTGTGAGAGAGACAGCACGTGACAGTGAGAGCCTGTGTGTATGAATGATTGTATGAGAAGAGAGCATGTGACAGTGAGAGCCTGTGCTTGAGCAAGACAACATGTGGGTGTGAGAGAGAGCCTGGGTGTGTGAGAGTCAGACAGCATGTGCAAGAGAGAGACTGTATGAATGATTGTATGAGAGAGAGTCTGTGAGTGTGTGAGAGAGAGAAAGCATGTGAGAATGAGAACCTGACTGAATGTTTGAGGGAAGAAGATAGATGGAGAGAAAAGAAATAGAAAAAAAGACAATATGAAAGGAATTGGCAAAAAAATAAGAAAGGGGAGGTGGAACAAAAAAGCCTGTGACCAACCGATTAGAAAACTAAGATCAGACAGCAAAGGTAAAAAAAAAAGAAATAAATTACTTTTTAGTGATTGGCACATGTAATCTTTGGTAATGTGCAAGAGTAGCACTTTCTCTATGCTGATTTCACAATGTACGAGATCAACATGGAGGAAGTGGAAACCCACGGGGCCTGCACAGAGGAGGCAGCAGAATGGGCTTCAGTGCCAATAGCAGCAATCAGCGCCTCCCCAATAGCCATGCGGCAGCAGTGACAGTGGCAGCAGAGGAATGAGAGAGGCTCCGAGGTTGCTGGCAAAAGAAAGAGAGGGGGTTTGCCTTTAGTGTGTGCCTGCCTGAGGGTGTGTCTGTGTATGAGAATGTATGGGTGTCTTCCTGGGGTTTGTATGTGTGAGAATAGGTGCTGGCCTGTGTGTGGTGTATGTGTGTGTGAGAATGAATTGGTGCCTGCCTGGGGGTCTGTGTGTGTGAGAATGAATGTGTGCATGCCTGAGGGAGTGGTGTGAAATTGAATGGAAGCCTGCCTGGGGGTCAGTTTCAGTGTGTGAGAATGACTGGGAGCTTGCCTGGGTGTGTGTGTTTGTGTGTATGTGAGGGAGCCAGACAGAGTATGTATGAGAAAATCCAGGGGAGTAAGAGTTTGTGTGGGGGTGTGTGTGTGGAGGGAGAGAGAGTGTCTTAGAGCTTGAGAGTGTGTCAGTGTCTGTGAGAGCGAGAGGTTATGGTGGGTATAAGAGCATGAATGTGTATGTATGTGACAGTATATGTGTGAGAGAGAATGGAAATGTGAGTATGTGTGAGAGAGAGAGGATAACCTCCTAATCCTTGACAATATCAGGGTGACTGGAAATTTATTTATTTATTTATTTTTAGATTTTTATATACCGGTGTTCCTGTATTAAAATACAGATCACATCGGTTTACATTGAAACATAAAAATTATGCCAAGAGGCGGTACATATAACAAGGTTATAGAACTTGGAAAACATGGAAAACAGATTCGAATAATAACACTGATAAAGTTGTAAAGTCTCTGAGAAATCAAATCATAAAATAAGGCGTAATTGTCTAAGATAAATGTGATCTGCAAAAGGGATTGCGATGGTGAGAAAATCTTGATAGCTGGAGGTAAAAAATAATCAAAGTTCTGGAAAAGCTTGGCTAAACAGCCAGGTTTTAATTTTCTTTTTGAAGGACGCAAAGCAGATCTCAAGGCGGATGTCTGGCGGGAGCATGTTCCATTGGACGGGTCCTGCTAAAGAAATGGTACGTTTCTGATGTAAGGATATCGTTGAAGGAACATAGAGTGTGCCTTTATAAGCTCCTCTGATAGGTCTAGTTGAAGAGTGAAAACGTAGTTGGGTGCTTAAGTGGAGTGGGGATATGTTGTAAATAGATTTATGAATTGCTGTGTATACTTTATAGAGAATCCTTTGCTTAATAGGCAGCCAGTGGAGGAGTTTTAGTATGGGGGTTATGTGGTCTCTTTTATTCGTATTGGTAAGGATTCTAGCTGCAGAGTTCTGAATCATCTGGAGGGGTTTGATGGATGAGGTTGGTAGGCCAAAAAGGAGCGAGTTGCAATAGTCAATTTTTGTTAGTATAATGGCTTGTAGAACCATCCGAAAATCATTGAAGTGGAGAAGTGGTTTCAATTTTCTCAGGACAAGAAGTTTATAGAAACAGTCTTTAGTGGTGGTGCTTATACATTTTTTGAAGTTAAGCTGATTATCTATCATGACGCCTAAATCACGTACATATGGTGAGTGATTAATTGTAGGAGTGGTAGAATTGAGTGGGACAGCTGGGTATATTAGATTGTTATTAACGTCATGATTGATAATTAAGATCTCTGTTTTGTTGTTGTTGAGAATGAGGCTGAGACTGGATAGAAGATGATTGATTAGTTGCAAGCAATTATTCCAGTGAATCAAGGTTTTGTGTAGGGATTCTGAGATTGGGATGAAATGGAAATCAAGAGCTCCCACGTATGGACAGCAGGGGCTTTTTAAAATCCTTATTAGTTTTAATTATTGGGTGTTATTTGATATATGTGCTGTTTTGAAATATTTTATTGGTGTTTAGGAAATTGTAAAAAATGTATATGATTTTAATGAATAGAAATTCTATTTATCAGTAGTTTTAAAATATTCTTTTATTAGTATGGTTTACTATTATAACTGATGCATTATGTTTCTTGATTTTATTTGTTTTATGAGGAATGGTGGTTCTGTTTTTCCATTATTAATACACAGAGTCTGGCTTCTTGGGGTTTCCATTTCAGGTTTTGTCTAATTTGTGCTCCTTTATTTTGTATTCTGTATTTGGTGAGGGTCTGTCTCTGCTCTGTGTGTGTGACCATGATGAGAGATTCTGCTAGCATAGGGATCTATAGCAATCGGGTTTGTTTTGTTTCCTCAGTAGGTGGTGTATTGGTATTCTAGGACCCAGTATAATATTTATTTATTTATTTATTTCAGATTTTTATATACCGGCATTCGAGACAGCAGTCACATCATGCTGGTTCACATAAAACAGGGGTGCATAGTAAACATAACTATAACAATGGTGCTGAAAAGGCAGTTACATATAACAGGGTGATAAGAACTTGGCTGAGAAGGAAGAGAAAGGACAGGTTATTAATTCACACAGGTAAACGATAGAAGATATGGTTAACCATGGTGTAGGTGGAGATTAGGGGTGGCTTGGAGGTGTTAGATCAATTGGCGTCCGGGAAAGCTTGTATGAATATCCAGGTCTTTAGTCTTTTTTTGAAGATTGAGATGCATGATTCTGTTCTGAGATTTGAGGGGATGGAGTTCCATAACGGTGGAATGGCTGTAGAGAAAGCCCGGTCTCTTAGTGTGCAGTGTCTGGTAGATTTGGACGGTGGTACCTGTAGCGATCCCTTGTATGCATCTCTTGTCGGTCTTGACGAGTTGTGTAGTCGGAGAGGGATCTGTAGGTCAATGGGAGCCAGTTGGTGGATGTTTTTGTATGTGGTAAGAATGGCCTTGTATATTATTCTAAAGTGTATAGGTAGCCAATGGAGGCTCTTTAGAATGGGGGTTATGTGGTCCCTTCTCCTGGTATTTGTCAGAATTCGTGCAGCTGCATTTTGCACCATCTGAAGCGGTTTGGTGTATGAAGCGGGAAGGCCCAGTAGGATGGTGTTACAATAGTCTAGTTTTGAAAAAATGATTGCTTGGAGAATGGTTCTGAAATCTTGGGCATGGAAAAGAGGTCTAATTCTTTTCAGCACTTGTAGTTGGTAGAAACAGTCTTTGGTGGTTTTGTTAATAGTGGCTTTGAAATTCAGTCGATTATCAATTAGGACTCCTAGGTCTCTCACTTGTGTGATTGTTGGCGTGGCTTGTTGTGCAGAGGTGATGGTGCTGTTTTCTGAGGCGATGAGCAGGAGTTCAATTTTGCCGGAATTTAATACCAGGTTTAGGCTGGTGAGGAGGAGTTTAATTTTTTTGAAGGCATGTATCCCAGTAAGCCAGAGTTTTTGCAAAGGAATCCTTAATGGGTATCAGGACCTGGATATCGTCCGCGTAAAGGTAGTGTTTGAGGTTGAGGTCGGTGAGAAGTTGGCATAACGGTATAAGGTAAATGTTAAATAAAGTAGGAGACAGGGAGGACCCCTGTGGGACTCCTACTGACAACGGGTGTTGAGAGGATTCTTTGTTCTGTATCTTGACCTTGTAACCTCTATTGCTGAGAAATGATATGAACCAAGATAGTGCTGTGCCTGAGATACCTATGGAGGCTAACTGGTTAATGAGTAGGGAATGATTGACGGTGTCAAAGGCTGAAGAAAGGTCCAGTAAGATCAGTAAGAAGGCTTGACCTTTATCAAGGCCCAGGATGAGGTGATCTGTTAAGGAAATGAGGAGGGACTCCGTGCTTAGTGTTTTGCGGAAACCGTATTGTGAAGGGAATAGGAGGTTGTTTTCTTCAATGTAGTTTGAGAGTCGGGTGTTCACCAATTTCTCCATAATCTTGGCTATGAAGGGGAGGTTGGCGATCGGTCGGTAGTTGTTTGGGTCATTAGGATCTAGATTAGGTTTCTTGAGTAGTGGTTTGAGAGAGGCCAATTTTAGGTCATCTGGGTAAGATCCTTGTGTTATTGAGCAATTTATGATGTCTGACAGGGATTTGGAGATTGAGTCAGGAATTGATATTTACCCTTGCTTTTTCACAGGTAGGGTTATTGTTGTTTGAGTCCTTGGTGTTATTACTGTTATGTTATGATGGGATTGCAGTATAGATTTTGAGTGTCTTTTTTTTTTGCGAGGTTTTATTTTCGTTCACAATGTGCCTGGCAGTGGAAGGTGTTTGTGCTGCTGTTACTGTGAGGTGACACCAGAATTTGAAAACATCTTTAGTATGATGAGCTGTAAGGGAAACATTCAAGCTCCATTGTTTGGGGGAATTTCAGTGGATGCACAGAGTTACAGAACTGGAGGTGCAGGATTTATATTGACATTCTATCCCTTCCTATAAATTCCAGTCTTCACTCTCATAGCCATATAGAATTAGTTGAATGAGGCTATCAAATAATTTTATAGTGTGAAACTGGCCAGCTTTTTAAAATTACGCAGAAGACCCTTTGGACTTTCTTATTAACACCAAATATTCAAAAGCTATGCTCATCCCATCAAGCTCATATATCTCATTAAAGAGGTAAATTGAATAACACAATAACTTTGTTTTATTATTGTTATTCATAAATTATAACATTAACATTAATCTTGGAATATTATATATTTTTAATATAAATGAGAGGTTTTCACAAGATAGGTTGTGTCGTGAAACATTTTATTATGTATATATTTAAGGAAACATACATAAATTGTTGAAATACATTTTGTTCGTTTAACCTTTAACCTCTGGTTTGCTAGTAGACTGAATTACTGTGTCCCGAAATTATGTTTGTCTAAAAAGTGTGTCACCAACATGAAAAGTTTGGAAAGCTCTGCCATAGAGAGACGACAGGACAGTTTTACATTGGGGGAGAGGGGTATTGAGTCAACATGTATATTGAAGTCTCCGAGAATGATAGCAGGAGAGTCAAAATTGATGTTCTTGGCTATAAATTCAATGAGGGGAGATGAATTTTTATCGAGGAGACCTGGGGGGGGGGGGTGTAGATTAGACAGATCTGTAGTTGTGGGGATTTGAAAAGTCCGATTTCAAATTCGGGAGCAGTGCTTACAGTGCGGGCTATGAGTTTAAGGTCTTTTTTTTGCTGCGAGGAGGAGACCACCACCTCTTTTTGTGTCTCGGTATTGAAAAGAAATCATAGGTGTGGGAAGGTAGTTGATTGAGCAGGACTGTGTCTGTGTCCTTGAGCCAGGTCTCAGTGATTGCACAAATGTCCGGTTTTTCATCTACAAGAATGTCGTGAAGAATGGGTGTTTTCTTGACAATAGATTGAGAATTGAAGAGGAGGGAGGGTAAAGGCAGTAAGGCCAACAAGTTGGGTGAAAGGGGTGAGCATGATAGGTAGCAAGTGTTTGGTTTGGTATGTGGGATAGGTGAGGGTGTGAGCGAATGTTTTGTGGTAATGGTATTTGAGGATGGGAATTGGGAGTCCAAGCATATTGTGGGTTGTGTGGAGGGGGTGGGGTTAGCTGAACGGGGTAAAAGTGGGAGAGGTGTGAATGAGCAGTGGTGGGGGGTACAAAGGGGAGTAGAAGAGGAGGTGGAGTAAATTATGAGATGTGATTGTGACACTACAGAGCGACACTAAGGGGACGCACCAAGGGGCCTGCTCCTTGGTTGCGCTCCTTTGGCGTGCGATGCCTAGGGTTGCGGCCTTAATTTTAATATCCAGGAAGGCGGGTTGCCGAGCAGTGAAGTCACAGGGGGTGGTCCGACTGTTTTGGGAGGTGCGGTCTCGTGGCGACGGGAGGAGGAACGCTGCGGTCTGCTCCAGACCCCGATGGGTCTACTGCCGATCATGGGGAGCGTAGGCCATGGTTGAGCCAATCGTAGGTGCTGTCTCAGAGAGAGGGGAGTCTGGTCTTGGCCCTACTTTTAATATTTGCCGTTTGTGAGACGTCGTGGTGGGCCGTCCGTAGGGTCCGCGAGCGGACTGGAGTTGGTGGGTGGTTTCAGTGCGCCCTTAACCCTGGCGGGGTTTATCTGAAAGAGTAAGTAATCGATTCATATTTACTTGTTCTAGACCTCTCATGATTTTAAACACCTCTATCATAACCCCCCTCATCCGTCTCTTCTAGGGATGGGCTTCGTTTTTATCTGCCGGGTCAGGCTTAGGGTCGTGCAACCCATGGAAAACTTCCATTTTCCAACGGGTGGTTTTTTTTTTCTCTCGGCAATCTTCTATCAGCTCTCTGTCTAGTTCTTCTGTTTGAGTTGGAGGCCTGTAAACTACTCCGGTAAAAATGGATGCAGCATCCTCTTTTTTTAGGATGGCCCATAATGCTTCTTCTCTACCCCCAAATCCTTGCAGTTCAGTTGCTTGGATATTGTTTTTGACATGAAGAGCTACTCCGTCCCCTTTTTTGTCCTCTCTGTCCTCCTTTAGCAAGTTTTAACCTGGTATGGCCATATCACAGCCATGAGATTCCATGAACCATGTCTCCGTAAAACAATAACATCCAAGTCTGCCTCCACCATTAAGGCTTGCAGGTCTGGGATTTTATTGCCCAGACTGTGTTCATTAGTGCTCATAGCATTCCAGTTTTGATTGATCTGATTAGTGCTTTTCCCGTCGATAGCAGGGCTGTTCTTTCAGGCCCAGGAGGTAGAGTTTCTCAAATTTCTTACACAGAGCTTAACTCTCTGTGGCTGCGCATTAGTTCCCATGCTGGAAAAGCAGATTCTCCTCAGTCTGTTTTTTCCGCGCGCGGGAATGCACACGGAGCTTCGGATTCTCCTTAGTGACCGACAGAAAATAAGTACATACAATTTAAAAATAGATTAAAATGGAAAGGAAAGAAGGACATAAGCCCAGGCCATCGGAGTTCAAGTCGTGCGCCTGCGGCAAATGTTGTGTTTGTGGCATTGTGGACTCTTTGTCGCAATGGAGATGACTCCGCCCGTGGGGAACCACTGTGATAGACACAGTATGGAGAGAGTCTTTATTGTACTGCTGTAGATAGATGGTGAAAGCAGGAAGATAAGGCACTGATCCTCGAAGTGCCAATACGCTCAACGATGCGGGTAACACCGCGGCTGGTGGGTGGAGTTGAAGCGCCGGATCGTAGAGGTACTCACAGAATGAAGGCGTCTTCCTGGTGGTAGAAAGGTGGGACTGAAGGTCCGTGGTGCAGGATATAAGGGAGATAGGCCCTCGAGGAGTGAGTACCCAGTGGTTCAATATCCTGTAAGGTAGAATAAAGAAAAGACCCCCGAGGAGCGGTTGTCTTAGCGAGGAACCTCGAAGGGAAGTTAGAAGCGAGAAACCCCCGAGGAGCGGGTGTCTAGAGCTTCTTACTGGAGCGAGGCCCTTAGCGTGAAAGCAGCGTCTAAGCATGCAGCTTAGGGCAGTCAGAGTAGTGAAGCGAAGTCTTTGCTAATCAAGGTGGTAGTAGAGACGGAGACTAGATATACCCGGAGGTACTGACGTCATGTGGTGGGGCCACCCCTGAGATTCCTGCCATGACATGTATTTGAGCATAGGAGATGTGTGCGCTCGCGCCATAGGAGGCCACGGGAGAGAGCATGGCAGATGGGGATGCCCATGCTGGTTAGAGAACGCCGAGACACTTGGCACCGGAGGCAGCCATCTTGCCCAAGGAGAGAGAGAGGGGAGAAAAAGAGGTAAGGCAGAGCGGTCGCAGCCATCTGCGACCAACGGACGCAACAGCAAAATTGTCACTTACAGATGGGCATGAAGCCTGTTATGTGTGTCTGGGCCCAGACCACAAACAGGAATCCTGCAAGCGTTGCGGAAGGATATCGCCCAGGGCTCAGCGCCAAAGGGCTGACAAGATTGGGAGATTGAGGTTGGCAAGAGGTTCTTATGTCCCTCCTTCTGAGTCACGTTCGTCGCCGGGACCAGACACAGTCTGGTCCCGGGACATCAGAAAGAAAGGAAGCAGAGAGCTGCGTCGATGGGGCCTACCTCTTCCGACTCGAGTGAGGTTAAAAGGCATAAAGAAAGCTCCCATAGGAAGGGACCTTTCGACTCCGGAGTAACCTCAAAGTCCTCTAAAACACTGCGGCATGCGTCGGAGACAGCGCAAATGCCGATGCACCATGTGCCTCCGGCTCAGGCTTCGACGTCGGGGCATGCAATGACGCCGACGCAGCTTCTGAAGCCAATGTGCCCATCGACGCTGGCGCATCCATCGATGCCGGTGCAACAACTAAAAATACCTCTACACTTGATATGAAAACATCCGTCGAAGCACCTAGATACATTTCGAACCCCAAAATCGAGGCATCTATCACCTAAACCTCAGAAGAACCCGAGGAAGATTTGGGTCAAAATCCAAGCAAGGGATAGTACAGAACCCTCAGTTACTGAGAGCCCACACAACTGAAGAACATAAGAACATAAGAAAATGCCATACTGGGTCAGACCAAGGGTCCATCAAGCCCAGCATCCTGTTTCCAACAGTGGCCGAACCTGGCAAGTACCCAAAAACTAAGTCTATTCCATGTTACCATTGCTAATGGCAGTGGCTATTCTCTAAGTGAACTTAATAGCAGGTAATGGACTTCTCCAAGAACTTATCCAATCCTTTTTAAACACAGCTATACTAACTGCACTAACCACCTCCTCTGGCAACAAATTCCAGAGTTTAATTGTGCGTTGAGTAAAAAAAGAACTTTCTCCGATTCGTTTTAAATGTGCCCCATGCTAACTTCATGGAGTGCCCCCTAGTCTTTCTACTTTCCGAAAGAGTAAATAACCGATTCACATCTACCCGTTCTAGACCTCTCATGATTTTAAACATCTCTATCATATCCCCCCTCAGCCGTCTCTTCTCCAAGCTGAAAAGTCCTAACCTCTTTAGTCTTTCCTCATAGGGGAGCTGTTCCATTCCCCTTATCATTTTGGTAGCCCTTCTCTGTACCTTCTCCATCGCAATGATATCTTTTTTGAGATGCGGCGACCAGAATTGTACACAGTATTCAAGGTGCGGTCTCACCATGGAGCGATACAGAGGCATTATGATATTTTCCGTTTTATTCACCATTCCCTTTCTAATAATTCCCAACATTCTGTTTGCTTTTTTGACTGCCGCAGCACACTGAACCGACAATTTCAATGTGTTATCCACTATGACGCCTAGATCTCTTTCTTGGGTTGTAGCACCTAATATGGAACCCAACATTGTGTAATTATAGCATGGGTTATTTTTCCCTATATGCATCACCTTGCACTTGTCCACATTAAATTTCATCTGCCATTTGGATGCCCAGTTTTCCAGTCTCACAAGGTCTTCCTGCAATTTATCACAATCTGCTTGTGATTTAACTACTCTGAACAATTTTGTGTCATCTGGGTACACAGGGGTCGTATCATTCTCACAAGAGAAAGCACTTAGCACACACCTCGGGTGAAAAATCACCAAGTTATCACCTGTTGCCTCCAGACTCACGAGATTTCTCACCTCTAGGATCGGCGTCTGCTCAAAATAAAAGGGTGAGATCACATATGGCTTCCGAGGATGATTTCTTGTTATACATTTCTTCGCACTCTTCCCACTCTTTGTCTTCCTCTCTGGAGATATTCTCAGATGTATCATCCATTGCACATGAATGTCACAAGGACATACAAGAACCTGTCCATAAGGGGAAGGAAGCTAGTGAGCAGGATTTCTCCAGAATGCCGAATCCAGACATTCAGCTGCCTCCTATTCCTCACACTGTTCTGCCCATTGGACAGACTCTGCAGATGCCAGACATCGCCCAACAGGCCATTACACAGATTTCAACACCTTTAACTGGGCTTGTTACTTCTTTACAAGCCTCCTTTCAGGTTTCTCAACTTCCATTTCATAGTCCACAAGGATCTTCAGTACACTCAGTGGAGTCGTCTCCTCAATGACCTAGAGCTTCTTTACCACTCTCACATGGACCATCATTACCAATTTAAACTGAAACCATCACAGCTCTCCAAAAAATTGTAGAGTTGGTAATAGCCGTACATAAAATGAAGGCTAGAATACCCAAAAACATTTTTTCAAGTAAATACACCGTGAGTTACGATTTTAAAAAAATAGATCTCGTACATAGGCGTAGATGTAAATGCTTTTTAGCATGACGTTTTACACCAATAGTATAATCATAGGTCAAGTAATTTTTGTAAGCTGAGTGAGTGCCAAATATAGAAAATAAGATATTTATAACATGATATTCTTCATCGTATTCATTAATAATCTGAAGCTGATATAGCCACTTAGCTTTTTTTTGAATGAGAAGAAACGCCCGAAAGTCAGAGATGTTAACGATGCTCAAAGTCTGTTAGTCCGACACGGACCATGTTTCGGTTGCTGCCTTCTTCAAGGGGCCAAAAGTATCTGAAAACATTTGCAAAAAAATTAGTAAGCCACCAGTAAACAATATTAATATTTCAAGCGACACAGTTGCAATGTAGTACTAACATTAGATGATATCAACGGCATTTTCTGCTAGAGGGGCCGCACATGCGCCATTTTTAAAGGGACATTTAGCGAATCAAGGAATTACAAGTAGGGAACCACAGTAGACAGGTATCCTGAAGATATTTGACCTTCCCACTGAACTGACTAGCCTCCCATCGCACAAAATTCTCCATGCAGTCCTCGAGAAATCCTGGGAAATCCCTTATAACATCGTCCTGGTGTCTCGGAAGATAGACTTTAAATATAAAATGAAACAGTCTCCGTTCTATGCATTCCCACAATTACCACACCAATCCATAGTGGTGGAATCTGCATTGCAAAAGGCTAAGAAAACAAGGTTACACTCGAATGCCCCACCAGGAAAAGACCATAAATACCTGGACGATTTTGCAAAAAAATTGTTTCAATCCTCAGTGCTTGTTGCAGCAGGTAAAGACCTTATTGCCTTATTGCCAACCTCGACAGAACTCTCTGGTTTCCCTTAACCAATTCAAGACTTGGAAGAGGGTTACGTCATCTATTAAGGACTATATATGAGTCATTTGAGACATCTTCTCGAATCTCTGCTTCGGCAATAGCGGCTCGTAGAATTGCGTGGCTCCGAACAAGTGCCATACGGGAGGACGACCATGACAAATTGGCAAATTTACCATGTCGTGGTGACAATTTATTTGGAAATCGGCTACAGGAAACTGTGTCACAATTGAAAGAACAATCAGTGGTAGTTCAGTCTTTGGTCAACCCTCCGCCTTATTCCATCTTCCCCAGGCGGTATTATGCTCCGATGCGCAGCCTTTCCAAAGAAGACAATTTCGCCCATACCCACAATACCGACTGCCGGCATATCAACAGCCGCAGCGACCACAAGGCTCACAACAACAGCCTAGACGGGGCAGACCTAGAGCCCAATGTTCCCAGGGACAAACGGCTGCGACTACGTCAAAGTCTGTCATCTTTTTGAACTCTGCAGGGCCACCACATCCTCCTCCAGCCTTAGCGGGCAGGATACAATCCTTTGCCCAAGCGTGGTCACATATTACATCTGACCGCTGGGTCCTGGATATTTATTTATTTATGTAAAACTTGTATATACCGGCATTAGTGGGTACATCATATTGGTTCACATTCGAACAAAAAGCTGGAAAGTACATAAAACAGGGACTAGGGATGGGATCAAAGAGAGAAGGAAGGCCGAATGGTAGCATACAGTGTAACAGAAAAACAAATATGTAAAAAATGTCAATAACAGAAATAACTATCGAGAATAACAATATACATAAACAGCATACAGAATCAAAACAATAGACATGGGTTAAAGATGGATGGCGGGGTATAATACATCAGGGATACCACCTTCATTTTTCTTCCAAACCACCCCTTCCCTCCCCTATCATGTGTCAGAGATGCCTTAAAAAATCACCTTCAACTATCACAAGAAATCACTCAACTGCTCAAACAACGAGTGATACAGAAAATACCCCATTCCTCGTGGAACAAGGGTTTCTATTCCCCATATTTGCTCATTCCCAAGAAGACGGAAGGTCTACATCCCATCTTGGACTTACAAGAACTCAACAAATACCTGGTGAAAGAGAAATTCAAGATGGTATCCTTAAAGTCCATTCTTCCTCTCCTCAACTCAAAGATTGGATATGCTTCCTAGATCTGAAGGATGCCTATACCCACATTCCGATACACCCAGCGTCATGGAAGTACCTATGTTTTCAACACTACCAATACAGGGTTTTACCATTCGGTCTCGCGGCTGCACCCAGAGTTTTCACGAAATGCATGGCAGTGGTGGTGTACCACCTCAGGAAACAACATATCCAAATATTTCCATACCTGGACGATTGGCTTCTAGTGGCATTGGATCCACAAACACTGCGATCTCACATACAGTCTAACTTCAGTTAGTCAGCCGGAGTGACTCTCTGCTCTCTTGATTAACAAATGTTGGTCCCTATTCACGGGAAGAGGAGGAATAGCCTAGTGGTTAGAGCAGTGGACTATGAGCCAGGAGACCAGGGTTCAAGTCCTGCTGTCGCTCCTTGTGACCTTGGGCAAGTCACTTTACCCCTCATTGCCTCAGGTGTACAAAAACTTAGATTGTAAGCCCTCTGGGGATAGAGAAATACCTACAGTACCTGAATGTAAACCAGTGTGATCAAATGTCAGTATATAAAATAAATAAATAAATAAACCCAATCACACTACCTCAACACCTTTCCAAGGTGAGTAACTGAGCTGAACTATTCAACTTTTTTACTTATGTATACATTGCTCCTAGCTTATTTCTAGCTTCTGGCTACTTTTTGGGGTTTTTTTTTTTCAATACAAACACTCAGTTTGTATTAAATACAAACACTCAGTTCTTTAAAAGTCTGCAGAACTCTGTTCTGCAGACTTTTAAAAATAAACACACTACCTACTGCTTACTAGCTACCTTATTTACTGACTATTTAAAAATACAAACAGTCTAACTTGTTTATTCACTGCCTTTCTGACTGTTAAAGGCACAAACACACCAGATAATATTCCCAGATAGTTACCTTTGCCCCAATACTTTTAAATAAGACAATGTCCCAAGCAAAAACTTACTGATTCCTTTCAGCCACCAGCAAGGTGATCCTCTCCTCTCAGTGTTCCCACTGGAATGTAAGAGGGCTTTAGCATACTACAAAAACAGGACTCCTTCCTCACCTTTAACCCTAATTTTCCCGGCTTGCCAGTAGCCAAGAGAACCAAATCCAGCTGGATTGTACAATGCATAAAGTTTTGTTATGAAAAGAGGGGCCTTCACCTTTCTTCGACCCCACATGCACATCAAGTGAGGGCAGTATCTGCTTCCATTGCCCATTTGCAACATGTTCCACCCATTGATATATATGTAAGGCGGCGACCTGGGCATCTCTACATACCTTCACATCACACTATTGTATAGAACAGCAGATGGCAGACGATGCCAAAGTGGGCAGGGTGATACTCAATTCCCTTCAGAAGTAAACACTTCAGCTGCCTGTCCACGTTCCACGGTCGGGGCATAGAGACATGCGTGACCATGAGCTTGGGACTCCCATGACACCATGGCTAATTCAGCCCTGCTATCGACGGGAAAAAACAAGTTTGCTTACCGTAAATGGTGTTTCCGTAGATAGCAGGATGAATTCCGTAGAGGGCAGTTGACCGTCTACTCGACTACATTAAAGCTTAAGTACAGACTAAGGAGAATCTGTTACTTTCCTGTGCGGGAACACACACGCAGCGGCAGAGAGCAAAAACTCTATCCTCTGCTTGGTAAAGCGCCGCCTTCCCAGCCCTGAATGACAGTTCCCATGACAGCATGGCTAATTCATCCTGTTATCTATGGAAATACCGTTTACGGTAAGCAAACTTGCTTTTACCTACAAGCACAACTCATTTTATTACTGATAGGAAAAGTTCACACACATCATTATATCCTTATTCTACCAATTATAATTATCTTTTATCTTGTCCATAGAGCCAAAAAATCTACTGATATACAACCTTTTGTTTACATATCTTTCATTTGTTTACAGATCTTTCATTCTTATACTCTAAATAGAAGCCTCTATCTTTGCTCATAGCAAGCATAAGCATAAATTAGGAAAGAACATTATTAGCGAAATTGAACTATATTGCACTAAATTGCATTAGATTGAACAGAGAGATACAATAAAGCTTTGTGTCTTGATTTTCCACTGAGAACTAAATCTAATGTAGCCTCTCCTCCTCGTCTGTTCAAGGATCTGAGATCTAGGAACTTAAAAGCTTTAAAGGCACTGAAATTCAGACTATGGGCCAGAAATGCACTGTGAGTTACTTTAGAACCTTCCATCTTCACTGGCGTGATCTACAGACAGCCAACTGGATCGGTTTCCGATTTGTTTTTTAGAGATCTGCTGATACAGGTTATTCCTCCTGTTGTTCTGCTTCCCTACAGCCCTAAATAGAGCTAATTATAATAATCTAATTATGCTAGACTTGTATGACAGAATGAACATCAGGATGTAGCACAGGTTTTAACCCTCTTAATAATTAGTTTGTAAAAATCAGTCTTTGAGAAGGCTTTTACTCTGGCCTTCAAGAAAGAGATTAGAGTCAAGATAGTCACCCAGATATTGTTGCTTAGAGTAAATGGGTATTATTGCATTGTAGAGCGGCTGATCCATAATGCTTTAGTTTGTTTTAAGTCATGCATGAGTTTACTGCTTGAAAGCAACTTAAGACATGTGGAAATAACGGAGCGTCACCAACAGTGATGGGAAAATAAACACTAAGTCATCCGCATATATGGAGTACACTACTCAAAGTGAAGTAAGAAGTTTAGTTAAAGGCAACATATAAATATTAGTGTGTCGCCAAGAGGGCTGCTCCCTGTGGGAAACATGAAGATTCTGAAAAGCATCTAGAGTAGGAATTCCCAATTCTTCGTTGTTAAGAATGAAACAAACCAGCTACTAATGGATGGACCAGTTCCTGTTTTCTTTAGGTGTAAGAGTAGAATATCCCAACTATAGTGTCAAACGCGGCTGTAATATCCTTTTTCATATACTTTCTTAAGAAGTACAGCAGCTTTCTTTTTAGTTGATCTTGAATTGATATAGTATTGTGATAACTCATGGGCTTGGAAACAGCCACCTGCAGTTTATTTACAGTGAAAACAAAGCTCAGTGCAAAGCAAAACAAACAAATTAAGCAGCTCACCTTGAAGTTCAGGGATCTCTCAAATGCTAGGTTCCTGCCTGCTCCCTGGGGCCTCTCTATCCCTTCTGGGCCCTGCCAACTTAGGTTAGGCTGAAGGGATAGTCCCTGGGCCCAGAATCCCTTCTGGGGCTGATTCTTAAGGAAGACCTAGCTAGATCTCTGTGGCTGGTCCCTTAAGGTAGTTTGAGGGAGTTTCTGGCATATATTGGGTATCACTGGGAGGGATAATGGGACATTTTAAAACATTCAATGTTCTCTTTGGTTCAAACTAATTTTATTGAATAGATAATTAATGGTTATAAAAATGTAAAGAGCAATAGGAATAAAAAATAGAAGATAAAAACCAGTCTTTAACAAACATTTTTGGGTAAGTTCAGACATAATACTGTGCAAGAGATTGAGCTCCTTTAAGCTTTGCCTCCTTTAGTGGTGAACCAGCCACCCTGACCAGGCTGTCTGTGTTGGCATGGGACGTAGTCATGTCAGCAGGTAGATGGGGACCAGCAGTGATCATAGTAGCAACAGTGACCAAAATGAACTGCAGGGGAGCAGAGGCAGGAACAGGCAAACGTCTCATGCCATAGCACGGAACAGCAGCAAAGAAGAAAGATGTGGTGGTTCTTGGCATTTTAACAGTTGCTTTGTATTATTATTATTTTTTTTTAATTTTAGCAGTGAATGTTGGTGCCCTTAATCCTGTATTTGATATGAATTTTGATTTCACTTATTAGTTTGCAGCCTGGGTCGATGCTGTGGTATTTGTGTTTAGCCTGGAAGATGAAATCAGCTTTCAGACAGTTTACAATTACTACCTTCGCTTAACGAGCTATCGCAACACAACTGAGGTACCTATGGTGCTGGTGGGCACACAAGGTAATTACATTTTGAGTCCCCTTTTTCTCCCTTCCCCTCACAGTGTTTCTCTCTTCTCATGTTGGGGTGTGTGAGGCTCCTGTTCCATTTCTCTGCTGCTGATTCCTTTCATATCATTTCTTCTGACCCCTTGGTGTTTGTAAAGCTTCTCATGTCCCTTCCCCCTTGGAGGCGCTAAGGCTCTCCCTCATCTCGATTCTCACCTTAACCTTAGGGTTGCAAGAGGGCTCTTGCCCATCTTGGCTACTGGAGGTTAATAGATTCCAGGTTCCTTACAATTGGCCAACAGGTATCTGTGCAATGTAGCCACTTCTTGCAATGTAATGAAGAAGTTCTTTCTTAATTCATGTGCAGTGTTTAGCTGAAATTATGTATAGATTCCTTGCTGCTAAGTAAATTATATTACCATACCCATCAATAGCTAGGGTTACCTAGGAAAAGCTAACTTTCAGTTTGTGTTGTAGTTTTGATTGCCTCAAGTATCAAAAGGTTTTATAATTTTTATTTAGTTTGAACATTTATATCCTGCTAAATCCAAAGTCCTAAGCATCTTATGAGAAAATCATTAACAATATAAACATATAATTCAAAAGATACCTAAAATAATTTATTTATTTATTTAAGAGGTTTTTTTATACCGAGGTATAGCTAGCTGCCTTCACTCCGGTTTAAATTAAAAATAATAAAATAAGATAAACATTTATAATAAATAAGAAAATAAATAATGCATTCGGTTAAAAAATGCTACACTTGTCTCTGCCCAACATTTGACTATACTGACAAAATTGATATTACGTGACTAATCTGTTTAGATTAACTCCTGTTTATATTGATAAAGTTAACATGTTATCTTCCCTTCTGCCTAAGACTACTCAAGTCAAGAATGTTTGTTACACCAAATGATTCTACTTCTACCTGTATTTCCAACTAAGCTGTCTTCATGTCCTATCATAAGAAACTCTGTTAAGATACCACTGTAAGCAATTCTGTTTATTTTTTGTAAACCAATGTGATATACTAGTTCGAATGTCGGCATATAAAAATAAATAAATAAATACAAATAAAAATTTATTGCACTCTGATAATCTGTTTTTTCCCCAGGACCAATACAGCTACTAGAATTCTGAACTACTCCCCTGAATTAGGTGAAGTGCCTTTAGTCTGTGTTAGTGTCTGCTTGATTTGTTTCTTTCGTTTCGGGGATAAAAAGATCAGCTTCATGATTCCTGTAGACTCCAGTGATATATTTATATAGTACTCATAATTCCTCTTGAGTCATTTTTTTTTTAGGGAAGATAATCCAGCTTGGACCAGCTTTCAGTTTATATACATTTTTAAAGTGTGTTTTTGTACATTTTCTAGCATCGGTATATATAATTTTAGGATGCATAGTCAAAACTAAACCTTATTTTTTTGCTGTGCCCTGGTTAAGGCATATCTTTGATTCTAGCTGGCGTGTCAACTCATGACCAGTTTAACAGTTGCTACTAGCTTTTTGTGTACTTATTGTAATAAACTGGCTGTTATGCTATGCATGTAAATCTATCCCGTGCATATTAATTGTGAATATCTTGAAAACCTGGCGTGTGTGGCTCTCAAGGACTGGATTTGACCAACTCTGTCCTAGACACTCTTGGGAGCCTTTGTGTGGGTGCCTGTGTGTGTGTGTGTGTGTGTGTGTGCATGTGTGCTTCTGTGTGCATGACAGGGCTTTGCAGACATGGTTTTGCAGACTTTATACACAGTTAACCTTCCACTGTTCCGGGCACAACTTGGCCATAGACAGACATGAAACTGTGACCGACAGACACAAGCCATTTATATAATATATATAAATAAAATGAAAAAATACTGGTTCCAGTACAGATGCTTGGGGCACTACTTTTATCTACCATCCTCCTCTGAGAAAACTGAACATTTAGTCCTGCTGTCTGTTTCCCATTTTTTAATCAGTTTGCAATCCACAATGCTTTTATCCCCATGGTGCTGACCCATCTATTCAACCCAGACCGAAGTCTCTCCATGATGCCGTCAGAGGTGTCAGCATGGAGCACTCACTCTAAGGTGCTATTGGCATGGATATTCAAGACACCAGTACAGACTCCATCTAAGCTTATGGCAACTGTGATGTTGGGAAGAAAGGCATTAGTTTAAAGCATCTTGACTTGGGAGGTCTCAGAGCAGAGCCTGGCTCAATTGGTGCAGAATGCTTCAGCAACTAATCTTTCTTTGGAGCCAAAAACATAAACTATTTCCCATTAAATTGGTGAAGAACCCATATGCATTACTGAAGAAGATGTCTCTTCTCCAACTTCGGCCCAGAGAACACAATAGCCAGTGGACCAGCTGATTGAGTTGGTGAAAAATTTCTTTACCTATTTGACTATTGAGAACAGAAAAGGAGCCTTGAATCTTCTCTAAATTGGGAGCGATATTCTCATAGAGTGGGCCTCCACTTGGTTCCTACCACAAGAGTTACCAGCCATAGATATCAGCCCTCAACAATTGGGAAAGCGGTCTCCTCTGACTGTGGAGGTCTTGCTTGGAGTCAGAGGATAAGGAAGGAGCCTCAGCTAGGTTGGCTTCCCTCCAGGGCATGTCCCCTATAGATTGTCAGACTGTTTTGGTCACCATCTTTTTCATTGGGGTTATGGATCAGTGTTCCTCTCTTATGTGGTCAGAGGAGAGTTCAGTGGAGATTCTGTTGGATCCCTTGCCTGACTTATCTTACCACCTTATTTATTTATTTATGTATTTATTTATTTGTTTAGAGACTTCTATATACCAGTATTAGTAGGGACATCATACCGGTTCACATTTGACAGCAGGTTTGAAAGTACAAATTAACAGGGAGAAAGAACTGGGCAAGAGCAGCATAGAAATGTAGCTTAACAGGCGAACATAAAAGCTTAACAGGGGAACATAGAGCTCCTTAATATAAGGAATATAGGATAGTCTATATGGGAGATAGTATAGCATCGTAGAAGGGAGGGGGAGGGCTAATCCGGATAGGCTTGTTTAAATAACCATGTTTTTAACTTCTTTTTAAATTTGATGGTGCATGGTTCAAGGCGTAAGTTTGGAGGGAGGGAGTTCCAGAGTGAAGGGCCAGCAATTGAGAGGGCACGGTCACGTGTGGAGGAGAGGTGGGCTGTTTTAAGGGAGGGTACTAGTAGAGTGCCTTTGTTGGCAGTTCTGGTGGGCCGGGTAGACTGGTGAGTCTTAAAAGGAATGTCCAGCCACTTGGAATTGTGAGCATGAATGGATTTATGTGCAATGGTCAGGGTTTTGTAGTGAATTCGGGAGGGGATAGGGAGCCAGTGTAAGTCTTTAAGGATAGGGGTGATGTGTTCAGATTTACGGGTATTTGAGATGATTCTAGCAGTCACATTTTGTATCATTTGTAGGGGTTTTATTGTGGAGTAGGGGAGCCCTAGGAAGAGTGAGTTACAGTAGTCCAATTTAGAGGGGAATAGTGGCTTGGATCACTGTGCGGAAGTCTTGGGTGTATAGTAGTGATTTAAGTTTTTTTAGGACATTGAGTTTGAAGAAACCTTCTTTAAATATGGAGCTGACGTATTTCTTCATGCTGAGTTGTTGATCAAGGAGAACTCCAAGGTCCCTTACGAAGGGTTGGGCTGTGGTGATGTTGAGATAGGGGACATTAGACAGGGGGGGGGAAGGGGGAGAGTGGGGGGAAATAAGTAGAAGTTCAGTTTTGTTGGTGTTGAGTGCGAGGTGGAGGTTGGTGAGTAGAGAGTTGATGGCCACGAGGCAGTTTTCCCAGTGCCTCAGGGCATCAGAGATAGAGTTGTGAATAGGTATGATTATCTGGACATCATCTGCATATAGACAGAACTTTAGTTTGAGTTCAGAGAGAAGCTGGCAGAGTGGGGTGAGGTAGATGTTGAAAAGGGTGGATGAGAGTGATAAACCTTGAGGGACTCCTTGTTGTAGAGGATGGGGGACGGATAAGGCATTACCAATTTTAACAGAGAACTTTCTGTTCGAGAGGTAGGATTTGAACCAGGCAAGGGCTAGGCCTGAGATGCCAATGCTTTCTAGACGGGTAAGGAGGTGATTATGGCAGATGGTGTCGAAAGCCGCAGAGATATCAAGGAGGGCGAGGAGGTAGCTGTGATCTTGGTCCATTCCTCTCAGGAGGTGGTCAGATAGGGTGAGAAGTAGCGATTCAGTGTTGAAATGTTTCCGAAAGCCGAATTGTGAGATGTGGAGGATCGAGTGGTTTTCAAGATAGTCCATAAGTTGTGTATTAATAACTCTTTCAATAAGCTTGGCAATAAATGGTATGTTTGAGATAGGGTGGAAATTGGAAGGGTCTTTCGGGTCTAGGGAGGGCTTCTTGAGGAGAGGTTTGACTACCGCATGTTTGAATATGTCAGAGACAGTCCCATGGGAGAGTGAGCAGTTAATGATGTCTGTTATGGCTTGGACTATGGAGTTAGGGATGGCCAATAGTGCTTTAGGGGGGATGGTGTCATTGGAGTGGGAGGCAGGTTTGAGTTTTTTGAGGAAGTTTCTAAAAACTTCATTAAAGCCGGTTAAAATACTTAAGACTTGGCTCTTCACACAAGCATTCCCCGAGAGCTAAGAGCAGGAAGAAATACAATTTCAACCCAGTCGTTGTCCCCCAGCCCCCTGCATACAAGTTCCTGAAGAGTTCACTATTGAAATTTAAATAATCATGTATTTTCTGTTCACTGTAGTTTCACGAAGTTCCTCCTTGCGCCTTCATGTTTTCTTTGTTTAACTGTTTCAGTAATAATTAATTGTTAATTGTTTATCTGTTCAATGTAAACCGCCAACTAGGCGATAGTTATTTCCTTGTAAACCGGAGTGATATGTATATTATACAGGAACTTCCGGTATAGAAAATCCAAAAATAAATAAATAAATAAAAATAAATTTGTCTCTTCCTCACGCCATAGAAATATTATTAACAACTACTGCCATCAATATATGTTTGGTTTATTGTCCTCCGAGTTATCTTCAAACTAATTTATCTAACTTCTTAGAAGTTATCTCGGCACTCCCAGTAGATCTGACTAAAATAATATTGATAGGGGACTTCAATTTACACACAAACGCTACCAAGCTATCATTAGTTGAATCAACATTTTTAGATGCATTGACAGGTCTTGGCTGGGAACAATTAATTCAAGTTAACTACACATCAATGAGGTCACACTTTAATCTTGTATTCTATAATTCTACCTCTGCATTTCCCACTTCCAAACAGACTGAAGTTTCACCTATACCCTGGTCTGATCGTTTTCTTATTCAGTTTGAACTAAATGTTTGTACACAATTAAACTCTGGAATTTGTTGCCAGAGAATGTGGTTCGTGCAGTTAGTATAGCTGTGTTTAAAAAAGGATTGGATAAGTTCTTGGAGGAGAAGTCCATTACCTGCTATTAAGTTCACTTAGAGAATAGCCACTGCCATTAGCAATGGTTACATGGAATAGACTTAGTTTTTTGGGTACTTGCCAGGTTCTTGTGGCCTGGATTGGCCACTGTTGGAAACAGGATGCTGGGCTTGATGGACCCTTGGTCTGACCCAGTATGGCATTTTCTTATGTTCTTATGTACCTTTTTCTAAAGTAAGTAACCCTCATTTAGTATGGAAAAGAAAACATATTTCTTTGGAATCATTTATTGACGCTGTATCCTCTAGATTACCTTTGCAGGTTGCATCAACCTGCAATGGCACTATTAATATATGGAATTTCACCATTACCTCAGTTTTAGATCGGTTAGCCCCTTTGAAAAAAGCTACTCTTAAGAATGGAAAAAATAATGTGCCTTGGTATTCTCAATCCTTATGCGCCCTGAAATCTCTGGTTAGATCCAAGGAACGAAACTGGAGGCACAATAAATCTGTCCAGACAAAAAATGATTATTATTCGACTTTAAGACGTTACAACAAGGAAATCACCTCCCTTAGCGATTTCTGCTTCTCCCTTAACCCCTATAGCCACCTCCTTGTAGCTCATGACCCACCCCCCCTCCCATCCCCTTGTATGCCCTCCTTTGTTTCTCTCTCCTACACCCTCTTATACCTCCGTTATGCTGTTATCTTCTCCGACCAATCCTTTTTAGGATCTCTGACTTACTCAGCTCCACACGGCTGTTTACTCTCTCTCATGACAATGTTGTATAGTTTAAGGTTATTGTTGTGCTAGCATTATGACCCCCCCATCATAATTGTTCTCTTTAAGATATTTTTTATTAATTTAGTTGTCTAAAATACCCTGTTTATACTCCCTGTTCTTATATACTTCTATACCCATGGTTTTTGTTGCTTAGATCTATTAATTATACATATATCTCATGTTTCCCTGTACGTACAGGATCAGTCCAGACGGTGGGTTATGTCCCCCGTCCAGCAGATGGAGTCAGAGTAAAACTTCGAGGGTGCTGGTATATAAACTGGTGCACCCTCCTAGATCCTCAGTATCTCTCTGACTCCAGCAGATGTGAGGAGGGGATCTCGTTGTTTCCCCAAATTTAGGGTTTATTACTCTATATATATATATTATTCTTTCTTTTGTTGATGGATCAAGTTCTTTGAAAAAAAAAAAAAAAAAAAAAGTATTTTGTTTCGGTCAGCAGGGAGCCGGGGTTTCTGGGCTCCCCTGATCAGCCTGCCATCAGGACTGCCTCTTACCTCGTTTATTCTTCTCTTCTTGGGATCTGCAGGGGTAAGCTTGGGGGTAGTTTTTATTGTCTTGTGTTCCTTTTTCTTTCAGCGCAGGTTTGGGCGCGTTTTGAGGTGGTTGCTGGTGGGGCCAGCCTCTCCCCTCCTTACCGTTGCGGCGTCTCACCTCCCCCGCGGCCCTGCGACGCTTCATTCCCCAGGGCCGCAGACGGCACGGAGGTCCCATTCCCTTGCCGTCCCCGGGGTTGAGGGTGTTTGGGCGGGTGTGGGCAGGCACGGCGAGCCCGCTCTTCCCGCGCCGCGATCTCAGGCTTTCCCGGGGGGGGGGGGGCTTCTCCCGGCGTGCGGCACTCGGAGGCGTCCCTTCGGCGCGATGCAACGCGCGCGCTGTCCGTCCTGCGGCGGCCCGGGTCAGGGCACCTCGAGGGACGGGCCATGCGGTCGTTGTCTCCCCGGGGGGGAGACGAGCGGCGCCCCGCCGACAGTTTCGCCGCCGCGCCAGGAGCGCCGCGGGCCTCGAGGGCTAGCCCCGCCCCCGTCTTTGGCGGGAGCGGCGGCCATCTTGGACCTAGAATGCAGCGCGGACTCGGACACGGAGGAGCCCGCTGAAGATTTTTTGCCGTCCGCCCCCCCGACCTCGGATTCGGGGCCTCTGCCTTCCACATCTGGACTCCCCAGGGACCCCCTGCCCTCTCCCTCGACGGGCCCGCTCAGTTTTTCAGCGGACTTTGTGGTGCTTATGCACCAGGCGTATTTGCAGAGCCTGAGCCCTCAGGGGGGGGCAGCTTTCTCTCCTCCTCCCGCCAAGGTCCCCAGGCCCTCGGGTGTTGCGGCTGCGCTACCGGGGACCGGAGGGGGCGGCACCAGGTTGCCCCTGAGTATACCACTCTCCCTGGGGGGCCCGTCACCCGCCCCGAACCTGGGGGGCGATCCAGTGTCACAAGTGGATGACGATTTGGCCCTAGCAGCGCACCTGGAATGCGATGATCCGCGGGTCCTTCGCAAGGAAGAATTGGCGGAGCTCATTCCCCACGTTCTCAAGGAGTTGGACCTCGACCCTCCCGTGGAACCCCCGGGACCCCCGGCTCCCTCCGTAGCCTCAGCTACCTCCAAGGGTGACCCTGTCTTAGCAGGTCTGCGTCCCGTAGCGAAGACCTTTCCCATTCATGATTCGTTTCTCCATCTTCTGGTGCGGGAGTGGGATAACCCGGAGGCGTCCCTTCGGGTTGGCAGGGCGATGGACAAGCTCTACCCTCTTCCGGGGGACTTTCTGGACCTACTCAGGGTCCCCAAGGTTGATTCAGCGGTGTCCGCCGTCACCAAGAGAACTACCATCCCGGTCACAGGGGGCACCGCGCTGCGAGATATTTCGGATAGAAAGCTGGAGGTCGCCCTCAAGAAGATCTTCGAAGTCTCGGCGCTGGGGGTCCGGGCGGCTATCTGCGGTTCGCTGACTCAGAGAGCCGGGCTTAGATGGGTTCAACAGCTCCTCACCTCTCAACAGTTACCGCCCGAGGAGGCAGCCCAGGCTGACCGCCTGGAGGCGGTCATTGCTTACGGGGCGGATTCTCTGCACGACCTGCTGAGGGTCCTGGCAAGGACCATGGCATCAGCCGTCTCTGCCAGAAGACTCCTGTGGCTCAGGAATTGGGCGGCGGACGCCTCCTCCAAGGCGAGTCTGGGAGCTCTGCCCTTCAAGGGCAGGTTTCTCTTTGGTGAAGACCTTGATCAGATCATCAAGACCCTGGGGGAAAATTCGGTCCACAGGTTGCCTGAGGACCGGCAGCGTGGTTTTCGTTCGTACACTGGAACTTCCAGGAACCGCTACCGCCCCCAGAGGCGTTACCGAGGCTCCAGAACACAGAGCCCTAGGACACCTTCCACCAGGTCGCAAACGTGGACGCGGCCCTTTCGAGGTCGCAGAACGGCCAGGGACTCCTCGGCTCAGGGAGCCTCAGGCAAGCCTTCCCAATGATGTCAGGCCAGTCCACTCCTCGCTGCCCCGGATTGGAGGTCGCATCGCTTTGTTTCGCGAGGAATGGACCAACATCACCACGGACCAATGGGTCCTGGATATTGTAAGAGAAGGTTACGCGTTGGAATTTGTGCGGGCCCCCAGGGATCGGTTCGTCTTCTCCCCCTGCGGGTCAAGTATCAAGAGACAGGGGGTGCAGCACACTCTGGACAGGCTGCTGACCCTGGGAGCCATCTCGCCCGTCCCCTTCGGAGAGGTGGGCTCGGGGCATTATTCGATTTACTTCGTGGTCCCCAAGAAGGACGGAGCCTTTCGTCCCATTCTGGATCTCAAGGAAATCAACAAGGTGCTCCGTGTCTCCAAGTTTCGCATGGAAACACTCCGCTCGGTCATTGCGGCGGTTCATCAAGGGGAGTTCTTAGCTTCCCTCGACCTCACGGAAGCATATCTACATATCCCTATTCATCCGGCCCATCACAGATTCCTTCGTTTCAAAATCTTGGGTCAACATTTTCAGTTTCAGGCGCTGCCTTTCGGCCTGGCGACCGCGCCCAGAACCTTCACGAAGATTATGGTGGTGGTAGCGGCCGCGCTCCGGAAAGAAGGCGTCCTGGTTCACCCGTACTTGGACGACTGGCTCATTCGTGCGAAGTCTCTGTCGCAGGGACGGGCGGCAGTCGACAGGGTGGTGTCTTTCCTTCAGTCCCTTGGCTGGGTGGTGAACTTCAGCAAGAGCAGCCTGAAGCCAGCCCAACAGTTGGATTTTCTGGGAGCGCGGTTCGACACGGCTCTGGGCAAGGTATTCCTGCGTCCGGACAAGGCTCAAGCGCTGCGGGATTTAATCGTCCGGTTTGCGTCTCTTCAGACACACACGGCGTGGGACTATCTCCAAGTTCTGGGTTCCATGGCGTTTGCGATCAGCTTGGTGCCCTGGGCCTTTGCACACCTGCGGCCTCTGCAAATGTCCTTGCTATCGAGATGGAAACCAGTTTCCCAGGACTACCAGGCGATTCTCCCTCTTCCCCCGGCCGCCCGGTCCAGTCTGAGGTGGTGACTGGACCCCAGGAACCTAGCTCAAGGATGTTCCCTGGAAACGCCGGACTGGGTAGTGGTCACTACCGATGCAAGCTTGTCCGGTTGGGGGGCAGTGTGTCTCCGGAGCTCGGCTCAGGGCAGGTGGACGGTGGAGCAGTCTACCTGGTCAATCAACCGCCTGGAGACAAGGGCGGTTCGGCTAGCCCTGGTACAGTTCCTGCCTCTGATCAGGGGACGAGCGGTTCGGGTCCTCTCGGACAATGCGACGGTGGCATACATCAACCGGCAGGGGGGCACCAGGAGTCGTCTTGTCGCAGGGGAGGCCGCGCGCCTGATGGCGCGGGCGGAACGTTTCCTGGACCAGCTGGCGGCATCCCACATTGCTGGGGTGGACAACATTCAAGCAGACTTTCTGAGTCGTCAAGCGTTGGATCCGGGGGAGTGGTCTCTCTCCGACGAGGCGATGTCGCTGATCTCCCGCAGGTGGGGGACGCCGGCGATGGATCTCATGGCGTCCGCCGCCAACGCAAAAGCTCCTCGGTTCTTCAGCCGAAGACGAGAGCGAGGCGCGGAAGGCGTCGATGCTCTGGCTCTCCCCTGGCCCACTCAGATTCTACTGTATGTTTTTCCCCCCTGGCCACTGGTGGGAAAGGTGATTCGGAGGGTGGAATGGCACCACGGCCAGGTCATCATAGTGGCTCCGGAATGGCCGCGGCGTCCGTGGTTTGCGGATCTGCTCGGCGTGTCGGTGGACGGGCCCCTCCGACTCGCGCACCTTCCACGGCTCCTGCATCAGGGCCCAGTATTTTTGGAACAGGCGGAACCCTTCTGTCTTGCGGCATGGCTTTTGAGAGGAGGGCGCTTCTGAACAGGGGCTACGCTGTTTCTGTGGTGGACACCCTCCTCAAGGCGCGTAAGGCTTCAACGTCGATCGCCTACGTAAGGGTCTGGAAGGTCTTTGAGGTCTGGTGCTCGGCGCGGGGGGCCCTCGCGACCGCAGCTTCCCACCATCACATCTTGGCGTTTTTGCAGGATGGGCTGGAAAAGGGTCTTTCCTACAATTCGCTCCGAGTACAGATGTCGGCCCTCGCGTCCTTGGCTCGCGCCTCCGGTAGACCGGACCCATCGTCTCATCAGGATATATCCCGGTTCCTTAGGGGAGTTAAGCACTTGCGGCCGCCGGTGCGTCCTCTTTGTTCCTCCTGGAATCTCAACTTGGTGCTGAGAGCCCTGGGGGGGCTCCCCTTCGAGCCCTTGCGTCACGCTTCCATCAAAGACGTCACCCTAAAGACGATTTTCCTGGTTGCAATAGCTTCGGCAAGGCGTATCTCGGAACTACAGGCGCTGTCGTGCAGGGAGCCCTTCCTGCGGTTCACGGACTCCGGGGTTTCCCTGCGGACGGTTCCTTCGTTCTTGCCTAAGGTGGTCTCATCGTTTCACATGAACCAGGTGGTGGAACTTCCAGCCTTCCCAGGGGACGCCCCGGCGGCGCTTCGGTGCCTGGACGTCAAACGAGCGCTTCTTCGCTATTTGGAGGTGACGAATGACTTTCGACTCTCCGACCATCTCTTTGTACTCTGGTCAGGTGCTAGAAAGGGCCGGCAGGCGTCCAAGACTACCATCGCACGCTGGCTTAAAGAGGCGGTGGCTGCTGCTTACATTGGTTCCGGGAAGGATCCTCCGGTGGGTATCAAGGCGCATTCGTTGCGAGCTCAGGCAACTTCCCATGCAGAGTCTCAGCTCGTCTCCATACAAGAAATCTGCCGGGCGGTGACTTGGAAGTCTCTCCACACTTTTGCCAGACACTACCGTCTCCACGTACCGATGACGGAGTCTGGTTCATTTGGGGACAGGGTACTTCGAGCAGGGTTCTCAGGGACCCACCCGGTGTAGGGAAGCTTTGGTACATCCCACCGTCTGGACTGATCCTGTACGTACAGGGAAAAGAAAATTACTTCTTACCTGCTAATTTTCGTTCCTGTAGTACTAGGATCAGTCCAGACGCCCACCCGGTATGAACCTGCTCGACTATTCTCTACTGTCCTTCTGCTCGCTGCTCCTTCCCTCTCGGGGGTAGTGGTCTTCTGTGTGTTGTTATGTTTAACAGTTCTTATTGCATGTTGCATAAATTTGTTCACAGTTTCAATCTTTGGTTGAGTTTATGCTTGATCCATCATCCTTGGTCTGTCCAGTTTTCTGGCTTGGCTTTGATATTCTCGATACTGAGGATCTAGGAGGGTGCACCAGTTTATATACCAGCACCCTCGAAGTTTTACTCTGACTCCATCTGCTGGACGGGGGACATAACCCACCGTCTGGACTGATCCTAGTACTACAGGAACGAAAATTAGCAGGTAAGAAGTAATTTTCTTATATTTGTTTTCATATTTTGTCTACTGTTCTCTGTAAGGGCGATGCCCACAAGTTATTAGTTGTATGTAAACTGATACGATGTGCAAACGGCTATCGGTATATAAAAAACTCCAAATAAATAAATAAATTAATAAGGCCAAAAAGACCTTTTTCGCCAAAAAGATTTCTGATGCCCATGGGAACCCTAGTATCCTTTTTAATATTGTAAAATCCCTGACCACAATTAATAATTCATATGGCCCATGTTATAGTCTTATAGACTGTAATAATATAGCCTCTCATTTTAAAAACAAAATTGAAAAAATTTCTAAAGAATTTCAGCATTTACCATATCCCTCTTTTAAAGATCCTTCAGATCAATTGGTATGGTCGGAATTTGATTCCGTCTCTGACAGTACAATTTTGAAAATTATTCAAAAACAGAAAATAACCAACTCGCCTTTCAATCCTTGTTCAGGTTCTTTATTCAAAGCCATTGCTCCTTCTACTTGCGATTTTTTTAAGAGACTTGGTAAATCAATCACTTATATCAGGAATTTTTCCGGATAATTTGAAAAACACGGCAATTCTCCCAATTCAAGAAAATAAATCAAAAGATAGTTCAGATTTCAATAACCTGAGGCCTATAGCCTTACTTCCTTCCTTAGCTAAATTACTTGAATCGGTGGTTTTACGCCAACTCTCTGATTTCTTAGCTGATAATGATTTTTTACACTCAGGCCAGCATGGTTTTTGGAAAGGCCGTTCTACTGAGACACTATTACTTTCCTGCTTCGACACAGTCTTTCGTGGATTTGATGCCAACACTGATTATATTCTCATATCTTTAGACATCTCAGCAGCATTTGACACCTTAGATCATCACATACTTCTTCTGGGTTTAAAATCCTTAGGTATTAGGTCTACTGTTCTTTCCTGGTTCCAATCTTTTTTAACAAACCGATATCAACAAATCAAAGTTAATAATCATAGCTCAGATCCTTATCCATCTTCTTCAGGTGTTTCTCAAGGCTCATCCTTATCCCTGTTAGTTTTTAATATATATTTACTTTCTCTCTGTCATATTCTTGCAGCACTAAATGTCTATTTTCGAGTTTATGCTGACGACATTCAGTTGTTGGTCCCATATCAAAATTCCTGGTAGGAGACTCTTTTTTAAATTTCATTGTATCTGTCCACAATAAATTCTTGGATGGATCATAATCGCTTAAAATTGAATCCCTCCAAATCTACTCTTAGACATCTTTCATCTATTCTCAGTCCATCTACAGGACCTCCTTCCCATCTAATTTTTAAAGGTATATCCATCCCAATTGGTACTTTTACTAGCAGTTTGGGTGTTATACTCAATTCTGATCTTTCTATGCAAAATCATATTTCCAGTATTACAAAAAAATCCTTTTTCAAACTTCATTTATTGAAAAGAATCCAACCATTTCTTTTTCTTCAAGATTTCCATACAGTTTTGCAGTCTTTGATATTTTCTGGTCTGGATTATTACAATGCTTTATACTTAGGTTTACCGGACTTGGCAATTTATCCACTGCAACTAATACAAAACTCAACTGCACGGATATTATCAGGCATTTCTCGTAGGTCACATATTACTCCAATTCTTTTTTCTTTTCACTGGTTACCAATCAAATATAGAATTCATTATAAAGTATTGATCATCATCCATGTGCTCATTTATAACACATCTTCAACCTGGCTTTGTGCTAATCTACGCATTTATACACCGGCCAGACAACTCAGATCATCGCTCTCAAAGAACCTCTTAGAAGTACCCACTATTAAGCTGGCTAGACTGGAAAAAACTAGAAAAAGAGCTTTTTCAGTAGCCGGTCCAATACTTTGGAATGCTCTTCCCGATTCTCTCCGTCTCATATCTTCTGCACAACAATTTAAAAAATCACTAAAAACATATCTATTTCAGAAAGCCTATAGCTCATTGACTTCCTCTTAAATAAAAAAACCAATTAAACTTTTTTTTTCCAACATCCCTACACTACTCACATTAATCATTAATCAGAGACCAGTTACATAATATAGAACATAACCGTACCTGTCTATTGTTCAGTCTTTTTTAGTCGTTATAATGTGTGTTAGTTAAATTTTTAATTAATTTTAATTTGATTTTTTATTTTGTTTATTAATTGCTATTTTTATGTATGTTTACTGTAAACCGTTTTGATTAGTTCTTTGAATTGTAAAAGCGATATATAAACATTTTTAAATAAAATAAATACTTCTTTGGGAGAAGTATAGTTGAGGGCAGTCATTGCGGGCTGGGAGGGTGCAGGGTAGGTGGAGAGGGAGGAGGGGGGTGGGTTGGGGGAGGTGGGGAATCTGGAGAGGAGGTTTGTTATTTTGCTCTGGAAGTAGGCAGCAAGTTCTTCGCATTTGGAAGCTGCATCAGAGTCAGGTATAGTGGGAGGGATGGACTTAGTGAGACTTGAGACATACGAGAAGAGTGCTTTGGGATTGAATCTGTAATCATGGATTTTCATAGCGTAGAAATCACGCTTGTGTTCTAGACTTGTGAGTCTGTAGCAGTGTAGTGCCATTTTGTAGACGGCAGAATGCTGAGTGGATGGGTCCTTATGCCATATCCTCTCTTTTTGTCTGAGTTCATTTTTTAGGGTTTTTAGCTCAGATGTGTACCATGGATTTGCGTGTTTGGGGAAGGTGCTTATGACATGTTTGGAGATAGGGCAGAGTTTGTTGGCGATGTCAGCCGTGAGGTTGTTCCAGGATTCTAGCGCTGAGTCAGGGTCAGAACAAACTAGGTTGGGTAGGGCAGTTGATAATGCGGCAGCTAGTTCATTGCTGGGACAAGATTTTCTGTTTATTATAGTATTGCAGTGGGCATTGTTGCAAGGGGGGGAGGCTTTGATGGAGAGAAGGCCTTCTATTAGATAGTGGTCGGACCAGGGAACTGGGGTGCAGGTGCGGGTAGTGGTGGAGAGGACAGCAGCGTTGATGAACATCAGATCCAGTGTGTGTCCTGCTTTGTGGGTGGGAGATGTAATCATTTGTTGAAATCCTATCGTGTGGAGGGACTTTATGAAGGCTTCACATGACGAGGAGGGGGGTAGGGAGTCTCCATGGAGATTAAAGTCTCCGAGGATGATAAGGGGAGAGGGGTTGGAGTCGAGGAGTGCAGGAGGGGAGTATACTAGACAGATTTGCAATTCGGCAGACCTGAAAAGACCTATTTCAAGTTTGTGGGGGGTGACTACGTGAATGGGTTTGAGGTTTAGATGTTTCTTAGCTGCAGGAAGAGCCCGCCTCCTCTTTTCTTGGGTCTGGAGATAGAGAATATTTCATAAGAAGAGGTAGGGAGTTGGTTGATGAGTACGGCATCAGTATCTTTGAACCACGTCTCAGTGACAGCACAGATGTCTGGTTTGCAATCGATTAGCAGGTCGTTGAGAATAGGTGTTTTTTAGAGAGAGCTTGTGCGTTAAAGAGTATTATGGAGAGAGTGGTGAGGCCTAGGAGTTGCATCAGGGGAGAGGTGAGGATGGGGATTAGGGAGTTGCGCAAGGGGGAAGGATAGTGGGTGGGGGCGGGCTACCTTCCAGAGGACCTCTGCTATTCCAGATTTATGGGCAAGTTGGCAAATGTGCTGGGTATCTTAGGTTGTCAGCTGTCTGCAACCCTTTAACTTCACACCCTAGAAAGAAATCTAAGGTCTGCCAATAAAGGACTCCTATCAGTACCCTCTGTCCGATTGGCTCATTTAACAGAAGTAAGAGAGAAAGCCTTTTCAATAGCTGGACCTATAGTATGGAATCAGTTATCATGCAAACTCAGGACACAAAAAGATCTTAAAGCTTTCATGAAATCATTAAAACCTGGCTCCTTAACATAAGAATATAAATTGCCATGCTGGGTCAGAACAAGGGTCCATCAAGCCCAGCATCCTGTTTCCAACAGAGGCCAAACCAGGCCACAAGAACCTGGCATTTACCCAAACACTAAGAAGATCCCATGCTACTGATGCAATTAATAGCAGTGGCTATTCCCTAAGTAAACTTGATTAATAGCCGTTAATGGACTTCTCCTCCAGGAACTTATCCAAACTTTTTTTGAACCCAGCTACACTTAACTGCACTAACCACATCCTCTGGCAACAAATTCCAGAGCTTTATTGTGCATTGAGCGAAAAAGAATTTTCTCCGATTAGTCTTAAATGTGCTACTTGCTAACTTCATGGAATGCCCCCTAGTCCTTCTAATATTCGAAAGTGTAAATAACTGATTCACATCTACTCGTTCAAGACCTCTCATGATCTTAAAGACCTCTATCATATCCCCCCTCAGCCGTCTCTTCTCCAAGCTGAACAGCCCTAACCTCTTCAGCCTTTCCTAATAGGGGAGCTGTTCTATCCCCTTTATCATTTTGGTTGCCCTTCTCTGTACCTTCTCCATCGCAACTATATCTTTTTTGAGATGTGGCGACCAGAATTGTACACAGTATTCAAGGTGCGGTCTCACAATGGAGCGATATACAACAGCGATAACCAAAATCTGAATTTGCAGCGTTGACATACTCTTGAAACTCATGACCTATTTTAGTTTGGTTTTTTTTCTTGTTATTTTATTTAATTTTAATTGCTTGGATGTACTCAACTTAGTTTTATTATATTATTATTGCTTTTATTTTTTTTTCTCATATTATATTAGAGCATTTTAATTTGCTGAAGTAATTATTTATTTTACTTTACTGATTGTTTTCTTTTATGAATATTTTGATTAATCATGTTTTATCTCTTTGTAAACCATTATGAATGCATTTCAGACTAACGGTACATAAAAGCATTAAATAAATAAATAAACTCCTGAAACCTCCAGTGTACTTGTTGGCAATTCTGATGCAAACTTTTACTCCAGGATATTCAGTCTAGAATGTAGCAGAATTCCACTGCTTGTCTGCCAGTAGCTAGAAAACTAGACTTACAAGTACAGAGTGCAACCAGTCTCTGGTTTTGGGGTGGTCCAGCTTCCTCACCACTGTCATTGTGGAGTCTGCTCTCAAGTGGGACAAGAATTCTTGGGAGATCTGTTATACTCTGGGAAAAATCCCAAAGCTCCTGGATGTCTTTGGAAAGAAAATCTTAGAGTTCCATGCTGAGTGTTTGAATAGTGGCACACCAGCTATATACAATATCCCACTCACCCCCCAGATAAGTTCCTCTCTCCCGCCACAAGCCCTACCATCCCTCCTCCCTGTGACTGTACATAAGTTAATCAAAACACTCCCTTTTAATAGAGTGTTCTTTTTTCTTTTAAGTTAATTTGTTAACCATATAGAATTACCTAGATAATATACTGTTACAATGTTCCATGCCATTATAAGCAAGTTATAAGTTATATGTTCCGAGTTAAATTATCTCCTCCATGTTTCAATGTACTATGTCATAACACGGCTTGCCCTATGACATCATGTTTTATGTAAACCGATGTGATATGCCAAATCGAATGTCGGTATAGAAAAGCAAATAAATAAATAAATATGTGGTAAAATGTTTGCATGAGTTTGTGAAGAAACTCAGCCCCTTATTGAGTTGCTTGGCCCAGAGAAAGCTGTAGTTTGTAAAGAGGTGGAGGATGCATAATGTATGAGGAACATCTACTCCACTGAGTTTGAGACATTAAGTTTGGTTATGAGCCATTGGTTTGCGGGAAGATGTGCATGATCAGCTTGCAGATGTTCTTTGAGCTGGAGGCAACTTGTTCAGAGACAAGGTCAGGGAAACTGTTTCTCAGATCAAGGAGCATCAAGCTACTAATTAGTCTGCGTTTGCTGGAGAAGATGACCAGCCTCAACACGCCATGTGTCAATACTTTTCTTATAGATGAGCATTCTTTGAGATTCCTCTTCCATTTTTAACAGCATCTTTGGACCGTGCGTCCTACAATGGTGTTAGGGAATGTGGACCCCAATGGTAGCGCAACAGTCTTACCTGAATTGGCTCGGGAAGGAGGAGTCCTAGAACTCCCGGAGATAGTCTAGGTGTCCCCGCTCGAGAAGAGGTAGACAACGGAATCCAACGGCAGTCCAAGTCACAAGGCAGGCAGCAGACAAGGGTAATCCGAAGGCAGTCCAGGTCACAAGGCAGATGGCAGGCATTGAGAAATCAGAGGGCAGGCAGCAGACAAGGGTATTGCAGAGGCAGTCCAGGTAGCAAGGCAGGCGGCAGACAACAAGGAACCAGAAACAGCCCAAGTCAGACGCAAGGCAA
Source organism: Rhinatrema bivittatum (assembly GCF_901001135.1). Lineage (NCBI taxonomy): Eukaryota > Metazoa > Chordata > Amphibia > Gymnophiona > Rhinatrematidae > Rhinatrema > Rhinatrema bivittatum. Next base: position 885,235 of record NC_042616.1, read on the forward strand.
TGAACTCCAAAACAAAGCACATGCACAAGCGAGCCTGTAGCTGAGGTAAGGAACTTGTGCTGGGCTGTCAGTTTAAATACTGCCCTTTTCCCGCGTAGGGGTTGCTGGGAGGGATGCCGATGAAAGGGGAGGAGCAAGGCCACATCAGCTTGCACAATGCATCATGGTGCAGGACCACGCTGGGAACGGCCCCGATCGCAGCGGATGATCGGTGGCAGCGTGGGGGTACAGGTTCATCTTCTAACAGTATCCCCTCCGCAAGGCCCTCTCCCCAGTTGCTTGGATGTTCTTAAGTGGTTCCCAAGAGTTTTCCTCTGGACCAAAGTTTTTCCAAGAAATTAAATATTGAAATGTTCATCCCTTTTGTCTGACATATAAAATCATAAGAACATAAGAAAATGCCATACTGGGTCAGACCAAGGGTCCATCAAGCCCAGCATCCTGTTTCCAACAGTGGCCAATCCAGGCCATAAGAACCTGGCAAGTACCCAAAAACTAAGTCTATTCCATGTAACCATTGCTAATGGCAGTGGCTATTCTCTAAGTGAACTTAATAGCAGGTAATGGACTTCTCCTCCAAGAACTTATCCAATCCTTTTTTAAACACAGCTATACTAACTGCACGAACCACATTCTCTGGCAACAAATTCCAGAGTTTAATCTCCTCAACTTCGTATTGTGTGTCTTCTTCCGCTATGAATGATAAATCCTGCTTAGGTTTTCTGGATGCCCATGATGAAATTGCTGGTTTCAAGAGGGATATGTGAAAGACGTCATGAATATGGAGTGTGGGAGGAAGACGTAATTTGTAGGTGTTCTCCCCAATCTGTTTGTCGATGGGAAAGGGTCCCACAAAACGAGGACTGAACTTCAGAGATGGCATACGTAATCGAGGTTGCGGGTACTTAACCAAACTAAATCTTCTGGATGGAGTTGGGAAGCTGGTCATCGATTCTTATCCACTTGTTGATTGCTGCCTGCTGTAGGAGGGCCCGGGTGTCTTTCTACAAGTTTTTTAGGTCTTGGTGGCCAACTCCAGTGCAGGGCAAACGGAGGTTGTATTAATCGGTAATGGTATCCGAGGATGTTGTCCAAAGACCAGATAAAAGGGGAGAGGTCCCGGTGGCCTGTCTAAGATTATTATGGCAGATCTCTGCCCATGGAAGCAGCAGAGACCAGTTGTCCTGTCGTTGGTTTACATAACAGTGTAGAGAGATTTTAAGGGACTGATTAGTCCTTTGTGCCAGACCATTGGTCTGAGGATGGTAAGCTGAGGAAAAGTCAATTTTATCCCAAAGTTTTGGCATAGATTCTTCCAATATTGAGCTGTAAATTGTACACCTCTGTCCAAGAGGATTGTTGAGGTAGTCCATGAATTCGGAATATGTGTTGAACGAAAAGCTGGGCTAGTTTTGAAGCCGAGGGTAGACCAGGAAGAGGAATAAAATGTGCCATTCTAGGGGAGGAGACAAGATGGCGGACGACTGAGGAGCTGGTTTAGAAAGCTCTCCTTTTCTTCGGTGCTAATTTTACTTTTTGGCTATCTTTTGAGATTTCCTGTGCCGCATACGAAGCGCAAAGCCAAGTTCCAAGAGAGCTTGGTGGTTTCAGATACTTTGCATTCTAATCAGCCACACATAGAGAGCTTCTTCTCTACGCCAATCATGCCGGGAGCAAGAGCCGCTGAGGGTGGGGATGCGGAGCAAACGCTTCCCCCCATGGCTGATGAGATCTTGCTTAGCCCTGGCGCGCCAGAGACGCCGTCCCCACCCCATCGATTGAATGCAGCGAGAACTGCTGCAACTGCAGCCCTCCCGATTTGCTCTATTGAGAGACATGCTCTACAGGAGAGTAATTCGGAAGCTATGGGAGAAGGTTTTAAGGAGAATATTGCTCTTGGAGGGACAAGCCAGGGCCTATCTGCCTCTTTCCCTATTGGAACAGACTGGAGCCACTGTATCAACGTTGGATTGTAATCGGGACACTGAATTCACAGGAAGTGGTGAATATATGGTTCTACCAGGCCCTATTCTTATAAAACCTTCTGTTATAACGTTAGAATCAGTCTGGGAGGCCCTAGCCTCAATAGAGTCTGCGATTGTTATATTAACTCAAACTTATCTTGACACTAATAAGCGCAGTATAAATACTGAAAAAAGGGTCTCAGAACAAGAAAAGAAACTAAGTGCCTTTGAAAAAAGATTAGCTTCAGTTGAAAAACTTCAACAGAATTTGGTACAATCAGAAAATATTCAGGTTAAAAAGATGGAAAGTATAGAAAATTCCTTAAGAAGCCTTAACATCAGAGTGCTCAATTTTCCTGTCATCAGATTGTTACCTATGGTGGATATATTTAAGAATTATTTGGTTAATAAGTTAAGATTCCGGCTGAAGCTAATCCTCTAGTTACTAAGGCTTATTATTTACCTCAGAGATCTATGGAGAGTCCACAAGATAATGTGAATGATCAACAGATACTGAATCTTATGGATGTTTTGGAATTTTCACAGGATGTTGAAGTTACTCAGAGAGGAACATTGTTAGTGAGCTTTGCATTTCTTAGTGATAAAAATACAGTTCTTGGCTTTTTCTTTCGAAACAGGAGCTCACTATTTCATGGACAGAAATTATGGATGTATCCAGATATCACCCGCTCCACCCAGGAGAGGAGAAGAAAGTTTCTTGCCATGAGATCTGAAGCTTTGATAATTTTCTCTAAATATACATTACGTTAGCCTTGTAAATGTGTGGTAAAATTTCAAAGTTCCAGTTATATTTTCTTTGAACCATCGCAATTGCAATTCTTTTTGGGCTCTCACTCTAAGTGATAGAAATCAGTGCAGTATGGCAAATATATCTGTGAAGAACCTCTGATTTCTTTTTTTGTTTATTTCTTATATATTTCGCTCTTGGTTTTTCCTGGGCTACCTCCCCCCTGGATTTCCTATATATATTGAGGGATATTACCTATTTCCTTTTTGATTTCGATTAATGAAGGAAAGATTATATTGAATTTCAATGTACCTCTAATTTCTTTCACAAGTGTGATTGTGTTAATTTGAAATGCAATTAAAAAAAAAAGTGCCATTCTAGAAAACCTGCCTACTACGACCCAGATGGTGTTATTCCCTTCAGAAAGAGGCAGATCCATGATGGTCGGTAGCAATGTGAGCCCAGGGTTTGTCGGGTATAGGTAAGGGTTGAAGTAGGCCCCAAGGTTTAATCCGAGGAGTCTTGTGAGCAGCGCAAGTGGGGCAGGACTCAAATCTTTTGGTATCTTGTTGCTAATGTGGCCACCAGTAATGGCGGGCCAGGAGTTCCTTGGTGCGACGGACCCCCGGATGGACTGCCAGACGAGACTTATGGGCCCAGCATAAAACCCTTTCTCTCAAACGCTTTGGGACCATGGCTTTCCTAGGAGGAGTAGAAAAGGTAGCAGCAATCATAATTCGGGCAGGGTCGATTATGTACTGAGGTGGTTCTGGAGTGTCATTGGACAAAAAGTTCCTTGATAGGGCATCTGCTCTCAAATTTTTCTTGGCTGGATGAAAAAGAATTTTAAAATTAAATTGGCTGAAGAATAGAGCCCAGCGGGCTTATCATGGATTCAATCGTTGTGCATGTGTGAGAGATGCCAAATTTTTATTGTCTGTATAGATGGTAATGGTGTGTTTTGTGCTTCCAGCAGGTGCTGCCATTCCTCTAGCGCCAGTTTAATGGCCAGAAGTTCCTTATCTCCAATGGCATAATTCTTCTTGGCTGGGGAAAATTGTTTTGAAAAGTAAGCACAAGTGACAAAATCCTCATCCTGCATTTGCTGTAAAACAATGGCTCTGACGCCCAGGGTGGATGCGTCTACTTCCATAAAAAATGTTTTTTGGATCTGGACGTTGCAAACATGGGTCCTTTATGAATCTTCCCTTCAACAGCTGAAAGGCTTGAATGGCCTCTAAACCCCAGTTGCGGACGTCTGCCCCTTTTCTAGTCATGGCCGTGAGAGGTGCCACTAAAATTGATTAACCAGGAATAAATTGTCGGTAATAGTTTGAGAACCCCAGGAATTGTTGCAAGGCTTTCAATCCAACTGGTTTCGGCCATTCCAGAATTGCCTTAAGCTTTTCAGGATCCATTCGTAGGCCATGTTGGGAAATGATGTAACCTAAGAAGGAGAGTTCTGTCTTAAGAAATATACATTTCTCTAATTTTGCAAATAACTTATTTTCTCGAAGGCGTTGGAGGACTTGTCTGACATGGAAAATGTGTTGGTCCAAAGATTTGGAGAATATAAGAATGTCTTCTAAGTAAACAAGTACCTGAGAATAAAGAAGCTCTCAAAATATCATTGATCATAGTCTGGAAAACTGCCTGGGCATAACCAAATATTCATAGTGCCCTTCCCATGTATTAAAAGCTGTTTTCCATTCATCTCCTTCTCGAATTCGTATGAGGTTGTAGGCTCCTCGAAGATCTAATTTTGTAAAAATTCTGGCACCTTTGAGCTGATCGAACAATTCCGTGATAAGAGGAATTGGGTATTGATTTTTTGAGTAATGGCATTTAGTCCTTGATAATCAATACATGGTCTCAGAGACCCGTCTTTCTTTTCAACGAAAAAGAACTCTGCCGGAGATGAGAATGGTCTAATAAAGCCCTGAGCTAGATTTTCTTGAATGTATGGATTCATTGCTTCTGTCTCGGGTTCCGAAAGGATGTAAAACCCTTCCAAAAGGGGGGGGGGGGGGGGGGCGTTTTCCCCAGAAGGAGGTCTTGGCCTGCTGTTTGCTAAAAACATCCATGAAATCTGCATATTGATCAGGAAGTGCGGATAAGGTGGATTTCATGCAGAAGAGATTGCCGAGGTGGATTTTATAGACAAACAGTTTTTATGACATTTTGAACTCCAGCTGGCTAGTTGCAAGATCTCCCAGTCTATTCTAGGTTGGTGCAGTCTCAACCAAGGCAGGCCAAAAATAACTTGATTGACTGAGGAGAGTAATATATAAAAACGGATAGTCTCATGATGCAAGACTCCGGTAGTCATGGTAATGGGTTCTGTTATGCGTGAGATTCTGTCGTTAGGTTGACCAGAGACTGAGGAAATGACGAGAGCCACATTTAGTTGTTCAGTGGGAATTTGGAAATGTTGAACTAGTTTTTCTTCAATAAAGTTCCCAGCAGTTCTGGTATCCAAGAAGGTCTGTAAATTAATGGATTTCTGGGCAAAAGAAAGAGCAATAGGAATTCATATTTATTTTTATTTTATTTATTTAGAGTTTTTATATACCGGCAATCATGAAAACATATCTTGCTGGTTTACATAGAACGGGGGTGCAATAAATACATAGAACTAGAACTGTGGTGACAGAAGGTACAGTTACATTTAACAAGGGTAGTCGAACTTGGAGAAGGAAGAAGAGAGGAGAGGATAGAAGTGGTTAAACAATATACAATTTAAATGTAGTATACAAAATAAATGTTATATACAAACGGCAAGGTGTTTTAGGAGTCATTGGATTGGATTGGATTGGATTGGAATCATATCTGTTGAGAGGAAGTTGCTGTGAACCCAGGAGGCCTCTCCCATCTGTCCTAGTTCCGGGAGTTTCCCGACCTCAGGGTACAGCTGTTAGCATGGTGTCTAGAACCAGCACAGTAGAGACATAAGTTCTATTGCCGTCGTAGCTGTTGTTCTTCCACAGAAAATCGAAATCGATCGATTTGCATAGCCTCCTCAAAGGAACCAGAAGAGTCCTGGGGTTTGAGAGAGATGAGTGGTCGTTGAAAGGAGGGTGCTAAGCGTACTGAATGCCGAAAAGTGCCCCTTTCTCGAGCCCGCTCTTGAAAGCAAAGATGCAGACGGATTGCTAGTCTGATTAAATCTTCCAGAGATTCTGGTGGGTCTCGGCCAGCTAGATCATCCTTTATTTTATTTGAAAGGCCCTGACGAAAGATGGCGGTAAGGCTCTCTTCACCTCATCTTGGTTCTGCGGCAAGGGTACGAAATTGGACGACATACTCTCCCACAGTCCTTGACCCTTGACGAATTTGAAGCATTTCTGAGGCCGCCAAAGCAGAGTGTCCAGGTTCATCAAAAACCAAGCGAAAATCTTTGAGGAATTGATCTAAATTATTCATCAGCCGATCGTCATGCTTACAAAGCAGAGAGGCCCATGCCAAGGCTGAACCTTCCAAGAGGGAAAGGATGTAGGTAACTTTGGTCTTATCGGTGGGAAATAATGGAGCTGGCAAGGAAAAGTGCATCTTGCACTGGTTAATGAACCCATGATAGAGCTTCGGAACTCTATTAAAACATGGGGGAGGAGGCAACCGCAGAACGGCACTGGGGACCGGAGGAGCTGTGGGGGATGGAGGAGGTGCTACTGCTAATGGGTCCATACGAGCCGGCAATCTCTCCAGAACTCCTTGATCTTGATCCAGAACCACCTGTTGTTGCTGGACTCGTGTTACTAGTCCTGGCATGGCCTGCACAGCTGTTAGGAATGGAACAACTCCCCTATGAGGACAGACTAAAGAGGTTAGGACTTTTCAGCTTGGAGAAGAGATGACTGAGGGGGGATATGATAGAGGTGTTTAAAATCATGAGAGGTCTAGAAAGGGTAGATGTGAATCGGTTATTTACTCTTTCAGATAGTAGAAAGACTAGGGGGCACTCCATGAAGTTAGCATGTGGCTCATTTAAAACTAAGCGGAGAAAGTTCTTTTTTACTCAACGCACAATTAAACTCTGGAATTTGTTGCCAGAGGATGTGGTTAGTGCAGTTAGTATAGCTGTGTTTAAAAAAGGATTGGATAAGTTCTTGGAGGAGAAGTCCATTACCTGCTATTAAGTTCACTTAGAGAATAGCCACTGCCATTAGCAATGGTTACATGGAATAGACTTAGTTTTTGGGTACTTGCCAGGTTCTTATGGCCTGGATTGGCCACTGTTGGAAACAGGATGCTGGGCTTGATGGACCCTTGGTCTGACCCAGTATGGCATTTTCTTATGTTCTTATGTCTCCCAGGTCCATGGCCTCAACTAGCTGTTAGGGAATGCGGACCCCAATGGTAGCTCAATAGTCTTACCTGACTCGGCTCAGGAAGGAGGAGTCTTGGAACTCCCGGAGATAGTCTAGGCATCCCCGCTCGAGGAGAGGTAGACAACGGAATCCAAAGACAGTCCAAGTCACATGGCAGGCAGCAGTCAAGGGTAATCTGAAGGCAGTCCAGGTCGCAAAGCAAATGGCAGGCAACAAGAATTCAAAGACAATCCAATTCAGAGGGCAGGCAGCAGACAAGGCTAATCCAAAGGCAGTCCAGGTTGCAAGGCAGGCGGCAGACAAAGGACGGATTACTGTAAACCGTTCTGATGACGAAACAAAAAACATTAAATAAATAAATAAAATAATCCAGAGGAAGTCCAGGTAGCAAGACAGGCGGCAGACAACAAGGAACCAGAAGCAGTCCAAGTCAGAGGCAAGGCAACGAATTCTAAAAGACAGCACCAGCATGTGTGCCTGTAGCTGAGGCAAGGAACTTGTGCTGGGCTGTCAGTTTAAATACTGACCTTTTCCCGCGTGGGGATTGCCGGGAGGGATGCTGATGAAAGGGGAGGAGCAAGGTTGTGTCAGCTTGCACAATGCGTCGCGGCGCAGGACCACGCCAGGAACTGCTCCGATCCGGGTGGATGGTCAGCGGCAGCGCCGGGGGCACAGGTTCATAACAAACAGCAATATTTTCTGTTGGGAGTACCAAAGAGAGAGGCATCAACCTAAGGCTCCTCAACTGCAGGTAAAACCAGGACCTAGTTTTTGATGAGCTTAAAACCAGACTCCCTGCCACCTGTGATAGGGATGGGGTGGGGGAAGGATCTAGTCCTTTTTCTTGAAGTGGGAGAAAAAATCACTAAGAACTGTTAGGTCCTGAAAATTGTGAAGTGTGTCTACCACTTATGTGAACATAAGAACATGCCTTACTGGGTCATACCAAGCGTCCATCAAGCCCAAGCATCCTGTTTCCAACAGTGGCCAAACCAGGCGATAAGTACCCGACAAGTACCCAAAAACTAAATCTATCCCATGCTACCGATGCTAGTAATAGCAGTGGCTATTTTCTAAGTCATCTTGATTAATAGCAGGTAATGGACTTCTCCTCCTAGAACTTATCCAAACCTTTTTTTAAACCCAGCTACACTAACTGCACTAACCACGTCTCCTGGCAAAAAATTCCAGAGTTTAATTGTGCGTTGAGTGAAAAAGAACTTTCTCCGATTAGTTTTAAATGTGCTGCTAGCTAACTTCATAGAGTGCCCCCTAGTCCCTCTATTATCCAAAAGCGTAAACAACCGATTCGCATTTACCCATTCTAGACCTCTCATTATTTTAAACACCTCTATCATATCCCCCCTCAGCCGTCTCTTCTCCAAGCTGAAAAGTCCTAACCTCTTTAGTCTTTCCTCATAGGAGAGCTGTTCCATCCCCTTTATCATTTTGGTCGCCCTTCTCTGTACCTTCTCTATCGCAACTATATCTTTTTTGAGATGCGGCGACCAGAATTGTACACAGTATTCAAGTGCAAGTCTCACCATGGAACGATATAGAGGCATTATGATCTTTTCCGTTTTATTCACCATTCCCTTCCTAATAATTCCTAACTTTCTGTTTGCTTTTTTGACTGCCGCAGCACACTGAGCTGATGATTTCAATGTATTATCCACCATGACGCCTAGATCTCTTTCCTGGATGGTAGCTCCTAATATGGAACCCAGCATCGTGTAACTATAGCATGGGCAATTTTTCCTATATGCATCACCTTGCACTTATCCACATTAAATTTCTTCTGCCATTTGGATGCCCAATTTTCCAGTCTCACAAGCTCCTCCTGCAATTTATCATAATCCGCTTGTGATTTAATTACTCTGAATAATTTTGTATCATCTGCAAATTTGATTACCTCACTTGCCGTATTCCTTTTCAGATCATTTATAAATATATTGAAAAGTAAGGGTCCCAATACAGATCCCTGAGGCACTCCACTGCTCACCTCCCTCCACTGAAAAAATTGTCCATTTAATCCTTCTCTCTGTTTCCTGTCTTTTAACCAGTTTGTAATCCACGAAAAGGACATCTTCACCTATCCCATGACTTTTTACTTTTCCTAGAAGCCTCTCATGAGGAACTTTGTCAAATGCCTTCTGAAAATCCAAATACACTATGGGGCAGATTTTAAATGTTACGCGTGTGCGGTACATTTGTGCATGCTACCCGGCACACACAATGTGCACCCGATTTTATAACATGCGCGCATGTTATAAAATCCAGGGTTGGCACGCGCAAGGGGGTGCACACTTGTGCACCTTGCATGCACCGAGTCCAAAGAGAGCCCCAATGGCTTTCCCAGTCCATACGAGCATCCCGGGGTTTGCGCGCACCGCCGAGCCTATGCAAAATAGGCTCGGTGCGCGCAGGGGTAGATTTTCGAGGGTTATGAGCTTACCTTGCGTGTGTAACCCTTTGAGAATCTACCCCTAAATCTACTGGTTCACCTTTATCTACATGTTTATTAACCCCTTAAAAAAAGGGAAGCAGATTTGTGAGGCAGGACTTGCCTTGGGTAAAGCCATGCTGACTTTGTTCCATTAAATCATGTCTTTCTATATGTTCTGTGATTTTGATCTTTAGAACACTTTCCACTATTTTTCCTGTCATTGAAGTCAGCAGGATAACTGGTCTGTAGTTTCCCGTATTGCCTCTTGAGCCCTTTTTAAATATTGGGGTTACATTAGCCATCCTCCAGTCTTCAGGTACAATGGATTATTTTCATAATAGGTTTTAAATTTTACTAATAGATCAGAAATTTCATTTTTTAGTTCCTTCAGAACTCTGGGGTGTGTACCATCCGGTCCAGGTGATTTACTACTCTTCAGTTTGTCAGTCAGGCCTACCACATCTTCTAGGTTCACCGTGATTTGGTTCAGTCTATCTGAATCATTACCCATGAAAACCTTCTCTGGAACGGGTATCTCCCCAACATCCTCTTCAGTAAACAGCAAGCAAAGAAATCATTTAATCTTTCTGCGATGGCCTTATCTTCTCTAAGTGCCCTTTAACCCCTCGATCATCTAACGGTAACAACTGACTCCCTTGCAGGCTTTCTGCGTTGGATATATTTAAAAAGTTTTTACTGTGAGTTTTTTGCCTCTACGGCCAACTTCTTTTCAAATTCTCTCTTAGCCTGTCTTATCAAGGTCTTACATTTAACTTGCCAATGTTTATGCTTTAATCCTATTTTCTTCTGTTGGATCCTTCTTCTTCCAATTTTTGAATGAAAGATCTTTTGGCTAAATAGCTTCTTTCACCCTCCCCCTTTTAACCATGCCGGTAATATCGTTTTGCCTTCTTTTCCACCTTTCTTAATGTGTGGAATACATCTGGACTGTGCTTCTAGAATGGTATTTTTAACATGACCATGCCTCTTGGACATTTTTACTTTTGTAGCTGCTCCTTTCAGTTTTTTTCTAACAATTTTTCTCATTTAATCAAAGTTTCCCTTTTGAAAGTTATAGCACGAGAACCTTGGATTTGCACACTGTTCCTTTTCCAGTCATTAAATCAAATTGATCATATTATGATCACTATTGCCAAGCGGCCCCACCACCGTTACCTCTCTCACCAAGTCCTGTGCTCCACTGAGAATTAGATCTAAAATTGCTCCCTCTCTCATCGGTTCCTGAACCAATTGCTCCATAAAGCTATCATTTATTCCATCCAGGAACGTTATCTCTCTAGCGTGACCCGATGATACATTTACCCAGTCAATATTGGGGTATTGAAGTCTCCCATTATTACTGCATTACCAATTTGGTTAGCTTCCCTAATTTCTCTTAGCATTTCACTGTCCATCTCACCATCTTGACCAGGTGGACGGTAGTATACCCCTATCACTGTAGTCTTCCCTGACACACAAGGGATTTCTACCCATAAAGATTCAATTTTGTATTTAGTCTCATGCAGGATGGTTATCCTGTTGGACTCTATGCCATCCCGGACATAAAGCGCCACACCTCCTCCCGACTGCTCCTCTGTCATTGCGATATAATTTGTACCCCGGTATAGCACTGTCCCATTGGTTATCCTCTTTCCACCATGTCTCTGAGATGCCAATTAAGTCGATGTCATCATTTACTGCTATCATCTAATTCTCCCATCTTACTTCTTAGACTTCTGGCAATTAGCATACAAACATTTCAAAGTTTGTTTTTTGTTGTATTTTTATTCTGCTTTTTAATTGATAGGGATAAGTTAGAATTTTTAGCTCAGGTGAGTTTTAGTTACAGGCACTGGACTGCTTTTCTAATTATTGGAACCTCACTGTCGGGATGCCCTAATTCTAATGCATCATTAGTATCCTTTAAAGATACCTCTCTCCGAACCATGCGCTGCTGAGCGACTGTCGGCTTCCCCCTTTGTTCTAGTTAAAAGCTGCTCTAATCTCCTTTTAAAGGTTAGCGCCAGCAGTCTGGTTCCACCCTGGTTAAGGTGGAGCCATCCCTTCGGAGAGACTCCCCCTTCCCCAAAAGGTTCCCCAGTTCCTAACAAAACTGAATCCCTCTTCCTTGCACCATCGTCTCATCCACGCATTGAGAATCCGGAGCTCTGCCTGCCTCTGGTGACCTGCGCGTGGAACAGGGAGCATTTCAGAGAATGCTACCCTGGAGGTTCTGGATTTAATCTTTCTACCTAAGAGCCTAAATTTGGCTTCCAGAACCTCCCTCCCACATTTTCCTATATCGTTGGTGCCCACGTGTACCACGACAGCCGGCTTCTCCCCAGCACTGTCTAAAATCCTATCTAGGTGACGCTTGAGGTCCGCCACCTTAGCACCAGGTAGGCATGTTACCAGGCGGTCCTCACGCCCACCAGCCACCCAGCTATCTACATTCCTAATAATCGAATCACCAGCTATGACGGCCGACCTAACCCTTCCCTCCTGGGCAGTAGGCCTTGGGGAGATATTCTCAGTGCGAAAGGACAATGCATCACCTGGAGAGCAGGTCCTTGCTACAGGATCCTTTCCTGCTACACCTGGTTGGTGCTCTCCCATCATGAGACCTTCTTCCTCCAAGGCAGCCACCAGGGCTGCCAGTCTGAAGTTGGGACTGGACTACTATGTCCCTGAAGGTCTCATCTATATACCTCTCTGTCTGCCTCAGCTCCTCCAGGTCTGCCACTCTAATCCTCCAGAGATCGGACTCGTTCTCTGAGAGCCAGGAGCTCTTTGCAATCGCATGCACATGTACAACTTCTCACCGGTGGGTAAAAATCATACATGTGACACTCGATGCAAAAGACTGGGAAGCCCCCCTCTTGCTGCTGGGCTGCTGCCCTTCATCTCAATTTTGATCAGTTCCTAGTTAAGTTTTAGGTTGATAAGGAGTAGGAATGTGTCTAACTTCCTTTAAATGTAATTAGTGAATTCAACTATGTGTCTGGTAGTGGCCTACCGGGGTCTGATCGAATTCCTCAATAAAGTTTTTGTTGATGGGTTTTTTTTTTTGTGAAAGTGGCACCTGCCTATAAATTAAGAGATGAGCTAGGGGTGGATGGGTTGGGAAATACAAACATCTAACTTCATTCAGCCAGAGTGACTCACTGCTCCCTTGATTAACAAATGTTGGTCCCTATTCAAACCCAATCACACTACCTCAACACCTTTCCAAGGTGAGGAACTGAGGCTGAACTATTCAACGTTTTTACTTAGTATAAACTGCTCCTAGCTTATTTCTAACTTCTAGGCTACTTTTTTGTGGGGGTTTTTTTTGTGGTTTTTTTTTTTTTTTTCAATACAAACACTCAGTATTAAAACAAACAGTCAGCTCTTTAAAAGTCTGGAGAACACTCAGTTCTGCAGACTTTTAAAAATAAACACACTATCTACTGCTACCTTATTGACTGACTATTTAAAAATACAAACAGTCTAACTTGTTTATTCACTGCCTTTCTGACTGTTAAAGGCACAAACACACCAGATAATATTCCCAGATAGTTACCTTTGCCCCAATACTTTAAAAAAAGTCAATGTCCCAAGCAAAAACTTGCATTACTTTTAGGAACGCTATGTTAAAAGTGTTTTTTTCTTTCTCTCTTAAATATCCTGAACTGTACTCCCTGTTCACTGTAACTTTCTTTTCTTTGAGTTAAATGGTTTCCCCTGGTTCTGCTGTAAACCGGTATGATAAAACTTGTCTTGAGCATCGGTATATTAAAAGAATTTAAATAAATAAATAAATCTTGCGACTGCTCGATCTCTCTGAAGATGTGTCTTGGGCCTTGTGGCTTACAGAAAGCCTTCCACTAGAAAGTCCTGTGGACTGAAGTGGAGGAGGTTTTCCGTAGGGTGTGAGCAGAAGGCCCTAGATCTTTCTCCTGCTCCCCACAAAAACTCTTTGATTACCTTCCACTCCTTTTGGAAGCTGGTTTGAAGACCAACTCCGTAGAGTTCATCTAAGTGCGTCTGGTGCGATTCACTGCGGTAGATGGTATGCCTATCTCTGTACAAGCCTATATTTGTATGTTTCATGCGGGGCATGCTTCAGTTGAGCCTCCCTTAAAGCCTTCCACTGTGTCTTGGACCCTCAATGTGGTGTTGCTCAGCTGATGAAAGCTCCCTTTTAGCTGCTTTGCTTCTTGTGACCTCTGAAGTTACTTTGACCTGGAAAGTCATATTTTTGGTGGTTGTCACTTCACGGGGTCAGCCAAGCTCCAGGCCTTAGTGACTTATCCATTGTTAACACTGTTTTTTTCATGGCAGGTGGTGTCAGACTTCCTTCTTAACCAGTCAGTTATCCTGCCAACATTTTTTCCCAGGCCCCATTTGTACCAAGGCGAACAAGCCTTGCACAGTTTGGACTGCAAAAGAACATTAGTCTTCTATCTGGAGCGGATAGAAGCCCATAGACAGTCCACCAACTTTTTGTTTATTTTGATAGGAATAGGTTGGGTATTGCTATTGCTAAGCAGACACTTTCTAATTGACAAGCAGACTGCATCTCCTTCTGTTATGCCTAGGTGGGATTGCATCTTGGGGGTCATGTCAAAACTCACTCTATTAGAGCCATGACATATCAGTGGTCCACTTGCAAGCAGTTTCCATGGAGGAGATCTGCAGAGCTGCATGGAGTTCTCTCCACACATTCACATCACATTACTGTCTGGATAGGGATAGTTGACATGACTGCAGGTTTGGCCTATCTGTCTTTGTTTGAGATGTAGAACCCAGCTCTGTTCCCAGCTAGGGCTGTTGTTTTTGTTCAGGCAACCCCTCCCATTACCAACAAAACTAGCTGTTGTGTTCGATGGCACTTATTTTGGTGTTTTATTGGTCCCCTTTTATTGGAGAAGCAATCTGTATCTAGGGATTCACCCATGTGTGAGGAGTGCCATCCTGCATGCCCTTGGAGAAAGAAGAATTGCTTACCTGTAACAGGTGTTCTCCAAGGACAGCAGGAACTCAGTCCTCACAAAATCTGCCTGGCACCCCACAAAATTAGGTGTCCAACATGTGGGTTTTTTCATTATTTTATTTTATTAATAATCTGAATTCTGTGGCACAGTCAGAGTTCTACAAACGTTGACATACATTTTCTCCGCCAGGCTCCATCCAATGATGTCACCCATGTGTGAGGACTAAAATCCTGTTGTCCTCTAAGAACACCTGTTACAGGTAAGCAAATCTTTCCATCACATCTTAAGGACAGAACAAAAATGGCTCTAAGTAGTGGTTGAAACCTTCCATTCTGCATGAGAGCTTTCTTCTGCAGAATCTACTTCATCAAGTGATTCTTTCCAGTGCTGTCTCTACCAGGGAACAGGGGGTTATATCAGAATGGCTGGAATTCAAGACAGGGTCTTAGCAGAAATCTGTATTTAGATCATCCTCCTAGAACTGTGTACTACTCTGTGCATTTGGAACTTTAGCTCATCTTGTGGTCTGACAAAGAATCTTGATCTAAATGGAGAATCAAGTAGTTATGTACTGCAAGGGGGTACAAGCTCCTTTATACTCTGTCAAGAGTCCTTCCAGAGCTGGGTGTGGGCTCTCAGGCACAGAGCTCACTATAAACCAGGGGTGGGAAAGTCCGGTCCTCGAGGGCTGCAAACCAGTCGGGTTTTCAGGCTACCCCTAATGAATATGCATGAAATAGATTTGCATACAACTGGAGGCAGTGGGTATGCAGGTCTCTCTCATGCATATTCATTAGGGGTATCCTGAAAACCCGACTGGTTTGCAGCCCTCGAAGACCGGAATTGCCCACCCCTGCTATAAACTATCTACCAGCCAGGTGGTGGATGGTTTGCCTATCTCTGTGCAAACCATAGTGGGGCGCGTTATGCGAGATTTGCTTCAATTAAAGCCTCCTCTGCATCCTCCTGTTGTGTCCTGGGACTGTAATGTAATGTTTGCTCAACTCATGAAGGATCCTTTCGAGCCCCTTCGCATCTGTGACCTGAAGTACCTGACCTGGAAGATCATGTTTGGGTCACAGTCACCTCGGTGCATAGGGTTAATGAGCTTCAGGCGGTGGTGACGTATCCACCATATACATAGTTTTCATGATAGGGTGATTCTCCATACACACCCTTTATTCCTGCCTAAGGTGGTGACAGATTGCCATCTGAACCAGTCAGTCATCCTGCCCACCTTTTTTCCCAGGCCTTATTCGCACCAGGGCGAACGGGCACGGCACAGTTTGGATTGCAAGAGAGCCTTGGCCTTCTACCTGGAGCGGACGGTGGGCCACAGGCAGTCCATGCAACTCTTCATCTCATTTGATAAGAACAGATTGGGAGTCAGGGTTGCCAAGCAAACCCTGTCTAACTGGCTGGTAGATTGCATCTCCTGCAGCTTGCATACTGTCTTCAGTGGTCCACCTGACAGCGGTCCCCGTGTCTGAGATCTGCAAGGCTGCGATGTGGAGTTCCCTCCACCCTTTCGCTGCTCACTACTGTTTGGACAGGGATGGCCTTCACGATAGCAGCTTCGGCCAGTCTGTCTTCCGGAATCTCTTCCAGCTGTAGAACCCAGCTCTTCCTGCCTTGTGCACTTTGTTCGGGTTCAGGCTGTTTCCCTGCTGTTACCAACAGCACCTGGTTGGGTGCCTGTTGGTCTTGCTTATTGTTTGGGAACAGCCTGCAGCTAGGGATTCACCCATGTGTGAGCACTACCATCCTGCTTGTCCTAGGAGAAAGCAGAGTTTCTTACCTGTAACACCCCACGGAGTTGGAGTTCTCCTTTGTGTATTTTATTTTTTTGTAATTCTATGTTAATGAGACTGAAGAGGGACCCCGTGTGGATGCGTGGATAGTGCCGGGCTGTATCTGATGATGCCACCCATGGGTGAGGACTAACATCCTGGTGTCCTAGGAGAACACCTGTTACAGGTAAGCAACTCTGCTTTACTCCAAATGTGTTTAGCAGTTGATGAAACTGGAATCTATTCCAATGGTTGTGATCTGCTATTTTCCTCTCCACTAGCTTCTTACTCATTGGTGATCCTAAACTCTCCATACAATATGTGTAAAGTGCCTCGGTCTTTTTCTCTTTTTATTTTAGATGCTATCAGTGCTACAAATCCTCGAGTCATTGATGATTCTCGTGCCCGGAAACTCTCCAATGATTTAAAGCGCTGCACTTATTATGAGACCTGTGCCACCTATGGACTGAATGTGGAGCGAGTCTTCCAGGATGGTAATTACTTTTTTGTTAGTGATCAGTGGGCTTGGGAGCATGAGAGAGAGATCTGTGTACCAAATAGCAACTTAGCTGGTTTGGTAGAATTCAGATGCTTTACAGCCATTGTTCATATGTTAATACCAGAGCCCCTAGCTTCCTATGGCAGTTTCAATCTTTTGTGGCAATTATATGGCAAATTTGTATAATTTTGCATATAGATTACAACTGTTTATGCAAAAAAAAATATTTTTTTGGCAATATTGTTTTTAAACAATATTTAAACTATATACAGATTCAAAATTTACCAAGTACAGTAATCAACTATTTATCAAGTAAAGCCATAAGTTAGAAACTTTTAACTGCATCATGTCACTTTTGAATTGAAATAGTTTTACCATACTTTTTTATATTTTCTTAAGAATGTCCTTGTCATGTTTTTGAGAATATGAGCTTATGTATGCTGAAAGTGCCCTCAGTATCAACAGTTTTTCATGCTGTTTATTATGTGCTGTTTTGATTATTGTAAATTATTTTGAGAGTTAATTAAGGTGATTAATAAATGTAGTAGTAAAAAATATATGCACATATATTGGACATATGGTAACTGATACAAAACGGATTTGAATTAGCACAGATTTGAAACTAATCAGCAGTAGAACAGTCATTAAAGCTTCTATAAATTGAAATTAATGCCTTCTCTGCCAGTTGTGGGACAGACTTTGAAAAAACACATTTGGTTATTTGTAGTTGTTTTATGGTTGACCACATCTGGAGGTGCAAGAACTTTTGTGTAAAAATGAAATTTTTCTAAAGGACATCAATCTGTTTAGGAGTTTATATCTAAATTATCTTTGATTTATAAGACCTTTGAGGGATTAAACATTCTGACTGCTTTTCTCTGCTTACTCAACTAAATTCCTCCCTCCTATTCACTTGAAAAGAGGAGGATGGAGGTGGAGGAACAACAGAAGGTAGTGTTCCCTTCAGGTTGGTTGTAAGGGGAGGGGCTGGAGTAGGAGCCAGAGAGAACTGAGACTAAAGGCAGGCAGGTACCCTGTAGCTTTCTTTAAATGATTAATTTAAGAGATCTGAAAGCTTCAAGAATGTTGACTCTGTGGCAGGTTGTCAATTGTACGGAAAAAGGCTAATTTTGTAATTCTCCCATTGTTTCACATTTTCACGATTCTAGGGGTACTGGTTAATACAAAGAAGACACAAGTCCCATTGTATATTTGTACCCAGTTTTATAGCACAAAGTTTCGTTTTCTGTTTGTTAGTATTTCACATATGACAATCTTAATCAGCAAAACTTTAGGTGATTTTTCTAATAGCTAAAAATAATGAAATGTATTGCCCCTTCATTTTAGGTGGTTCCTTTTATTTTATTGGTGTTTGTGGGATAACATCATCTCCATAAATCTTATGAGCTTAATTAATATGCTTTCATGGGGACATTTTACAATGAAAAAATCTCTGTTCCTTGCTTTTACCCTCATTTAATTTTTTATGAATCACCTTTCCAGTGCCACTGCTGAAAGTGATATACAATCATAAAGCCAATAAACACAAATGTAAACCAAATTATCACCATAAAAATTAGTCATAGTGATAACGTGAACATATAGAACTATCGGTATTTATTTTTATTTAGAAAATTTGTATCCCTCTGTCTAAATTACTAGGTGAGTAACAATCAAACATTCATAATAATATTACTTTTAAAATTTATATTTTCGCAATTCTAAATTTTAAAATTAATTTTAATAATCAGAATTAAAAATAATTTAAAACTAAATCATAACTTAAAATTGCAATACAAAAATCTAAAAAACAGCAAAATGATCGTTTAAAAAAAGACAAAATAAAAATATCTAAACAATCATTAAAGCAACTACTTCAATAACAAAAATAAAAACACCACTACTATGTAAATGTAAATACTGCTGCCAAGTACTCATCTTCCTTTCAGACTTTGGGGAGTAGTTTGTAATCAGTTGTAGAGAGAGGAGGGTATTCAACAAAAGCCCTCCTAATCCTAATAGGAGAGAGAATTCAGGTACATGTGGGCTAGCTGAGGGTTGAATAGTTTACCTGGTTTCTGTTCCTGCTTGTTGGTTAAATTTAAAGTCCAATTTTAGTATAACTTTATTCTTTACTTTTCCCCAATATATATTGCTTTTATCTTATTGTGTGGTAGAATTATTATTTTCTCAATAGATACTGTTTATTTCTGCTATTTTGCTTCTATCTGTGTGTGGCTGAATAATTAAAAAATACAAGAAATTATCCAAGTATTCTTAGTCCTGCTGGTTCTTACTCTGTCTGGTACGGATGTGCAGAAGGAAAAAATTTGTTTCGATTCGGTTTTCGTTTCACCGGGACCCAAATTCTTTGCATTAGTTTCATAGGGGGGAAAACGAATTCATTGATTAGTTTTATTTGTTGTCCATTTTCCCATTAAAGTCAATGGGGGAAGTATTTGCAGCCTATTTTTAGCTGCAGAGTTGGGGTTTTCTTATCAATTCTGATGAAATTTCTGGGGAGCAATCATCAGAATGAGAAAAGAAATCCAAGGTACTTAGACTGTGGCAAAGTGGCACCAAAGTGGCATGAATAGCCTAAGGCACTGTAAAGGGGCAAAGGGGTACCAGGAGTGGCAAGAGTGCTTTAACAGAGGTGCAAAGCAGCAGCAAGTGTGTCAAAAACACACCACAGCTTCAAAAGAGAGCACCGATAACAGTTGCATGAACCCTCGAAGGCCGCACGACAGGCAAAGTGGCAAGACAAGGGGCATCAACATCCTACAGCACAAGGAAAGGGGAACATAACAAGCAGAAAGAGTGTCATAAAAAACCACCAGGCGCCGATAAAGGGACAAAGCAGCAGAAAGACTAGCACCAACACACTGAGGAACCATAATAGTGGCAAGAACACCACAAGGAGTAGAGTGAGTCGTCTTGTGTATGGCAGCAAGGCAGAGTGGCAGAAGGTTGATAGGGGCAAGACAGGCTGGCAGAGCGGAGGTATCTGGTCCCTGTAATTTTGATAGGGGCAAGACAGGCTGCAGAGTGGAGTTAGTCTGGTCCCTGTGGTTTTGATAGGGGCAAGACAGGCTGGCCCCGGGAAGAGTTCCCTTTCCTTTGCGCAGGAAAAGGCTCCCTAGAATGTGTTCGCCGCTAGAGTGTGGTGGTTCCGTTGGTGTCTAGTGAGCTCTCGCTGGTCTTTTTTAAAATCTGGTGGATGTTAGCAGATATACAAACGAGAATATTCAAGGCAGAGGTGGAGGAGGTTTCCATGTGAACAGCGGTTCAACATGGGTCAGCTGGTGTTAAGATATAGGCTGGCTACACCCGGGGAGCGTGCCCTTCCCTTTTCGCAGGAAAGGGCTTCCTAGAATGGGTTGGCCCCTAGAGTGTGGAGGTTCTGTTGGCATCTGGTGAATACCCAGAAGCTATTAACTGTACATATGCACTTCAGCTGATGACAAAGGAACTTGAAGAGCTCTCAAGTCGAAATCTACAATATCAACCTATGTTGACTTTGTAGTTTACACAGTGCCTCTGTAAACTATGGGAACACAGAGGATGAACTAGAGTGCAACTACCACCAGTTTTCTATAGTATTAGAAACACCAGTTTTCTATAGCACTAGAAACATTAATGTTGGCACCTAAGAAACATCTAGGGAAAATGGCCCGTATTATGAAGGTCATGAAAACTATTGAGCATATGTAATACCCAAGCTCCAAGCTGGACAGACAGGCACAGTGTTAGAGGTCAAGCCCTTATAGGGATGTTAGGCCTAGACAGACAGGCTCAGCATTAGAGGATAGAGGTCAAGCCCTTATTATGAAGGCCAAGAAAGCTATTGAGCATATGTAATATCCAAGCTCCAAACTGGACAGACAGGCACAGTGTTATAGGTCAGGCCCTTGTAGGGACGTAAGGCCTGGACAGACAGGCACAGCATTAGAGGTCAAGCCCTCGTAGGGACGTAAGGCCTGGATGGACAGGCACAGAATTAGAGGTCAGGCCCCTTGTAGGGGCATAAAGCCTGGACAGACAGGGACAGCATTAGAGGTAAAGCCTGGACGGACAGGCAAAGCATTAGAGGTCAAGACTTTGTAGAGACGTAAAGCTTGGCCGGCAGGCACAGCATTAGATGTCAAGCCCTTGTAGGTTCGTAAGGTTCCCTATCACCCACCCTGTTTAATATCTACATTCTCCCCCTCTGCCACCTACTTTCAAACCTCAAACTCAAATTTTATATTTACGCAGATGACCTTCAAATTTTAATCCCTATATCCAAATCATTGGACTCAACACTCAGGTTATGGAACGCTCATCTACAAACTATAAACCACTACTTATCCAGCCTCAACCTTGTGCTCAACACTTCTAAAACCGAACTCTTACTAATTACTCCAGAAGGTAGTCCCATACTTCTCCAATCACAAAATATTCCACATATATCACACGCCAGAGATCTTGGAGTCCTAATCGACAGTCACCTGAACCTAAAGCATTTATAAAAAAACACTACTAAGGAGTGCTTTTACAAGTTTACAAGTACTCAAAAAACTCAAACCGCTCCTATTCCACTACGATTTCAGATCCGTCCTCCAAGCCATTCTGTTCTCTAAGATCGACTATTGCAACTCCATTCTGCATGGTCTTCCAGCCTCTACCATTAAACCGCTCCAGCTGCTACAAAATGCAGCGGCAAGGATCCTGACAAATACCAATCGGAGAGAGCATATTTCTCCTATTCTAAAGATCTCCACTGGCTCCCAGTAAACTTCCGGATCCTCCATAAATCTCTCACAATCATTCATAAAAATATCCACCATCAAACCCCGCTTGATCTGTCTCATCCTCTCAGACTGCACTCGACAGCCAGGCCTTTAAGGGATGCTTACAAGGGATCTTTACACGTTCCTACAATCAAATTAGTGCACCCCGCAAACATCAGAGACCGGTCATTCTCTACTGCAGGCCCTTCCATGTGGAACGCCATGCCTCCGGACCTCAGACTGGAGACTTGTCTAACAACTTTTAAAAAGAAACTAAAGACATGGCTGTTCAGCCAAGCCTTCCCCACTACAAACTCCATTCCCTGATCTAGAATTGTACACCACACATCTCTGTAAACAAAACTTTCCAAATTTTCATGCATAATATCCATTAAAGAGAGGTTGGCTCCTTGCCCCCTCCTCTGTATATAGTATTTATTCTATTTTATTGCACTTTATATATTTATTGCTCCGCTCACCCCTTCTTTATTTTCCTACTCCAAGTTAAGGCTTCCTTGTTATAATGTAACTGTATGCTCTGTATCTCTTGTTGATTGGTTAATTGTATATTCTACTTAGTTCATTGTAAACCGAATTGATTTGATTTGTATCAAGAAAGTCGGTATATAAAAGCCTTAATAAATAAAATAAAATAAATAAATAAATAAGGCATGGACGGACAGGCACAGCATTTTAGAGGTCAAGCCCTCGTAGGTTCGTAAGGCCTGGACGGACAGGCACAGCATTAGAGGT
The DNA here is from genome assembly GCF_901001135.1 of Rhinatrema bivittatum. Lineage (NCBI taxonomy): Eukaryota > Metazoa > Chordata > Amphibia > Gymnophiona > Rhinatrematidae > Rhinatrema > Rhinatrema bivittatum. The sequence goes on from NC_042616.1 coordinate 907,511, forward strand.
CAAGCCCTTGTAGGGATGTAAAGCCTGGACGGACAGGCACAGCATTAGAGGTCAAGCCCTTGTAGGGATGTAAAGCCTGGACGGACAGGCACAGCATTAGAGGTCAAGCCCTCATAGGGACGTGAGGCCTGGACAGACGGGCACTGCATTAGAGGTCAAACCCTCGTAGGGATGTAAGGCCTGGAAGGACAGGGACAGCATTAGAGGTCAAGCCCTTGTAGAGACGTAAAGCCTGGACGGACAGGCACAGCATTAGTGGTCAAGCCCTTGTAAACACCAAGAAGCTATTAACTGTACTTATGCACTTCAGCTGATGACAAAGGCACATGAAGAGCTCTCAGAAATAAGAAAACCGCTACTCAAGTCCAAGTCTACAATATCAACCTATGTTGTCTTTGTAGTTTACACAGTGACTCTGTAAACTATGGGAACACAGAGGATGAACTAGAGTGCAACTACCACCAGTTTTCTATAGTATTAGAAACATTAATGTTGGCACCTAAAAAAGATTTAGGGAAAATGGCCCATATTATAAAGGTCATGAAAAGTATTGAGCATATGAAATATGCAAGCTCCAAACATCCGAAGTCAGCTTTTTATGTTCTTACATTCCAAATGTTGCAAAACAGGAAAAAGAATATTCTGGAAAGAAGTGATGCACAAATACATGAAACTGAAATTAGAAATACTAGAACTAAACTCAGACAGGCACAGCGTTTGAGGTCAGGCCCTTGTAGGGACGTACGGCCTGGACAGTGGACAGACTGGCACAGCGTTTGAGGTCATGTACATGTGCTGATATTATCTGGAACATAAGAGGCAGTTGGAGCTGCTGCAAGGCTTTCAATTTCTTTTATTTATCTAGCCATTCACAGAGAAAATTTGGAAACCCAAGCAAAGGCATGTTTATTTTCAAAAACACTAGCATTTCCATCAACTCTGGTGCCAGCCTTGAGTGGTGAGGGCTCATGATATCCCCTGTCATTGAAAATACACGTTCACTGGACACACTGGTTGGTGGACATGACATATTGCTGAGCCACTTTGGCTAGGTGTGGCCAGACAGTGGACTTGTGTGCCCAATATGCCAGCGGATCTGTCTGCATGCCCTCTGTGGGCTCTGAGATACCGTGTCACTGACATTTGTGCTGTGGTCTCCTTGCTTGGGTGGTCTGAGAATCACTCATGCCAGCTGCTTTCCTCTCTAGTCCATAGCAGAACAGATGAATCTTTATGTGTAACATGCCTTTGGCGTACTGAAGTGGAGGAGGAGGTGGTACTAGCTGTTGCTGACAGAGTGCTGCTCCTGCTTGGGCTAGCACAACTCTCTGAAGTGCCTGCTGCTGTTTCCTCCTTTGCTTCATGCCTAATCTGTCTCTGCCTATGGCGCTTCTGATCACGGACTTTTACTAACAGCAGGTCCTTCACAAATGAGAGACAATTGGACTGTAGGGCGAGTTTCCCTTTCACATGGGGATCACAGACTGCGGCGAGCATGTATGTTGGTCTTCTGTTAAAGGTTTAATCTCTCTTGCACCTGCTTCTGCAAAACGTCCAGACATTGCAGCACCTCAGCTGTCATTCCCTCTTCCTGTTTAAAGCCCTCCAAATTTTCCTCCAGAAAATTAACTATAGGGATGATGTCAGCCAAGGTGGCACTTCTGGAACTCAGCTCCTCCGTGACATCCTTGAAGGGCTGCAGGATTTTTACCAGCTGACTCATGACTAACCAATCATGATGCCCTAGGGGATTATGCACACCTATGTCCATTGAACCAGAAAGTTCATGAAGGGGTGTCTGCAGCTCCACTAACCTCTTCAGCATCATAAAGGTGGAATTCCACCAGGTGGCAATGTCTTGAATGAGACACTTGTGAGGCATCTCCAAATCAGTCTGCTTTTGTCGGAGAACCTGCCCCGCCTTCACACTTCTGTGGAAGTGCGCTGCTATGTTCCTGCACCTGTGTATTAACGTATGCAGGTATCGTTTTATTTATTTATTTATTTAACACTTTTTTATACCGACCTTCATAGTAAATAAACCATATCGGATCGGTTTACATAAAACAAGGGTATAACAGAAGCAATAAATAAAAGTAATTAACAAGAGAAGAGAATAAGATAAAGTTACATTTAACAAGGAGTAAAAACTTGGGAAGCTTAAAAGCTGGAAGGAAGTTAAATGCCAAAAAATAATTAAAGAAGCATAGTCCAAAAGGAATTTGGATTAAAGCAAGATGCTTTAATCAGTAAGTGCCAGAGTTCTTCGTTTGAATGGTTGTCAGACTTTAATCTTCTACGTCCAAGTGTGGATAAAGAAGACTAAGGGTTGTCTGGAGGATCATCGAAGGCTTGGTGATTGGACTCCAACCACAGAGCTGACTTCACTACCAGGTGCAGAGTGTGTGCAAAACATTGGATGTTCTGAAAGCGCCCGTCAGATATTGCCTTTACTATGTTTGCACCATTGTCTGTGACAAAGAACCCTGCCTGAAGATTCCTGTCTCGCTGGTTTAGTTGCCAGCCCGCCAGCATCTGTCTGATGCATGCTAGAATATTGGCTGAGGTATGGGCCTCGTCCGTCAGGTGGATGTGCAGTAAAGTCCACCTCCACCCTGATACTTGTTCACTAATAGAGCTGCTGCCTGCCCCTGCCTCAGCCAGATCCCACCAGTGTGCTGTCAGGGAGAGGCAAGAGTGTGCAGCATTCATGGCGGTCCAGATATCGCAGGTGAAATGCACACTCCCCTGTGCCTTAGCTAGCAGTGATTGGATGCGACTGCGACACTGGTTGTACCTTGGACACAGGCTGGGATGACCTTTCTGCTAAATGTGGTTCTGGAGGGGACTTTGTAATTTGGAACTAAGACCTTCAGCAAATGCTTGAAACCCACACTCTCCACTATGTGCAAGGGCTGGTCATCAAGGGCAATCATTTCCCCAACGCTCCTGGTTACAACTTTTGAGGCTGCCTGCCTCCTACCCCGGGATAGCGTTACCGCACATCACCCTATTTCCTCCATGGTGGGTTGTCGCTTCTGCCACATGGCAGGGGGCTGCTGGCCTGCCATCTGACTGCTAGAAGGGGCTGAAGGCATGGGGTGACTCTGCTCCTTTTCAACCACTGCCTGGAAAAGGGGGGTCCCCTGACTTGTACTGCCACCATCCCCAGATGGCAGTACTGTTGTTGGGTGTTGCCTCTTCATATGCATCATGCCAAAATTAGTTAATGTCCCATTTGCTTGCCTCTGCTAATAGCCCTGGCACAGTAATTACCCTGAGTAAAACGTGGGTTTTCCCTCACTTTAAGTGGCTCCAGATCGCAGATTTCTTTCGTGATCGCTTCTCTTTAGCCTTCGGGGTGGATGCTGGCACTGGAGCTGAAGTAGTGGGTGCACCCTGAGAGAAGCAATGCCAGAGGCATCAGTCACACTCTGTGCCTGCGCTGACTGCTCTTCCTCCTCATCATCAGTTTCATCTCTCCCCTGCAGCACTGAAGTGGAGGCTAAGACAGGACTAACTAATCCTCCTAAACCTTCTTCAGCTATTACTTCTTCCATTTCTGAATATGAGAATCAGAAGCAACGTGGATTCCCAAGCAATACATCGACACAGGCGCCGCCGCTTCGATATGAGATGCAGTAGCTCAAGTGACTGCAAGCTGAGGTACCATTATTTGCGCCGAGACAGCAATGTCAATGGCCCGTGGCTTCGCCACCACCTTGGGCACACCAGCCCATTTCCATTAAAAATAATAATAATAAACAAAGGCGCTGCTCAAGACTGAAGGTCGGCCGCGCCAGGACATTGGCTTGAACGTGGGGCGCATAGAGCATGCCAGGGCCTTGACACGAACACCGGGCACGCCAGTCCATCTGCGCTGGTAGCGAGTGCACTGCCACTGTTGTGCCCACCAATCACCTGCCAACATCGCTTCAAATGCATCGCACCTACAAAATGAGCCCCTCAAACCACGCGAAGGCCTACAAGTGGATATTAAAAAAAAAAAAAAAAAAATGAAAAAGAAGGGACCACAATTCCAACAAGCCTTGCCCCGATACCTTGACCTCTAAGAAAAGTGGAGGCACCTCCTGAACTTCGTTTCCGAAGTTGAGGTCTCTCTTAAGATTTGAAAGATACCTGGGCACCCACCCGCCTTCTGTGATTACGTGCGGGCGCCATGTGAGAAGTTGTTTCACGACAACTAGGCATATTTGCTGTGTCGTCCGGACAATTTCTTCAGAAATCAGTTCACCAATACGGACACAGGGCTTAAGAAATGGTAAACAGTAATCCATTTCATAACATCTCCTCCACATCTATCTTTGTCAACACATTAATGATCAACCTCGATCTCTACTGAGAATCAACTTAAAAAAAAAACAAAACAATTTTTACTACTAAATAAATGACCTTCATGCCTTCCTCCTGTTAAGGACCACCCATCGTGTCACCAAACTAATCAACAGCACGCACTTCTCAGCATACTTTGATGCCTCATCAGTCGCGGCATCCTACGGATCCTCAACCTCATTTTTTGAAATCTTAAGGCTACCATCATCACCTCTGAGATGAAGTTTATCCACTTCTTTCCCAATCTGACGTCACATGAGTCTTCTCTGTAATCCACTTAACATTTTGCAAACAGATTCTACAGTACCTCCAGTTTCTAAAGAAATTGTAATAATAATAAATACAGAATAACTTCTCTTAAATTCATTCTTCTGTCCTTCATCCTGGGGACCGCACTGCCTTTGAAACAGGCATAGGTTTGCATGTTAATGCACCCCAGTTCCTGGTGTTGACCTCTGTTTTTTCAGGCGGACAAGCATTCTGTCCCATACAGGATTATTCCATTCGACCTTGCTTCTTCTCCTAGGGTTTTCACCAAATACTGGGCACTGGTAGGGGGCACACCATTCGTCGTCAGAGGGAGCACTATTTTCCTCTTTGGTCGATTGACTCCTAGTACCATCCAATCCACCGCTACTAAGAGGCGATCTTGGCAAACAGTTTTTGACCTAGGCAACCTAGGACTCCTAATCTTCTACCAAAAAAAAAAAAAGGTCCACATTGCAGCCTATTCAACCTGCAATTCATAGGAGCCTGCATCGCAAAGTTCACGACAAGGCTTTCCTATCTCACCCGAGAGCATTAACACTCTCCACATGGTCTCCATTTCTACTTCACAGTACTTTAGTATTAACTCGCCAAGCCCTAACTGTTCTGGGGCATGTAAGGCAGCCATCTATGTAGTTATGCATCCGCACATACATATCCACTGCCTGCAATGCGGTCTCAAGCACCAATGAACTCCATTTTTCTCCATACATTGTCCATTCATCCCTTGGAAAGAAATAATTTTTCAGGACATGGAGAAGCGGAAGTGGAAGGGGTGTTACACCCCCCCTCCCCCCCCAAAAAAAGACGGTGGTCTCACAATGGTAGCTCCTCCTGTTGCCATATCAACGGGCTCTTCCGCTGCGTTCTCTGTGGTGTACCATAATAATCACCACAGCTTCTGAATGAATTACAGACAAGTTCTATCGACTTCGTACACACATACACCTTCAAGAGCTCACAGCAGTCACACCTGCCTGTCTGACTTCCCAGGATCCCCCCACAAGGGACTCATAGTCAGGATTCACACGGAATCCAACTTCCAATATTCTCTTTCAACAAACCAGAGAATCCGCTTCATGGAACCTTTGTGATGAACCAGTTCAGATGCTAGATCATGCTCACCGAATATCCATCTTCTTTCAATCATTTTTTCACTCCCACAAAGGAGAATTAAATACAAAGGTAACTCAAGAGATATTCTCACTAAGAGGTCTCACTATAATGGATCTCTTGTAACACTGTACAACAGAAAAATGTACAACTTGTTCCTTTAGTCTGAGCTCACTCAGACTCCAGGCGCCTTCTCATCGATTGGTCACAACACATATTTATGCATTCCCTCTGATACCAATCATCTCTCGAACACTCCAGAGATGCATAGAAGACCAGGGGATGTCCATAATCGCGAATATGCACAAAAAACCCCCCAAACCCCCCCCCCCCCCCCCCAAAGTGGATCTTTTCCTCATCGCGCGAGCATGGCCAGAGCATCCATGGTACAGTTGTCTATGGCGGCCTTCGATCCTCAACCCAGTGCTCCTGGATGCAGCTCACGGCTTCTTCCCTGAACAAGGGAGCATCCTCTCCACTCCTCCCTACACCTTAGGGCATAGAGATTGATGGGCTCACTTATCAACGTTTTTTCTCCTATCCTCAGGAGAACTATCCATCACATTCAAGTACCGGGAGAGTTGTCCCGCTACGCTTCCGGGTAATCATCAATGGGTGTAGCCCCCTTGACTTGCCCACCTGGCCGACTTCTGTCCTCCCTCCATGTACTATACAGTAGGGACATTGCGACTCCTTGCTACAAGTTCCTGTTCACACCGTAACAGCTTATCACCTTCATCTCAATGAAGGACCTAGTTCATGTTATTCCTTGGTATACAGATTCATGTAGGGCATATTGCACCTACATCTACCTTTACAAAACCACCGGTGCTGTGGCACATTAACATGGTTCTCGAACTGATAATGCCTTTCATCCTTTGCTCCTCTGGACACTTGTCACCTTCGATACCTCTCAGGGAGGGTGCTTTTCCTGGTCGATTTGACTTCTACAGGAAGACCAAGTGAGTCGCAAGCATTGCTTCACTATCCTCTTTATCTTCAGTTTCGCCTCGGCAGGGTGACCCTCCCCCCTTGCCCGAAATTTCCACATTAATGCCCAGTCTTCTACATTAACCAGACCCTCACTTTGCCCAGGTTCCACCCAAAACTTCTTGCAAATCACAATGAGGCAAAATGGAGAAATTGTTCGGCACCAGGAAGTCTGAGCCCTCTGCATCGGGGATGTCGACGCCTTGGGGCAAGGAAGACCCTGTAGTCACTGGTCCCATTCTGTCTTCTCCACTGCCGGTTCCCCTGGTCGATTTAGATTTAGATGTTGGGGATTGGCCTCTGTCCATTTCTTCCCATTCTATGACCGGGTTGTCGCAATTTCTCTTGGCGCCGGGGAAAGACCGGGCCGAGCATTGTGGGTAGTCGAGGAAGAACCAGCATCGGTTACTGTCTTCTCACAACTCCAAGCTCGGGAAGGCACTGGCATCGGCCGAGATACCCTTGAAGCAGCCCCATGCCAAAGAGGCGCTGTTCTCCATCGAGGTTGAGGGCCCGAGGCAGTCCTCACCGATTCTGGTGCCGGGCACCGGTCTCCCTCGGGGCTCCAAGGGAGAATCAGTCACGCCGCCACCTCCTCAAGCTGACCTGTTGGCAGCATTTGAGGAGGAGTTGGAGCGCAGAATGCAGTTGGTGGTTGGCTGAGCCCTACAAGGTATCAAGCAACCAGCCCCCTCAGGGCCACCACCACCACCACGCTGTTGATGTCGGCACCGTTTCTGGAATGGTTGGACTTGCTTCTCGGTGCACTGCCAACTTAGCCTTTGCTGGTGTCCCAGGGGCCCTCGCTGCCAAAGGGGGACACTGGTGCAGCCTCGATTGGAGACCATTCCCATCGCTGATCACTTGGATGAGGGAGGGCCGTCGGGGGCCAATGGTTCCTCTTCCACGGCCAACCCCGCATCTAGTGTTGAGCTGCTGGGTCCATAGACTCCCTCGATGCTTCTGGTGCCCCCAGTGCTCCAGCCCAATAGCGCATTTAAGGCTCCCCCACCAGTGTCTCCGGGTGATCTGAGTAATGATGACGCCTTTTATGACCCGTGGGGGGACGAGGTTTCCGTATCTTCCTTGGATCATTCCAAGGACCTGCCCTCTGAGCCATCTCCTCCAGAGGAGAGACATCAACACAACTCGTCAAGACCAACAAGAGATGCATACAAGGGTTCGCTACAGGTACCACCGCCCAAATCCACCAGACACAGCACACTAAGAGACCGAGCTTTCTCTACAGCCATCCCACCGTTATGGAACTCCATCCCCTCAAATCTCAGAATAGAACCATGCATCTCAACCTTCAAAAAAAGACTAAAGACCTGGATATTCATACAAGCCTTCCCGGACGCTAATTGATCTAACTCTTCCAAGCCACCCCCATTCTCCACCTACACCATGGTTAACCTTATCTTCTATCGTTACTCGTGTGAATAATAACCTGTCCTTTCTCTTCTAAGCCAAGTTCTTAACACCCTGTTATATGTAACTGCCTTTTCAGCACCATTGTTATAGTTATGTTTACTATGCACCCCTGTTCTATGTGAACCAGCATGATGTGACTGCTGTCTCGAATGCCGGTATATAAAAATTTGAAATAAATAAAATAAATGAAATAAAATCAATCCCTTCCAGAGGATCTGACATTCGCAGGCTTTGTTCAAGCCATGGCAGAATCAGTTCCCTTCCAACTGCTGACTGAAGAAGACTCCAGGCACAAAATGCTGGAGGCCCTCCAGTTCATGGATACACCTAAGGAAGTGACTACAGTTCTGGTCCATGACATATTTAAGGAACTGTTTGTCCAGTTCCGGGAGCACATCATCTTGGTCCCTCTGGTAAACTGGAAAACTGTCACAGTGTACCTATTGCAACCAATCACGGGTTTTGAATGGTGCCAGCTTCCGCACCAGTCCGTGTTGATGGAGTCCACCCTCAAAAAGGCAAAGAGGTCTCACACCCATGCCTCGGCTCCCCCAGGACATGAGCACGGGGCCCTGGATGCCCTGGGGAAGAAAGTCTTCCAAGGCTCCACGTTGGCGGCTCGCATTGCTTGTTACCAGTTGTATATGAGCCAGTATTCCAGGAGCCTCTGGAAGCAGGTTCAGGAGCTGGTAGACAGTCTCCCTCAGCAGCTCCAGGAGGACTTCCTGAAGGTTGTTCACAAGGGTTTGGAGTGCGACAAACATGAAGTTCGGTTTGCATATGATATTTTCGAGATGGCGGCATGAGTAGCCACAGCAGGCATCGGGGCTCACTGCATGGTTTGGTTATGCACTTCTGACCTCCTCCTGGAGGTGCAAGACCATATAGCGGACTTGCCCTGTACTGGGGAGAATCTGTTTGGAGATAAGATTAAGGAGGCAGTGGCACAGCTGAAAAATCATCATGAGACCCTCCAGTATCTTTAAGCCAGCACCTCGGGCAAACAGTCCTCTGGCAAGAAATCCTCGTGTCAGGGGCCCAGACGCTCTTTTTACCAAACGAGAAAGTACTACCCTCCAGCAGGTAGGGCATGATCTCAGCGGGCTTGCCCTAGAGAGCTGCATACCCCTAGGTCTCAGCCAGCGCCTCAGCAGAGTCCTGCTATGGGATTTTGACTGGCTTCGAGGGAGCCTACACCAGCCATCCATACCTTCGATGGCGGACCCTCCAGTCACAGGCCAGCTGCAGTTCTTTGTGGAACATTGGCCGGCCATCACCTCGGACCAGTGGGTCCTGTCCATCGTTTGCCGGCAGTACAGGTTGAATTTCCAGGAGGTCCCTCCAGAGCCTCCCCTGTGCCCCTCTTGGGGGTTCTCAGCGAATCAGAAAATACTGTTGAAGGAGCTTTCCGCCCTCACAATGGCCAGGGCAGTCAAACCCGTTCTGCCGGGACAGCAGGGAAGCGGCTTCTACTCCAGATATTTCCTCATTGTAAAGAGAACAGGGGGCCTTCACCCGATTCTGGACCTGAGGGCCTTGAACAAATTCCTCATACAGGAAAACTTCAAGATGGTCTCGCTGGGTGCTCTGTTTCCTCTGGTGCGGAGGGGAAACTGGCTTTGCTCCCTTGATCTAAAAGACGCCTACGCTCACATCGAAATTTCCTGTGTCCACCGGAAATACCTCTGGTTTGTGATAGGTGAGAGCCATTTTCAATACCAAGTGGTACCCTTCTGCACCCCATGTCTTTGCAAAGTGCCTGGCACAAGTGGGGGCTTTTCTGAGGAGGCTGCAAGTGCAGGTTTTTCCTTAGCAGGATGTCTGGCTCATCAAGAGCACTTCCAGGCAGAGAGCATTGCAGTCCTTGCACTCCACCATTCGGGTCTTGGAGACCTTGGGCTTTCTGATCAGCTACCTAAAGTCTTAGCTGGTCCCGTCACTGCAACTGGACTTCATTGGTGCCAAGTTCGAGATGGCTCAGGCTTGGGCATACATGCCCTGGGATTGAGCGCTCACCTTAATGTCCCTTGCAGGAACAATCGCTGAGTCGCCAGGTCTCTGCACACTGCATGTTGTGCCTGTTGGGACTCATGGCTGCGATCGTCCATGTCACGCCCTTTGCTCATCTGCACATGCGCAAGGCGCAGTGGACCCTGCGGTCCCAATGGTGCCAGGCCACCCAGGACCCTCATGCACATCAGGGTCACTCCACCGCTCAGGGATTCCTTGTTGTGGTGCAAGTCCCTATCCAACTTGGAGGTAGGCGTACCTTTTTAGGCTTCCTCTGCTCAGGTTGTGCTTACCATATATGCTTCCCACCTGGGCTGGGGGGGGGGGGGGGCATGTTGGAGGTCTCCGCACCCAGGGTCAATGGTCAGCACAGGAAGCACAGTGTGCAATCAACTTCCTGGAGCTCCGGGCGATCTGATATGCGCTTTGGGCGTTTCAGGACCGCCTGGCCAATAAGGTGGTCCTCATCCAGACCGACAATCAGGTGGCGAGGTGGTACCTCAACAAGTAGGGAGGCACGAGATCATTCCTCCTTTGTCAGGAGGTGGTCCAGATCTGGTTATGGGCTCTGTCCCAGGGCATCCTTCTCTTTGCCATGTACTTGCCGGGCAGGAGAATGTGATAGCGGACAATCTGAGTTGTTCTTTCCACCCACACAAGAGGTCCCTGAAGCAGGAAGTTGCGGATTGGATCTTCTGTGTCTGGGGAACTCCAGACATGGATCTCTTCACTTCCCCCACAACAGGAAGGTAAATCAGTTTTCCTCCCTGTCCACAGGGAATGGCAAGCCGGCATTGGAAGCCTTTGCCTGCCATTGGGTCACGGGCCTCCTGTATGCCTACCCTCTGCTTCTACTAGTGTCAAAGACTCTTCTGAAGCTCCAACAGGACTGGAGGACCATGATTCTCATCGTTCCTTATTGGCCGAGGCAGATCTGGTTCTCCGCTCCTACAGGATCTCTCCCTCAAAAGCCGATCAGTCTGGGAACCTCCTCAGACCTCATCATGCAGGATTGGGGCAGACTGCGCCATCCCAACATCCAGACCTTATCTCTCAAGGCTTGGATGTTGAGAAGATTACCTTATAGCCCCTGGATACCGCGGAGGGTGTGTCTCGGGTCCTAGTGGAGTCTAAGAAGCCTTCTACTAGGAAGGCTTACAGCTTAAAGTGGGAGAGATTCTGTATTTGGTGTGAGAGCCACGGCTTGGACCTGTTCTCTTGCTCCACATCTAAACTGTTGGATTTCCTGCTGCACCTCTTGGAGGCTGGTCTGAAGACCAAGTTGGTCAGAGTACATCTTGGTGCTATTGGGTCCTGTCATCACGGGGTGGATGGTTCACCCATTTCGATGCGGATTCCTGGGACCTCAACATGTTCTTGGCCCAACTGATGAAGGTTCCATTTGAGCCTTTGTGCACTTGTGACCTGAAGTACCTGACCTGGAAGGTCATTTTCTTGGTAGCAGTCACCTCAGCGCGCACAGTCAGAGAACTTCAGGCTATGGTGTCATATCCACCCTACATGAAGTTCTTCTATGATTGGGTGGTTCTACACACACACCCTAAGTTCCTTCGAAGATGGTGACTAATTTCCACCTGAACCAGTCAGTCATTCTGCCCACCTTCTTTCCTAAGCCTCAACTGCACCTTGGCGAGTGGGCTCTGCACAGCCTAGATTACAAGAGGGCCTTAGCCTTCTACCTGGAATGAGCAGCAGACCACAGGCAATCCACGCAACTCTTCATTTATTTGACAAGAACCGATTGGGAGTTGCTGTGACCAAGCAGACCATGTCCAATTGGATAGCAGACTACATTTCTTTCTGCTATATGCAAGCAGGACTGCAGCTGGGGGGCCGTGTCAAGGCTCACTCTGTTCGAGCCATGGCAGCTTCAGTCTTGCAAGCAGTCCTCCTGGACGAGATCTGCAAAGGCTGCGACATTCAGTTCCTTCCACACCTTTACCTCGCAGTACTGTCAGGACAGGGATGGCCAACGTGATAGCAATTTTTGCCAGTCTGTCCTCTGGAATCTCTTACAGCTGTAAAACCCAACTCTTTCTGCCTCAGGCCCATTGTTCGGGTTCAGGCTGATTCCCTGTGTTACCAACAGCACTTCGGTTGTTGTGCCTGTTGGCACCTGGTTAGATGACTGTTGGTCCCCTTGTTTTAGGACCAGCCTGTAACTAGGTATTCACCCACTTGTGAGGACTACCATCCTGCTTGTCCTAGAAGAAAGCAGAGTTGCTTACCTGTAACGAGTTTCCTAGGACAGCAGGATGTTAGTCCTCAGGAAACCAGCCTGCCACCCCGCGGAGTTGGGTTTTTTCCTAGTTTATTTTATTTTTTTCATAATTCTATATTACAAGACTGAAGAGGAGACCCTGCGTGGATGTGTGGATAGTGGCAGGCTGGGCATGCTCAGTGTGCCAGTCAAAGTTTCTAGAAACTTTGACAGAAGTTTTATGTGCTAGGCTTCAGCTGATGATGTCACTCACTCGTGAGGACTAACATCCTGCTGTCCTAGGAGAACACCTGTTACAGGTAAGCAAATGTGCTTTCCTAGTACCTAAGTGATTTCAGGGCTAGAAATAGGTTCTCTATATCAGTAAATCTTCTGAGTTCTATCTGTTCTCATATTTATAATCTTCCTTTTTCTTTCTCAGTGGCCCAGAAGGTGGTAGCTGTACGGAAAAAGCAGCAACTGTCAATAGGACCATGCAAGTCATTGCCCAACTCTCCCAGTCACTCTTCTGTCTCTGCAGCCTCCATCCCATCTGTGCACATCAATCAGGTAAGAAGGCCATCTCCTCTGTGCAGTACCAGGTAGCATCCACCCGTGGACGTATGGTCACCTTCCCTCTAGCCTTCCTCCATTCCTCTGTAGGTAGTTATTTATTTATTTAAATTTCTATACCGGTATTTGGAAGAACCGTCATATCTGTTTACATTATATCATATATCTTACACTTAAAACAAGATAAAATACCAAACAATAAAACAATGTTGCTAATAAGTTTAACTTGCATTACAATTTAAAATAAATAGTTCTAAGCAAAAACACAAAATACAAGACATTCAGTAATCTGTCTTACTCATCGACGCTTCACATTTAGATCTTATTTCTCAATTACTGTCACCTTCATTGAATGCTTGTTGAAAGAGCCATGCTTTAACCTTTTTTTCTGAACATTGCCATACTTGTTTCAAGTCGTATGTTAACTGGTAGGTTGTTCCAGATTTTTGGGCCAGCAAGTAGTAATGTGTAAAGGGTTTGAGTTTATTTCTTTCGGATTTTTAGGCTGCAAATGGTGGAAGTGCATTCAGTGATTATTCCTCTTCAGTACCCTCTACACCAAGTATCAGTCAGAGAGAGCTTAGAATTGAGACCATCGCTGCCTCCAGCACTCCCACGCCCATCCGCAAACAGTCCAAACGCCGCTCTAACATCTTCACAGTAAGTATTTCCTTCTTTAGCCAAGTGAATGTGGAAAAGAGGGGGTGGGTGCATTGGCATGCTCCTGTAATATCACTAAATAGTTGGAGCCCTAGGCGGGCTTTTCTGTCCTGGGAAGACTCAACATTTATTTTTGTCATCAGTTTGTATTATTTTCTTATCTTGGTAAGCACTGAAAGAGAACCTCCCAAGATAACTGTTTGGGCACATTATGTTCCTTCCCAAACATGTGAAGTCTATATATTGTATTCTTTATCCTGGTTACTTCACACATCATTGGAAAATGTTCTTTAATCATGTTCTTCACCTTGACATTCCATCTACATCACAAGAGGGCACCTCTGCATCATGTCTTTCACCCACTTCTTCCCCCATACATTATAAGAGAGCATCCCTGCATCATGTCTTTCACCCTCTTGTTCCCCCATACATTATAAGAGAGCATTCCTGCTTCATGTCTTTCACCCACTTCTTCCCCCATACGTTATAAGAGAGCATCCCTGCATCATGTCTTTCACCCACTTCTTCCCCCATACATTATAAGAGAGCACCTCTGCATCATGTCTTTCACCCTCTTGTTCCCCCATACATTATAAGAGAGCATTCCTGCTTCATGTCTTTCACCCACTTCTTCCCCCATACATTATAAGAGAGCATCCCTGCATCATGTCTTTCACCCTCTTGTTCCCCCATACATTATAAGAGAGCATTCCTGCTTCATGTCTTTCACCCACTTCTTCCCCCATACGTTATAAGAGAGCATCCCTGCATCATGTCTTTCACCCACTTCTTCCCCCATACATTATAAGAGAGCACCTCTGCATCATGTCTTTCACCCTCTTGTTCCCCCATACATTATAAGAGAGCATTCCTGCTTCATGTCTTTCACCCACTTCTTCCCCCATACATTATAAGAGAGCATCCCTGCATCATGTCTTTCACCCACTTTTTCCCCCATACATTATAAGAGAGCATCCCTGCATCATGTCTTTCACCCACTTTTTCCCCCATACATTATAAGAGAGCATCCCTGCATCATGTCTTTCACCCACGTCTTCCCCCATACATTATAAGAGAGCATCCCTGCATCATGTCTTTCACCCACTTCTTCCCCCATACATTATAAGAGAGCATCCCTGCATCATGTCTTTCACCCACTTCTTCCCCCATACATTATAAGAGAGCATCCCTGCATCATGTCTTTCACCCACTTCTTCCCCCATATATTATAAGAGAGCACCTCTGCATCATGTCTTTCACCCACTTCTTCCCCGATACATTATAAGAGAGCATCCCTGCATCATGTCTTTCACCCTCTTGTTCCCCCATACATTATAAGAGAGCATCCCTGCATCATGTCTTTCACCCACGTCTTCCCCCATACATTATAAGAGAGCATCCCTGCATCATGTCTTTCACCCACTTCTTCCCCCATACATTATAAGAGAGCATCCCTGCATCATGTCTTTCACCCTCTTGTTCCCCCATACATTATAAGAGAGCATTCCTGCTTCATGTCTTTCACCCACGTCTTCCCCCATACATTATAAGAGAGCATCCCTGCATCATGTCTTTCACCCTCTTGTTCCCCCATACATTATAAGAGAGCATCCCTGCATCATGTCTTTCACCCACTTCTTCCCCCATACATTATAAGAGAGCATCCCTGCATCATGTCTTTCACCCACGTCTTCCCCCATACGTTATAAAAGAGCATCCCTGCATCATGTCTTTCACCCACTTCTTCCCCCATACGTTATAAGAGAGCATCCCTGCATCATGTCTTTCATCCACTTCTTCCCCGATACATTATAAGAGAGCATTCCTGCTTCATGTCTTTCACCCACTTCTTCCCCGATACATTATAAGAGAGCATTCCTGCATCATGTCTTTCACCCTCTTGTTCCCCCATACATTATAAGAGAGCATCCCTGCATCATGTCTTTCACCCTCTTGTTCCCCCATACATTATAAGAGAGCATCCCTGCATCATGTCTTTCACCCACGTCTTCCCCCATACATTATAAGAGAGCATTCCTGCTTCATGTCTTTCACCCACGTCTTCCCCCATACATTATAAGAGAGCATCCCTGCATCATGTCTTTCACCCTCTTGTTCCCCCATACATTATAAGAGAGCATCCCTGCATCATGTCTTTCACCCACTTCTTCCCCCATACATTATAAGAGAGCATCCCTGCATCATGTCTTTCACCCACTTCTTCCCCCATACATTATAAGAGAGCATCCCTGCATCATGTCTTTCACCCACGTCTTCCCCCATACATTATAAGAGAGCATCCCTGCATCATGTCTTTCACCCACTTCTTCCCCCATACATTATAAGAGAGCATCCCTGCATCATGTCTTTCACCCACTTCTTCCCCCATACATTATAAGAGAGCACCTCTGCATCATGACTTTCACCCACTTCTTCCCCCATACATTATAAGAGAGCATCCCTGCATCATGTCTTTCACCCACTTCTTCCCCCATACATTATAAGAGAGCATCCCTGCATCATGTCTTTCACCCACATCTTCCCCCATACATTATAAGAGAGCATCCCTGCATCATGTCTTTCACCCTCTTGTTCCCCCATACATTATAAGAGAGCATCCCTGCATCATGTCTTTCACCCTCTTGTTCCCCCATACATTATAAGAGAGCATCCCTGCATCATGTCTTTCACCCACTTCTTCCCCCATACATTATAAGAGAGCATCCCTGCATCATGTCTTTCACTCACTTCTTCCCCGATACATAAGAGAGCACCTCTGCATTATGTCTTTCACTCACTTCTTCCCCGATACATTATAAGAGAGCATCCCTGCATCATGACTTTCACCCTCTTGTTCCCCATACATTATAAGAGAGCATCCCTGCTTCATGTCTTTCACCCTCTTGTTCCCCATACATTATAAGAGAGCATCCCTGCTTCATGCACTTCATCTTGTTACTCCCTATGTATCCAGATACTCCCTGCATCATGTACATCACCATGTTGATCCTTTATGTTATAAGACATCTTTTCATCATGCCCTTCACCCTGTTACTTCTGTCGCGAGTATCCCTGCATCTTGTTCTTCACCTTGCCACTCCTTGTCTTCCATAAAAGATCATCCCTGCATCTCCCTGTCATTCCTCATATATCATAAGAGAGCATCCTTGCATCATGTTCTTTATATTCTCACAGGACAGTAGTCCTCACATATGGGTGATATCGCAGGATGAAGCCAAATCACGGAAAACTTCTGTCAAAGTTTCTAGAACTTTGACTGGCCCCTACTGGGCATGCCCAGAATGGCAGTAACCCTGCAGCCAGCAGGGGTCCCCCTTCAGTCTTCTTTTTTCCGCGCAGCAATAGCCTCGCGGTAAAGGAGCTCTGAAGAAAATCCTGAAAGGAATTTTCCACATGGAATTACTAAAAGTTAAATTGCCCCACAGGGGGCCCTCCTCTAACTTTTCTCAGTCCGCGGTACTCCGGTAGGTTTTTACCCGTTTTCTGTCGATTACCGTCGAGTTTGGTCCTCGCGGCCTACTGGCCGTTGACCGTACCGTGGCTCGATTTTTTGCCATGGATTCGGGGTTTCGTCGGTGCCCAGACTGTACCCGCACCATGTCTATCACAGACCCCCATAAAGTCTGTGTAATGTGTCTAGGACGCGAGCACGATGTCTTGACCTGCACCAAATGTGCCCTAATGACACCGAAGGGTCGCAAGGCCAGAATGGAGAAGATGGAACTTCTCTTCCGTGCTCAAACCCCGACTCCGTCCATTGCATCGACGTCGTCAGAACCGGCACCGTCAACTTCGCACCAGCATCGCACACCGACCAGTGACTGACCGGCATCGACGACTTCTCAGCCATCGACACCCTCTACTCCCCCTCAGGATCGAGGGAATCGCAGGGAGAAACATCGCTATCGACACCGTAAATCTCGGACCATCGAGGGAGCGAAATCATCGACCTTGCCATCATCCGAGCCGCTGTCGGAAAAACCCCCGTCCAGGAAAGGCACCGACCATTCCTGCGACCGGTCACCGAGGCAACCCTCACCCGATCAGGGATCGGGAGCCGCGACTCCGCCTTTAACGGTGGTCCCTCCGGCTATGCTTCTGCCTCCTTCTTCTGTTCCGGAGCTGGGGCTGCTTGTTCCAGGTCTCCGAGAAGAACTGGACCGGATGGTTCAGGAGGCCATCGACAAGGCGATGCAACGACTTCAGGTTCCTCCGACACCGGCACCGCCTCTGGAACCGATCATCAACCTGATTCTGGCAGCGCTTGCACCGCTGCTATCCAGGATGGAAGCGCTTATGGCTGCTTTTCCACCAATGGATCCCGGGTCTCCGATGGCTCCGATGCTCTCCCCGCTGACAGCATCATCGGGAGGAGAAACACCGTTTCGCATCCCTCCATCAGGAGTTCTGCCTCAGCCATCGATGCCAATACGTCCCTTGCCACCGACCCATCCATCGGTGCCGATACGTCCGTCCGCGCTACCGAGTCATCCATCGATGCCTTCGATGCCTGCACCGGTGCTTTCAATGCCATCATTGGTGCCTCCGATAATTCCTCCAATTCCTTCGGAGCCTAGACCGGGTCCTTCGGGTATCCAACCACCCTGTCCCCCTCTAGTTCCTAGAGGGATGGGTGCGGATCCTTATGATACCTGGGGTGATGACCAGCTCACTTAACTGTTCGTTGTAAATATTTTAAAATGCTATTAACCTTTTCTTTTTCCTTCCTCTCCCAGTTTAAGCATCCCTGTTTTTTGTAACTGCTTTCTTCCGCACTACAGTTCCAGTTTGTTTTTTCTTTCTATGCACCACTGTTTTAATGTAAACCAGCATGATGTGATTTTATCATGAATGCCGGTATATAAAAACCTTAAATAAATAAAAAATAAATAAATGATACCTCAACAGGCACCGGTGATTTACCTTCACCACCTTCACCTACTGAGAGTAGAAAGTGTTCTCCCCCAGAGGACCTTTCTTTTATAAATTTTGTGAAGGAAATGTCTGAATTGGTTCCCTTCCAATTACAGATGGAACAAGATGATAGGCACCAGATGATGGAGTTGCTCCAATTCCTGGATGCCCCTAAGGTAATCACCTCTATTCCCATTCATCAGGTCCTTCTCAATCTCCTCAAGAAGAACTGGGAACATCCTGGATCAATTGCTCCAGTACACAGGAAAGCTGACACTACCTATTTGGTTCAGTCAGCCCCAGGTTTTCAAAATTCACAGCTTGATCACCACTCAGTTGTGGTAGAGTCTGCACAAAAGAGGGTGAAAAGGTCAAAGCCTCACTCGTCTGTTCCTCCTGGAAAGGAACAGAAGTTCCTAGATAACATTGGTCGCCAAGTATTCCAAGGAGTCATGCTCATCTCCAGAATTGCTGCCTATCAGCTTTATATGACCCAATATAACAGGGTCATTTTCAAGCAGATACAGGATTTCTCAGACTCCCTGCCTCAGCAATTTCAAGAACAATTACAAACCCTAGTAAACAAGGGTTTTGAGGCAGGAAAGCATGAGATTAGAACATCTTATGACCTTTTTGACACCTCTACCAGAGTATCTGCAGCTGCTATTTCGGCGAGACGGTGGGCCTGGCTCAAGTCTTCTGACTTACGCCCAGAAGTACAAGACAGGTTATCCGACCTGCCTTGTGTTGGAGATAATTTGTTTGGTGAACAGATTAAACGGAGTGGCAGAATTAAAGGATCATCATGAGACCCTAAGACAGCTCTTTTTGACTTCCGACTTCTCCTCAAAACAACCCTTTAGAAAGGACTCTAAGAAGTCTTTCTTCCACCCAAAGAAGTCTTACCCGCCACCAACCAGATCCCGTGCCATGAAACCTTATCAAAAACTGCAGTCTCGTCAAGCCCATAAACAAAAACAGGCAGCTCCTCAACCAGGACCTGCTTTCGGTTTTTGACTTCCACTTAGAGAGCAGCAGCCAGATTCCTCTGTCGCACATACCAGTGGGAGGTTGATTGTGCCACTTCCACAACATGTGGCATTCAATCACTTACGAGTAATGGGTATTGGCAATCATTGCTCAGGGTTATCATCTCAACTTTCTCGCCCTGCCACCGGACTTCCCACCTCTACAGATGTGGAGAACATCCGAACACTCCATTCTTCTGGATCAAGAGGTTTCCCTCCTTCTCCAGTCAAGAGCAATAGAACCCATACCATACTCTCAGCAAGGCCTAGGTTTCTGTTCCCGGTACTTCCTAATCCCCAAAAAATCGGGAGGCGTCCGTCCTATTCTGGACCTACGGGCCCTCAACAAGTACCTCCAGCGAGAAAAGTTCAAGATGGTCACCTTGGGATCGCTTCTACCTCTTCTACAAAGAGGAGACTGGCTCTGCTTTCTGGACCTCCAGGATGCATATACCCACATTGCGATAAGTCCAGCTCATCGCAAGTACCTGAGGTTCCTAGTAGGCCTCAAGCACTATCAGTACCGAGTGCTTCCATTCGGCCTAGCGTCTGCACCAAGAGTCTTTACAAAATGCCTCGTAGTCGTCGCAACCTTCCTCAGGACACAAGGTGTTCACGTCTACCCCTATCTGGACGACTGGTTAATCAGGGCTCCCATTCAGCAAACTGCTCTGTCATCCCTCAATCTAACCTTACACACGCTGATTTCGTTAGGATTTCACGTCAATTACGACAAATTCTACTTAGTCCCATCTCAAACCTTATTGTTCCTTGGGGCAGACTTGGACACCTTACATGCAAAGGCTTTCCTGCCTCGACAACGAGCACGGACTCTTGTATCTCTTGCTCACCAGCTGCAGTCTCAGCATTCTGCGACTGCACACCAATTTCTCGTCCTCCTGGACACATGGCGTCTTCAGTCCATGTCACACCAATGGCCCATTTGGCCATGAGACTCTGCACTGGACTCTGAGGTCTCAATGGACTCAAGCTATTCAGCCTCTGTCGACCGTTGTCCACGTCACTGACTCACTCCGTCTGTCTCTCGCCTGGTGGAAAAATCAGATCAATCTCCTCCAGGGATTGCCCTTCCAGGTTCCAAATCCTCAAATCACTCTCACCACCGATGCTTCCAATCTCGGTTGGGGAGCCCACATGGCTGATCTGCAGACACAAGGACCTTGGTCTCCAGAGGAAGCCAAACACCAAATAAATTTCCTGGAACTTCGAGCAATCAGATATGCTCTCAGGGCTTTTCAGGATTGCCTCTCAAATCAAGTCATCTTGATTCAAACGGACAACCAGGTGGCAGTGTGGTACATCGACAAGCAGGGAGGCACAGGCTCCTTCCTTCTGTGTCAGGAAACTGCGCAGATTTGGGAGGATGCTCTCTCCCATTCGATGTACCTCAGGGCCACCTGGTTACCGGGAGTGGACAATGTGTTGGCAGACAAGCTGAGTCGCGTCTTTCAACCGCGCAAGTGGTCTCTCAACCCCTCTGTAGTGAACTCCATCTTTCAACAATGGGGATATCCTCGGATAGACCTCTTTGCGTCCCCACAAAACCGCAAAGTGGAGAACTACTGTTCTCTCATTCGCAGCAAACTCTCTCAACCCACAGACGCATGCTCCCTCTCATGGGCAACCGGTCTGCTCTACGCATTCCCTCCACTTCCTATTCTCTCAAAGACTCTCATGAAGTTACGTCAGGACAAGATAACCATGATCCTGATAGCACCTCACTGGCCACGCCAAGTGTGGTTTCCAATACTTCAGGATCTCTCCATCCGCAGGCACATTCCTTTGGGAAGGGACCCGCTTCTGATCCTTCAGAACGACGGGAGCCTACGCCATCCCAATCTTCACGCTTTATCTCTGACGGCATGGATGTTGAAAGGTTAATCCTTCAACAATTTAACCTTTCTGAACCAGTTTCCCGTGTCTTGATTGCTTCACGGAAGCCTTCCACGAGAAAATCTTACTCTTACAAATGGAAAAGGTTCACGTCATGGTGCTCTTCTCAGTCCCTTGACCCCTTTTCCTGTCCAATCCCGAAGTTTCTGGACTATCTCTGGCATCTATCTGAGTCAGGTCTAAAGACTTCTTACATCAGAATGCATGACAGTGAGGTAGCCGCCTTCCATAAAGGTGTCGGGGATGTCCCTATATCAGTACAACCTCTGGTCACATGTTTTTTGAAGGGTTTGCTCCATATCAAGCCTCCACTACGTCCTCTGGCCCCTTCTTGGGACCTTAATCTGGTTTTGGGTCGGCCCATGAAACCATCATTTGAGCCTCTCCAATCCTGTGACCTTCGATATCTCACATGGAAAGTGATTTTCCTTTTGGCTATCACTTCAACTCGCAGAGTTAGTGAATTGCAGGCTCTAGTTACCTATCTACCTTACACTAAACTTCTGCAGGACCAGGCAGTACTCCGCACTCACCCGAAATTCTTACCTAAGGTAGTTTCGGATTTTCATCTTAATCAATCGTTCATACTACCTACCTTTTTTCCTAGGCCCCATGCCAACCCAGGAGAACAGGCTCTGCATACCCTTGACTGTAAACAGGCTCTAGCGTTTTACCTAGACCATACAGCTGCCCACAGGGAAAGCACTCAATTATTCGTTTCTTTCCACCCTAACAAGTTAGGGAAGCCTGTGGGTAAGCAGACTCTCTCCTCCTGGTTGGCAGACAGCATATCCTTTTGCTATCAGCAAGCGGGTATAGCATTTCAAGACTGTGTTAAAGCACACTCTGTGAGGGCCATGGCGACTTCAGTAGCACACCTACGATCGGTGCCGCTTCCTGACATTTGCAGCGCTGCCACCTGGAGTTCTCTCCATACCTTTACAGCCCATTATTGCTTGGACAAAGCCGGAAGATAAGATTCCATCTTCGGCCAATCTGTCCTGCGTAACCTATTTCCAACATGAAGTACCATCACCCTTCCACCTGCCCAGTCAGGTTCAGGATGCCCTCTACCAAATTCCACCGCAGTTGTTGTGCCTGTTGCAAGCCTTTTGGGTACATTTGGTGCATGTCCGGACATCCTCAGCTCGGTGCTCACCCATATGTGAGGACTACCGTCCTGCTTGTCCTGTGAGAAAGCAAATGTTGCTTACCTGTAACAGGTGTTCTCACAGGACAGCAGGATGTTAGTCCTCACGAAACCCGCCCGCCGCCCCGCGGTGTTGTGTTCGTAATGCTTTATTGTTTTATTTTTCGGCACTGCCTGTAGCTATCAAATAAGACTGAAGGGGGACCCCTGCTGGCTGCAGGGTTAGTGCCATGCTGGGCATGCCCAGTAGGTGCCAGTCAAAGTTCTGGAAACTTTGACAGAAGTTTTCCGTGATTGGGCTCCATCCTGTGGTGTTACCCATATGTGAGGACTAACATCCTGCTGTCCTGTGAGAACACCTGTTACAGGTAAGCAACATTTGCTTTATCTCTCCTTGTATAGCACAAGTGTCCCTACATAATCAGCTTCATTCTTTTGCTCCTAGTACATTGTGTCTCTACATCATGCTTTTCACTGATGCTTTTCTTGCATCATAAGATATCACCCCTACATCTGGTTCTTCACCCTCTTGCTCCTTGTAAATCACAAGAGCATCCCTAGATCTTGTTCTTCCCCCGATCATCACATATTACAAAAGAGCTTCTCTGCATCTTGTTGTTTACTGTGACACTCCTCATAAAAGAGCATTCCTACATCTGTTCAGCCTAGTATGGATTGCACTCAAATAATGTAAGATATCATCCCTGTATCTGAGCCTCTTTACCCCATTACAGTTACACAGGTATCAGATGAGAACATCTGTGTCATACTTCTTCCTTCCCCATATCAGATTCTAAGTTGCTATTGCATACGATGGTTTTAGCTCTGTGTGCTGATTTTATGACTGATTTCTGTCTGTTTTTCCCTTTACATCCTAGCCAGAATTTCCTGGTGTGATTATGCTAGCCTTCTCATCTTTGTTGTGATTGTCATGTGTTAGTCTCATTGTTACTTGCTAAATGTTTGTACTTTCTCCAAAGATAGGCCTCTAAATCACAGCACGGATGAGTCACATGGTCTTTTGTATGCTAACTTGTAAAGCTGCTGCTAAGCGCTCCAGCTTGCACAAGTTTTCTGCCTGACAGAACTTTCAGATGCACCTTCATCACTGCAGCCCTGAAAGCCCTGTACAAATAATTTTCTCTTTTTCTTCTGGCTTCAGCCATAAAAGCTTTTTTTCCCTCAGTGTGTGTGTGTAATTGAGAGCCTATGTCTGTGTGTGACTGAGATCCTTTGTGTGTGAGCAAAAGACAGCATGTATGTAAGTGTGATTGAGAGCCTGTATGTGTAATTGAGAGAGAGCTTGTGCATATATGATTAAATGCTTGTGTGTATAAGTCAGAGAGAGTGTGTGTGTCTATGTGTGATTGAGAGCCTAAGTGTGTGACTGAGAGAGGGTGAAGTTGTAAGCAAACCCCTCCTCTCTCTTCCTCCTGCTAATTCATAACAATCTCAGGGCACCTGGAAATCCAACATTCCCAGATTTGGAGAGCAAAGCATTTTTTATTATTTTTAATTGTGTCTTTGTGTCTGCTGTTTGAAATATTTTATTGGTGTTTTGAAAATTTTTGTATGAGTTTAATTATTGGATATTCCATTCATCAGCTGTTTTGAAATAATCTGTTCTTTTCCCTGTACGTACCCAGATCAGTCCTGACCGTGGGTTGAGCCTCCTGTCCAGCAGATGGAGACAGACCAAAACTAAAAGGGTATCCTATATCAGGACAGAGCCTACCCTGCATCCCCTCAGTATTCGTCTGTCTCCAGCAGATGCAGGCAGCTGAACCTGCGGTTCCCCTTAACTCCTTATCTTGTCCCTGAGGGGATTTTTCATACTATTTTTTACAGGATCAAGCAAGTATTAGCTATTGTCTATATAAAAAAAAAAAAAAAAAAAGGACTTACTTTGAAAGTTTTCTATTTAACTTTCCAGGAGACAGTCCTGTCTCCTCGCTCTGCTGGGGGCCTAGGGGGGCTTTGCTCCTTGAAATCTTCAGCCTAGGCTCCCATTCCCGGTGACCACCTGGGGTGATACTGGTGGTCCAGTCAATGCCACTTGGCAAACTGTCCACCTAGGACCGAGATTTTAAAGTTCCTGTGCACTTCTGTGTTTAAAAAAAACAAACATTTTTTGTTAACAGAGCCCTGTTTATTTTTTCTTTGAGAACCATGGACAGCTCCGGCAACCTGCAGATTCATTCTCTGCCTCTGCTGCTGACTGGCACAGCTCAGCTGTTTTTTTTCTCTCCTCACACTGATTTTTTTTCTAAGTCCTGGATGCCACGATCCTGCATTTTTAGTGCCTGTGGGGAGTCTGTCACGAGGCTTTCCCGCGTAGGTCTTTGCTGCAGGTGCCAGCTGGGTGGGGAGGGCCCTTCCTTGGCGCCCCCCCCCCCCCCCCCCAGACTACGGCACCCTGGGGAAGAGCTGCTTGACGCGTGGCCAAGGCCGTTCCTGACCGGAAAAATCGCAGGAACGGCAGCGGTTTTGGAATCAGTCTCCGATGCTGAAACGGGGCCACAGGAAGAAGGTGAGCCTGATTTTGTGATTTCTCACAGGACAAGCAGGCTGGTAGTCCTCCATATGGGTGACATCACAGGATGGAGCCCAATTACGGAACACTTTTGTCAAAGTTTCTAGAATTTTGACTGGCTCCTATTGGGCATGCTCAGCATGGCACTAAACCTGCAGCCAGCAGGGGTCTCTCTTCAGTCTTCTTTTTTTCCACGCAGCAGTAGCCACGTGGGTTAAGGAGCTCCACAGAGATTCCTGACAGGAATTTTCCTCATGGAAAAATTTTCATACCCCACAGGGGTCCCTTTTTCGAATTTTTGACTGTGGTACTCTGGTAAGTTTTTTACCCATTTTCGGTTGATTCCCGTCGAGTTTGGCCCTCGCGGCCTACTGGCTGTCGACCGCACTGCGGCTCAATTTTTTGAAAGGCCATGGTGTCGGGGTTCCGTTGGTGCCCGAACTGTACTCGCACCATGTCCATAACAGACCCTCATAAAGTCTGTCTAATGTGTCTCAGGTGCGAGCATGATGTCCTGACTTGCACCAAATGTTCCTTAATGACACCAAAAGGTCGCAAGGCCAGAATGGAGAAAATGGAACTTCTCTTCCGTTCTCAAACTCCGACGACGTCCATTGCATCGACGTCGTCTGAACCGGCACTGTCCATTTTGCGCCAGTATCGGCCACCGGCCGGTGACCGTCCGGCGACGACGACTTCTAGGCCTTCGACTACCTCTACTCCCCTTCAGGACCGAGGGGATCGTAGAGAGAAACATCGGCATCAACACCGGAAGTCTCGGACCATCGATGAAGGCAAATCATCGACCTCGCCATCGTCCGAGCCGCCATTGAAGAAACCCCGTCCAGAAAAGGCATCGACCCTTTCTGTGACTGGGTCACCAAGGCAACCCTCACCTGGACGGGTATCGGGAGCCGGGACTCCTCCTTTAACGGTGGTCCCTCCGGCTATGCCTCTGCCTCCTTTTTTCCTTCCGGAGCCGGGTCTGCTTGCTCCAGGTCTCCGTGAAGAACTGGACCGGATGGTTCAGGAGGCCATCGATAAGGCGATGCACAGACTCAAGTTCCCCCAGCGCTGAAATCGGTGCCGGTCGTGAAACCGACCATTGATCCCATTCCGGCAGCATTGGCACCACTGCTCTCGAAGATGGAAGCGCTTATACCCGCTTTTTCACAGATGGATCCTGGGTCACCTATGGCTCTGGTGCCTTCCCCGCTTACCCTGTCATCGGGAGGAGAAACACCGTTCTGCATTCCTCCATTGGGAGTCCTGCCAATGCCTCAACCATCGATGCCGATGCGCCCATTGGCACCACAAATCCATCCATCGATGCCCTCGATGCCTTCATCAGTGCCTCCAATACTTCCCTCGATGCCTTCAGAGCCTAGACCAGGACCTTCAGGAATACCATAGTCCCGTCCTTCTCAGGTTCCTAGAGGGGCAGGTGCTGATCCCTATGACACCTGGACTGACGATTCATTTCAAGACACCGATGATTTACCATCACCACCTTCTCCTACTGAAAGTAGGAAGCGTTCTCCTCCAGAGGACTTGTCCTTCATAAATTATGCGAAGGAAATGTCTGAATTGATTCCCTTCCAATTACAGACCGAGCAAGATGATATGCACCAAATGATGGAGCTGTTACAATTCCTGGATGCTCCCAAGGAAATAACCTCCATCCCTATTCACCAGGTTCTTTTGGATCTTCTCAAAAAGAATTGGGAACACCCTGGATCCGTAGCCCCAGTCAACCGAAAGGCAGATACTGCTTACTTGGTACAGTCAGCCCCAGGGTTCCAGAAACCTCAGCTGGATCTCCAATCTGTGGTTATAGAATCTGCTCAAAAGAGGGCACGAGGCTCAAAACCCCATTCTTCCTTCCCCCCCAGGTAAGGAGCAGAAATTCCTGGATGCCATTGGCCGGCGTGTCTTCCAGGGTTCAATGCTCATCTCTCGGATCGCCTCTTACCAGCTCTATATGACCCAAAATAATAGGGTCTTATTCAAGCAGATACAGGACATTGCAGAGTCCCTGCCTCAGCAATTCCAGGAACAGCTTCAAAGCCTGGTACACAAGGGTTTTGAGGCAGGGAAGCATGAAATAAGATCCTCCTATGATATCTTAGACACCGCTTCCAGGGTATCTGCAGCTGCTATTTCTGCAAGAAGATGGGCCTGGCTTAAGTCTTCAGAGGTGCGCCCTGAAGTACCAGACAGATTGTCTGATCTGCCCTGCATAGGAGATAATCTGTTTCGCGAACAGATTCAACGGACGGTGGCGGAACTCAAGGAACATCATGAGACCCTTCGCCAACTCTCTCTGATGCCTTCTGAGTATTCCTCCAAACAGCCATTCAGGAAGGATACTAAAAAGTCATTCTTCCATCCAAAGAAGTCCTATCCACCCCCGCCTATTTAATTAATTAATTAATTAAACTTTTTTTATATACCGATAGCCATATGCACATTGTACCGGTTTACAAGGACCAGGCAGCAGGCCGGGAACAAGGCACAACTGTTTCATGGAACGCATAAAAGTAACATTTGAACGCATTTGATAACAAGGGCGAGATATTAAATAGCAAAGGCGCAAAGTTATTAAAATTAACATTCCGGCAACATTCGGAAGCAAAATTATTAGATTAACATTCAGGCACCATTAAATCAATATTAATATAGCATTACATATGCAAGTATTTAACTTGGGTTAGAAATACTATGGTAGGAAGAGAAGTATTCGATTATTAGGGGGACGATTATGGGTTATCGAAACACACTGTGGATGGGAAGAGGAGAGAGAAAATAAGGCGGGAATTGGGATGAGTTCGCGATTTTTGACTGAAGTGCAAGCTGCGGAGGGCTGCTAGGAATGAGTCAGGAGAGGGATATTTGGGGGAGCTTCAGGGTGTGGTTGGAGAAATTTGACTGGGGAATGTACAGAGTAACAACTTAGGTAAATGCCTGTTGAAAAAGCCATGAGACCTTTCCAAAAGGCCCAGTCTCGTTAACCTCAGAAACAAAAGCCGCAAGCAGCTCCTCAGCCGGGTCCTGCTTCCGGCTTTTGACTCCTGCATAGAGAGCAGCAGCCAGCTTCCACTGCCTCAGATACCAGTGGGAGGTTGTTTGTGCCATTTCAACAACAGGTGGCACACAGTCACCTCAGACCAGTGGGTCCTTGCCATAATCTCTCAAGGTTATCATCTGAACTTTCTCTCCATCCCACCGGACTCCCCACCTCTGCCGACGTGGAGAACATCCGACCACTCACTTCTCCTGGAGCAGGAGGTCTCCCTCCTCCAGTCCAGAGCAATAGAACCAGTGCCCTACTCCCAACAAGGCCTAGGATTTTATTCCCGGTACCTTCTAATCCTCAAAAAATCAGGCGGCGTTCGTCCAATTCTGGACCTACGTGCCCTCAACAAGTACCTCCACCGAGAAAAGTTCAAGATGGTAACCTTGGGTTTCCTTCTTCGTCTTCTGCAAAGAGGAGACTGGCTCTGCTCTCTAGATCTTCAGGGCACGTACACACACATTGCAATAACTCCATCTCATCGCAGGTTCTTGAGATTTCTGGTAGGCCCCAAGCACTATCAGTACCGAGTGCTACCATTCGGCCTGGCATCTGCACCACGAGTCTTCACCAAGTGCCTCGTAGTAGTAGCAGCCTTCCTCAGAACTCAGTGTTCACGTCTACCCCTTTCTAGACGATTGGTTGATCAGGGCTCCCACTCAGCAAGCTGCTCTGTCGTCCCTACGTCTTACTTTACACGCTCTGATTTCGCTAGGATTTCTCGTCAACTATGCGAAATCCTGCTTAGTCCCATCTCAAACTTTATCATTCATAGGTGCAGACTTGGACACCTTGCAAGCAAAGGCATTTCTACCTCCATAGCGAGCTCTCACTCTCATTTCTCTCGCACACCAGCTACAGTTTCAGCACTACTCGACTGCACACCACTTCCTCATCCTGCTGGGACAGATGGCATCCTCAGTGCAGGTTACCCCAATGGCCTGCTTGGCCATGAGAGTCATGCAGTGGACGCTAAGGTCACAATGGACTCAATCCGTCCAACTTCTGTCGACCATTGTCCACATCACCGACCCACTTCGTCAGTCTCTAGCCTGGTGGAAAAATCAGATCAATCTCCTCCAAGGCCTACCCTTCCAGGCTCCAGACTTTGAAATAATTCTCACCACCGATGCTTCCAACCTCAGCTGGGGAGCTCATGTTGCCAATTTGCAGACACAAGGAGCTTGGTCTCCAGAGGAAGCCAAACACCAAATCAATTTCCTGGAGCTGCGTGCAATTAGATTGCTCTCAGGGTGTTTCAGGATCACCTTTCCAATCAGGTCATCCTGATTCAGACGGACAACCAAGTGGCCATGTGGTACATTAACAAACAGGGAGGGACGGGCTCCTACCTACTGTGTCAGGAAGTTGCACAGATATGGGCGGAGGCCCTCTCCCATTCAATGTATCTCAGGGCCACCTACTTGCCGGGAGTGGACAATGTGTTGGCAGACAAGCTGAGTCGCGCCGTTCAACCGCACGAGTGGCCCCTCGACCCCACAGTGGCGGACTCAATATTCCAACATTGGGGTTATCCTCACATAGACCTCTTTGCATCACCTCAAAACCACAAAGTAGAGAACTTTTGCTCTCTCACTCGCAGCCAACACTCTCAGCCAAGAGATGCATTCTCCCTCTCATGAGCAACCGGTCTCCTATATGCATTCCCTCCACTTCCACTTCTGTCGAAGACTCTCGTGAAGTTACGTGAGGACAAGGGAAGCATGATCCTGATAGCACCTCACTAGCCTCGCCAAGTGTGGTTTCCAATACTTCAGGACCTCTCCATTCGCAGGCACATTCCCTTGGGAAAGGACCCACTTCTCATCACTCAGAACGACGGGTGCCTACGCCACTCCAGTCTTCAGGCTTTGTCCCTGTCGGCCTGGATGTTGAAAGGTTAATTCTTCAGCAACTTAACCTTTCGGAGCCAGTTTCCCATGTCCTGATTGCTTCACGGAAGCCTTCCACGAGAAAATCTTATCTTTACAAATGGAATAGGTTTAAATCATGGTGTTCTTCTCAATCCCTTGATCCCTTTACCTGTTCCACCACGAAGTTTCTAGACTAACTCTGGCACTTGTCAGAATCAGGTCTAAAAACTTCCTCCATCAGAATGCATGTCAGTGTGGTGGCCGCCTTCCATAAAGGTATCGGGGATGTTTCTATTTCAGTACAACCCCTCGTAACACGTTTTTTAAAGGGCTTGCTTCACCTCAAGCCTCCACTGTGTCCTCCGGCTCCTTCTTGGGACCTCATTCTGGTTTTGGGTCGGTTCATGAAACCACTATTTGAGCTTCTCCAATCCTGTGATCTTCGCTAACTCACATGGAAAGTGATTTTTCTTTTGGCAATAACATCTGCTCACAGAGTTAGTGAATTGCAGCCCTAGTTACCTATCCGCCTTACACTAAACTTCTGCAGGACCGGGCAGAACTCCGCACTCACCCTAAGTTCTTACATAAGGTAGTTTCGGAGTTTCACATTAATCAATCCATTATACTACCTTCCTTCTTTCCCAGGCCCCACTTCAATCCAGGAGAACAGGCTCTGCATACCTTTGACTGTAAACATGCTCTAGCGTTCTATCTAGACCATATAGCTGCCCACAGGAAAAGCACTCAATTGTTTGTCTCTTTCCATTCCATCAAATTGGGGCAGCCTGTGGGTAAGCAGACTCTTTCCTCCTGGTTAGCGGACTGCATATCCTTTTGCTATCAGCAAGCCGCTTCAAGACCTTGTTAAAGCACACTCTGTGAGGGCCATGGCGACTTCAGTAGCACACCTACGCTCGGTGCCGCTTCCTGACATTTGCAGGGCTGCTACCTGAGGTTCTCTCCATACCTTTACAGCCCATTATTTCTTAGACAAGGCCAGAAGACAAGATTCCATCTTCGGCCAGTGTGTCTTGCGCAACCTTTTTACAACTTGACGTACCAACACCCTTCCGCCTGCCCGTTAGGGTCCAGGATGCTGTCTACCAAATTCCACCCCAGTCCTAGTGCCTTTTGGGTACGTTTGGTGCATTTCTCGGACATTCTCAGCTCTGTACTCACCCATTTGTGAGGAGTACCATCCTGCTTGTCCTGTGAGAAAGCAAATGTTGCTTACCTGTAACAGGTGTTCTCACAGAAACCCGTCCGCCACCCCGCGGTGTTGGGTTCGTTACATTTTATTTTATTTTTTGGCACTTCCTGTAGCTTTAAACAAGACTGATGGGGGATCCCTGCTGTCTGCAAGTTTAGTGCCATGCTGGGCATGCCCAGTAGGTGCCAGTCAATGTTCTAGAAACTTTGACAAAAGTGTTCCGTGATTGGGCTTCATCCTGTGATGTCATCCATATATGAGGACTAACCATCCTGCTGTCCTGTGAGAACACCTGTTACAGGTAAGCAACATTTGCTTTCTCCTCCCGAATTGAGCCCCCCCTCATTCCCCTCAGGGGGTGGCTGATCCCCAGTCCTGGGAAACCAAAGACTTGTTTTTCCACAGTTTGTGCTCCTGATGCACAAATCTTTTCTGGCTAGTCTACAGGAGGAGGAGGATCCCTCTCTAGGGGCCCCCCCTGCTTAAGACCCCGCGGATTTCTTCTCCGCAACCTCCAAAGGTCTAGCCACGGCGCCGCACATGTTCACCAAGGTCATGATGGTTGTGGCGGCCTCCCTTCGTCGAGACGGAGTGCTGGTACATCCCTACCTAGATGATTGGCTCATCCGGGCCAAATCGGAGTCCCTTTGCGAGCTGGCGGTCAGCAAGGTCCTGGAGGTTCTAACCTCCCTGGATTGGATCATCAACTTTCCCAAGAGCAAGCTTCAGCCTTCTCAGATTCTGGAATTCTCGGGAGCACTCTTCGACACCTGAGTCGGCAAAATCTTCCTCCCAGACTCGCGAGCACTCAAACTCAGGGACCAAGTGCGCTCGTTTCTCTCTCTCCCGCTACCCACGGCCTGGGTTTACCTTCAGGTTTTGGGCTTCATGGCCTCCACTATTGATCTGGTCCCTTGGGCTTTTGCGCATATGCGTCTGTTACAGAAAGCTTTACTATCCCGCTGGAATCCGGTGTCGGAACAGTTTCAGATGTCTCTTCCGCTGTCCAAGTCTACCGTCACCGAGCTACAATTCCACCACGGTGGCCTACATCAATCGACAGGGAGGCACCAGGAGTCGCCTGGTGGCTCTGGAAGCCAGCAAGCTCTTCGCTTGCGTGGAACGTCATCTAGAGCTCTTAGCAGCGTCCCGCATTGCGGGGAAAGAGAATGTTCAAGCCGATTTCCTCAGTCGCCAGAGGTTAGATCCCGGAGAGTGGTAGTTGTCCGACAGGGTGATGAGTCTGTTTGTCTGGCCACAATGAACAATGTGAAGGTGCCTCGGTTCTTCAGCTACAGAAGGGAACATTGTGCGGAAGGAGTGGATACGCTGGTCCTTCCCTGGCCTTGAGACGTTCTCCTATATGTGCTTCCCCCTTGGCTGCTGGTGGGCAAAGTGTTAAGAATCGAGATTATATAATTGAGATTATATAAACCAAACAGACAACTCAGATCCATGAATAAATGCATGTTGGAAATTCCTACAGTAAAAGTTGCAAGTTTAGCTCTAACCAGAAAACGAGCAGTCTCAATTGCAGGTCCTACATTATGGAACTCTATTCCGGAGTACATACGACTAACAGAAAATCGCAATGACTTTAAAAAAGCTCTAAAAATATACTTATTTATCTGTGCCTATAACATATCAGAATGAATATACCAATTCTGTTCTCTAATCCTATAGCATTGTTTGATATCCAGTTGTAAAGTGACTGTAAAGTTTGTAATTTTATAGTAATTTTATTGTATGTTTTACGATGTAAACCGCTAAGACAGATAGGCAACTACCCCTAGAGTGGTATATAAAAACTTCTAAATAAATAAATAAATAAAATCGAGCTCCACCAGGTTTCTGTCATCCCTCCAGAATGGCCTTGCAGACCGTGGTTCGTGGATCTGGTAAGCCTCGTGATGGACGGCCCTCTCCACCTCAGTCATCTCCCTCACCTTCTTCGGCAGGGTCCCATATTTTCGATCAGGCGGATCGCTTTTGTCCAGCGGCCTGGCTTTTGAACGGCAGAGGTTGAGAAAGAAGGGATATAAGAAAGAGGTTATATCCACACTTTTGAGAGCCCGGAAACCAGCTACCTCTCTCGCTTATGTCCGGGTCTGGAAGGTGTTCGAGAACACGTGTGCCACTTTGGGAGTGTCAGCCCGTAAAACCCAGTCTCCCAGGTCCTTTCTTTCCTACAGAATGGCCTCTCCAAAGGTCTGTCTTTGAGCTCCTTGCGGGTGCAGGTCTCTGCTCTCGGCTCCCTTCTAGGCAACATTGATGGCTACTTGGTGGCTGCTCATTCGGATGTCGTTCACTTCCTCAAGGGGGTCAAACATTTGAAGCCGTTGGTGCGGGCTACTTGTCCCTCGTGGAGTCTTAACTTGGTTCTATGGGTTCTCTGTGAAGCTCCTTTTGAGTCCTTAAGGAGGGCTACGCTCAAGGATTTGACTCTCAAAACCGTCTTCTTGGTGTCCATTTGTTCACCCAGAAGAATTTTAGAGCTCCAAGCATTATCGTGTAGAGAACCTTTTCTACGTTTCTCAGATTCAGGGGTATCCCTTAAGACAGTACCCTTTTTTTTGCTAAAAGTAGTGTCTTCGATTCATGTCAGTCAGTCCATGGAACTTTCGGCTTTTTCTTTATCAGAAGTAGCAACTACAGCTGGGGGTGATCTGCGGTGCCTCGATGTGAAATGGGTCTTGCTGCATTACCTTCAGGTTATAAATGAGTTCCGGGTCTCTGACCACTTGTTTGTTCTGTGGAATGGGCCAAAGGAGGCACGTTGGCTAAAGGAGGCCATTGCGTTGGCTTACATCTGAAAGGGCCGACCGGTTCCGGAGGGCCTAAAGGCCAATTCCCTACGTTCTCAAGCCATTTCTTGAGTGGAGAGTCAGTTGGTCTCTCCACAGGAAATATGCAGGGCAGCTACTTGGAAATCTCTGCATACCTTTGCTCGTCATTACCGCCTCGATGTCCAGGCTCTGGTTTTTGGCTCCTTCAGGCGGCAGGTTCTTCGAGCGGGACTATCTCGGTCCCACCCTGTTTAGGGAAGCTTTGGTACATCCCACAGTCTGGACTGATCCTGGTACATACAGGGAAAGGAAAATTGGTTCTTACTTGCTAATTTTTGTTCCTGTAGTACCACGGATCAGTCCAGACACCCTCCCGTACTATATCTGTTTTGTCCCTCGAAGTGTCTTCCTTTACAGGTTTTTCGGGTACCTGGGGTTTTTTTTTTTTTTTATTGTACTTAAAGGCACCGGAAACATCTACCAGATGACATTGAGAATGTATCTCTATGCAAGAGTGTTGTTCATACAGAATTCTTTCAATGGTTCAATTTTTTAAGTTTTCTTGTTATTTACTTGCCTTGATCTTTGGGGAGTTATATCTGCTTTGAAAGTATTTTATATTGAGGAGATGCAGGGTCCTGATATAGGATACCCTTTCAGTTTTGGTCTGTCTCCATCTGCTGGACAGGAGGCTCAACCCATGGTCTGGACTGATCCGTGGTACTACAGGAATGAAAATTAGCAGGTAAGAACCAATTTTCCTTTAGTTAGTATGGTTTTACTGCTACTGATTTTTATATTTCTTGATTTGTTTTATAAGGATGGGTGATGTTTCTCTTTTTCCTTTGTTACCCTGCATACAGAGACTCTGGCTTGTTGCAGTTTCCAATTCAGTTTTTTTCTTCATGTTTCTAGTTATGTGTTTTGGTCTCTTTATTTTTTGTTAGGTGTGAGGGTCAGCACGTGTGATTCAGGAGAGGCTTTCTGCTGGTGTGTAGTTTCTGTGTAGAGCTGTATAGCAGCCTGGCTTGTTCAGTTTTCCTAATCTGAGGAGTATTGGTGTTTTAAGGCCTAGAGTAATATTTTCAGTACTGTCTTTTAATAGGTAAGGTGTTTACTGTTTGAGTGCTAGAAATTTTTATTTAATTAATTAATTAATTAATTTAATAAACTGACATTCGATCTGAGATATCACATTGGTTTACATTCAGGTACCGTAGGTATTTCCCCTATCCCCAGAGGACTTAAAATCTAAGTTTGTACCTGAGGCAATGGAGGGTAAAGTGGCTTGCCCAAGGTCACAATGAGCGACAGTGGGACTCAAACCCTGGTCTCCTGGTTTGTAGCCCACTGCTCTAACCACTAGGCTATTCCTCCTCCCTTTTGGTGCTGTTCTGGTATGAGAGGTTTACTGTTTATGTAATTTCTGTTCAGAGAGAATTCTTATTTTTCCCTTGTGTCATTCTTAACAATAAAAGTAATACTGGGTCTTTTTTTGTTTTGTATTTCTGCTGTGGTTTGTAATTAGCAGCGTGTCACACGGTGTGTCACGATGGGAATAAGGTTGAGAATCACTGCTATAGAGGTATGTCCCAGTCACAGAGATGTCTATATTCAGAGACTGGATAGCAAAGTTAAGTGGATAAACGTATCCGGCTAACTTTGGAGGCATATTCACAATACAGCCACACTATTGAATAGAGCTGGCTAGCTTATTAGTTAGCTCTTTTACTGGACCAGACTTAGCTGGCTAAGTCATCCAGCTAACTCTGAATATTGGACGTAACTACTTCCAGATGGCTCGCCTCTAACTTAAACCGGTTAAATTCTCGCCACCTAACTTATTAGCTGGCTAGAATTTAGCCGGATAAAGGCTGAATATAGCTGGGTAAGCCATTTAGATGGATAACTTTTGAATATGGACCTCAGCAAGTATTATCAAATTTGTAGTAGGTACATAGCACTTCCAGTACTACTTTCTGTGCACTGCAGGTATTCACAGAGCCCCTTACAGTTGTTGCTGTTATTTCAGTGCAACCTGGAGATTCATATGTTTCTGTGCTTGGACTATTGAGCAAATTGAAAGCTGAGACAGACCAGTCCATGCAGTGTACCATCTGGGTGTTAATAACTAGAGTTCTTCATTAGCCAAAATCTAATCTGAACTTGACAACTCAATAGCAACTTGGAAGGACGTCACTAAACATGGCTTATCTCTCCACCAGCAGGGCCAACAAAATAGTGGCTGCAACAGCAGGGCGTTATTGAGACATCAGCTGTGTCCATAGTTCATGTATCTCCCATGTTACATTTCCATATGAAACAAACCAATAGATCCTAAAGTCAAAGTGAAAGTAGGCCACTTGGGGGTTTCAGAAGACATCCTGTGTTATGGAGGATCTTAGAGATTCCTGTCTTGATGTGTCTCCCATTCCAGTTTGACCTGGGGTTTACTGTTCCAAATTCTTCTTCACCAGATTTTCCTAATTACAGATGCTTGCAATCTGGGTTGAGAATCTCACCAATAAGTGCTTTGCACCCAGGACTCCTGGTCCCTTTAAGAAACAATGTTGCTTTTACTGCCAATTCTGTACATTGTAAAGCAGGAGTGGGCAAGTCCGGTCCTCGAGGGCTGCAAACCAGTCGGGTTTTCAGGATACCCCTAATGAATATGCATGAAATAGATTTGCATACAACTGAGGCAGTGTGTATGCAGGTCTCTCTCATGCATATTCATTAAGGATATCCTGAAAACTCGACTGGTTTGCAGCCCTCGAGGACCGGAATTGCCCACCCCTGTTGTAAAGGCT
Source organism: Rhinatrema bivittatum (assembly GCF_901001135.1). NCBI lineage: Eukaryota > Metazoa > Chordata > Amphibia > Gymnophiona > Rhinatrematidae > Rhinatrema > Rhinatrema bivittatum. The sequence goes on from NC_042616.1 coordinate 944,448, forward strand.
TTCAGAAATCAGGTGGCCAACAAAATTGTCAAAGTTCAAACAATCAGGTGATAATGTTCTGCTTGAACAAGCAGGGGATAACCAGCTTTTCATATGTTAAGAAATTATCAAAATATGGAACTGGGCCATCTCTTACAAGATGGAACTAAGTACTATGTACCTGGCAGCAAGACAGCATTCTGTTGACATCCTAACTCCCACAAGTGGTCCCTTGTTCATGATATTGCAAATAGAATCTTCCTCAACTAAGGCATGATTGAGATTAACATGTTTGTGATAGTCCAGAACAGGAAGGTATAAGTTTTCTGCTCCAGAAGAAGATCAGAATGCAGGTTAGTGACAGATGTTTTATTACTTCATCGAGGAACAGGCCTTCTCTGCATATATCTTTGGTGGCCAAACTTTGAAAACTCAAAAGGGATCAAGGAACTATGATCCTTATTGTGGCCAAGAGAGATCAGTTTTTTTTCTTTAGGATTTGTCCCTGAGGAAACCAAACAAAATGTGATCTTCTCCAATTATGTTAATACAGAACCCCACCACTAGTCTCTGAACCTTACAGCCTGGATATTGAGAGGGTTTTAATATGGTCTCTCATTTTTTTCAGAAAGGTATCTAAAATCCTTGTTCTTCTGGGAAGGAATCCTTCAGGACTTAAGTTTAAGTAGAGGAGATTTACCATTTGGTGTGAGGTTAAGGCCTTAGATTCCCTTCTTTGTTTCTCACTAAAACAGTGTAAATATCTTCTTCATCTTTGAGTCTGACCTGGAAACCATTTCTGTTAGGGTTCACCTCAGTACAGTTGGCGTTTATCACCTTCATGTAGAAATTGGTCCTCATACCTTTATTTTGAACTTTTATATACCGAGGTTCACGTGCAAAATTACATATCACGTCTGTTTACAATGAAACGTATGTAGCAATAAAGCTTTTCAGAGAACAAGGGTTACATAGAACTGGGAAACATTAAAATAAATAAAGGATATAATAATAAATACAAGGTGCTAGTAGGTGAATGTGAAAAACTATCAACTGGATAACAGAACCAAAAAGATACTTCAAAAGGTGAGGGAAAGGGTGGGCAATATCCCCAGAACAATTGAACCAAGGCAGTTAAACAATGAAGAGACGATAGCATATATGCTAACATGTATAAAATAACAAAGCATATCTTGCAAGAAAGGGGGAATGCCTAGCTCAAAGTCTAAACTTTAGTCCAGTCCTGACTTGCGGGAAGGCTTGAGGGGGAACGATCTTCTGATTGGGGAAAACAGATAGTTAAGATTGCTAAGCTAAACCACTCATGATCGAGTGAGACGATTCATCTGATGAGGGAAAAGCTTGACCGAATAGCCATGTTTTGAGCTTTTTTTTGAATGACAAGGAGCATGGATCTTGCCGGAGATCCAGGGGGAGAGCATTCCATTGTGGAGGACCGGCTGTCAAAAGTGCCCGTTTCCTTAACGAAGATTTGACTGGGGGGGTGTAAAGGATGCCTCTTTAGGCGGCTCTAACTGGTCTAGGTGGCTCGTGGAAGCGAAGTGGGATATTTAGCTCAAGTGGAGTGAGATTATGCAAGGCTTTATGAATTATCGTGAGTACTTTGTAGAGGATTCTAAATTTAATGGGTAGCCAATGAAGGTTCCGGAGTATAGGTGTAATGTGCTCTTTTGTTGGTATTGGTCAGAATCCTGGTTGTGGCGTTTTGCAACATCTGCAACGGTTTGATTGTGTTAGCGGGGAGTCAAAGGAGGAGCGAGTTGCAATAGTCGATTTTAGAAAAAATGATGGATTCCAGAATTGTTTGGTGGTCTTGAACATGGAGGAGGGGTCTCAACCTTTTCAGAACTTGTAATTTGAAGAAGCCGTCTTTTGTGGTGTTATTGACAAATTTTTTTAGGTTTAGGTGGTTGTCCAGGATGACTCTAAGGTCTCTTACGTGGGAGGAGAAATTTGGTTGAGAAGTGAGAGGATTGTTGATTGCTCCCTTGTTGTCATCCCGTGAAATGAAGAGGAGTTCTGTCTTATAAGCATCTGACCTAGCTCTTCACATTTTTTGCTGGAGTTCACTTCAGCCTGCAATCGGTTAAGTCCAGCCTGTAGTAACGAAAAGCCCAATCTTCAAAGAGACTCAGCGCTTGATTTTTTTAGGTACCTATATTTAGCCGTTTAAGGTGCCTAGATAAGGCTCCTAATTAAGGAAGTTTAAACAACTGAGTATAAGCTCCTAAATGTTCTTTAAAGCGCCTAAATTTTAGGTGAGACATTGACTCTTGTAAGAATAATTAGGCTTACAGGTTATCTGACTTGTTTAAATCAGACAGCATGGGTTTTAAGTTCATATAAGGAAGCAGAATATCTAGACATTTTAGAGATAGGTATATAAAATGGTTTTATATATATAGTAGAGATTTTTAACTTTGTAATTTAACAGAGTAAATAACTCTTGTTGCAATGGTCTGGAAAGACCTGTCTAACTCAGTTAACTTGCACATCTCAAACACATTGCCAATTAGCTGCCCAATTTGAAGTAGTAATTTAGCCAGTTAATCCTATGCTGTCAGGATACATAAAGTAGTCTCATGCTCTCTTACTCTCTGCTGCAGTCGAGTCATCTCTCAGGAGAACCTGGATGGGGGTCCTGGACTTCTGGCAACAAACAATAGGTTAACATCATGGTCCCAGGGCAGAAACTCTAAGTTGTGAAGGCAGGGAACGGGAGTAAAGATTAGCTTGCCTTGTAAAAACTCATGCAAGGATGGAGTCGGCAGATAATGTAGAGAATTGTGAGAAGTCCAGAGCAGTGGTTCTCATCGTTTTTTCTATTGGGATACCTGGCAGATAATGCTTACAGGCGTGACACACTGAACACTTGACCATCACGGGGCTAAATGTAAACACGTACTCTGCTTCAACAGGAATCTGCCCCGCCCCCCCCCCCCCCCCACCTCTTCCCCAAACAATGGGGATATTTTATATAAAAAAGATGTTATGATTCTGGTGCTATCTCAGTAATGGAAACCCAAACTCCCTTACTACCAGGCAAATTATAAAATACAAAACCCCACTCAGCACATGTGTAGCAAACCTTCCATACCACTGCAATACTAATTCCAAGAACTCAAACAGCAATAGCACTTCCTATGAAGTAAATCTCAGGACATCGATACCGGAAAACCCTCGACATCGATGTCGTCTGAGCCTCCGACGAAGAAGCCCCATACAGAAAAGGCTTCGTCCTCTTCTGTCTCTGGATCACCGAGGCGTTCCCCACCTGGACAGGTGCTGGGATCCGCGATTCCACCTTCACCGGTGGACCCTCCGGCTATGCCAGTGCTACCTCCCACTCCGGAACCGGGTATTCATGCCCCAGGTTTCCGTGAGGAATTGGATTGGATGATCCGAGAGGCTATCTGCAAAGCACTCCAGGGCTTCCAACTTCCATCGATGCTGGGGCCGGTTCCTCCTCCGGACACCGACCTGATACCCATGGCACTTGCACCGCTATTGGCTAGAATGGACAAGTTGATCGGTACCCTTTCACTGGTGGATCCGAGGGACCCGACTCCTTCCTCGCCAATTCACTTGTCATTGGAGGAAGATGAAGAAACACCGCTCTTCATTCCACCATCGGGAGTGCCGCCCCTGACACATCCATCGACGTCACCGATCCCATCGGTGCCTCCGTCGATGATGCCAGCGATGCCGCCCTCGATGCCTCCATCGATGCCTTCGATTTCTCCTTCGGGACCATCGATGCCCAGGACAGGGCCTTCAGTAATTTATTTATTTATTTATTTTAAAGATTTTATATACCGACAAATGTTTGCACATCGTATCGGTTTACAAATAACTTCGAACAATGATAGCTTGAGTATCAAATAGGCATGGCCTTTACATTGAAACAATAAACAAAAAAAAAAGGAATAACCCCATTACTTCCTTCTGAAGAACATTTGGGAGCTGGTGATGACCCTTATAATCCTTGGACCGACGATTCGTCCCAGGATTCTGATTAACCTTCACAGCCCTCCCCTTCTGATGAAAGGAAGTGTTCTCCTTCAGAGGAACTGTCCTTTATCAATTTTGTAAAGGAGATGTTTGAAACAGTCCCATTCCAGCTTCAGACAGAAGAACACACCAGATGCTAGAGCTTCTACAATTTCTCGATGCTCCAAAAGAAATCATGTCTATTCCTATTCATAACATCCTTTTGGACCTTTTGAAGAGAAACTGGGAGCACCCCGGCTCGGTGGCACCTGTTAATCAAAAAGCAGATGCCACCTACTTAGTTCAGTCAGCTCCTGGCTTTCAAAGAACTAGTTGGATCATCACTCGGTAATTGTAGAGTCCGCCCAAAAGAGGGCCAGACGCTCCAAACCTCATTCATCCATTCCCCCAGGGAAAGATCAGAAGTTCCTGGATGCATTTGGAAGACGGGTATTCCATGGATCAATGCTAATCTCTCACATTGCATCCTACAAACTCTACATGACCCAATATAATAGGGCCTTGTTCACAAAGATTCAATATTTTGCTGAAGCCTTACCTCTGCAGTTCCAGGACCAGCTTCATGCCCTAGCACAAAGAGGATTAGATGCTGGCAAGCATGAAGTATGATCAGTGTATGTCATCTTTGACACCGCTTCCAGGGTGTCAGCAGCTGGTAGTGCAAGGAGATGGGCCTGGCTGAAATCTTCAGACCTCAGACCAGAGGTACAAGACAGATTGGCTGACCTGCCCTGTGCGGGGGATAATCTTTTTGGTGAAAAGATTCAAGAAGCAGTGGCACAGCTCAAGGACAACCAGGAGAGACTGTGCCAGCTCTCTTTGCTGCCTTCTGATCCCTCTTCTTCATCCACAAGATCTTTGAAGAGGGATTCTAAGATGCAATTCTACCTGCAGAGAAGATACTATCCCCCAGCATCCAGGGGTAGGCCTTCTAAGCCTTACCAAAAAGGCCAATCCAGGCAGCCTAGAGGGCAGAAGTCACAGCCAGCCACTCAACCAAGTCCAGCGGCAGGTTTTTGACTCCTTTCTAGAGAGCAGTACCCAGCTTCCACTTCTGACCATTCCAGTTGGCGGCCGGTTATGCCACTTTTCCAACCTATGGCACACAGTCACTACAGATCAGTGGGTACTGGCAATAATATCCAAAAGTTACTACCTCAACTTTCTCTCTGTCTCACCGGATTCCCCGCCTTGGCTGATGTGGGGAACATCCGACCATTCACCACGCTTGGGCAGGAGGTTTCCCTCCTCCTCCTCCAATCCCGAGCAATAGAACCAGTGCCCCTCTCAGAACAGGGGCAAGGGTTCTATTCCAGGTATTTCCTAATACCAAAAAAGTCAAGTGGAGTGCGCCCAATGTTGGGATCTTCGCATTCTAAACAAATTCCTACAAAGAGAAAAGTTCAAGATGGTGACCTTGAGTTCTCTACTTCCCCTTCTTCAAAGGGGAGACTGGCTCTGCTCTCTAGACCTTCAGAAAGCCTACATGCACATTTCAATTACTCCGTCACATTTGACTCTAGCCTCAGGGGAGCTGGAAGTGAATTCCAAATTCCTGGACCAGCCAGCGATAATGCTCTTTCCCTCACCTGGTTAAGACATGCTGACTGAACAGCTGGCAAAGTCAGCAAACCCTTATTTGCTGAACGCAAATTTCTCTGTGGGACATGTAATTTTATGGCTGCATTCAGCCAATCTACCTGGTCAGCGAAGATTAATTTTTGCAGAATACACATAGCTTTGAATTTGATTCGGAAATCGATTTGCAACCAGTGTAATTTAATTAGAATGGGCGTAATATGTTCATTTTTCTTTACTCCTGTTAAGATTTTGGCTGCCGTATTCTGCAGTACTTGTAATGGACGGATTGTAGATGCCGGTAATCCCAGCAAGAGGGAGTTACAGTAATCTAAGCTCCCAAACACGAGTGCCTGCAGCACTGTGCGAAAATCATTTGTTTCTAATAATGGTTTCAACCTTCTAAGCATTAACAGTTTTGCGTAGCCCTTTCTCACCTTTGCTGAAATGTGTTTTTTGAATGTAAATTCCGGATCAATTATAAAACCTAAGTCCCTAATTGATTCTGAAAATGTTAAAATAATGTTGTCGTGAAGCTGTATCTGGTTTATATCTCTAGAGGCAAGCTTTCTCTCAAGTATAATAATCTCAGTTTTTTCAACGTTGAGTACAAGTCTCAGCTGGTCAAGCACCTGTTTAATAGCCTTTAATAGCCTTCAAATATATTGATAGAAGTTTGCTTTCTCCCTCTCGTGGGCCAGCGGTCTCCTTAATGCGTACCCTCCACTTCCACTCATTTTAATGACTCTCGTGAAGCTGCGAAGGGACTAATGATTCTCATAGCCCTCATTGGCCACGCTAGGTCTGGTTTCCAATTCTCCACGACCTATCTATACACTGGCACATTCCTCTGGGGAAGGACCCGCTTCTGATCACTCAGAACAATGGCTGCCTTTGTCACCCCAACCTCCAGGTCCTCTCTCCGACTGCCTGGATGTTGAAAGGTTAATCCTTCAACCTTTTAACCTTTCAGAGCTGGTTTCCCGTGTCCTAGTGGCTTCACGAAAGCCTTCCACAAGGCAGTCTTATCGTTATAAATGGAACAGGTTTACGGGATGGTGTACTTCCATGTCCATCGATCCCTTCACTTGTCCCACACCGTTTCTGGATTATCCCTGGCATCTGTCAGAGTCAGGCCTCAAAACTTTGTCTATCAGGGTACATGTCAGTGCGGTAGCCACCTTCCATAAAGGTTTGGGGGATGTACCCATTTCAGTACAACCCCTTGTCACATGCTTTTTGAAGGGCTTGCTTCACCTTAAACCTCCACTGCGCCCTCCGGCCCTTTCTTGGGACCTCAACATGGTTTTGGGAAAGCTCATGAAACCGCCGTTTGAGCCTTTCCAATCCTGTGATCTCCGCTATCTCACTTGGAAAGTGATTTTTCTTTTAGCGGTCACATCGGCTCGCAGAGTAGTTAGTTACAGGCCATAGTCACCTACCCACCTTACACTAAACTTCTGCATGATAAGGTAGTACTCCGCACTTACCCTAAGTTTTGCCTAAGGTATTATCGGAGTTTCATATCAATCAATCCATTATTCTTCCCACCTTCTTTCCCACTCAAACCCAGGAGAACGGGCTCTGCATACCCTTGACTGTAAAAGTGCTCTAGCATTTTATCTAGACCGTACAGCTGCCCACAGGAAATGCACTCAATTGTTTGTTTCCTTCGATCCCATCAAGTTGGGCAAACCTGTGGGTAAGCAGACTCTCTCCTCCTGGTTAACGGACTGTATTTCCTTTTGTTACCAACAGGCAGGCATTCCACTTCAAGACTGTGTTAAAGCACACTCTGTCAGGGCCATGGCAACATCAGTAGTGCACCTACGCTCAGTGCCGCTTGCTGACATCTGTAAGGCTGCTACCTGGAGCGCTCTCTACACCTTTGGAGCCCATTATTGTTTAGACAAGGCTGGCAGACAAGATTCCATCTTCGGCCAGTCTGTGCTACGCAACTTATTTGCGAACTGAGGTACCAACATCCTTCCGTCAACCCGGTAGGGTTCAGGATGCCCTCTACCAAATTCCACCCCAGTTCTTGTGCCTGTTGCACGTCTTTGAGTACATGTGGTGCATTGCTCGGGCATCCTCAGTTCGGTACTCACCCATATGTGAGGACTACCATCCTGCTTGTCCTGTGAGAAAGCAGAGTTGCTTACCTGTAACAGATGTTCTCACAGGACAGCAGGATGTTAGTCCTCATGAAACCTGCCCGCCACCCCACAGAGTTGGGTTCGCTTATGATTTATTATTTTATTTTTCGCATGTACTTTTACTATAAGACGAGACTGAAGGGGGACCCCTGCTGGCTGAAGGGTTGATGCAATGCTGGGCATGCCCAGTAGGTGCCAGTCAAAGTTCTGGAAACTTTGACAAAAATGTTCCTTGATTGGGCTCCATCCTGATGATGTCACCCATATGTGAGGACTAACATCCTGCTGTCCTGTGAGAACACCTGTTACAGGTATGCAACATTTGCTTTACGAAAGGAAAAGTTCAGGATGGTAACCTTGGTTTCTCTACGCCCTCTGATTCAACAGGGGGATTGGCTTTGCTCTCTAGATCTAAAAGACGCATACATGCACATAGCAATTATCCCGTCTCACAAGAAATACCTCTGATTCCTCGTCTGAAACAAGCACTTCCAGTACCGAGTGCTTCCGTTCGGCCTGGCATTAGCCCCTCGTGTCTTCTTGAAATGCCAAGGTGACTGGGCACTCACATCTATCCTTATCTAGACGACAGGTTACTGAGGGCTCAGTTGGCGAAGGCGGTGCTTCAATCCCCTCCAGCTAACCTTGCGACTACTTCTGTCCTTGGGATTTCTAGTGAATTATCAAAAATCCAGTCTCACTCCATCCCAGTCCCTCTCCTTCATTGGAGCGGATCTTGACACTAACTATTTATTTATTTATTTATTTATTTATTTATTTATTTATTTATAACTTTTCTATACCGAAGTTCAAATAACAGAGTTAATTATCACTCCGGTTTACATTGCAACCATAAAAAACAGTGACAAAGTTGTCTTACATAGAACAGGGGGAGAGAAAAACTTGGATACAGCTTAAGCATGGGGAGTAACGTGTCAAAACTGGTAAGAACTGATGAGAGTTGGCTTTTTGGGGTAACAAGGTATTCCGAGGGAGGGGGTAGGAATGAGGGATTGTAAGGGGGTTGGAAGGTGGGGGTTACCATAGATTTAATGAAACTAATATACATATATTAAATAGCTTAGGCAGCGGAAGAAAAAGTGCTTAGGCATCTGAGCTTAGGAAGAGAAGGTCCGTGGAGGATGAGGCAAGGACGAGTGTTATGGGAAGGCTTGTCTGAATAGTAGCGTAGCGTAATTGGGCAAAGGCTATCCAAGCAAACTATCCAAGCAAAGGCTTTTCTTCCCAGGAGCGCATACACTTGCAGTGCTTGCGCACACTATACAGGTTCACCGAACCACGACAACTCGTCGTATTCTTATCTTGCTGGGCCACATGCGAGTAACGAGGTGGACCTTAAAATTCCAGTGATCTCAAGCCCACCAGCCAATGTTCGACATTGTCCAAATCACCAGGCAGCTTCATCTCTCACTAGCGTGGTGGGTCCAGGAATCCAACCTGCTCATGCGATTATTTATTTATTTATTATTTTTTATGTACCAACATTCGATCTCAATTGAGATATCACACCGGTTTACATTCAGGTACTGTAGGTATTTCTCTATCCCCAGAGGGCTTACACTAAGTTTTTGTACCTGAGGCAATGGAGGGTAAAGTGACTTGCCCAAGGTCACAAGGAGCGACAGCAGGACTCGAACCCTGGTCTCCTGGTTCATAGTCCACTGCTCTAACCACTAGGCTATTCCTCCTCCAAACTCCAGAACCTCAGATTATTCTGACTACAGATGCTTCCACCCTGGGTTGGGGAGCACATGTCCACAACCTACAGACTCAGGGAACCTGGTCTGCAGCAGAAGCACAACATCAGATAAATTTTCTGGAGCTCAGGGCGATCAGATATGCCCTTCTAGCTTTCAAAGATTGCTTATCCAACAAAGCAATCCTAATCCAAATGGACAATCAAGTAGCGATGTGGTATATGAGCAAGCAGGGTGGAACAGGCTCCTACCTGCTGTGTCAGGAGGTAGCGCATAGCTGGGCTCTAGCTCTAGGTCATTCCATGTTACTGAGAGCAACTTTCCTGACGGGTGTGGACAATGTACTAGCGGACAAACTCAGTCGCAAATTTCAACCCCATGAGTGGTCCCCGAACCCTGTGGTGGCGGAACGCATATTCCAGAAGTGGGGGTATCCAACGATAGATCTCTATTCGTCGATCCACAATCACAAAGTGGACAACTTCTGCTCCCTACGTCGCAGTCCCAGGTCTCCACCGAGGGATGTGTTCGCTCTCTCTTGGGCAACAGGTCTCCTGTATGCCTATCCCCTGCTTCCACTCATAAGCAAGACTCTCGTGAAGCTACGTCAAGGCAAGGGTCTCATGATTCTCATAGCCCCCTACTGGCCATGGCAGGTGTGGTTTCCCATCCTTCGTGACCTCTCCATCTGCCCGCATATTCTTCTGGGCTCAGTTCCGTCACTGATCTCTCAGAATGCCGGGTGCCTCCAACTTCCGAACCTCCACACCCTGTCGCTGACAGCTTGGATGTTGAAAGGCTAGTCTTGTCGCCTCTCAACCTCTCAGACTCTGTATCCCAGGTCTTAGTAGCTTCACAAAAGCCTTCCACTAGAAGATCTTATTCTAAATGGAAATGTTTTTCGTTGTGCATATCAAAGGAGTTAGATCCCTTTACTTGCCCCACAACGAAGTTTCTGGACTACCTCTGGCACCTCTCTGAGTCGGGTCTCCAAACTTCCTCCATTAGAGTTCATGTCAGTGTGGTGGCCGCCTTCCATAAGGGTACAAGGGATGTTTCTCTTTCAACACAACCCTTAGTAGTGCGCTTTATGAAGGGCTTGCGTCACTTTCAAGCCCCCTCTCCATGCCCCTGCTTGGGGCCTTAATATGGTATTAGCACGACTCATGAAACTTCTGTTTGAGCCTCTGCACTCCTGCGAGTTACGGCATCTCACTTGGAAGGTGCTCTTTCTTCTTGCTTTGATGTCTGCTGGCAGGATCAGTGAGCTGCAGGCACTGGTTACTTACTCACCTTACACGAAATTCCTTCATGATTGAGTGGTCCTTCGCATTCATCCTAAATTTCTTCTGAAAGCAGTCTCTGAGTTCCATTTAAATCAATCCATAGTTTTGCCTACTTTCTTTCTAAAACCCCACTCACATCCAGGTGAGCGGGCTCTGCATTCCTTGGACTGCAAGCGTGTGCTAGCCTTTTATTTGGAACGCGCTGCAGGCCAGAGAAAGTCCACCCAGCTATTTGTCTCCTTTGATAAAATTAAACTGGGAATCCCGGTGGGTAAGCAGACCCTGTCCTCCTGGCTGGTGGGCTGTATTTCCTTTTGCTACCAGCAGGCAGGCCTTCCACTCCAGGGACGCGTTAAAGCGCACTCCATTAGAGCAGTGGCAACGTCGGTAGCACATCTTCGGTCTGTACCTCTTGCTGACATCTGCAGGGCTGCTACATGGAGTTCTCTCCATACCTGTGCAGCTCATTATTGCCTGGACAAGGATGGCACTCAAGATTCTATCTTTGGCCAGTCTGTTTTACTCAATTTGTTCTCAGCTTAATACCCAACTTCCTTCCAACGGCTCGCTGGGAATTTCAGGCTGCCCTCTTATGCAAAATCACCGCTGCTGTTGTGCGTGTTGCACGTCTTTCGGTGCGTTTGGTACATTGCTCGGTCATCCTCAGCTTGCTATTCACCCATATGTGAGGACTACCATCCTGCTTGTCCTGTGAGAATGCAGACTTGCTTATCTGTAACAGGTGTTCTCACAGGACAGAAGGATGGTAGTCCTCACGAAACCCACCCGCCACACCGCGGAGTTGGATACGCTTGCGATTTATTTTATTTTTTGCACCTACTTTTTACTATACACGAGACTTAAGGGGGGCCCCTGCTGGATGCAGGGTTGGTACCATGCTGGGCATGCTCAGTGGTGCCAGTCAAAGTTCTAGAAACTTTGACAAAAGTGTTCCGTGATTGGGCTCCATCCTGTTGATGTCACCCATATGTGAGGACTAACATCCTGCTGTCCTTTGAGAACACCTGTTACAGGTTAGCAACTCTGCTTTCCTTCGTTCGGTGAGTAAAAAATCACTATTCCCGGTCGGTGCCTTTCCCAACTTTTTTCGGTGTTTGGGCCTGAACCTCTGCTATTATGGCAACAGGTTTCTGTAAGTATCTGGAATGCCCCCGAACCATGTCGATTACCGACCCATATGATGTTTGTATGCTGTGCCTCGGTTCATCACATGACGTGTCTAATTGCCCAAGTTGTGTGCAGATGACTCCTAAGGGTAGGTGGGCTCGCCTTGATAAGATGGAGACCCTGTTTAAAATTAAACTGACTCCATTGACATCCACTCAATCATCACCGGCAGGAGCATTGGAAAAAGTTGATCATAAAACCTCGCCGGGAGCACCTGGGCAGTGGTGACCATCCGTCACCAACTCCATCTAAGTCATCGACAGCATCTACCTTGTCGCTGGGGAAAGACCGGGCCAAGCACTGAGGGAAAACACTGACACCAGCACCGATGCGAGACTACTCCCGGTGCCGGCACCAACACCGCATCGGCATCGATGGCTATCGAGCCGCTTGTGAAGAGGACATGGGTCGAGGAATTGTTAATATCCTTTTCACCCGAATTGCCAAGGCGATCCCCACCGATATCGGTGCTGGGTACTGAGCCCCCCACAGGGCCCTGTGGAGGTGCCAGTAACGCCTAGCCTGCCACCTCCTGTAGCTGCGATAACTACACCAGCTTTCAGGGTGGAGCTGGACCATTTTATCCGCCAGGCAGTGCTCGATGCTTTCAGAGACCTTCAGCCACCGGTAACGGCCCCCATACCGGCCCCAACACCGGAGCCATCGATACTGACACCATTGCCAACCAGGCTCGATACACTCATTTGTGCCCTTCTAACACAAACTGGACCACCGATGCCAAAGAAGCCTGCGCAACCTCTGAAAGCCCCGATTCCAATTCCCGGGTCTTCAGACGAGGAGGGCACGGATTCCAGGCCCTTTTCACCAATGCCTGATCCGATGTCTGGTCCATCAGGACTCTCAGGACCGAGAGCCCTGCGTTTTCTATCGATGCCTCCAATGCCACTGAAACTTGCATCGATGCCATTGCACCATCCATCGGTGCCAATACGTCCTACGGCACCAACCTTCTTCCCACCTTCAGGATCTCGACCAGAGACATTTTCTGATACATGGGAAGATGTAGATACCGACACTTCCACGGAGGATATTTTGTCTGAACCATCTCCTCCGGAGGAAAGGAGAAAATCTCCCCCTGAAGACCTTTCCTTTGCCAATTTGGTAAGGGAGATGTCAGAGACAATTCCTTTTGATCTCATTACCGAGGAAGATACAAGGCACACAACTTTGGAAGTTCTCCAGTTTGTTGATTCTCCAAAGGAAGTTGTAGCAATTCCAGTACATGAGGTACTAGTTGATCTACAGCATCGTCTCTGGGAACATCCTTGTGCTGTACCACCAGTGAATAAAAGGACAGATGCAACTTATCTTGTCCAGCACATCCCTGGATTCCAAAAACTACAACTACCCCATCAGTCAGGGGTAGTTGAATCAGCACAAAAGAAATCTCAAAGACTGAAACCACATTCTTCCAATCCTCCTGGTAAAGATAAAAAATTCCTTGACATATTAGGCTGCAAAATGTTTCAAGGATCTATGCTGCTGTCATGGATAGCTGCATACCAACTTTACATGACACAGTAAATCTCTGGAAACAAGTTCAGGAGGTAGCCAACTCTCTTCCTCAGCAACAGCAGGATGCTCTCAATGCCATTTCACATAAAGGCCTTGAGGCTGAAAAACATGAAGTTTGTGCTGTTTACGACTCCTTTGAAACAGTTTCTCGTATGTCAGCGACAGGAATTAGTGCCAGGAGGTGAGCCTGGCTAAAAGCTTCTGACCCTGAGACCTGAAATCCAGGACAGACCTGCAGATTTACCTTGCACCAGTGAAAACCTATTTGGTGACAAAATTCAAGATGCAGTGACTCAGTTGAAAGATCACAATGAAACACTGCATCAACTATCAACAGTAACTACCGAGAAGATAATCAGAAAGGGACCCTAAAAACCCCTTTTTCCTAGCGTGTAGCAGATGGACTCAGGACCAATGGGTATAGTGTGCTCTTGATAGCAGTTGGAGACGAAGTCAGATTTCAATCTGACGTCAGCACTACATATACCCCTGCAGGAAGCTCTGCTCTTCAGTATTTCTCCATCTCCTTAGCAGTTTGAGACTCAACACACATTTGCTCAGCGTTAGGAAATCCAAACCAAAGAAGAAAGAAAATTCCAAAATCTTACCTCTACAAGACGAGCCCCGCTCTCCTGTGGTGATACCCAAGGGTCCCTCCCCCAGTTGAGAATTCCTGAAGTGATTTCCGAGATACCTCAGAGGTAAGCCTCGGTCCGGCAGCCGGTTCCCGGCGGGAGCGGCAGAGAGGCAGCGGGTGCAAGACCGAGCGTGGCGGTGAAGGTATTTCCCTCCCCCCCACAGCCGGAGACCGCCCGGCACAAGACCGGGAAACGCAGAGACAAGGTACGGTAGAAAACTTTCTTAAGTCTCTGTTCTCCGAGGCTCTGATAGCCGCACAGATCGCCTGTCGGCATCTGTCCCATCGGGTTCAGCAGCCCCATCCAGGCTAGACCCCCGATCCAGCTCGAGGGTCCCATCCCTGTAAGCGCACATACTGGCCTGCACGCATATCTTCGCAGCCTGCATGCACACCCTTGGCGCACCCGGAGTGCATATCTAAGCTCCCGGTGCACGCATATAAATGCACAGACCGGGTTTGAACGCCCCTACGTGCACAAACCATGGCACCACCGGCCAAGAAAGCCAAAGCACAAGCCCTCTGTCCAGCCTGCCACATAAGAGCTGCGGAGCATGAAGAGGCTCCTGCCCTGTACCTACAGTGCGAGACGGCTCTGGGAGAACCAGGGCAAGGTCCCCCCCAGCCAGTACAGGAATCTGGATCCACCAATAATACCCTGGACCTCTCTATCCCCAGCTCGGCCCTCCAGACGGGGCCCTCGGGGAATGCCGCTGGGTTCAGTATAGACCCAGGAACCTTTTCCTGGGTGGAATTCTTTAAAGATCTGCAAACCTTCGTCCAGGCACAATCAGCACCACTGATGACACAGCCACAGCCTCCATTAGAGGACCCAAACCTCCCAGGCCCTTCTCGACCTCCCAGAGATGTGCCTCCCCCGGACAAAAGCCTAACCTTAGGGGACATGGACACCTCGGAAGAAGACCAAGACTACCTGGAGGAAGGGGAAATCCCTCCAGGAACGGAACCATACCCGAACCATGATGCGTTTCTTCTCCAAAGACGAACTACCAGACCTCGTGTCCCAGAGCCTGAAGGAGCTGGCCATCCCAGGCACAAGCGCCACAGCGGAGCCAAAGACGAACCCTCTTCTGGTCGGGCTCCGTCAGGCCTCACACCATTTCTCATTGCTGCAAGCCATACAGCAACTGATTGACCTGGAATGGAATGCTCCGGAGGCCAGTTTCAAGGGAAGATGGGCCCTAGGAGCCCTATATCCACTGGAACCCTCAGCCAAAGAACTCCTGGTGTTTCCCAAAGTGGACGCCATGGTGTGTGCTGTCACAAAGTGCACTACCATTCCAGTCGAAGGAGGAGCGGCACTCAAGGATGCCCAAGACAGACATCAGGAATCCATCCTTAAACAGTCATTTCATGCAGCAGCTATGACACTACAGATCGCTGCCTGCTGTGCCGTGGTGACAAGCGCATGCTTGTCAATGGCCAGGAACACCACCACGCCCGTCGAAACAGAACCAGCAATATCCTTCCTCACGGATGCGACTTCCTACTTGGTGTGCACTTCAGCCAGGGGCGTCTCATCTATTATGGCTGCCAGAAGGCAACTCTGGCTCCGAAGCTGGTCAGCCAACGCGACTTCCAAAACGAAACTCATGAGAATGCCGTTTAAAGGAACCCTCCTGTTCGGAAGCGAACTGGAGAAGTTAGCCGACAAATTGGGCGAATCTCCAGTACCTCGGCTACTGGAGGACAAGATCAAGAGAAGCCAACGTCCCTCTCCCCGAACACCCAGGGTCAGAGGATCACAGCGTTTCAGACCGTACAAGAATATATAACAAGAACCTCGCCCCGCAGGCAGGGGCCAGTCCTTTCGAGACAAACACAACAAGAAGGGAGCTGGCTCAGGTCCAGGCCCCAGCCGCACCCCACAATGAGAATCAACAGACCCATCCACAAGAAGAAGCCATAGGGGGCAGGCTTGCCCGATTCTACCAAAGATGGGTCGAGATAACGTCTGACAAGTGGGTCCTAACCATCATTCGAGAGGGATACTTTCTGGACTTCCACAGCATCCCTCCAGACAAATTTGTGAAATCTCCTTGCCACTCCCCCTCCAAGAGGACGGCAGTGGAAACAACACTAACCAAATTGCTCACCTTAAAGGCTATAACACTGGTGCCCACGCACCAACGAAATACTGGACACTATTCCATCTATTTTATCGTCCCCAAGAAAGAGGGGAACGTACCAACCCATCCTGGATCTCAAGTCGGTGAACCGCTACCTGAGGGTACCACACTTCCGCATGAAAACCCTATGCTCAGTCATAAGGGCAGTATAGCTGGGAGAATTTCTGACCTCACTGGACCTGTCAGAAGCCTATCTGCACATCCCAGTCCATCCCGATCATCAGTGCTTCCTACGCTTCATGATGCTGCACCATCACTACCAGTTCCAAGCGCTACCCTTTGGGCTAGCTACAGCCCCTCGGATGTTCACCGAAATCATGGTCATAGTGGTGGTGACACTGAGGAAAGAAGGAATCCTTGTTCACCCATATCTGGACGATTGGCTGATCAGGGCAAAATCTCCAGAGGAAAGTCATCAGACGACCACCAGAGTCAAGAATCTACTGGAGAACCTCGGATGGGTCGTCAACGCAACCAAGAGCTGTCTGCAGCCCTCCCAATCTCTGGAATACCTGGGAGTCCGGTTCGACACCCAACAGGACAAGGTCATTCTTCCCCCTACAAGGAGAAGGAAATTGATTTACCAGTTGAGAAAACTGCTGAACGATGCTCGCCCCACCGTATGGGACCCCCTCCAAGTCCTAGGACTCATGACATCAACCCTAGAAGTCCAACCAGTCTGCTCTACGCATTCCCTCCACTTACTCTTCTCTCGAAGACTCTCGTGAAGTTACGTCAGGACAAGGGAACCATGATCCTGATAGCACCTCACTGGCCGCGCCAAGTGTGGTTTCCAATACTTCAGGATCTCTCCATCCGCAGGCACATTCCCTTGGGAAAGGACCCACTTCTGATCACTCAGAACAATGTGAGCCTACGCCATCCCAATCGTCAAGCCTTGTCCCTGACGGCATGGATGTTGAAAGGTTAATCCTTCAACCACTTAACCTTTCTGAACCAGTTTCCCGTGTCTTGATTGCTTCACGGAAGCCTTCCACGAGAAAAGCTTACTGTTACAAATGGAACAGGTTTAAGTCATGGTGCTCTTCTCAGTCCCTTGACCCCTTTACCTGTCCAGTTACCAAGTTTTTAGACTATCTCTGGCACTTATCAGAGTCAGGTCTAAAAATTTCTTTAATCAGAATGCATGTCAGTGCGGTAGCCGCCTTCCATAAAGGTGTCGGGGCTGTCCCTATATCAGTACAACCCCTTGTAACACGCTTTTTGAAGGGCATGCTCCATATCAAGCCTCCACTACGTCCTCCAGCCCCTTCTTGGGGCCTTAATCTGGTTCTGAGTTGGCTCATGAAACCACCATTCGAGCCTCTTCACTTTTGTGAACTTCAATATCTCATATGGAAAGTGATTTTCCTTTTGGCAATCACTTCAGCTCGCAGAGTTAGTGAATTGCAGGCTCTAGTTACCTATCTGCCTTACACTAAACTTCTGCAGGACAGGGCGGTACGCTGCACTCACCCAAAATTCTTACCTAAGGTAGTTTCGGATTTTCATCTCAATCAATCCATCATACTACCTACCTTTTTTCCCAGGCCCCATGCCAACCCAGGAGAACAGGCTCTGCATACCCTTGACTGTAAAGGGGCTCTAGCTTTTTACCTAGACCGTACAGCTGCCCACAGGGAAAGCACTCAATTGTTCATCTCTTTCCACCCTAATAAGTTAGGGAAGCCTGTGGGTAAACCGACTTTCTCCTCCTGTTTGGCAGACTGCATATCCTTCTGCTACCAGCAAGCGGGCATTCCATTCCAAGACCGTGTTAAAGCACGCTCTGTGAGGGCCATGGCGACTTCAGTAGCACACCTACGATCGGTGCCGCTTCCTGACATTTTCAGGGCTGCTATCTGGAGTTCTCTCCACACCTTTGCAGCCCACTATTGCTTGGACAAAGCCGGAAGACAAGATTCTATCTTCGGCCAATCTGTCCTTCGTAACCTATTTACAACGTGATGTACCAACACTCTTCCGCCTGCCCGGTGGGGTTCAGGATGCCCTCTACCAAATTCCACCCCAGTTGTTGTGCCTGTTGCACACCTTTTGGGTACATTTGGTGCATGATCGGACATCCTCAGCTCGGTACTCACCCATATGTGAGGACTACCATCCTGCTTGTCCTGTGAGAAAGCAAATGTTGCTTACCTGCAACAGGTGTTCTCAGAGGACAGCAGGATGTTAGTCCTCACAAAACCCGCCCGCCGCCCTGTGGTGTTGGGTTCGTAACGTGTTATTATTTTATTTTTCGGCACTGCCTGTAGCTTTCAAATAAGACTGAAGTGGGACCCCTGCTGGCCGCAGGGTTCATGCCATGCTGGGCATGCCCAGTAGGGGCCAGTCAAAGTTCTGGAAACTTTGACAGAAGTTTTCTCTGATTGGGCTCCATCCTGTGATGTCACCCATATGTGAGGACTAACATCCTGCTGTCCTGTGAGAACACCTGTTACAGGTAAGCAACATTTGCTTTATCCACGTCTATCTGTATCTAGATGATTGGCTACTCAGGGGTCCATCCAAGGAGGTAGTGCTTCAATCCCTCCGTCTTACTATACAACTGCTACAGTCCTTGGGCTTTCTCATAAACTATCCCAAGTCAAATTTGACTCCCATCACGCACCTGTCATTTATCGGAGCAGATCTAAACACCATTCAAGCCAAAGCGTTCCTCTCAAAGGACTGAGCACGCACATTGTCAACCTTGGCCAAAGCAGTACAGACTCGCCGAACCACCACAGCTCGTCACCTACTAACCTTGCTAGGTCACATGGCATCCACGGTTTATGTGTCCCCAATGGCTCGACTAGCCATGAGAGTAACACCATGGACTTTAAAGTCCCAGTGGTCCCAATCACACAAAGATCTATCCCACATTGTCCACATCACCAACCAACTTCGACTCTCACTAGCTTGGTGGATACAAGAGTCCAATCTTCAGATAGGACTGCTCTTTCAACCCCCGTATCCTCAGATTACATTAACCACAGATGCCTCCAATCTGGGTTGGGGAGCCCATGTCAACAACCTGCAAACCCAGGGAACCTGGACCACAGCAGAAGCAAAACACCAGATACATTTTCTGGAGCTCCGGGCGAAACAGTATGCCCTATTCGCTTTTCAGCATTGCCTGTCCAACAAGGTAATTCTAATTCAAACAGACAACCAGATAGTGATGTGGTACCTCAGCAAGCAAGGGGGCACAGGCTCTTACCTGCTGTGCCAGGAGGTGGCGCAGATCTGGGCCTGGGCTCTCTCCCATTCCATGCTACTGAGAGCAACCTACCTGGCAGGTGTGGTCAATGTGATGGCGGACAATCTCAGCCGGACCTTTCATCCCCATGAATGGTCACTAGAACCCACTGTAGCGAACACGATTTTCCACCAGTGGTGCCGCCCGCACATAGATCTCTTTGCGTCAATTCACAACCACAAAGTAGACAAATTCTTCTCTCTATACCGCAGTCACAAGACACCTCCAAGGGATGCCTTCGCCCACTCGTGGACAAAGGGTCTTCTATATGCCTGCCCTCCACTTCCACTCATCAGCAAGACTCTTGTGAAGTTGAGACAAGACCGGAGCACAGTGATCCTCATAGCCCCTTACTGGCCGCGGCAGGTTTGGTTTCCCATCCTACGCGACCTCTCAGTCCAGCAACCAATTTGCCTGGGCATAGATCCAACTCTAATAACGCAGAACAACGGACTGTTGCGTCCTCTGAACCTCTGCTCCCTGTCTCTGACAGCATGGATGTTGAAAGGTTGATACTACAATCCTTTAACCTTTCTGACAATGTGTCCCAGGTCCTCATAGTTTCACGAAAGCCTTCTACTAGGAAATCGTATCGTTCCAAATGGAAAAGATTCTCCTTGTGGTGCAAGACAAAGGAAATGGATCTCTTTTCCTGTCCCACAACAAGATTCCTGGACTACCTCTGGTACCTCTCGGAGTCTGTCCTACAAACTTCCTCCATCTGAGTGCATGTCAGCGCCATAGCCGCTTACCACAAACGTGTAGGAGATGCCCCGATCTCAGCGCAACCTCTTGTAGGGTGCTTCATGAGAGGCTTGCTACAATTGAAGCCTCCACTGCATCCTCCGGTTCCGGCATGGGACCTGAATGTTGTGGTAGCATGGCTCATGCGACCTCCGTTTGAGCCCCTGCACTCCTGCGAGCTCCGTCATCTCATTTGGAAAGTGCTCTTTCTAGTTGCTTTAACATTAGCTCGCAGAGTCAGTGAGCTACAGGCACTGGTAACATACCCACCTTATATCAAATTTTTCCACGATCATGTGGTACTCTGCGCTCATCCTAAATTTCTGCCAAAGGTAGTCTCTGATTTCCATTTGAATCGGTCCATAATACTTCCTACCTTTTTTCCAAAACCTCACTCACACCCAGGTGAGCCGGCACTGCATTCCTTGGACGTGCGCTCGCCTTTTATTTGGACCGAACTACAGCCCATAGGAAGCTCATCCAACTTTTTATCTCCTTTGATGAAACCAAACTGGGAGTTCCGGTTGGCAAGCAGACCCTGTCCACCTGGCTGGCGGACTGTATTACCTTCTGCTACCAACAAGCAGGCCTTCCGCTAAAGGGACGAGTGAAAGCGCATTCGGTTAGGGCCATGTCAACTTCAGTGCCACTCCTCCGCTCTGTACCTATTCTTGACATCTGTAAAGCTGCCACATGGAGCTCTCTCCATAGCTTCGCAGCTCATTATTGTCTCGACAAGTCTGGCAGGCAAGATACCATCTTTGGCCAGTCTGTCCTTCGTAATTTGTTTCCAGTTTAATAGCCACTGTGAAATTCAGGCTGCCCTCATACCCAATGGCACCCCTGTTGTTGTGCCGTTGCACGTCGTTGGATGCTTTTGGTTCACTCTATTCAGGCATCCTGTAGCTCGCTATTCACCCATATATGAGGACTACCATCCTGCTTGTCCTGGGAGAAAGCAGAGTTACTTACCTGTAACAGGTGTTCTCCCAGGACAGCGGGATGTTAGTACTCATGAAATGTGCCCGCCACCCCGCGGAGTTGGATTCGCTTACGTTTTCTTATTTTATTTTTCGCTCGTACGTTTGCTACAAACGAGACTGAAGGGGGACCCCTGCTGGCGGCAGGGTTAGTGGCATGCTGGGCATTCACAGTGTGCCAGTCAAAATTCTAGAAACTTTGACAGAAGTGTTCCGTGATAGAGCTCCATCGCAATGATGTCACCCATATGTGAGGACTAACATCCTGCTGTCCTGGGGGAACACCTGTTACAGGTAAGCAACTCTGCTTTCCAATCCTGGCCCAACCTGATTCTAGCACTTCCTTCCTCCCTCACTGATCCAGCCCCAGCATACTCTACACCCCTGCTCCAGCCCAATCCCAGCACTCGCCTTTCCCCTGCCCAGTATGGCCCCAGTAAACTCATGACCTGCCCAGTCCCCTACCCAACCCAAGCACACTTTGAACCTGCTCCTGTTACCCAAAATGAAAGATTTAACATAAACCCTTCACTGAAAAGCCAAAGGAAACAAAATTACCCCTACCTAAGAACATAAGAAATTGCCATGCTGGGTCAGACCAAGGGTCCATCAAGCCCAACATCCTGTTTCCAACAGAGGCTAAACCAGGCCACAAAACCTGGCAATTACCAAACTCATTTATTCAAGGCTCTTGTGTCTCCAGGACACCTCCAAATCCTACCCCAACCCTTGTTCATTGTGAATGCACAGTTCCTCCTGTACGGGAGCCATTTCCTGTCACTCCTGCCATCTACTCCCACGGTTGCTGGCAGATTCTGGTTGAAGTGGATTTGGTGGGTAGTGGTGGAGAGACCAGAACCTGCACCCAGAGTGGTTTTGTTTTTTAACTAATTTTATTTCATGATTAGTGACTGGTGAGGAATACACATGCACACCTCACTGTCCCCAGTGAACGGTAGAAGATTATTTGAATTTAATAGTTGCTTTTTTGAATAAGAAAACCACTCAAAGCGTGGGTATAACATATTAGAACAACAGCAAACAATCAAAGATCAGTTGCAGCTTAACAATAGAATAAGGTGAACTGTAAGGATTAGTATATAAATCAAAGGAAAAAAACAAAGGAGAGGCTAGCCAACCACACAAGTAGAATCATTAGTGTGAATGGTGGCTAAGAATACAAAGGAGATTCTAGCCAACCACACTTGAAAACATCAGTGTGAATGGGCCAAGAAAAGAAAGATGTGTAAATGTAAAGCTAAATTGAATAGTTTAAATACAAATATTTGATTGCTAAACTGTCAGTTTAAATAAAATATCTTAATATAAAACTTGAGTTAATATTCAAAGGCATTTAGCCAGATTACTCAAAAATAATCTGGCTAAATGCCAAATTTTGAATATTGAGTTAGATTTTGGCAAGATGAGCCATTATGAGGTTGAAATTTAACTTGGTAAAAAAGAGGCGTTCCCAGGATGTTTGGAAGCAGTCCTAAGTTATCCGGCTAACTTAGCTGGTCTTCAATTCTGTCTGGCTAATGGGCCGATACAGTAAAGCACGGCCGCGGTTGCCCATTTTTTAACCCGCTTTGGACGCGTGTTTTGAGCGCGTAAGGTGGACCCGCGATTCAGTATCTGCTTTTATGCGTCCTTATCGCTTGCAGAAAAAGACGCGTATCCCTTTCCGCCCGCCGCATGTATATGATATGTTAATGATCGGATTAGCTATTCCCTCCGATACGGTAACGTGCGCCCAAATTATCGCCTTTTTAACCAGCTTATTTACCGCGTCTTTAACCTGCATATTTACCGCCTACCCTGACCCTGGCGTTAGTGTGGTGTTCATTCAGCTTTGTACCGGACAGTGCCATGGACAACATGCATATATTGGCTCTGGCGCTATTTTTCATTCGGTTGAGAAGCAGAATGAGAGATGGGAGGCTTGCCAGGCCTTCATCCGTCTGCTAGGCATCCTGAGGTTCCGTGGTCCAGCGGAGGCATGGGCGCCTCTATGGACGCCTATACGGACGCCTCTACAGACGCCTTCATCCGGCGTCTGCTAGGCATTCCGAGGTTCCGGGGTCCAGCGGAGGCATGGACGCCTCTATGGACGCCTATATGGACCTTGGACGTCCATGAACGGAAGCCATGACTTTGGACGTCCGGCCTCCGATTATGGACGCCCGGATATAGGTTGGAAGGTCCATGAACAGAAGCTCCGACTTTGGACGTCCGGCTTCTGTTCATGGACATTCAAGGTCGGGGCTTCCGTTCATGAACGTCCAAGGTCGGGGCTTCCGTTCATGGATGCCCGGATACAGGCGGGGGAAGGTCCATGAACGGAAGCCCCATGAACGGAAGCCCCGACCTTGGACGTCCATGAATGGCGCTCGAGGCAGCGGGGCCTTCGATCATGTAGAAAAGAACCATCCACCTACCTGGTGGAATGACATTTGAAATGACAGGTACCAGCGCACCCTGGATACTGTATAGGTGCTGTATACCGCTTTATACAGTAAAATGGACTGCGAACGCCTACTGCCTCATTGACGCGCTTTAGACGCTCGTTTACCGTCGCTTGGATTTGGGTGTAATTTGAATACTGAATCGAGGGGCTTGTGAACCAAAATGTGCGTGCGTCAAACGAACGGGCGCCCGGCACTGCCGCACTTTTTCTTACGCTTCCTTACTGTATTGGCCCGTAAGTTAGCCAGATAACTTTAGGCATGCTTCAGAGCAGGTCTAAAGTTGTCATTGTTGTATGTGTATTGCTCTTCCATTATATAAATTATCAGAGTGGTTTGTGAAGGCTGTTGTGAGAGCAAAGCTGGAAGAGTCGGTATTAGGAAAAGGGATACCTTGCTCTTGGCTGGGGTTTGCACAATCCAGGAGTTGCGGCAGAAGGGTGATGGTGAAAGGGGGGGGAGGGCAAGTTGGTGCCATATTAAAGATTGAGAAAAATTAGAGTGTTGTGCTTGGCCTGGCAGGACCATTAGTAAACTTTGGGGGGAGGGGGGGCAGGGAGGGATTCATGCCTCAGGCCTTCATGTCACCTTTTTTTTCCCCCCAAACAGTGCCACTTAACCGAATATCCTTTGAAGATATCTTGTTAAGTGTGGCAAGTTATCTGGCCACACAGGCCGGATAACTTTTAAAACCTAACTGGGTATATTCAGACATAGCAAGTTGGGTTTTTAAATTAGCCAGCTACATGTAGCCAGATTTATTTATTTATTTTAAATTTTTATATACCGGAATTCCTGTATGCAATACAAATCAGTCCGGTTTACAAGTAACGAAAGAGGTTGCCCTGGTCTGGGAAGTTAGACCTGGGTTTTTTTTACATAGAACATGGAACAATAACAATAAACCATTGAACATTATTACAAGTAACATAGAATGTAACAATAGCATTTAACAGATTTAACCTTTTTTACAAAGAACTTTAGTAGCGAATATGGTCTGCAGTAGACGGTTATATAAAGGTGAATAATGACTGTTAGAATTGCGAATAAGCAAGTACGGTATGAAAATTAAGTGGCAAGGTGTTGGTGACACCCTGCAATGGTTGGATCTGAAGGTGCCTATTGGAAAGCTTGCCTGAAGAGCCAGGTTTTTAACCTTTTTTTGAACTCTAGTAGATTGGGTTCGAGTCGAATGTCTGGTGGGAGCGCATTCCATTGGTGTGGTCCCGCAGTGGAGAGTGCTCTTTTTCTTAGTGTTGATTTGGCAGGAGCTGCGGCTAACGTGCCTTTGTAGGCGCTTCTGATGGGTCTGGAAGATAAGTGTGGACGAAGTTGGGTTTGTAGAGATATAGGTGCGACGTTATGAATTGCTTTATGAATGATGGTTAATGTTTTATATAGGATTCTCTGTTTGATGGGTAGCCAGTGGAGGTTGCTCAAGATGGGGGTAATATGGTCTCTTTTCTTCGTGTTAGTTAGGATTCTGACTGCGGCATTTTGTACTATCTGTAGGGGTTTGATGCTGTTGGAGGGGAGGCCAAGTAAGATTGAGTTGCAGTAATCAAGTTTCGAAAAAATAATGGATTGAAGAACGAGGCGAAAGTCATTGAAGTGAAGGAGTGGCTTTAGTTTCAGATAACTTTAGGCTAATATTTATTTATTTATTTAAAAACTTTTTTATACCGGCATTCGTAGGACACATCATGTCGGTTTACAAAAAACTGAGAAGGAAAGGAAATTACAATGAACAGGGGAGGGGGTAACTGGGTGAATACACAAGTATAAGAGAGTATAGTTAAAAAGCAGCGATACAACTGATAATATTCAGTGGGACAGGTTATCCTGCTAACTTGTCACCTCGCTGGCTTCTGACTAAATAATCAATAAAAAAAAAGTAATAATCAAGGACAATTAAGAAATACTAATACACACCCAGCATGGCCATATTTCGGTAGATTGCCTGGATTGGGGTAAAATCAAAATAATCTTATTATAACCTAATAGATAAACCCAGAACATACATATACAGGGCACACAAAAATGTGAAAAAAGGTTAAAACATATCGAAAAGTATTATTTCCCGTTGAGAGCAGGGCTGAATTAGCCATGCTGTCATGGGAACCTGTCAATCAGGGCCCAGGAGGCGGAACTTCCAAAGATAAAGACAGATCTTTGCTCTGTGCGGCTGCGCGTGAGTTCCTGCGCAGGAAAGAAATCTCTCCTCGGTTTGTTTCTTTCCGTGCGTGGGAACGCATGTGGAGCTTCTTTCTCCTCACCTCAGTAAAAAAAAAAAAAAAAAAAAAAAGAAAAGAAAAGTAATGGCAAGAAAATCGGCCCCAAGGCCATCGGGCTTTAAGCCCTGTAGTTGTGGAAAGATTATGCCCATCACTGATGCCTGGGCCCTGATTATAATCAGCGCAATGCGAGCACTGTGGCCACATGTCGCCCAGAGGCAAAGAGCTCACAAGATCGAAGAACTTCACGCTGTCGACTCCTATGCTCCGCCATCGGAGTCACACTCTTCCCCAGGCCCGTCAAAACATACGGGTCTGAAGGTAAGAAGGGCCTCGTCCATTGATGTACCGTCCTCCAGGCTTGGAGTTGACGAAGGGAAGGCCCGCAGGGGCTGAGACCCCCACAGAACACCACCTGCACCCCATCGGGATCAATTGGGGTTTAGTTGGGGCTCCTCCAAACATCCAAGGCAGAGACCTGGAAAAATTGAGCCACCGCGGAGCCACGGATGTTCTGATGTGCTGGGGTCGAAACCATGTTCATCGACGCAAACACCATAGACGCCTGTGCTGGTGAAGACTTCTGTGACACGGAAGAGGAAACATGGCTACAACCCGATTCCGCCATCGACGCACAGTGCGCGCCGAGAAGCCGGCATATGCATTGAAGCACGGCGCAAGATCGAAGAAATCTTCGACGCATGATGCGTCATCGATGCATCGCTCCCTAATCGGCGCTGGATCGACGCCAAAAGCCAAACAATGCGCTGAAAGGACACATCGACGCATTCGCATGCATCTTCGCATCCAACATCCACCCCGACGCACAAGTCGAAGCAACGGACTCAAAAAGCAACAACTAAACAAGTTGCCTCAGATGCGATGGGTGCTGGGACCAGTCTACCAAGGGAGACCGCACGACCAATTTCTAGAGAACGTATACAGGCCTCTGTACCTAAACCTAACGTTCCAAGACAGTACAGCTCGTTCAAACCGAGCTCTCAGACTTCTAGACCTTTGAGGTCACCGCGGGAAGAACATACCCCAGCTCATCGTCTGACATCCGACGAGGAACTAATAGCGGTACCCTCTCATTCCGCATCATCTTCTCCGGAATCACAAGTTTATTCAGATTTATCATCCATATCCACACACAGACGAAGGACCCAGGTTCTACAGGACCATTCACAAAAAAAAAAACGGAAGATAACCCACGACTTACGACCACAGAAACTTCCAAGATGTAGCTATAGCTCAGACATCCTGTCTGCGGCGATCTCCCCTAGACACGGACAAGGGGTAACAAAACTTCCAATGCCCCCCAGCACACCACAAGCCTTCTCTCAACTCTCAGAAGCGCTGTCTGGATTTTTTAACACACTACAAAATACATTCACCCTCCCACCGTCCCCGAAGGAGGATTCACCACATTCCATTATTTCGTCACGGGAGCCAACCCCGGAGCCTGCTCCAGTCATTCAACCTGCCTGTCCCAAGCCACTGGATTCTATAAATACCTTCTCTGGCCTATCCAGGCTCACCTTGTTCGTCTCAGGATACCTCCACGGGTTATGCTTCTTATGCACCGGATGAGCCTACAAAGCCATACTCACCTCCGGAGGACTTGTCCTACCCTAAATTTCTAGAAAAGGTGAGCTCCATTTTACATGTGGACGTTCAAAAGTGCCGGACCCCAGGGCTGAAACTCTAGATCTTCTTACCAGTGGACTTACCAGTGGAGCCTACGTCATTGCCCTCCCACAAGGTTCTTGACTCAATTTTAGAGAAGTCGTGGGAAACACGATACATGGGGGCACCGGTGTCTCGCAAGACGGATTTAAAGAACCGTATGAAACAATCCCCACTTTACTCATTGCCACAACTTCCACACGCTTTCATCGTGGTGGAATCAGCCATGTAGAGGGCTAAGAAAGCTAAGCTACACACCTCTGCACCCCCAGGAAAGGATCTTCACTCACTAGATGAATTTGCAAGGAAAACATTCCAATCAGTGATGTTATCAGCACGCATTCACCAACATCGGTTTTATATCATCCGATATCTGTTTGAGGTACAGAGAAGGGCAACCAAAATGATAAAGGGGATAGAACAGTCCCCTATGAGGAAAGGCTGAAGAGGTTAGGGCTGTTCAGCTTGGAGAAGAGATGGCTGAGGGGGATATGATAGAGGTCTTTAAGATCATGAGAGGTCTTGAACGAGTAGATGTGAATCGGTTATTTACACTTTCGAATAATAGAAGGACTAGGGAGCATTCCATGAAGTTAGCAAGTAACACATTTAAGACTAATCGGAGAAAATTCTTTTTCACTCAACGCACAATAAAGCTCTGGAATTTGTTGCCAGAGGATGTGGTTAGTGCAGTTAGTGTAGCTGGGTTCAAAAAAGGTTTGGATAAGTTCTTGGAGGAGAAGTCCATTAACAGCTGTTAATAAAGTTTATTTAGGGAATAGCCACTGCTATTAATTGCATCAGTAGCATGGGATCTTCTTAGTGTGTGGCCTGGTTTGGCCTCTGTTGGAAACAAGATGCTGAGCTTGATGGACCCTTGGTCTGACCCAGCATGGAAATTTCTTATGTTCTTATGTAATTTAGGAATCCTGCCGGGTACCTGTGACCTGGATTGGCCACTGTTGGAATCAGGATGCTGGGCTTGATGGACCCTTGGTCTGACCCAGCATGGCAATTTCAAAATGGCGCCGATGGCCCTTTGCCCTTACTATGTCACAGGGGCTACCGCTGCCATTGGTCGGTCCCAGTGACATAGTAAGGGCAAAGGGCCTTCGGCGCCATTTTGATTACTGGCAGCCGATGGCCCAAGCCCAGGAGTTCACTCCTGGACCACTCCTGGACCCCCGCTGGACCACCAGGGACTTTTGGCAGGTCTTGGTGGGGTCAGGAGGGTGGGGGGTTGTTAATTAATTTAAAGGGTTGGGATGGGGGGTTTTTTTGGGGGGGGGGGGGGGGGGATGGGTGTTCCCATAGAAAGAATAGTTTTCTGATCTGGGGAGTGGACTGAAATGGCCCTCCCCAGACCGGAAAACAAAATGGGGCGAAAAATAAAAGTTATGCACTCCCCTAATTTGCTCCACAAGACGCACAGACGCCCGGGGACAGAGCCGGTTTAGTACAAATTTTTTTTTTTTTTTTTAATTTTCCCCCTCTGAATCCTAGATGCGTCTTATGGTCAGGTGCATCTTATGGAGCGAAAAATACGGTATGTTCTGTCCTTTTTAACATTCTGTGTGCTGTTTTGATGGAGAATCATATTTAGACTCTCTAGAACACTTTTATATTCTTCCCTATGTTTTTTAGACTCCTGTTTCATTAAATTTCTTTTTGCAATTCTCAATTTCTCCTCCAATTGCAATATGGATTTATTCAATCGTGGCTCACTCTAAACTGCGCCCTCAGGATCTCAGAAGCCTATCTCTTATCCCTGCTGATCACATAAGAGATTATTTACCCTTGCTGGTTTCCCAGAAAACCATTGGGGAATCATTTTGTTGGTGGTTATTACTTTCAAACTCTTTCCACTTTTCCATAAGGAAAGACTGAAACTCAATATCTCCTTGTAAGAAAGCAAGGAATCTCCAAATCGTTTCCCTCTTCCCATCCTCCGTCATCGTAAAATCCATCCATATAAGAGAGTGATCAGATATCAACAGTAATCCAATTATAGCATTTGTGATTTTTGGGAAAAAGACTTGAGAAATTAGAATGTAATCTGTTCTGGACAGGGAATTATGTGCTCTAGAGACATGGGTAAAGTCTTTGACTTCAGGGTTCAGCGACCGCCAGACATCTAATAGGTGTAATTCTTTACATAAGTAAGAAATTCCCTTCCCCGTCATATTCCTTACATCTGCAATTAAAATCTCCTGCCATGAAAAGATGGCCTTTTATATTGACTATAGCATACTCACTAGGGATGTGAAAAAGGAATGGTTTGTTTGTTTGTTTGTTTGTTTGTTTATTTATTTATTTAAAGATTTTTTATATACCGCGGCACGTGTGGCACATCACCTCGGTTTACAAGCAACATTAATTCAGCAAAGGGCTTTACAATAAAACTTATTAACCAGTGGCCTTAAACAAGAAGTAATTTTCACCAATAACTAGAAGAATAAATAATCGTTGAGGGTAATTATGTTGTCTACGAAAGAAAATAACAATGGAGAAGAGATAAGAAGAGGAGCCAACAATTAGTAAGAGACGATAAATACCTAAGAGGGAGTATTTCGGGTAGAGGGGGGG
Organism: Rhinatrema bivittatum; assembly: GCF_901001135.1. Lineage (NCBI taxonomy): Eukaryota > Metazoa > Chordata > Amphibia > Gymnophiona > Rhinatrematidae > Rhinatrema > Rhinatrema bivittatum. The sequence continues at coordinate 974,665 of NC_042616.1, forward strand.
GTAGGGAAGGAGAGGGAGACTGTGGGAGGTGATAAAAGCGAAGTCAGCGGGTTGAAAGTGTCATAATCAGTTCATGGTAGGTTTAATGTGTCCCAATCAGTTCATGGTAGGCTTTTTTGAACAGCCAGGTTTTTAAGTTTTGCTTAAATGTTTTGTGACAATGTTCCTGGCGCAGTTGAGAGGGCATACTGTTCCAAATAGTGGCTCCAGCTATGGTGAGCGATCGTTCTTTGGTGGAAGCGAGTTTGGTTAGTTTGGGAGAGGGGATCGGTAGTCTGGCTTGGTGCTGGAGTCTGGTTGGTTGGTTGGATTTTTGGAAGTATAGGTGTTCTGAGAACCACTGCATATTTCAGTTATGGATGGCTTTGTGAATTAGGTTCATGGATTTATATATGATCCTGGATGCAACGGGTAGCCAGTGTAGCAATTGAAGTGCAGGAGTGATGTGCTCATAGCGGCGTGTGTCAGTAATGATGCGGGCAGCAGCGTTTTGTAACATTTGCAATGGTTGTAGGGTAGTTTTTGGTAGACCTAATAGCAGTGCATTGCAGTAGTCAAGCTTTGATAGTATAGTTGCTTGTAGTACTGTGCGAAAGTCATATGGGTATAAGAGTGGTTTGATACGTTTCAGCGTGTGTAGCTTGAAAAATCCTTTTTTTTACCGTGTCCGATATGAATTTTTTAAACGAATGATTGCAATCCATGACAACGCCAAGGCTGCGGACTTGCTGAGCCATTGGAGGGCTGGCTTGTGATATAACAGTTGAGCACAACGTCGCTTTTTTTGGAGGAGTGATGAAGAGCAGCTCGGTTTTGTTGGTGTTAATCGCCAGGTAGTTATCAGTCAGTAGATTTTTAATTTCAGTCAGGGCCGCGTTCCATGTGTTCAGAGCATTTGAGAGAGAACTGGTAATGGGGATGAGGATCTGCACATCATCCGCGTAGATGAAGTGTTGGAGACCCAGTTTTGAGAGTAGCCGGCAGAGTGGTGAAAGATAAATATTAAACAGAGTTGAGGAAAGAGAGGAACTTTGGGGGACTCCTTATGCAAGACTTCTTGGCTTGGATTTGCATCGACCACTTTTCACACTGTAGGTCTGGTTGCTCAGGTATGATTGGAACCAGAGTAGCGCAGTGCCAGTAATTCCAATTTTGGTGAGGCGGTAGATGAGAGTGTTGTGATTTACAGTGTCAAATGCGGCTGAAATATCTAAGAGGGCGAGGATGTGTGAGTGGCTGGAATCAAGGGCCTTTAGGATGGTTGTATTCGTTTGGAGCATAAAAGTTACATAGTGAAATCTCCCATATAGTTTTCCAGTAAAAATTATGAACCTCCCCTCTGGATCCTGTATCACTTTCTCGTCTTGAAAATGAACATGCTTATTAACAAACGTAGCTACTCTGGCCTTTTTACCTTTTGCTTTTGAAAATAGGCAAACATTTACCCAATGCCATTTCAACATTTTGCTCTCTGCTTCTGGGAGATGTGTTTCCTGTAAACAAACTAAGGTCTTGTGCCTTTTCATTGTAAGTAATACCTTCTTCCTTTTTATAGGTGAGCCTAGCCAATTAATATTCCAAGAGAGCCGTAACCCATCACCCACTTGAAGATATGTCAAAAAATGATGCCAGTAGTGCTCTTAATAAAGAGGAGGAAGCCCTCAACGGTGCCTCGTCCTTCTCCCCATAGACTACTAAATGCATCGCCCATTCAGTTGCAGATTTGGACCCCTCGCATGTCCTTGTACTATCTAATTGGTGAGATGCCCCGCCTATCCACCCCATCACTTGGGCATACAGATGTGGGATTTTATTGCCCAGACTTTTAACATTTGTGGTCAGAGCTTTGCAACTTTTTTCCCTTTGCTTGCTGCTCTTCCTAGTCACCTTTTCTGCTCTTTTACTGAAGCGTGGAGTCTTGAGCTGATTGAATTAATTTTCTCCTCTCACTTCCTGTATTGTTTGGGAGTGACATGCCAATTTCATTGGTCACCTTCTGCCACTCTTATCCTCTAGTTAAAATGCTTGATGATACATTTCTTGCCTACAGTCTTTTCCTGCTATTGTCAGATGTAGGCTCTTCTTACCATATAGTGTTCTGCTGCTCCATTCATGGTCCCAGCTTCCAATGTATGCAAATCCACTTTCTTTGCACCATGTATTTGAAATGATCTATATAATGCATAATCTTTCCTTGAACATGTAATATTTCAGAAAAGGCAATAGTCCTTCCCTAGTTTCTGGAAATCCTTCTCTACTGCTTGGATACTATTTCTAGTGTGCTCGTTGGTTCTTAGATGATAACGCTGATATTAGAGTCTCTAATTTGCATTGCTTTGTAGTTTGCATTTCTACCAACCGAGGATCCTGAATGGCATTAACTATGCAGGGTATTGGAACTTTTTGTACATGAAGGATGGATATTGGAACGAAGAAGTAGCTGCTGCACTGTGAAACCCACTAAGTAGAGTGTTACATAGGATACCTTCCAGAAACAAACGGGGAACGAGGGTACTCATGAACTCTCGAAAAGCTTTCAGAAAGTAGTTGAGCTTTAAACAGATAACCAAATAGGTACTGCTTGGGCAGTGCAGATAGTGGCCCATCTACTTTAAGCAGAAACAAATAGGATTCCAAGGTACAACCTTGAGGATCATGCCCTCTAAAGGACTTTTTAGGGAGAGATGTAATCCCTAAACTCAGGCAGAGAGGAGACTCCCCCTCACAATGGTTTGGGTGTGAATGAGCTGGTGGCTGCGACAGTGCATATTCTCTTCCATTCTTTCATTTCCAATCTACTGCTTCATCCATTCTGTAATGCCTGTTCCCTTCCTCCCATATCTGACCATCTTTCCATGTTATCCCTGGGTCGGTCTGTCTGTCTGTCTTTCTTTTCTGTAACATGCATGCCCTCTTACACTCAATCCCATGCCCTGAAGGAGGAGAATGGGGTAACTAACCAGGAGTGCCCTGACCTTGTGGCTCTAAACTCCTGCTGGAGCAATTATTGGAGCCCAGAGCCTCAGCACTGAATCTGCCCTAAGAGGGAGACCTGGTAGGAAAGCTCACTGTGATGTAGTCATCACTGACAGCCCGAGCTCTGCAATTTCTCTCTTTCTTCTCAATCTTTCTAGCTTGTTCCAAATTTGAAGCCTCTGGTGGTGACAAATTGTCTGACTCTTCAGGGCTGGATTGCACTGCTGGGCACAGGGAGTCCTCCAAAGATTGCTAGAGTGATGACCCCCTTATTGAACTGAACCCCAAACTCCCTTCTCCCTAAAGCAAATCTTTGCAAATCTCTAGAGAAAGTTGCGACTTCCTCTACCTGCACTTTACACTTTTCCAGACTGGGACCTTTCAGAGGCTGCCGCTTCCGCCGCCACTCCCACCGCAGAGCAGAGTCTCGGCCCTTCGCAAATACCTGGCTGCACATTCGGGGAACTGCCCGTGACTTGCTGGCACTGCGCTCACCACAGATGGCATAGTTTGTGCTTCAACCTGGCATGTGACAAGCTGGAAGAAGGAAAGGCTGCTGGCAAGACCAAATAGACAAGTGCTTTGGGCAGGATCATGGGGCCATGCTGGGATGAGACACTGCCCACTCACCTGCTCAGTGTCTATAGAGAAGGGATCTGCTCCCCTGCCTTTCCCACTGCATGGCCCTTCCTGTCTCTTGCTGGACAGAGGGGTGCTGGCACTGTGTGTACCTGTAGTCCCAGAGCCTGTGCGCTCTTGGTTTCTTCTCTTCATTTTTATTGCTGATATTTATTCTTCTTGTTATGACATTGTTACTTCTGCCAACAGAATGTCTGAATGTATTTTTGTGCCGCGTCTCCAATTACCAGAATCTCCTCCAATGTCTTCAGCACTTTGGATTATATATTTAATATTGTATTTCTCTGAAGTGTATGCTCTTTCATCACAGACGTTCTGTATCTAAAGAGAGGACATTCTCCAAAACCCATAATGTAAGATAGAAAAGAATCTATATTTATTGTCTATGATGCTATTTTGTAAAGAATAGGTACTTGCCCATGCTGTTGATGAATTTTTTGGTTTTTCCTTTTCAATGTGACCTGTGCTATTTTGTTTTGGTTCATTGTGCAACAAAATAAAGAATTTGGATTAATAGTTTTTTAGCTGAATTGGTTCATTTTCTTCCCTTTCCCTTATCTTCTTGGGCTGTGTCCATGCCATTCATCTCACCTGTGTCACATCTTGTGTGCTCTGTGTTTGCCTTGCTCTCTTGCTTCCAGGGTGCCCTGGTTTCTGACCAGACACCCCTAGTTGCTCTGTCATAGGCTTTGCTCTGCTGCTTATAATGTTCCCTTGATGCTAGCTACTGTGTTCTTCCCTGTGCAGAGGGTGAATTTGGGAGGTGGGGGAGAGGGTAGTTTGGGTAGAGTTTGGAGAAAGGAGGGAAGTCCCTTGCCCAGGCCCACTTTTGCTGCCCCTTGAAAGATGAAGAGTCTCTGCCGCTGCTGCTGCTGTGTGCGTGCGTGCGTGTGCACCCCTCAGAATATCCTGCTGACTGAGAGGTTAAGGATGTGGGAGTTGCATATTGAGAGCACGTGCATGCCCTCTTTAGGGGCTCGGACTTGGCTGAGGGATGGAATGAAGATGAGAAAGTGGATGGTGTGATGAAGGGGGAATTGAAAACTCGTGTGACTGTACAGATATATGCTCTTCCTTCTCCTCTTTCTGTCCCTGTAATCTTGTAACTTGCGCCTGTCTTTTGTTGTCTTTTAGTCTCGGAAGGGTGCAGACATGGACAGAGAGAAGAAAGTTCCGGAGTGCAAAGCAGACAGCATTGGCAGCGGACGGGCCATCCCTATCAAACAGGTTGGAGCCTCTCCCTTGCCTCCCCTCCTTTCCCTCTATTCTTCTGAGCAGTGTGTGCAGGTATCGTACTTTTGTAGGAGTGGCGTGTGAGATAGGACCGACAGTGGTGGTTTTTCTGTGAGCTGGGGTTTGTTCAAAGTAAAGATTTCTGTTTGTGCCGTGTGACAGTAGAGGGGCAGCTTGATCATGTGGCCCTTCTGGGGTAGGCAGCTGCATTTAGGTACAGGCTGCCTGTGCTTTCAGAGGTGTAGGACCTAGGGAGGAAGGATCCCAGGAGCTGCTGCTCATTCTGAATCATGCTACTTGTCTCCATCTGTATCCATGTCTCACCACCTTTCTACACAATTGCCATGTGTCTTTGTACTGTAAGTGCATTGTCGAGGCTTCCTAGGATAAGCGTGGACTCCACAGGCCAGGCTGGCCTCCACTCCTGCAGGTCTCTTCACTTGGAGAAAAATCCTACAGATACTAGTAATATGGCAAGGAAGTAATGTACTCAGATCATGAAAAAGATTTCACCAAGCCTCACTACGTGTGACTTTGTTGGGATAGAAAGGTTTGCTATACACAGCATCTCTGGCTGCATGGAGGCTTGCATCACTCCTGGCACTTTCCTTTCCTCCGCCTACCCTTGCACAGAGATGTGTGTTACACTTGCACACTGCATGGAGGTATGTTTTACACCTGGCACACTCCTTCTTCCATGCTGCACAGAGGTGTGTATCTGGTGAGGTTTATGTCATGCTCTCTCTTTTACCAGCTGGATAGAGGTGTCTATTACTCTTGGATCTTTCTCTCTCTCACGTGTTTGGAGGTGTGCATTACTCCTGACTAGCTCCTCCCTCCCTCCTTCCTTTCTCTCTCACTGCATGAAGAAGTGTATTAGTCTTGTCACTCTTCCCCCCCCCCCCCTCCACCATCCTCTCTTTGGAGGTGTTTATTACTCTTGGCTCTCTCACTTCCTCCCTATTTCTCTCTAGAGTGTGCATCACTCTTGGCTCTCTTCCTCTCTCTCTCTTCACCCCTCTCACACTGCATGGGGGTTTCATGTGTAGTTCAAGGCAAGGTACAATCAGGTACTGTAGATATTTCCCTGTCCCAGAGGGTTTGCACTCTAAACTGTACCTAAGGCAATGGAGAGTGAACTGACTTGCTCAGGGTCACAAGGAATTCTAGCTTTCCTGGTTCTCAGCCTGCTGCTCTAATCATGAGGCTGCTCCCTCTCCCTCCTCCTCTCATGTTGCATGGAGGTGTGCAACTCTTCTGTTCTTTTCCTCCATTCCTTTTCTCACACTGCACAGAGGTTTGTTTTTGTATTTGACTCTTCCTTCTTACTCTCTCTCAAGCTGCATGGTGGTGTATATTACTCTTGGCTCTTTTATCTTCCTCCTTTCATTGCAGGGAGGTTTACATCACTCTCAGGTCTTTCTCAAAATGCATGGAGGAGTCTAACTCCTGACCTCCACCCCTCCTTTTGGTGCACAGATGTGTATATAACTTCTGGCTCACTCCCACTCTCTCAGTCTTTGAGGAATTGTATGTTGCTCTTTTCTCTGCCTGATTATGGCTGCAAGATAGTGTGTATCACTTATAGTTTCTTTTCTGTATATATGAGTCAATACACAAAAATCAGATGTTATGTGACTTGTGCAATTACTATTAAGTAGCCTTTTTAAGTTCTGAGTTAGCATTGTGCAATAGCCCCTGCTTCCCAGGAGGGTCCTGCTAGTCTCTGGATAAAGGCAATGCAAGAATGCTTTCTCATAAGTTGTTCCAGATGGGACTGGTAAGTCAAGCTGTCAAGATAAGTTGCAGCTGGTTGGAAAAGAAGAGGATGATCATCAGAACAAACTGTAAGTGGTTGATTGGTTCGTTGCGTGTTTAGTGAGAAGGTGGTAGTGGAGTTACAGACTATCAGCAGACAAGAACCACTTGATTCACCTAGTGTACCCATTTTTATTTCCTTAGAGGGCTGTTAAAGACTGTACCCATACTTTGGTTTCTGCCCTCGCTTGCTCTACCACTAAGTTCCCTTTGTGTCTGTCACAGGCATGATTTAATTATGCCCTTGATTTGCACCCTAAACCATAGCATTGTAAAAAATGCCACACACAGGTTTGACAGTTCATGCCCCAATGTGCTTAGACTTAAGTGGTACCTAGGGCGACAGGAGACAAAGTGACTTCTTAGTTGATAAGCAGGGCTGAATGAGCCATGACATATAGGTGATGTCATCTGATGACGGTGACGGACCCATCTCTCTGAGTTCATTAGAGGTTTTACTCTACTGAGCTTTCGTGGTAGTTCCCATGCGCGCACTACTTCAGGAGCCCTCAGTCATTTTCTGTCTAAACTTCCATATGGATATGTAGCCGCTTTCTCTTTCTCTCTCTCTGTTTCTATTACAAACCCAAAGTACTACAGAACAAAATACCACCAAACATCAAAACAGAAAACTCTCTGCTGGGAGACTCTATCATCAGAAATACTAGCTTGGAAACTCATTTTGAAAGGCACAAAATAGTTAAATGCTTTTCAAGGTGCTCAGCTGGCAGAAATGCTAACCAAATTGACCGTGCCATTGAAGAAGAAAGTGGTATGTTATCCATTTGGGAACAAATGACCTTGCTAGAAACAGCATTCAAGAAGCACAAAGAGATTTCCAGAACTTAGGGAAGTAGCTTGGGCACATGGTGAAAACAATTGTCTCTTCAAAAGCGTTACCTGTTCATAGAAAGAGAGAGGAAAGGCTAAGCTATGTAGACAAATTTTATATGTGGTTCAAAACCTGGTATAAAAATGAAGGGTTTAGATATAAGAACATAAGAAAATGCCATACTGGGTCAGACCAAGGGTCCATCAAGCCCAGCATCCTGTTTCCAACAGTGGCCGATCCAGGCCATAAGAACCTGGCAAGTACCCAAAAACTAAGTCTCTTCCATGTAACCATTGCTAATGGCAGTGGCTATTCTCTAAGTGAACTTTAATAGCAGGTAATGGACTTCTCCTCCAAGAACTTATCCAATCCTTTTTTAAATCCAACTACACTAACTGCACTAACCACATTCTCTGGCAACAAATTCCAGAGTTTAATTGTGCGTTGAGTAAAAAAGAACTTTCTCCGATTAGTTTTAAATGTGCCCCATGCTAACTTCATGGAGTGCCCCTAGTCTTTCTACTATCCGAAAGAGTAAATAACCGATTCACATCTACCCGTTCTAGACCTCTCATGATTTTAAACACTTCTATCATATCCCCCCTCAGTCGTCTCTTCTCCAAGCTGAAAAGTCCTAACCTCTTTAGTCTTTCCTCATAGGGGAGCTGTTCCATTCCCCTTATCATTTTGGTAGCCCTTCTCTGTACCTTCTCCATCGCAATTATATCTTTTTTGAGATGCGGCGACCAGAATTGTACACAGTATTCAAGGTGCGGTCTCACCATGGAGCGATACAGAGGCATTATGACATTTTCCGTTTTATTCACCATTCCTTTTCTAATAATTCCCAACATTCTGTTTGCTTTTTTGACTGCCGCAGCACACTGTACCGACGATTTCAATGTGTTATCCACTATGACACCTAGATCTCTTTCTTGGGTTATAGCACCTAATATGGAACCCAACATTGTGTAATTATAGTATGGGTTATTTTTCCCTATATGCATCACCTTGCACTTATCCACATTAAATTTCATCTGCCATTTGGATGCCCAATTTTCCAGTCTCACAAGGTCTTCCTGCAATTTATCACAATCTGCTTGTGATTTAACTACTCTGAACAATTTTGTGTCATCTGCAAATTTGATTATCTCACTCATCGTATTTCTTTCCAGATCATTTATAAATATATTGAACAGTAAGGGTCCCAATACAGATCCCTGAGGCACTCCACTGTCCACTCCCTTCCACTGAGAAAATTGCCCATTTAATCCTACTCTCTGTTTCCTGTCTTTTAGCCAGTTTGCAATCCACGAAAGGACATCGCCACCTATCCCATGACTTTTTACTTTTCCTAGAAGCCTCTCATGAGGAACTTTGTCAAACGCCTTCTGAAAATCCAAGTATACTATATCTACCGGTTTACCTTTATCCACATGTTTATTAACTCCTTCAAAAAAGTGAAGCAGATTTGTGAGGCAAGACTTGCCCTGGGTAAAGCCATGCTGACTTTGTTCCATTAAACCATGTCTTTCTATATGTTCTGTGATTTTGATGTTTAGAACACTTTCCACTATTTTTCCTGGCACTGAAGTCAGGCTAAACCGGTCTGTAGTTTCCCGGATCGCCCCTGGAGCCCTTTTTAAATATTGGGGTTACATTTGCTATCCTCCAGTCTTCAGGTACAATGGATGATTTTAAGGATAAGTTACAAATTTTTACTAATAGGTCTGAAATTTCATTTTTTAGTTCCTTCAGAACTCTGGGGTGTATACCATCCGGTCCAGGTGATTTACTACTCTTCAGTTTGTCAATCAGGCCTACCACATCTTCTAGGTTCACCGTGATTTGATTCAGTCCATCTGGATCATTACCCATGAAAACCTTCTCCATTACGGGTACCTCCCCAACATCCTCTTCAGTAAACACCGAAGCAAAGAAATCTCCGATCATTCATCGACAGACCCAGCTCAAAAGGACATCGCCTGAAGACATCTTGTTGGCAGCCATTCCAACTAAAGCCTCAAAGACTAGACTGCATAGCCCTTCGCAAGGGACCCTAGCAGCATCTGCGATTACTAAGATTTCTGTAGTTTTAAGCTCCTTCTTTAAGGATCTAGAGCAGTCAAAACAGTTACCACCAACAGAGTCCCCTCAAGGCTCCCAACCGCCATCACCGGGCATTGAATCAATAGACTCTAATATTGAATATACGCCAGTCGGACCAATGAGCCCTGTTTCTCAGATATCGACCTATTCCTCAAACTCTTCAACAGGAATGCCATCTGACCTGCTGGAGGGCCTACCGGAGCCATATTCTCCCCCGGAGGACCTGACCTGTGCAAAATTTATTGAGAAAGTATGTAAACTCCTTCAAGTTGAATCGGGAAAGGTTCCTGATTCTAGGGCGGAAATGATGGGGATCCTAAATATCTTTGAAGCTCCTCCTGAGCCGACTGCTTTACCACCACATTCGGTCTTAGATAATGTTCTGTTAAAAATCTGGAAAACACCTTTTTCAACAACAGCAACCTCCAGGAAAATAGATATCAAGTATAAAATGCGCAACAACCATTTATGAGACTTCACAGCTTCCTCATCACTCCATTGTGGTTGAGGGCAAAGCATACTAAATTACATTCAAATGCCCCACCGGGCCGTGAAAATAAATGCCTGGATGGCTTTGGAAAGAAGGTATATCACTCCTCCATATTGGCGACTAGGATACAGCACCATCAATTCTATGCTATGAATACCTTTTGATTCTCTTCAAAAGCTACGCCCAGTTTGTTTATCGGAGGACACAACCTTTTCTGGATATAGAAGAGTTTCTCCGGCATCTATTCAGATCTATTTATGAATCTTTCGAGTCATCAGCAAGAGCCTCCGCTTCCGCCATAGCGGCCAGACGTCTCGCTTGGCTTAATGCAAGTGCAATTCGGCCTGATGTACTTGAAAAATTGGCTGACATTCCATGCGGGGGTGATAATCTCTTTGGGAACAAATTCGGGGACACAGTTTCTCATTTGAAAGAGCAGAGTGCAGCTGTAGTCTCCCGTACAACACATGCAGATTCACACAAAACCCAGCAAAGGGTTTTATCCTTCTTACTGTCGACGGTATTATCCATGACCATACAATAGCCCATATTCTCAATATAGGCCTCAGCCATATGCTTCACCCAGGAACCCATCCCAAACTGCATCTAGGGGACGATCTAGACAACAAAGGCAACAAAAACAAACACCGGCTCCTCAACAGAAACAGGCACCGTCTTTTTGAGGACAATACAGCCACTGCCACCACCACCATCAACATTCATAGGACGCCTTCAATTTTTCCTAAATTCTTGGAAATTCATTACATCAGACCAGTGGGTGATCAACATCATCAAGGGCGGTTAAACTCTAAACTTCAGATCTGTTCCCTCCCTTCCTCATATTTCTCCGATGCGGACGATACGGTCCCACTCAGCATCCCTCAATGTAGAGTTAACCAACCTGAAAATACAAAAATCCATTCAGATAATCCCTCTTCAACAACTCCACCAGGGATTCTATTCCCATTACTTCCTCATTCCAAAGAAGTTGGGAGGTCTCCGCCCCATTCTGGATTTACGACTACTCAACAATCATATCCGACCAAAATCATATCCGAACAAAATCCAGGCCTTCTCTGCATCACAGAGTCATGGCTCAAGAACTCAGATACCCCCCTCATCAATCAATTACCAACAAGCAGTTACAACATCTTCTCCATTCCAAGGCCCAGAAAAAAAAGGAGGTGGCCTACTGTTTCTATCAGACAAAAAACTTAAATTCAGTACTCTTCCCATCAACCTCCCACTATCCCTCGAAATCAGTCTCTTCAAGTCTAAAGCTCTACAAAGCCTGCTGATCTATGCCTGTCTGGGCATTCTCAACAAGAATCCCTGCCCCCTCATCCAAACCATATCATCTTGCATCAACACCAATCACCCTACCATCATCTTAGGAGATTTCAACCTCCACATCGACAAATCTCCCCACTCCCTATCATGCGAGCTCCTCCTCAACACTCTAATTGCTATGGGCTTCAAACAAATAATCAACTCCCCCACACAAAAATCAGGCCACACCCTGGATCTGATATTCATCAACAACAAAGTAACACTCAATTCCCCCCCTTCTACCACTACTGTCCCCTGGTCAGACCACATGTTAATATAAACCAGTTCCAAGGGGACTATGCCCATATCCACACTCACAAAGACAAAAAACTCATCAAATTCACCAAAACTTGCTCCAGTGAGATCCTAGGAAAAAACCCTACCGGAAGCCCTTAAACAACTGGATACATCTAATACCATAACTGCAGTTAACTCATGAACCGCAATCAATATGGAGACAGCAAAAAATATATGCCCAACCATCAAAAAAGAAATAAGTACCTCAGAAAAACGCAAAGCAACTTGGTATAACCAGGAGCTAAAAAACATAAAATGCCTGTTAAAGCAAGCAGAAAAAACCTGGAGAAAAAACCCTACAAACCAATTACGTGACCGATACAGAACACTGCTCTCCATATATACAACAGACATCAACAAAGCCAAACGGAATTTCTACACTAAAAGAATTCATGACTACCAATACAACCCGAGAGTCCTATTAAATTATGTCACTCAACTGACTCGGCCCATCAACAACGCCCCTCAAAAAGATACCCCAACAATATCCAGTCAAAAATTCGCCCAATACCTTAAAGACAGAACATCCGAACTAAGTTCAAATAGCCCACCAATCAACCTTGAACCCCCTACACCATCATCCCTTACTACATCAAAATGGTCACAATTTGAGACCATTGCCTCCACCGAGGTGGAAACTATTTTCCGGAAGATCAACCCAGCGGCACACTCAACCCCATTCCAACGAAAACTCTCAAACTAATCCCGAACTGCCTAGCAAGACCCATCGCGGAAATCATCATCCTTTCCCTCGAGCAAGGTATCCTCCCGGATTCCCTTAAAAGCGCCGTGGTTAAATCGCTCTCACACGACAAGCAGGATGGTAGTCCTCACATATGGGTGACATCACAGGATGGAGCCCAATCACGGAACACTTTTGTCAAAGTTTCTAGAACTTTGACTGGCCCCTACTGGGCATGCCCAGCATGGCACTAACCCTGCAGCGAGCAGGGGTCCCTCTTCAGTCTTCTTTTTTCCACGCAGCAGTTGCCACGCGGTTAAGGAGCTCTGCAAATATTCCTGACAGGAATTTTCCTCACAGAATTATTTAAAGTTAAATTGCCCCACAGGGGTCCCTTCGTTAACTTCTTTCAGTCCGCGGTACTCCGGTAAGTTTTTACCCATTTTCCGTCGATTACCGTCGAGTTTGGCCCTCGCGGCCTACTGGCCGTCGACCGTACCGCGGCTCGATTTTTTTCTATGGCCATGGCGTCTGGGTTCCGTCTGTGTCCAGACTGTACTCGTACCATGTCCATTACAGACCCGCATAAAGTCTGTGTAATGTGTCTTGGACGAGAGCACGATGTCTTGACCTGCACCAAATGTGCCCTAATGACACCAAAAGGTCGCAAGGCCAGAATGGAGAAGATGGGACTTCTCTTCCGTGCTCAAACCCGACTCCGTCCATTGCATCGACGTCATCTGAACCGGCATTGTCAACGTCGCGCCAGCATCGTCCACTGACCGGTGACTGCCCGGCGTCGATCACTTTCCGGCCTTCGACACCCTCTTCTCCCCCTCAGGACCGAGGGGATCGTAAGGAGAAACATCACCATCAACACCGAATGTCTCGGACCATCGAGGCATCGAAACCATCGATCTCGCCATCGTCTGAGCTGCTGCCGAAGAAACCCAGTCCAGAAAAGGCACCGACTTTTCGGCGACCGGGTCACCGAGGCAATCCTCACCTGACAGGGTGTCGGAGCCGCGACTCCGCCTTTAACGGTGGTCCCACCGGCTATGCCTCTGCCTCCTTCTGTTCCGAAGCTGGGGCTGCTTGCTCCAGGTCTCTGAGAAGAACTGGACCGGATGGTTCAGGAGGCCATCGACAAGGCGATGCATCTACTCCAGGTTCCCCCGGCACCGATATCGGTACCAATAGTGGAACCGCGCACTGACCCGATTCCAGCAGCACTGGCACTGCTGCTATTGAGGATGGAAGCGCTTATTGCAGCTTTTCCACCGGTAGATCCCGGGACACCAATGGCTCCGGTACCCTCCCCGTTGACTTTATCATTGGGAGGAGAAACACCGTTCCGCATCCCTCCTTCGGGAGTACTGCGTCAGCCATTGAGATCGATATCTATGCCCCATCGGCGCCATCGAGCCATCCACCGATGCCCTCGATGCCTGCGCCAGGACCTTCATCGCCTTCATCAGTGCCTCCAATTATTCCTTCGATGCCTTCAGAGCCTAAACCGGGACCTTAAGGTATCCAACTACTCCGTCCCTCTACAGTCCCCTAGAGACACAGGTGCAGATCCTTCTGATACCTGGACCGATGATTCTTCACCAGACACCGATGATTTACCCTCACCACCTTCACCTACTGAAAGTAGAAAGCATTCTCCTCCAGAGGACCTTTCTTTCATAAACTTTGTGAAGGACATGTCTGAATTGGTCCCCTTCCAGTTACTAACGGAACAGGACGATAGACATCAGATGATGGCGTTGCTTCAATTCCTGGATGCGCCCAAGGAAATCACCTCCATCCCCATCCATCAAGTTCTTCTTGACCTTCTCAAAAAGAACTGGGAACATCCTGGCTCCATTGCACCATTCCACAGAAAAACTGACTCTACCTACTTGGTGGAGTCAGCTCCAGATTTTCAAAAGCCTCAATTGGATCACCAATCTGTGGTGGTTGAATCTGCGCAAAAGAAAGCAAAAAGGTCCAAAACTCATAGTTCCTTACCCCCTGGCAAGGAACAGAAGTTTTTGGATACCATAGGTCACCGAATCTTTCAAGGATCAATGCTGATCCTCCGAATTGCTGCTTACCAACTATATGACCCAATATAATAGTCATTTTTAAGCAACTTCAAGACCTGACAACCTCCATGCCTCAATCACTTCCAGATAAGTTCCACACCCTTCTTAATAAGCGTTTGGAGGCAGGCAAACATGAGATTAGATCATGTTACGATATCTTTGACACTGCAACCAGAATGTCTGCAGCAGCTCTTTCAGCAAGACGATGGGCTTGGCTTAAGTCTTCAGACCTTCGTCTAGAAGTGCAAGAGCGGTTGTCCGACCTCCCCTGCATTGGAGACAATCTTTTTGGCGAGCAGATTTAAAAGACAGTGGCTGAACTAAAGGACCATTATGAGACTCTCAGACAGCTCTCTCTGTTCCCTTTGGATTATCCTTCTAAACAGCCTTTCCGGAAGGACTCTAAAAAGTCTTTTATAGACCAAAGAAGTCCTACCCGCCAGCAGCTAGATGCTGCTCTGTGAGACCATTCCTCAAATCACAGTCTCGTTAAACTCGAAAGCAAAAGCCACAGACAGCCCCCCAACCGGGCCCTGCTTCTGGTTTTTGACTTTCACACACACATAGAGAGCAGCAGCCAGGTTCCATTACCAGATGTCCCAGTGGGAGGCCGCTTGTGCCATTTCAACAACATGTGGCAATCAATCACCTCGGACCACTGGGTCCTAACAATCATTGCTCAAGGCTATCATCTCAAATTTCTCTCCATCCCGCCGGATTCCCCACTTCTAATGACATGGAGAACATCTGACCATTGATTGCTCCTGTAACAGGAGGCAACCCTCATACTCCAGTCAAGAGCAATAGAACCAGTACCATCACCTCAGCAAAGCCTCGGATTCTATGCCCGGTACTTTCTAATCCCCAAAAGATCAGGAGGCGTTCTTCCAATTCTGGATTTACGATCCCTCAACAAGTATCTCCAGAGAGAAAAGTTCAAGATGGTAACCTTGGGCTCCCTTCTTCCTCTTCTTCAAAGAGGAGACTGGCTCTGCTCTCTCGACCTTCAGGACGCATATTGCGATAACTCCATCTCATCGCAAATTCCTGAGATTCCTCGTAGGCCACAAGCACTATCAATACCGAGTGCTTCCATTCGGCCTAGCATCTGCACCGCGAGTGTTTACAAAATGCCTCGTCGTAGTTGCCACCTTCCTCAGGACTCAAGGTGTCCACGTCTAACCCTATCTGGACACTGGCTAATCAGGGCTCCGACTCAGCAAGTCGCTTTGTCCTCCCCACATCTCACCTTACACACTCTCACTTCACTTGGATTTCTCGTCAATTACGACAAATCCTCCTTAGTCCCATCTCAAAACTTATCGTTCATTGGGGCAGACTGGGACACCTTACAGGCAAAGGCTTCCCTGCCTCAACAATGAGCCCTCACTCTTGTGTCTCTGGCACAACAGCTGCAGTCTCAACACTCGACGACTGCGCATTGTTTTCTCATCCTTATAGCACACATGGCGTCCTCAGTTCAGATCACACCAATGGCCCGTCTGGCCATGAGAGTCATGCAGTGGACTCTAAGGTCACAATGGACACAGTCCCTTCAGCCCCTGTCGACCATTGTCCATATCACCGATTCACTCCGTCTGTCTCTCACCTGGTGGACAAACCATATCAATAAGAACATAAGAACATGCCATACTGGGTCAGACGAAGGGTCCATCAAGCCCAGCATCCTGTTTCCAACAGTGGCCAATCCAGGCCATAAAAACCTGGCAAGTAACCAAAAACTAAGTTTATTCCATGTTATAGTTGCTAGTAATAGCAGTGGCTATTTTCTAAGTCAACTTTATTAATAGCAGGTAATGGACTTCTCCTCCAAGAACTTATCCAATCCATTTTAAACACAGCTATACTAACTGCACTAACCACATCCTCTGGCAACAAATTCCAGAGTTTGTGCGTTGAGTAAAAAAGAACTTTCTCCGATTAGTTTTAAATGTGCCACATGCTAACTTCATTGAGTTCCCCCTAGTCTTTCTATTATCCGAAAGAGTAAATAACTGATTCACATCTACCCGTTCTAGACCTCTCATGATTTTAAACACCTCTATCATATCCCCCCTCAGCTGTCTCTTCTCCAAGCTGAAAAGTCCTAACCTCTTTAGTCTTACCTCATAGGGGAGTTGTTCCATTCCCCTTATCATTTTGGTAGCCCTTCTCTGTACCTTCTCCATAGCAGTCTGGTTCCACCCTGGTTATGGTGGAGCCCATCCCTTCGGAAGAGACTCCCCCTTCCCCAAAAGGTTCCCCAGTTCCTAACAAAACTGAATCCCTCTAACTTGCACCATCGGCTCATCCACGCATTGAGATTCCGGAGCTCTGCCTGCCTCTGGTGACCTGCGTTTGGAACAGGGAGCATTTCAGAGAATGCTACCCTGGAGGTTCTGGATTTAAGCTTTCTACCTAAGAGCCTAAATTTGGCTTCCAGAACCTTCCTCCCACATTTTCCTATGTCATTGGTGCCCACATGTACCACAACAGCTGGCTCCTACCCATCACTATCTAAAATCCTATCTAGATGACGTGTGAGGTCTGCCACCTTCGCACCAGGTAGGCATGTTACCAGGCGATCCTCATGCCCACCAGCCACCCAGCTATCTACATTCCTAATAATCGAATCACCAACTATGACGGCCGACCTAACCCTTCCCTCCTGGGCAGTAGGCCTTGGGGAGATATCCTCAGTGCGAAAGGACAATGCATCACCTGGAGAGCAGGTCCTTGCTACAGGATCCTTTCCTGCTGCACCTGGTTGATGCACTCCAATCATGAGACCTTCTTCCTCCAAGGCAGCACCAGGGCTGCCAGTCTGAACTTGGGACTTGACTACTATGTCCCTGAAGGTCTCATCTATATACCTCTCTGTCTGCCTCAGCTGCTCCAGGTCTGCCACTCTAGCCTCCAGAGATCGGACTCGTTCTCTGAGAGCCAGGAGCTCTTTGCATCGCATGCACATGTACAACTTCTCACCGGTGGGTAAAAAATCATACATGTGACACTCGATGCAAAAGACTGGGAAGCCCCCCTCTTGCTGCTGGACTGCTGCCTTCATCTCAATTTTGATCAGTTCCTAGTTAAAGTTTTAAATTGCTATGGGGAGTAGGAATGTGTCTAACTTCCTTTAATTGTATTAGTGAATTAACTATATGTCTGGTAGTGGGCTACCGGGGTCAGATCAAACTCTCAATAAAGTTTTTGTTGTTGGGTTTGTTTGTTTTGTTTTTTTTTTGTGAAAGTTGCACCTGCCTATAAATTAAACGATGAGCTAGGGGTGGGTGGGCGAGGGGTGGGAGAGTTGGGAAATCCAAACAGTCTAACTTCAGTTAGGGGCCGATACAGTAAAGTCCGCGGGAGAGTGGACGAACGTGCTCGCGATTCTCTATTTAAATTAGGTGACGCGGTAGATCCGGGTAAAAGGAGAGGCGCTAGGGACACTAGCGCGTCCCTAACGTGTCCTTTTTGACAGGAGCGGTGGCTGTCAGCGGGTTTGACAGCCGACGCTCAATTTTGCCGGCGTCTGTTCTCGAGCCCGCTGACAGCCACGGGCTTGGAAACCAGACGCCGGCAAAATTGAGCGTCCGGTTTTCGGCCCGACAGCCGCGGGCCGAATTAAATTTTTTTTTTTTTACTTTTTTTACTTTTCGGGACCTCCGACTTAATATCGCTATGATATTAAGTCGGAGGGTGCACAGAAAAGCAGTTTTTACTGCTTTTCTGTGTACTTTCCCGGCGCCGGAAGAAAGGTCGGCGCTAATTTCTAAAAGTAAAATGTGCGGCTTGGCTGCATGTTTTACTTTCTGTATCCCGCGTGCATACCTAATAGGGCCTTCAACATGCATTTGCATGTTGAGGGCCCTATTAGGTGCTGCGGGTTGGACGTGCGTTTTCCTCCCCTTACTGAATAAGGGGTAAGGGAAACCGCACGTCCCAGAGCAGGCTGTATTGTATCGGCCTGTTACTTACCAGAGTGACTCACTGCTCTCCTGATTAACAAATATTGGTACCTATAAGAGAAATTAGGGAAGCTAACCAAATTGGTAGTGCAGTAATAATGGGAGATTTCAATTACCCCAATATAGACTGGGTAAATGTATCATCGGGTCACACTAGAGACATGACGTTCCTGGATGGAATAAATGATAGCTTTATGGAGCAATTGGTTCAGGAACCGACGAGAGAGGGAGCAATTTTAGATCTAATTCTCAGTGGAGCACAGGACTTGGTGAGAGAGGTAACTGTGGTGGAGCCGCTTGGCAATAGTGATCATAATATGATCAAATTTGATTTAATGACTGGAAAAGGAACAGTGTGCAAATCCAAGGCTCTCGTGCTAAACTTTCAAAAGGGAAACTTTGATAAAATGAGAAAAATTGTTAGAAAAAAACTGAAAGGAGCAGCTACAAAAGTAAAAAATGTCCGAGAGGCGTGGTCATTGTTAAAAAATACCATTCTAGAAGCACAGTCTAGATGTATTCCACACATTAAGAAAGGTGGAAAGAAGGCAAAACGATTCCTCTCATGAGGAACTTTGTCAAACGCCTTCTGAAAATCCAAGTATACTACATCTACCGGTTCACCTTTATCCACGTGTTTATTAACTCCTTCAAAAAAGTGAAGCAGATTTGTGAGGCAAGACTTGCCCTGGTAAAGCCATGCTGCCTTGTTCCATTAAACCTTGTCTTTCTATATGTTCTGTCATTTTGATGTTTAGAACACTTTCCACTATTTTTCCTGGCACTGAAGTCAGGCTAACCGGTCTGTAGTCTCCTGGATCGCCCCTGGAGCCCTTTTTAAATATTGGGGTTACATTTGCTATCCTCTAGCCTTCAGGTACAATGGATGATTTTAATGATAGGTTACAAATTTATACTAATAGGTCTGAAATTTCGTTTTTTAGTTCCTTCAGAACTCTGGGGTGTATACCCATCCAGTCCAGGTGATTTATTACTCTTCAGTTTGTCAATCAGGCCTACCACATCTTCTAGGTTCACCGTGATTTGATTCAGTCCATCTCAATCATTACCCATGAAAACCTTCTCCAACATCCTCTTCAGTAAACACCAAAGCAAAGAAATCATTTAATCTTTCTGTGATGGCCTTATCTTCTCTAAGTGCCCCTTTAACCCCTCGATCATCTAACGGTCCAACTGACTCCCTCACAGGCTTTCTGCTTCGGATATATGTAAAAAAGTTTTTACTGTGAGTTTTTGCCTCTACAGCCAACTTCTTTTCAAATTCTCTCTTAGCCTGTCTTATCAATGTCTTACATTTAACTTGCCAACGTTTATGCTTTATCCTATTTTCTTCTGTTGGATCCTTCTTCCAATTTTTGAATGAAGATCTTTTGGCTAAAATAGCTTCTTTCACCTCCGCTTTTAACCATGCTGGTAATCGTTTTGCCTTCTTTCCACCTTTCTTAATGTGTGGAATACATCTAGACTGTGCTTCTAGAATGGAATTTTTTAACAATGACCACGCCTCTTGGACATTTTTTACTTTTGTAGCTCCTCCTTTCAGTTTTTTGTAACAATTTTTCTCACAGGACAAGCAGGATGGTTATCCTCACAAATGGGTGACATCGAGGATGGAGCCCAACCACGGAAAACTTCTGTCAAAGTTTCAGGAACTTTGACTGGCCCCTACTGGGCATGCCCAGCACGGCACTAACCCTGCAGCCAGCAGGGGTCTCCCTTCAGTCTTCTTTTTTCCGCGCAGCAGTAGCCTCGCGGTTAAGGAGCTCTTACCACATTCCTGAAAGGAATTTCTTCAATTAATTTCTTGAAGAAAAATTTGCCCCTCAGGGGTCTCCCCTCTTCAAATTTTTCCTCCGCGGTACTTCGGTAAGTTTTTGTCGACTACCGTCGAGTTTGGCCCTCGAGGCCTGTTGGCAGTCAACCATCCCGCGGCTAAATTTTTGGCCTATGGCCATGGCGTCGGGGTTCCGTCAGTGCCCGGACTGTACACGTACTATTTCCATCACAGACCCACATAGAGTCTGTGTTTTGTGTTTAGGGAGTGAGCATGATGTCCTGACTTTAACCAAATGTGCCCTAATGACACCGAAAGGTCGCAAAGCCAGAATGGAGAAAATGGGACTCCTTTTCCATGCCCACACTCCGATGCCATCGATTGCATCGACGCCATCGAAATCGGCACCGTCGAAGTTTCACCATCGTCGATAGCCTCCCGGTGACCGCCTGCCATCGACATCTCCATGGCCATCGACTCCCGTCCCTTCCCCCGAAGATCACGGGGATCGGAGAGAGAAACATCGCCATCGACGGTCCGAGACTTGTGACAAGTCTCGGACCGTCGAGGAATCGAAGTCATCGACCTCAGTACTGTCCGAGCCTCCTCCGAAGAAGTCTCGACCAGAAGTGGCACCGTCCACTCCTGTCTCGCAGACACCGAGGCAACCCTCACCCTTTCGGGGTTTGGGAGCCGCGACTCCACCGGTGACGGTGGTCCCTCCGGCTCAGCCTCAGCCTCCCTCTCCTGTGGAGCCGGGTATTGTTACCCCAGGTGTCCGGGTAGAACTGGACCGGCTGGTCCAGGAGGCCATTGACAAGGCGATGCAACGGTTCCAGACTCCTCCGGCACCGAGAGTGGAACCGGTCACCGACCTGATTCCAGCAGCACTGGCACTGCTGCTTGCCCGGATGGAAGCGCTTATGACTGCCCTTCCTCCGGTGGTACCAGGGTCTCCGACACCTATCTCATTAAGTGGAGAAACACCGTACCGAATTCCCCCTTCGGGGGTAGTACCATCGGTACCATGTCGTCCTTTGCCACCGATACATTCCACGGGGGCGATACGCACATCAGCTCCATTGAGAATTTCGATGACGGCACCCATACCTTCGATGCCGGCACCGATGCCATCGAGGACCTTCTCGATACCCCCGACAATTCCTTCGAGTTTCTCGGAGCCTCAGCCGGGGCCTTCGGGTATCCAACCCCCTCATGGTCCTACAGGTCAGCAACCTGATCCTTACTACACCTGGGGTGATGATACCTCCACAGACACCGATGATTTGCCTTCACCACCCTCTCCTGCGGGGAGTAGAAAGCGTTCTCCTCCTGAGGACCTCTCTTTCATAAATTTCGTGAAGGAAATGTCGGAGTTGGTCCCTTTTCAGCTTCAATCGGAACAAGATGACAGGCACCAGATGATGGAGTTGCTCCAATTCTTGGATGCCCCTAATGTCATCACTTCAATTCCAATTCATCAGGTTTTTCTGGACCTTCTAAAAAAGAAGACTCTACCTATCTTGTACAAGAAGACTCTACCTATCTTGTACAGTCAGCACCTGGCTTTCAGAAACCTCAGCTAGACCACCACTCTGTTCTGGTAGAATCAGCTCAAAAGAAAGCTAAAAGAATAAAGCCACATTCTTCCATACCTCCTACTAAGGAAAATAAATTCCTAGATAGTATAGGTAGGAAAGTATACCAAGGAGCCATGCTAACTTCTAGAATAGCCTCTTATCAGCTATATATGACCCAATACAATAGGGTCATTCTTAAACAGATACAGGAATACTCAGATACCTTACCAGAGCAGTTCCAACCACAACTTCAATCCCTACTAAATAAAGGTTTTGAAGCTGGGAAGCATGAGATAAGAACAGCTTACGACATCTTTGATGCTTCCACCAGACTTTCTGCTACGGCCATCTCTGCAAGACTCTGGGCTTGGCTCAAGTCATCTGACCTTCGTCCGGAGGTACAGGACAGGCTCTCTGACCTGCCCTGTCTAGGGGATAATTTATTTGGTGAGCAAATTCAGCAAATTGTTGCTAAATTGAAGGATCATCATGAGACACTTAAACAGCTCTCATCCATTCCTTCTGACTTACCTTCTAAACAGCCGTTCAAGAAGGACCCAAAAAAGTCCTTCTTCCGTCCACGGAAATATTATCCCCCACAAACCAAGTCTAGGTCTGCGAGGCCTTACCATAAATCTCAGCCTCGCCAGTCTCGAAAACAAAAGCCCGCAGCAGCTCCGCAACCTGGCCCTGCATCGGGTTTTTGACTTTCAATTAGAGAGCAGTTGCCAAATCCCTCTTCCAACCATACCAGTAGGAGGTCGCTTAAGCCACTTTCTAGAAAAATGGCAGCATATCACCACAGATCAATAGGTGATAGCGATAATTGCACATGGTTACCACCTCAACTTCCTGACTCTTCCTTCGGACTCCCCACCCATGCAGGCGTGGGGACTCACCGATCACTCTGTTCTTCTAGAGCAGGAAGTTTTCCTTCTCCTCCAGTCAAACGCTATAGAACCCGTTCCTCCCTCACAACAAGGACTAGGGTTCTACTCCAGGTACTTCCTGATCCCAAAAAAGTCAGGAGGACTTCGACGAATCCTGGACTTACAAGCCCTCAACAAGTACCTGCACAGAGAGAAGTTCAAGATGGTAACCCTGGGCTCGCTTCTCCCTCTGCTGCAAAGAGTGGACTGGCTCTGCTCTCTAGACCTAAAAGACGCCTATACTCACATTGCGATAACTCAACCTCATCGCAAATACCTCCGTTTTTTAGTAGGCTGAAATCACTATCAATATCGAGTGCTCCCTTTTGGCCTGGCATCCGCACCACGAGTTTTCACCAAATGCCTCGTGGTAGTTGCAGCATTTCTCAGGAAGGAAGGTGTCCACGTCTACCCCTATCTGGACGACTGGTTAATCAGGGCCCCAACCCAGCAAATCGCTCGGTCCTCCCTGACCCTGACAATTCAAACACTACTTTCTCTAGGGTTTCTTGTCAATTACGAGAAATCCTACTTAATCCCATCTCAAACCTTATCCTTCATTGGGGCAGACTTGGATACCTTACAGGTAAAGGCCTTCCTTCCTCATCAACAAGTCTAAATCTTTGTGTCCCTAGCTTGCCAGTTACAGTCTCAACGCACAGCAACAGCTCGACAATTCCTCATTCTCCTGGGACACATGGCCTCCTCAGTTTATGTGACTCCCATGGCCCGCCTGGCCATGAGAGTCATGCAATGGACTCTAAGATCACAATGGATCCAAGCTGCTCAGCCTCTGTCCTCCATTGTTCGCATCACCTATGCGCTCCGTCTGTCTCTTATCTGGTGGAAAACTCAATCCAACCTCCTACAGAGCTTGCCTTTTCACCCACCAGATCCTCAAATAATTCTCACAACCGACGCTTCCAACGTCGGTTGGGGAGCTCATGTAAACAATTTACAAACACAAGGATTCTGGTCTCCAGAGGAAGCCAAACACCAGATCAACTTCCTGGAACTTCGAGCAATACAACATGCTCTCAGGACCTTTCAAGATTGCCTATCGAACCACGTAATCTTGATTCAGACAGACAACCAGGTGGCCATGTGGTACATAAACAAGCAGGGGGGCACAGGTTCCTTTCTTTTGTGTCAGGAAGCTGCGCAGATTTGGGCAGAAGCCCTCTCCCGCTCATTGTACCTCAGAGCCACCTACTTGCCGAGAATGAACAATGTCTTGGCAGACAAGCTGAGTCGTGTCTTCCACCCACACGAGTGGTCCCTCAATCCCTTGGTAGCAACCACTCTGTTCCAACAATGGGGTTATCCCCACATAGACCTCTTAGCGTCCCCTCAGAACCACAAAGTGGACAAATACTGCTCTCTCATTCGGAGCCAGTACTCTCAGCCCAGGGATGCATTCTCCCTCACGTGGACAACCAGTCTGCTTTATGCATTCCCTCCACTTCCTCTTCTGTCGAAGACTCTCGTGAAGCTCCGTCAGGACAAGGGAACCATGATCCTGATAGCACCGCACTGGCCACACCAAGTGTGGTTTCCCATACTTCAGGATCTCTCCATCCGCAGGCACATTCCTCTGGGAAAGGACCCGCATCTGATCACTCAAAATGACGGATGCCTCCTCCATCCCAACCTCCAAGCCTTGTCCCTGACGGCATGGATGTTGAAAGGTTAGTCCTTCTACCATTTAACCTTTCGGATTCAGTTTCTCGTGTCCTGATCGCTTCACGAAAGCCTTCCACAAGAAAATCTTATTCATACAAATGGAAAAGGTATACATCATGGTGCACTTCTCTGTCCTTGATCCCCTTTCCTGTCCAATTTCCAAATTCTTGGACTATCTCTGGCTTTTATCAGAATCAGGTCTAAAGACCTCTTCTATTAGAATGCATGTCAGTGCGGTAGCCACCTTCCATAAAGGTATCGGGGGTGTCCCTATTTCAGTACAACCCCTTGTAACACGCTTTCTTAAAGACTTGCTCCATTTGAAGCCACCTTTACGTCCTCCAGCCCCATCTTGGGACCTTAATCTGGTTCTTGGTCGCCTTATGAAACCACCTTTCGAACCTCTTCACTTCTGTGACCTAAAATATCTCACATGGAAAGTGTTATTCCTTTTGGCTATCACTTCAGCTCGCAGGGTTAGTGAACTACAGGCCCTAGTTACCTATCCGCCTTACACTAAACTCCTGCAGGACCAGGCGGTACTCCGCACTCACCCTAAATTCTTACCTAAGGTAGTTTCGGAGTTTCATATTAATCAATCCATCATACTTACCTATCTTCTTTCCCAGGCCCCACTCCACCTCCGGGGACAGACCAGACTCTGCATACCCTTGACTGTAAACGGCTCTAGCATTTTTATCTAGACCGTACAGTTGCCCACAGGAAGAGCACTCAATTATTCGTCTCTTTCCATCCTAACAAGTTAGGGCAACTGTGGGTAAGCAGGCTCTTTCCTCCTGGTTGGCGGACTGCATCTCCTTCTGCTATCAGCAGGCTGGCATTCCTTTCCAAGACCGTGTTAAAGCACACTCTGTGAGGGCCATGGCGACTTCAGTAGCACACCTTCGATCGGTGCCACTTCCTGACATCTGCAAGGCTGCCACCTGGAGTTCCCTCCATACATTTGCAGCCCATTATTGCCTGGACAAAGCTGGAAGACGGGATTCCATCTTCGGCCAGTCTGTCTTGCGTAACCTTTTTCCAGCATAAGGTACCAACACCCTTCCACCTTCCCGGTAGGGAGCGGATGCCCTCTACCAAATTACACCCCAGTTGTTGTGCCTGTTGCACGCCGTTGGGTACATTTGGTGCACGATAGGACATCCTCAGCTCGGTACTCACCCATTTGTGAGGACAACCATCCTGCTTGTCCTGTGAGAAAGCAAATGTTGCTTACCTGATGTAACAGGTGTTCTCACAGGACAGCAGGATGTTAGTCCTCACGAAACCCGCCCACCACCCCGCGGTGTTGGGTTCGTTTTTTTATTATGTTATTTTTCGGCACTGCCTGTAGCTTTGAAACAAGACTGAAGGGAGACCCCTGCTGGCTGCAGGGTTAGTGCCTTGCTGGGCATGCCCAGTAGGGGCCAGTCAAAGTTCCTGAAACTTTGACAGAAGTTTTCCGTGGTTGGGCTCCATCCTCAATGTCACCCATTTGTGAGGACTAACATCCTGCTGTCCTGTGAGAACACCTGTTTACATCAGGTAAGCAACATTGCTTTCTCATTTATCAAAGTTTCCCTTTTGAAAGTTTAGCACAAGAGCCTTGGATTACACACTGTTCCTCTTCCAGTCATTAAATCAAATTTGATCATATTATGATCACTATTGCCAAGCGGGCCCCACCACCATTACCTCTCTTACCAAGTCCTGTGCTTCCACTAAGAATAGATCTAAATTGCTCCCTCTCTCGTTGGTTCCTGAACCAATTGCTCCATAAAGCTATCATTTATTCCATCCAGGTACGTTATCTCTCTAGCATGTCCCCGATGATACATTTACCCACTCAATATTGGGGTAATTGAAGTCTGCAACATGATAGTGCAAGGAAACATCAAAGTTCCACAAAACAGTTCATCAAAAGGTGTATATTTATTCACCAAAGATTCATCCGGCAACTCCACTTTCATATAGCATGCATCTTATAGAATCCCCCGACAGAGACCCGTGTTTCGCCGTGGCTGCGTCGGGAGGGACCATGGACATCAAAAGAGATCTAAAAAAGAATACATACAAATGTGGAACAAGAGGGAGAGGCTACATTTCTCATTATACATACAAGTAAAAGAACATACCTTTTTACATGCATTCCAAATATCATCAGGGAGCGCATATAGCTTCCTCAAAGGTAGGGTAATTGAAGTCTCCCATTATTACTGCACTACCAATTTGGTTAGCTTCCCTAATTTCTCTTAGCATTTCACTGTCCGACTCACCATCTTGACCAGGTGGACGGTAGTATACCCCTATCACTATAGTCTTCCCCAATACACAAGGGATTTCTACCCATAAAGATTCAATTTTGTATTTAGTCTCATGCAGGATGTTTATCCTGTTGACTCTATGCCATCCCGGACATTAATCGCCACACCTCCTTCCGGGTGCTCCTCTCTGTCATTGCGATATAATTTGTACCCCGGTATAGCACTGTCCCTTTGGTTATCCTCTTTCCACCATGACTCTGAGATGCCAATTAAGTCTATGTCATCATTCACTGCTATACATTCTAATTCTCCCATCTTACTTCTTAGACTTCTGGCATTAGCATAGAAACAATTCAAAGTTTGTTTTTTGTTTGTATTTTCATTCTGCTTTTTAATTGATAGGGATAAGTTAGAATTTTTTAGCTCAGGTGAGTTTTTATTTACAGGCACTTGGATTATTTTTCTAATTATTGGAACCTCACTGTTGGGATGCCCTAATTCTAATGCATCATTAGTATCCCTTGAAGATACCTCTCTCCGAACCATGCGCTGCTGAGCGACTGTCGGCTTTCCCCTTTGTTCTAGTTTAAAAGCTGCTCTATCTCCTTTATGAAGGTTAGCGCCAGCAGTCTGGTTCCACCCTGGTTAAGGTGGAGCCCATTCCTTCGGAAGAGACTCCCCCCCTCCCGAAAAGGTTCCCCAGTTCCTAACAAAACTGAATCCCTCTTCCTTGCACCCATCGTCTCATCCAAGCATTGAGACTCCGGAGCTCTGCCTGCCTCTGTGACCTCCGCGTGGAACAGGGAGCATTTCAGAGAATGCTACCCTGGAGGTTCTGGATTTAAGCTTTCTACCTAAGAGCCTAAATTTGGCTTCCAGAACCTCCCTCCCACATTTTCCTATGTCGTTGCTGTCCACATGTACCACGACAGCCAGCTCCTCCCCAGTACTGTCTAAAATCCTATCTAGGCGCCAAACCCTCAAATAACTCTAACCACCGATGCTTCCAACTTCGGGTGGGGAACCCATGTGGCCGATCTCCAGACGCAAGGTTCCTGGTTTCCAGAGGAAGCCAAACACCAAATAAATTTTGTAGAGCTTCGAGCAATAAGGTACGCTCTCAGAGTATTTCAGGATCGCCTGTCCAATCAAGTCATCCTGATCCAGACGGACAACCAGGTGGCCATGTGGTACATCAACAAGCAGGGAGGGACAGGATCCTAGCTTCTGTGTCAGGAAACTGCACAGATATGGGCAGAGGCCCTTTCCCACTCAATGTACGTCAGGGCCACCTTCTTGCCATGAGTGGACAACGTGTTGGCAGACAAGTTGAGTTGCAACTTTCAACCACAAACGCCATCTTCCTACAATGGGGTTATCCTCAAATAGACCTCTTTGCGTCACCCCAGAATTGCAAAGTAGACAATTTCTGCTCTCACTCGCAGCCAACATTATCCACCAAGAGACGCGTTTTCCCTATCGTGGTCAACCGCTCTCCTATACGCATTCCCTCCACTTCCACTTCTCTCGAAGACTCTCGTGAAGTTACGTCAGGACAAGGGAACCATGATCCTAATAGCTCCTCACTGGCCCCGCCAAGTGTGGTTTCCAATTCTTCAGGATCTTTCCATTCACAGGCACATTCCTTTGGGAACAGACCCGCTTCTAATAACTCAAAACGGCGGGTGCCTTCGCCACCCCAATCTTCATGCCCTGTCCTTGACAGCATGGATGTTGAAAGGTTAATCCTTCAGCTGCTTAACCTTTCTGATCCAGTCTCCCGTGTCTTGATTGCTTCACGGACGCCTTTCACGAGAAAATCGTATTCCTACAAATGGAAGAGATTCACGTCATGGTGCTCTTCTCAGGCCCTTGATCCTTTTACCTGTCCCATCCCGAAGTTTCTAGACTATCTCTGGGCACTTGTCAGACCTCAGGTCTCAAAACTTCCTCCATTAGAATGCATGTCAATGCGGTAGCCGCCTTCCATAAAGGTATCGGGGATGTCCCTGTCTCAGTGCAACCCCTTGTAACACGCTTCTTGAAGGGCTTGCTTCACCTCAAGCCTCCACTGCGTCCTCCGGCCCCTTCTTGGGACCTCAACCTGGTTTTGGGTCGGCTCATGAAACCAACATTTAAGCCTCTCCACTCCTGTGAACTTCGCTATCTCACATGGAAAGTGATTTTCATTCTGGCAATCACTTCGGCTCGCAGAGTTAGTGAATTGCAGGCCCTAGTTACCTATCCACCTTACACTAAACTTCTGCAGGACCGGGCAGTACTCCGCACTCACCCTAAATTCTTAACTAAGGTAGTAACAGAGTTTCATCTCAATCAATCCATTATACTACCTACCTTCTTTCCCAGGCCCCATTCCAATCCAGGTGAGCAGGCTCTGCATACCCTTGACAGTAAACGGGCTCTAGCGTTCTACCTAGACCGTACAGGTGCCCACAGGAAGAGCACTCAATTATTTGTGTCTTTCCATTCTAACAAATTGGCGCAGCTTGTGGGTAAGCAGACTCTCTCCTTCTGGCTAGCGGACTGCATATCCTTTTGCTATCAGCAAGCGGGCATTCCACTCCAAATCCATGTTAAAGCACACTCTGTGAGTGCCATGGCGACTTCAGTAGCACACTACGATCGGTGCCACTTCCTGACATCTGCAGGGCTGCCACTTGGAGTTCTCTCCATACTTTTACAGTCCACTATTGTTTAGACAAAGCCGGAAGACAAGATTCCATCTTCGGCCAGTCTGTCTTGCATAAACTATTTACGACGTGACGTACCAACACCCTTCCGTCTGCCCGGTGGGGATCAGGATGCCCTCTACCAAATTCCGCCCCAGTTGTTGTGCCTGTTGCACACCTTTGGCTACATTTGTGCATGTTCGGACATCCTCAGCTCGGTACTCACCTATATGTGAGGACTACCATCCAGGTTGTCCTGTGAGAAAGCAAATGTTGCTTACCTGTAACAGGTGTTCACACAGGACAGCAGGATGCTAGTCCTCACGAAACCCGCCCGCCACCCCGCGGTGTTGGGTTCGTTTTATTATTTTCTTTTTCGGTACTGCTCCAGGGGCGATCCGGGTAATTATAGACCAGTGAGCCTGACTTCAGTGCCGGGAAAAATAGTGGAAACTATTCTCAAGATCAAAATTGTAGAGCATATAGAAAGACATGCTTTAATGGGACACAGTCAACAGGGTTCTATCCTGTGTTATCTTGTTATACATTCTCCTGTTGTATTTACTATCGTTAATTTTAAATTGTAATCTTCATACATCGTTCTATGTAACATGTTGTTTCTGTATGTAAACCGGAGTGAAGGCAACTCTGCTATACCTCGGTATATAAAAAAAATGCTAAATAAATAAAATAAAAAATAAACATGGATTTACCCAAGGGAAGTCTTGCCTAACAAATCTGCTTCATTTTTTTGAAGGGGTTAATAAACATGTGGATAAAGGTGAACCGGTAGATGTAGTGTATTTGGATTTTCAGAAGGCGTTTGACAAAGTCCCTCATGAGAGGCTTCTACGAAAACTAAAAAGTCATGGGATAGGAGGCGATGTCCTTTCGTGGATTACAAACTGGTTAAAAGACAGGAAACAGAGAGTAGGATTAAATGGTCAATATTCTCAATGGAAAAGGGTAAACAGTGGAGTACCTCAGGGATCTGTATTGGGATCGGTGCTTTTCAATATATATATAAATGATCTGGAAAGGAATACGACGAGTGAGGTTATCAAATTTGCGGATGATACAAAATTATTCAGAGTAGTTAAATCACAGGCAGACTGTGATACATTACAAGAGGACCTTGCAAGACTGGAAGATTGGTCATCCAAATGGCAGATGAAATTTAATGTGGACAAGTGCAAGGTGATGCACATAGGGAAAAACAACCCTTGCTGTAGTTACACGATGTTAGGTTCCATGTTAGGAGCTACCACCCAGGAAAAAGATTTAGGCATCATAGTGGATAATACTTTAAAATCGTCGGCTCAGTGTGCTGCAGCAGTCAAAAAAGCAAATAGAATGTTAGGAATTATTAGGAAGGGAATGGTTAATAGAACGGAAAATGTCATAATGCCTCTGTATCGCTCCATGGTGAGACCGCACCTTGAATACTGTGTACAATTCTGGTCGCCGCATCTCAAAAAAGATATAGTTGCGATGGAGAAGGTTCAGCGAAGGGCAACCAAAATGATAAAGGGGATGGAACAGCTCCCCTATGAGGAAAGGCTGAAGAGGTTAGGGCTGTTCAGCTTGGAGAAGAGACGGCTGAGGGGGGATATGATAGATGCCTTTAAGATCATGAGAGGTCTTGAACGAGTAGATGTGACTCGGTTATTTACACTTTCGAATAATAGAAGGACTAGGGGGCATTCCATGAAGTTAGCAAGTAACACATTTAAGACTAATTGGAGAAAATTCTTTTTCACTCAACGCACAATAAAGCTCTGGAATTTGTTGCCAGAGAAGGTAGTTAGTGCAGTTAGTGTAGCTGGTTTCAAAAAAGGTTTGGATAAGTTCTTAGAGGAGAAGTCCATTAATGGCTATTAATCAATTATACTTAGGGAATAGCCACTGCTATTGATTGCATCAGTAGCATGGGTTCTTCTTAGTGTTTGGGTAATTGCCAGGTTCTTGTGGCCTGGTTTTTGGCCTCTGTTGGAAATAGGATGCTGGGCTTGATGGACCCTTGGTCTGTCCCAGCATGGCAATTTTTTATGTTCTTAGCTTTTAAATAAGACTGAAGAGGGACCCCTGCTGGCTGCAGGGTTAGTGCCATGCTGGGCATGCCCAGTAGGGGCCAATCAAAGTTCTAGAAACTTTGACAAAAGTGTTCCGTGATTGGGCTCCATCCTGTGATGTCACCCATTTGTGAGGACTAACATCCTGCTGTCCTGTGAGAACACCTGTTACAGGTAAGCAACATTTGCTATTCTAAAGAAACCTCAACTGGATCCGACCATCCTGTCTAACTATCGACCCATCTCTAACCTGCCTTTCCTGGCCAAGGTCATCAAGAAAATAGTTAACCACCAACTTTCAGAACTCCTAGAAAACCAAAATATACTTGTTCCTGCTCAACATGGTTTCAAGAAATTTCACAACACTGAATCCACTACTACTCACCCTCACAGATACAATACTTCTAGGGTTTGACAAAGGTACTTCCTTCCTCCTAATACTTCTTGACATTTCTGCCACATTTGACCCTGTCAACCATGAAATCTTAATTCACAAACTAAGAGAAATTGGTCTCAATGGCACCACCCTCCAATGGTTTAAATCATTCCTCTCTAACAGATCCTTTAAGGTAACCTACAATAGTACAACATCAGAACTAATACCCCTCTCACAGGGAGTCCCACAAGGCTTATCCCTATCCCCTACCCTCTTCAATGTTTATATGCTGCCATTATGCAACTATTTGGACAAAGCAGGCCTTTCCTTTTTCCTATATGCCAATGATGTACAGATTCTGCTTCCCATCAGAGATAGCATCAATAATACACTAAGCCAATGGGAAACATACCTTACTGATATAAAATGTATTCTCACCCAAATGGCACTCACGCGCAACCAAAGCAAAACGGAAATTCTTCACGCATTGTACATATAATTCCATCCAGTACAGTGTGTGCACAGACAAAGGAGAGACCACTTGTTTTGATCCCACTGAAAATCCCGCCCAACAATGGCTTCATATTCATAAAGGAGATTCATCCCAGGGACAGTTCCTAGCATCTGTCTTATTGCCCCCCAATGACAAGCCTGTTTCCCTTATCCTTGAAATGTGTTCCCTGATCCCAGACAGGGATTTTATTCAGACCTGTGGTAGTTCCCTAGAATGGCACCATACTTACATGCATAACCATAAATACATATGTCCACAGCAGTGGCCCCATACATACAGAGACAAGAGATATTGTGCCTCCACGATAGCGCATTCCTATTGTGGATATTGGTATTGCGTTGCCTTCGCCACTTGGCATACTACACATAAGTCAGCTTCTTTGACATTAGTACCGGGTCTATCAAGCTGTGCCCTGAACACCTATAACAAGGTTAACTTTACCCTTTTCAAACCATCCGAATTCCTCCGCACATGGAGTAATATTTTTGGTATTCGAATCTATGCCACAGGAACCTTGTCTTATATAGCAATGTGGATGTTTTGGTCATACCATCTATGGTTATTGTGATACAAGCATTACATGAGGTAGGATCGGTGCTCATGCATGTGGGTAATACAAGTATACCAACCAGAAGGGATAACCTAACACAGCAATTGAGCATCATTCTTGATTACAAAACTCGTATACCAAACTGGAAATACAGGAGTAGACCAAGGGTAGTAAAAATAACAAAAAGGATCAGTATAACACACATCCAGGTATTGAAAGAAAGGAACAGAGTTTGGTGTAACATTTCAGTCATTCAGTCCAGGATGTCAAATGGAAGTAATTGTCCTTGAGAGTCTGCGTCGTGATCTGGATCGGTCAACTGTGGTTGTGGGCGGATATCTTTAAGATGAGTCCACACTGTGTCTTGTCCTAATTTAACGGCAGTCGGGGTAACAGCAGAAACGGGAAAGGGTCCCACGTACACGGGGTCTTTC
This sequence comes from Rhinatrema bivittatum, assembly GCF_901001135.1. NCBI lineage: Eukaryota > Metazoa > Chordata > Amphibia > Gymnophiona > Rhinatrematidae > Rhinatrema > Rhinatrema bivittatum. Next base: position 1,008,015 of record NC_042616.1, read on the forward strand.
CAACTCTTGTGTGTGTAGTTCTTTTTCCACACGAGATCACCGACTTTTAGATATGGCAGGTATTCCGAACCGGACTGTTTCTCATCCGGAGTACCTGCAAAGGAATGGATGTAGGTTAGAGCAGCACATAAATTCTTCCAATATGCGGGGAGGCGATCCACCATGGCTGTACTGGGGGTTACCCAAGGCATAAACCTATGTGTTTGTAACTGGAATGGTGACAAACAGAAATTGGAAATAGGCGCGTTTCGCAAGAATAATAATGCCCAAGGCAAACAGTCTAACCAAGTACTTTTGGTCTGTTCCATAAGAGACCGCAATCGGGTTTTTAATAACCCGTTATATCTCTCTACAAGACCATTGCTCTGGGGCCTGTAAACTGCTACTCTACGATGATGGCATCTCAGCAATTGCGTAATGGCGTCCACCAAGTTGTTGACAAAGTGGGTGCCGTTGTCGGTAACGATGCAGTAGGGGAATCTATGCCGGGGGATGATTTCTTGACAGCGCTTTTGCCATTGCGTCACTGGTCTCATTTCTGCAAGGAAAGGCTTCTATCCAGTGCGAGTATCTGTCAACACAAACCAAAAGGTATCGACGACGTTGTTCTCTGGTTCCCATTCTATACCCGGACCTTGTGGTCGGGGGATATGTCCAGGGTTAACAAGGGGCCCTCTTCGTGGGATGTTACTGGTACAAATGTGACACATTTGTACAGTTTCATGGCATATAGCACAAATTTTTGGGTTCCACCACGCGGACAGTAGTTCTTCCATAAGCTGTGTGGCAGGCCTATGGGCAGGAAGGTGTAAGCTAGAGGCAATATGCTTAATTGCTGTCGGGTAAACATGGCTTTCCTGATGGGTGGGTATACAGGAAACAGTCCTCACTGAGGTGGCTGATAGGCATAGCCCCAGCACGTAACCATTCTTCAATCTCAGCACCAGTTGCTTCTTGCTGAAACTGGTAAGCGGTTCGTATGGGGGAGGGAACATTAACTTCAGGGTACCACAAGGGCATTTCCTCCTCTTCTGGGAAAGGGCCATGAGGGTGGGCTGCTTGTGCTATAGCCTTTGCTCTGGAATGGGTGGTGACCATAATACGGTATGGGCAAGGCCGAGAAGGGGTTGAATTGCTCGCATCACCCCAGGAGGGGTTTGGGACTGTTCTGCCACCCCGAGAAGGGGTTGAATTACTCGCATCACCCCAGGAGGGGTTTGGGACTGTTCTGCTACCCCAGATAGGGTTGGAATCTGCTGTATCACCTCAGGAGAGGTTTGAGACTATTGTGTCACCTCAGGAAGGGTTTGCGACTGTTTCATCATCCCAGAAGGGGTTTGAATTTGCCATGCCACCCCGGGAGGGTTTGAATTTGTCACGCCATCTAGGGAGGGGTTTGAATTTGCCATCATTCATTACCCCCTGCAGAGTTGGGACCCAGGAGGAGGAGGAGGCCTTAAAGAGGTGGGTAGTGTTACGACTATGGCTGCTGGCAGCCGCCTCACCACCAGAAGTCCCTCATGAGCATGCTGTCTTGGCTGGCCCAGTCCATCCTACCTATCTGCTCTATGTTCTGGACTTCCTTTATAACCCTGCCTAGCCAATCCCTCAGTGCTTCGGCATCGAGCTCACTTGAGCTCCCTGCTCTAGCCTCCTGCGTATCTCTGTGTTGCCTTCGGGCATTCTGTGTGGCCTCCTGGCTTTCTGTCTTACCCTGCTGCCTTCGGGCTCTGTGTCCTGGCTTGCCTGCCTTCGGTCTGTGGCCTGCCTTCCCTGCCTTGCTGTCTTCGGACATTGTGTCACGCCTCCTTGATTGCTGCCTTCGGGCTTTTGTGTTTTATATTCAGTGTTAATGTTGTCCTGGTTTGTCTGTCTATTCGTTGTCAGTCTTGCTTCCCTGGATTCTCCTATTCCAGTTCATACTTACTTACAGTCAATATCACACCTACCTACATGCTATCCCTGATTCCACCCATACCTGCACCCAGTTCCAGTGTTTCGACCACACTTACCTACATTCACTTCCACACATACCTCCATGCTGCTCCTGTGTATCAAGTTCACCCTTACCTCCACGCACCCTGTAGCAGAGATTCCTTCAACCTGCATCAGACTCTCTCCAGCCAGCTCCCAGCACTACAGGTTTCAGCCAGCACCAGACTCCTTGCCAGCCGTACTCAGCTCCACAGGTTCCAGCCAGCACCCAATTCTACACACTCCTGCCTGCACCAGATTCCTCCCCAGCCCTTATCAGAGGCTCTCCTGCAAACCCTGTTTTTCTCCATTCTGGAGTCATTCCTGCAGGAGGTGTTCACTGTACCGGACCACTGCCCAATCGTAACACTGGGTATAGCAGTGGCTAATCCAAGCTACCCCTTGTTTCTGTATTGGACAATGATAGGAAGAGTTCTGCAAAAGATAACACCGTATCCAGGTTTGGTGATATTACTGACTGCAGATTGGCCAAGAAGACTTTGGTACACTGACCTGATATGACTCGTAATGGGGAATTCACTGTCTCTACCTCTGGTTCTCGCTTATGGCATGGCTAATGAGAAGGAGAGATTGAAAAGGAGAGTTTATTCTTCCTCAGAGTTTGCAACAGTGTTGAAGGCCAGGAAGAGCTCTACTTCCTTGTCCAATTCCAGAGTGTGGAGAACCTTTTGAGTCTTGGTATCCCAGGAAAGCATCTGTTTCTTAAGTTTTTATCCTTTCAACAGGGGGGCTTGGATAAGGGATTGAGTTTGAATTCCATTAAGATACAAGTAGCAGCCCTAGCATGTTTGAGAAAAAGTGCAAGATTTGTGTATGGTTTCTCATCTGGATCAATCTCAATTTCTTAAGGTGGTTAAACATATCACTCCTCCATTCAGACAATTCTTACCTTTCTCACAGGACAAGCAGGATGGTAGTCCTCACATATGGGTGAGTACCGAGCTGAGGATGTCCGAACATCACTTCTGCTCGCAGGGTTAGTGAGTTACAGGCCCTAGTCACCTATCCGCCTTACACTAAACTCCTGCAGGACCGGGCGGTACTCCGCACTCACCCTAAGTTTTTGCCCAAGGTAGTTTCGGAGTTTCACATTAATCAATCCATCATACTACCTATCTTCTTTCCCAGGCCTCACTCCAACCCAGGGGAACAGACTCTGCATACCCTTGACTGTAAACAGGCTCTAGCCTTCTATCTAGACCGTACAGTTGCCCACAGGAAGAGCACTCAGTTATTCGTCTCTTTCCATCCAAACAAATTAGGGCAACCTGTGGGTAAGCAGGCTCTTTCCTCCTGGTTGGCAGATTGCATATCTTTCTGCTATCAGCAAGCAGGCATTCCCTTCCAAGATCGTGTTAAAGCACACTCTGTGAGGGCCATGGCGACTTCAGTAGCACACCTACGATCGGTGCCGCTTCCTGACATTTGCAGAGCTGCCACCTGGAGCTCACTCCATACTTTCGCAGCCCACTATTGCTTGGACAAAGCCGAAAGACAGGATTCCATCTTCGGCCAATCTGTCCTCCGTGACCTTTTTCCAACGTGACGTACCAACACCCTTCCGCCTGTCCGGTGGGGTTCAGGATGCCCTCTACCAAATTCCACCCCAGTTGTTGTGCCTGTTGCACACCGTTGGGTACATTTGGTGCATGTTTGGACATCCTCAGCTCGGTACTCACCCATGTTAGTCCTAACAAAACCCGCCCGCCGCCCCGCGGTGTTGGATTCGTTTTATTTTATTTTTCGGCACTACCTGTAGCTTTCAAAACAAGACTGAAGGGGGACCCCTGCTGGCTGCAAGGTTAGTGCCATGCTGGGCATGCCCAGTAGGGGCCAGTCAAAGTTCTGGAAACTTTGACAGAAGTTTTTCCGTGATTGGGCTCCGTCCTGTGATGTCACCCATATGTGAGGACTAACATCCTGCTGTCCAGTGAGAACACCTGCTACAGGTAAGCAACATTTGCTTTCTGGGATTTGAATCTGATGCTTAGGATTTTGTCTGGGCTTCTGTTCGAGCCTTTGAAGAAAGCCTCTATTAAGAATGTGGTGTTGAAGGCCATTTTTTGATAGCTGTTTTTTTGGCTAGAAGAATTTTGGAACTTCAGGCCCTCTCATGTAGGGTTCCATATCTGGTGTTTTCTAAGGGAAAGATGATGAGACTGATGCCTTCTTTTCTGCTAAAGGTAGTGTCAAGCTTTCATCTTAATCCATTTCAGTTCTTTGGATGTTCATGACCAGGGGACCGAACGTGGAGTCACGGCGACTCTGAAACAACAATAATCCTCTGATAAATACAAGCAAATTAATGTTAAGGAGTTCTGCCCTTGGAGGCTCCCTATTGGACTAACTTTAGGTGTGACCCTAATAGGCAGCTGTATTTAAGGATAACCAGCTTGCCACACTTTTGTCCAACAGCTCACACTGAGTTTTCTCAATGTTACCTTGATGCCTGGCTGTGTTCCTGATTCCTATTTTGATCTTGTTCATACCTTCTGGACCCTTGTTCTGGTATTTGGTTCCTGCTCCAGCCCTGCCCTTACCTTCTTCACTCCTGCTACTTTCCTCCTCGCCTGGAAAGACCTGGTGGCTGCTAGTTCCCAAGAGCGCAACCCATGGGGAACAGTACCTGTTTCAGGAAGAAGACCACTGCTTCAGAGTGCCTTACCTCTTCAAGATATGTCCTTTGTTAACTGTACCCAATTCCTAGACTCTTGTGGAGTGAGCTGTGAAACAAGGAGAGTGCGATATACCCCTTGGTTGTCAGCTGTATTCTGTTATGTTATCTGAAGGAACATAAGAAATTGCCATGCTGGGTCAGACCAAGGGTCCATCAAGCCCAGCATCCTGTTTCCAACAGAGGCCAAAACCAGGCCACAAGAACCTGGCAATTACCCAAACACTAAGAAGAACCCATGCTACTGATGCAATTAATAGCAGTGGCTATTCCCTAAGTATAATTGATTAATAGCCATTTAATGGACTTCTCCTCCAAGAACTTATCCAAACCTTTTTTTAAACCAACTACACTAACTGCACTAACCACATCCTCTGGCAACAAATTCCAGAGCTTTATTGCGCGTTGAGTGAAAAGGAATTTTCTCTGATTAGTCTTAAATGTGCTACTTGCTAACTTCATGGAATTGCCCCCTAGTCCTTCTATTATTCGAAAGTGTAAATAACCGAGTCACATCTACTCGTTCAAGACCTCTCATGATCTTAAAGACCTCTATCATATCCCCCCTCAGCCGTCTCTTCTCCAAGCTGAACAGCCCTAACCTCTTCATCCTTTCCTCATAGGGGAGCTGTTCCATCCCCTTTATCATTTTGGTTGCCCTTCTCTGTACCTTCTCCATCGCAACTATATCTTTTTTGAGATGCGGCGACTAGAATTGTACACAGTATTCAAGGTGCGGTCTCACCATGGAGCGATATAGAGGCATTATGACATTTTCCGTTCTATTAACCATTCCCTTCCTAATAATTCCTAACATTCTATTTGCTTTTTTGACTGCTGCAGCACACTGAGCCAACGATTTTAAAGTATTATCCACTATGATGCCTTTGTCAACTTCTCACTAACCTTAAGCTAAGACATTACCTATACGCGGATGATATTCAAATCCTCATCCCTATAGAAGATTCCATACACAAAGCCATATCATTCTGGAATAAATGTCTGTCAGCTATCAACAATCTACTCACCAGCCTCAACTTGGTTCTAAACAAAAACAAAACTGAAATCCTCATTATAACTCCTGAAAACTATACCCCTTCCTCACATTCTAACACTAATCAACATCCGGTCACCGCAGGGCTCTCCACCACGCAACAAGTTAGAGACCTGGGAGTCATCATAGACAACAGACTCAGTCTCAACAAATTCGTCAACAACACAACAAAAGAATGTTTCTTTAAACTTCAAACATTAAAGAAACTCAAACCTCTCCTCCTATACAGAGACTTCCGCATGGTTTTACAAGCCATCATACTCCCAAAGCTGGATTACTGTAACTCTCTCCTCCTAGGCCTTCCAGCATGCACCATCAAACCACTTCAGATGGTCCTAAACGCCTCTGCAAGAATTCTATCAAATGCCAAAAAGAGAGATCATATCACCCCAATTCTCCACCATCTCCACTGGCTTCCAATTAACTACAGGATCCAGTTCAGGTCTCTAATGATGATACATAAGGCCTTAGACAACATCGCATCTCTCAACCTAACATTCCAAATTCAATTACACACATCTGTGAAACCAACCAGAAGCGCCTATCAGAACAGACTAATCACACAACCTGCGAAATCCGTTCTGAGGAAACGTGCATTATCCACAGCGGGCCCTTCACTTTGGAACTCGCTCCCTCCAGACCTTCGTTTGGAACCATGCTACTCTACATTTAAAGGGAAACTTAAGACTTGGCTTTTCAAACAAGCTTTCCCCTAGAGCCAAGAACACGAAGAAAAGTCTTTTCAAGCGCACAACAAGTTATTCAGATCTATTTTTTTCTTCCTTTGTTAATCAGAAATTTACACATGCTGACTTCAATGTAAAAACTTGTTACTTAGTTTTTGTTCAATGTAAAACTTCTTTTATTCTGTTCTATGTAAACCGCTATTTGTAGCGATAGTTACTGTTCTTTGTGAACCGGGGTGATATGTATATTATACAGGAACCTCCGGTATATAAATTATTTTAAATAAATAAATAAATAGATCTTTTTCCTGGGTGGTAGCTCCTAATATGGAACCTAACATCATAAGAACATAAGAAAATGCCAGACTGGGTCAGACCAAGGGTCCATCAAGCCCAGCATCCTGTTTCCAACAGTGGCCAATCCAGGCCATAAGAACCTGGCAAGTACTCAAAAACTAAGTCTATTCCATGTAACCATTGCTAATGGCAGTGGCTATTCTCTAAGTGAACTTAATAGCAGGTAATGGACTTCTCCTCCAAGAACTTATCCAATCCTTTTTTAAACACAGCTATACTAACTGCACTAAACACATCCTCTGGCAACAAATTCCAGAGTTTAATTGTGCGTTGAGTGAAAAAGAACTTTCTCCGATTAGTTTTAAATGTGCCCCATGCTAACTTCATGGAGTGCCCCCTAGTCTTTCTACTATCCGAAAGAGTAAATAACCGATTCACATCTACCCGTTCTAGACCTCTCATGATTTTAAACACCTCTATCATATCCCCCCTCAATCGTCTCTTCTCCAAGCTGAAAAGTCCTAACCTCTTTAGTCTTTCCTCATAGGGGAGCTGTTCCATTCCCCTTATCATTTTGGTAGCCCTTCTCTGTACCTTCTCCATCGCAATTATATCTTTTTTGAGATGCGGCGACCAGAATTGTATACAATATTCAATGTGCGGTCTCACCATGGAGCGATACAGAGGCATTATGACATTTTCCGTTTTATTCACCATTCCCTTTCTAATAATTCCCAACATTCTGTTTGCTTTTTTGACTGCCGCAGCACACTGTACCGACGATTTCAATGTGTTATCCACTATGACACCTAGATCTCTTTCTTGGGTTGTAGTACCTAATATGGAACCCAACATTGTGTAATTATAGCATGGGTTATTGTTCCCTATATGCATCACCTTGCACTTATCCACATTAAATTTCATCTGCCATTTGGATGCCCAATTTTCCAGTCTCACAAGGTCTTCCTGCAATTTATCACAATCTGCTTGTGATTTAACTACTCTGAACAATTTTGGGTCATCTGCAAATTTGATTATCTCATTCGTCGTATTTCTTTCCAGATCATTTATAAATATATTGAAAAGTAAGGGTCCCAATACAGATCCCTGAGGCACTCCACTGTCCACTCCTTTCCACTGAGAAAATTGCCCATTTAATCCTACTCTCTGTTTCCTGTCTTTTAGCCAGTTTGCAATCCACGAAAGGACATCGCCACCTATCCCATGACTTTTTACTTTTCCAAGGGTTATTTTTCCCTATATGCAACACCTTGCACTTGTCCACATTAAATTTCATCTGCCATTTGGATGCCCAATCTTCCAGTCTTGCAAGGCCCTCCTGTAATGTATCACAGTCTGCTTGTGATTTAACTACTCTGAATAATTTTGTATCATCCGCAAATTTGATAACCTCACTCGTTGTGTTCCTTTCCAGATCATTTATATATATATATATATATATATATATATAGAAAAGCACCGGTCCAAGTACAGATCCCTGAGGCACTCCACTGTTTACCCTTTTCCACTGTGAAAATTGACCATTTAATCCTATTCTCTGTTTCCTGTCTTTTAACCAGTTTGTAATCCACGAAAGGACATCGCCTCCTATCCCATGACTTTTTAGTTTTCGTAGAAGCCTCTCATGAAGGACTTTGTCAAACGCCTTCTGAAAATCCAAATACACTACATCTACCGGTTCACCTTTATCCACATGTTTATTAACCCTTCAAAAAAATGAAGCAGATTTGTTAGGCAAGACTTCCCTTGGGTAAATCCATATTGACTGTGTCCCATTAAATCATGTCTTTCTATATGCTCTATGATTTTGATCTTGAGAATAGTTTCCACTATTTTTCCCGGCACTGAAGTCAGGCTCTCACTGGTCTATAGTTACCCGGATCGCCCCTGGAGCCTTTTTTAAATATTGGGGTTACATTGGCCACCCTCCAATCTTCAGGTACAATGGATGATTTTAATGATAGGTTACAAATTTTAACTAATAGATTAGAAATTTCATTTTTGAGTTCCTTCAGAACCCTAGGATGCATACCCATCCGGTCCAGGTGATTTGCTACTCTTTAGTTTGTCAATCTGGCCTACTACATCTTCCAGGTTCACAGTGATTTCGTTCGGTTCGTCTGACTCATCACCCCTGAAAACCATCTCTGGAGCTGGTATCTCCCCAACATCCTCATTAGTAAACACGGAGGCAAAGAATTAATTTAGTCTTTCTGCAATGGCCTTATCTTCCCTAAGAGCCCCTTTAACCCCTCTGTCATATAATGGTCCAACCGACTCCCTCACAGGTTTCTTGCTTTGGATATATTTTAAAAAGTTTTTATTATGAGTTTTTACCTCTATGGCCAACTTCATTTCAAATTCTCTCTTCGCCTTTCTTATCAATGTTTTACACTTACCTTGACAATGCTTATGTTTTATCCTATTTTCTTCAGATGGATCCTTCTTCCAATTTTTGAAGGATGTTTTTTGGCTAAAATAGCTTCTTTCACCTCACCTTTTAACCATGATGGTAATCGTTTTGCCTTCCTTCCACCTTTGTTAATGCGCGGAATACATATGGACTGCACCTCTAGGATTGTATTTTTAAACAATGTCCAAGCCTGTTGAACACTTTTAACCTTTGCAGCTGCACCTTTCAGTTTTTTTTTCTAACTATTTTCCTTATTTTATCAAAGTTTCCCTTTTTAAAATTTAGTGTTAGAGCTGCAGATTTACTTATTGTCCCCCTTCCAGTTATTAGTTTAAATTTGATCGTTATGATCACTGTTGCCAAGTGGCCCCACCACCGTTACTTCTCTCACCAAATCTTGCGTTCCACTAAGAATTAAATCTAAAATAGCTCCCTCTCTTGTTGGTTCCTGAACCAAATGCTCCATGAAGCAATCATTTATTACATCCAGGAACTTTGTCTCTAGTAAGTCCTGATGTTACATTTAACCAGTCAGTATTGGGGTAATTGAAATCTCCCATTATTATTGCACTAATTCCTTCTGCAAAGGTTGTTTCTGGTGTGCAGAGGTTCCAGAAAAGTTGAATCTCAGGCTTCAATTCCATATGGAAGAATTGTTTGATTTTAATAATTTTCCTGGAGGATTGTAACTGGCAGTTTTTGGTTTTTTAATTGTATGTGTTTTTCCTCCTAGGACAAGCAGGATGGTAGTCCTCACATGTGGGTGACATCATCAAATGGAGCTTGGCATGGAAAATTTCTGTCAAAGTTTCTAGAACTTTGACTGGCACACTGAGCATACCCAGCATACCAATATCCATGCATCCACGTGGGGTCCCCTCTTCAGTCTCTTTTTTTCTGCAAGGCTTTTGCATCTCTGTTGCTGAGCTCATGGTTCTTTTCATAGAAAACGATTTCTTTTTCCTCCTTCCAGGTCGCATCGGATCCCTCTGTCTCCTGGGGTTCATGGCTAGGTATTGCAGTAAGTTTTTTCACATTGTTAGTGGTCATTTACTGACTGGATCATTCCTCGGTATCCGCCGGCCATCAACCTCGTGCCAGATTCTTTTCCCCGTAACGTTTGGTTTTCGCTGATGCCCCCAATACCCTTGGACCATGTCCATCACCGGCCCCCATGAGGTCTGTATTTTTATGTCTGGGAGCATCACATGATGTCCAAGGATATGTACTTTCTGTGCCCAGATGATTCCTAAGAGCCGATGTGTGCGTCTCATTAAAATGCATAAACTTTTCGGCACTGAAAAGTCAGAGCCCTCGATGTCGGCATTGGGGGCGTCGACACCCCGGGGACGAGAGTCGGTGCCCCCTGCTCCTGTATTGTCTTCTCCATCGCCGAGTTCTCTATCTAGTCCTGGGCACTATTCCAGGGCATAACGCTTCACGCCATGATGGCGGACATTCTGAGTCGCTCGTTCCGCCTCCATGAATGGTCCCTCAAACAGGAAGCCACAGATCAAATCTTCCGCTTCTAGGGGACCCCAGACCTTGATCTCTTTGCTTCCCCTTGCAATGCGAAGGTGGATCGTTTTTGCTATTGGTCAAGGGGGACACTGGATCGACATCGGATGCCTTCACCCATCATTGGGGCACCGGCCTTCTGAATGCATACCCACCGCTTCCACTAGTATTGAAGACTCTCCTGAAGCTCCAACAAGATCAGGGATTCATTATCCTAATCGTGCCCTATTGGCCGTGGCAGATCTGTTTTCACCCTTCTGCAGGATCTCTCCTTCTGAGCACCGATTAGCCTGGGGACCTTCCCAGACCTGATCACGCAGGATCAGGACAGGCTGCGCCATCCCAACTTCCGGGCCTTAGCTCTAACTGCTTGGATGTTAAAAGGATGACTTTGCAGACCCTGGATCTTTCGGAAGGAGTATCTCGGAACCTGGTGGAATCAAAGAAATCTTCCACTAGAAGGTCTTGCAGCCTGAAGTGGAAGAGGTTCTTGATCTGGTGTGAGAGACGTGGGTTGGACCTGTTCTCCTGTTCCATTGCAAAACTCCTGGACTACCTGTTGCATCTCTCTGACACTGGCCTGAAGACCACCTCCGTGAGGGTCTACCTCTGTGCTAATGGGGCCTACCACCGCAGGGTGGATGGCTCACCCAACTCAACACAACCACTGGTGGGGAGCTTCATGCGAAGCTTACTACAGATCAAGCCTCCGATTAGGCCGCCGGCGGTATTATGGGACCTCAGTGTGGTCTTGGCTCACTTGATGAGACCCCCATTTGAGCCACTGCGATATTGTGACCTGAAGTATCTATCCTGGAATGTTATTTTCCTGCTCACGATCACCTCTCCATGCAGGGTCAGCGAGCTTCAGGCTCTGGTGTCGTACTTGCCTTAGACAAAATTTTTTCAAGATAAGGTGGTGCTGTGTATACATTCTAAGTTCCTTCCTAAGGTAGTGATGGACTTCCATCTCAAGCAGTCTATAGTCCTACCCACCTTTTTCCCAAAGCTGCATTTGCACCAGGGCGAGTTGGCTCTGCATATCTTGGACTGCAAAAGGGCCCTAGCCTTTTATCTAGAGCATACAGCGGGCCATAGGCAATCCACACAACTCTTTGTCTCGTTTGACAAAAATTGACTTGAAGTTGCAGTATCCAAGCAGACCTTATCTAACTGGCTAGCAGATTGTATTTCGTTCTGCTACGCTCAAGCAGGACTGCAGCTTGGCAGCCATGTTAAGGCTCATTCAGTAGGAGCCATGGCAGCTTTGGTTGCCCACTTGTGTGCCATGCAGGTGGAGGAGATCTGCTGGGCTGCAACCTGGAATTCCCTCCATACTTGCGCCACACACTACTGCTTGGATAAAGACGACGTGACAGTAATTTTGGTCAGTCGGCCCTCTGTAATCTTTTTCACTCGTGAAACCCAACTCTGCCTACCTTAGGCCCTGGGTTGGATTCAGGCTGTCTCCCATATTGTCACAGCACAGGTTGTTGTGCATGTTGGCACTGCTGTCTCCTTATAGTTGGATCAGCCTGTAGCTACATATTCACCCATGTGTGAGGACCATCATTAAAATCATCCATTGTACCTGAAGACTGGAGGGTGGCCAATGTAACCCCAATATTTAAAAAAGGCTCCAGGGGCGATCCGGGTAATTATAGAACATAAGAAAATGCCATACTGGGTCAGACCAGGCATACTGGGTCAGACCAAGGGTCCATCAAGCCCAGCATCCTGTTTCCAGTGATCCTGTTTCCAGTGAGCCTGACTTCAGTGCCGGGAAAAATAGTGGAAACTATTCTCAAGATCAAAATTGTCGAGCATATAGAAAGACATGATTTAATGGGACACAGTCAACATGGATTTACCCAAGGGAAGTCTTGCCTAACAAATCTGCTTCATTTTTTTGAAGGGGTTAATAAACATGTGGGTAAAGGTGAACCGGTAGATGTAGTGTATTTGGATTTTCAGAAGGCGTTTGACAAAGTCCCTCATGAGAGGCTTCTACGAAAACTCATCCCGTTTCAAGGGTCCATAAGCGAACCTTTGCAATGCTGGGAATCTTGCCTCGCCACCATAAGCGCCTTGCTATCTGAGATCCATCTAGCTCTAAATACTTCAAAAACAGAATTACTCGTCATCTCTAATCAGCCTGAACGTTTCACTCTCCCCATTCGACAGAACACTCCTCAAAATACATCCACAGCCCTCTCTCAGACCCAGTTTGTAAGAGACCTGGGCGTCTTCCTAGATCAGCACCTAAGTTTTAAACCCCACATCAAAGCTCTCCTAAAGGGGGGTTTCTATAAACTAAACATCCTAAAAAAACTCAAACCCCTCCTCCACACCCATGATTTCCGCACAGTCGTACAGACCACTATGCTCACGAAACTAGACTATTGTAACTCCCTGCTACTAGGACTCCCTGCCACCACCATCAAACCCCTTCAGATTCTACAAAATTCCATGGCGAGAATCATAACCGGTACGTGTAAAAGGGACCACATCACCCCCATACTAAAGGACCTACACTGGTTGCCCATCTCCTTCCGCTCACAATACAAGATCCTCACCATCCTTCACAACTCCCTACATAAACACAATCACACCTGGCTCGACGAAATGCCTCGGTACCACTCCTCCGACCGCCCCACAAGAACAACCCTTACAGGCACTCTTCACACCCCATCCCTCAAAGCAGCACATTCAACTCACACCAGAGGGAGAGCCTTCACCGTCGCTGGCCCTACCCTCTGGAACTCCCTCCCCACCCTCCTACGCCAAGAGACATCCCTTCACATTTTCAAGAAAGGAGTCAAGACATGGCTTTTCCGACAGGCCTACCCCGACACTAACCAAACTTAATATCTCCCCCCTTAGTTTCCCCCCTGTTCGACCTTACACCCCCTGCTCACCCCTTTTTTCAGCTTCCTCCCTGCTCGGCCATCCACCCTCGCCCCTCCCGCGCCCGTCTTATCCCTTTCTCCTCTTCCCCTCTGCCACCCTCCCTCGATCCCATGACACCCGGCCGTCACCTTACCCCCTTTTTCCCCTTTCCCCCCCACTCCTCCAATATACCCTTTGAAGAAACCACATCTCAGTGAATACCGCCCTTTCAACTCTTTCCGTAATTCTACTTAATTAAGTGATACCTGTACATAAGTCCGTTGTACATAGTCTCCCTCTATTCTATTTTATAGTCGTCCTCTTTATTTCAGTTTAACTATGCCTTTCTCCCTTCCCCCTCCTCATCCCCCCTTTTCCCCACACCCCCCTACCTCTTTACCCTCCCTCCCCTCGCCCTACCCCCCAGCCTACCCTCCCCCTCCTCTCCTTTCCCCTGTTTCTCCCTTAAAGTTTCTGCTCCCCTGGTTCATTGTTTTATAGTTTATAGTTTTATTTTTTGTTTCAGTTTTGTTTTGCTTCTGTTTTTGTTTTCATATTTGTTAATAATTCTTATATTGTTTTAATGTCATATTGTTTTACTGTATCTCCCGCCTGAGTTCTTTGTAAACCGGCATGATGTGTTTCACGAATGTCAGTAAATAAAAGTTAATAAATAAATAAATAAATAAACTAAAAAGTCATGGGATAGGAGGCGATGTCCTTTCGTGGATTACAAACTGGTTAAAAGACAGGAAACAAAGAGTAGGATTAAATGGTCAATATTCTCAATGGAAAAGGGTAAACAGTGGAGTACCTCAGGGATCTGTATTGGGACCGGTGCTTTTCAATATATATATAATTGATCTGGAAAGGAATACGAGTGAGGTTATCAAATTTGCAGATGATACAAAATTATTCAGAGTAGTTAAATCACAGGCAGACTGTGATACATTACAGGAGGACCTTGCAAGACTGGAAGATTGGGCATCCAAATGGCAGATGAAATTTAATGTGGACAAGTGCAAGGTGATGCACATAGGGAAAAATAACCCTTGCTGTTGTTACACGATGTTAGGTTCCATGTTAGGAGCTACCACCCAGGAAAAAGATCTAGGCATCATAGTGGATAATATTTTAAAATCGTCGGCTCAGTGTGCTGCAGCAGTCAAAAAAGCAAATAGAATGTTAGGAATTATTAGGAAGGGAATGGTTAATAGAACGGAAAATGTCATAATGCCTCTGTATCGCTCCATGGTGAGACCGCACCTTGAATACTGTGTACAATTCTGGTCGCCGCATCTCAAAAAAGATATAGTTGCGATGGAGAAGGTACAGAGAAGGGCAACCAAAATGATAAAGGGGATGGAACAGCTTCCCTATGAGGAAAGGCTGAAGAGATTAGGGCTTTTCAGCTTGGAGAAGAGACGGCTGAGGGGGGATATGATAGAGGTCTTTAAGATCATGAGAGGTCTAGAACGAGTAGATGTGACTTGGTTATTTTCACTTTCGAATAATAGAAGGACTAGGGGGCACTCCATGAAGTTAGCAAGTAACACATTTAAGACTAATCGGAGAAAATTCTTTTTCACTCAACGCACAATAAAGCTCTGGAATTTGTTGCCAGAGGATGTGGTTAGTGCAGTTAGTGTAGCTGTG
The DNA here is from genome assembly GCF_901001135.1 of Rhinatrema bivittatum. Taxonomy (NCBI): domain Eukaryota; kingdom Metazoa; phylum Chordata; class Amphibia; order Gymnophiona; family Rhinatrematidae; genus Rhinatrema; species Rhinatrema bivittatum. The sequence continues at coordinate 1,023,218 of NC_042616.1, forward strand.
TTCAAAAAAGGTTTGGATAAGTTCTTGGAGGAGAAGTCCATTAATGGCTATTAATCAATTATACTTAGGGAATAGCCACTGCTATTAATTGCATCCGTAGCATGGGTTCTTCTTAGTGTTTGGGTAATTGCCAGGTTCTTGTGGCCTGGTTTTTGGCCTCTGTTGGAAACAGGATGCTGGGCTTGATGGACCCTTGGTCTGTCCCAGTATGGCAATTTCTTATGTTTTTATGTTCTTATGACCACCATCCTGCTTGTCCTAGGTAGGAGAAAGTGCAGTTGCTTACCTGTAACAGGTGTTCTAGGACAGCAGGATGTTAGTCTTCAAGAAATCCGCCCGCCACCCAGCGGAGTTGGATTTCATCGGTGTTATTTTATTTTTGGGAATTATATGATACGAGACTGAAGAGGGACCCTGCATGGATAGTGGCATGCTGGGCATGCTCACTGTGCCAGTCAAATTTCTAGAAACTTTGACAGAAGGTTTCTGTGCCGGGCTCCATCTGATTATGTCACCCATGTGTGAGGACTAACATCCTGCTGTCCTAGGAGAATACCTGTTTCAGGTAAGCAACTCTGCTTTCTTTTAGTGTCTTTATTGTTGTTTTAAAGTTCCCTGACTCATTTTCTGACAAAGGTTATGTATTGTCTTAGGCCAGTTGTGCTCTACTTACTGTATCTGACTGCTTGGATGTTTGTAACTCTCCCCTACCACCCACCCCCCAGCTGCTGTGAGTTGTATATTGCTCTATCTGTCTAACACTGGTTACAGGAATCTTCCTCAGTTCTCCGTTCCTTCTCCTTATGCTCTTGTCACAAATCAGTGTCCTGCTGTGCAGGAGAATGCACAGATTGGTAAGAATCTGAGAGGGGTTCTGTTGCATGGCTCTTGGCACTGGGCTGAGTGTTAATTTTGCATAGATCACCTTTTAAAGTCCTTACCAACTTGAGCTGGATTTGATGACCTAAAATTAAAAGGCTCTATAGCACTGTGAAAATTCCTTTCAGCTTTGATGGAGTACAAAGAACAGTGACACTGATGTGGCAAGCTTGCTGTAACATCAGAGTTCTGGAAATTACCAACTTTTTCCACTAAGGGGCACTGTGGTCTTAAGATTTGTTTCCTGAGCAAAATTCAGATTCAGGGAACTTTATTGGCATGAGAGTTTGAGTTTGTTAAAGTAGTACACAAAGAGGTTAAAAAGAGAAAAAAAAACCACGAGTGCCGATAGCAATAAAATAAAATGACGGTACAGAAAGCATAACAGCAAAGGCAATTCCCAGATTTTGCTGCTCTCTCTATAGTCCATGATCAGATATTTCTGTTTCCAGTTTGTGATCACTTCTCCCACACTTGGTGAGGTTCTTTCTATGTTCATGTGCGTATCGCGGTGGCTATAATGTAGGTTCTGTCTAGGGATCTTTTATTTATTTAACACATTTTTCAGTATGCTCAAAGCAGTGCAAACAAATCAAATAACAGTAAAACAATTAAAAGGTCATATTGAGTAAGCTGGTAAGTGGTAAAGTTATCTGGGTAAATGTTTATTGTTGAATTTGTATTCTGCCTTTACAGTATTAGCTCAAAGCAGATGACATTCACAGTCTAAAGCAAAAATGAACCTAAGTCAAAAATACAAATTCTATAAAAAATCTAAATAGTAAAAAAATGCAATCTAACAATAAATAAATATTGCAGCATTATAGAATAGTAAGTTATGCACAGGGGATCTCTGAAGGATTGTAGACATAGGCAGACAAGGTAGGTCATATGTAAACCGGTATGATTTGCATTTTAATGTAAGAATGTCGGTATAGAAAAATTATAAATAAATAAATAAATAGTCTTTTTCTGAGTTTCTATGCTTGTTAATACATGATAATCCAAAAAATACCTGGTGGAATTTATTATAAAATACACATCCCCCTTAATTTTTCTATTAATATTTTAATATTAAAATATATTTTCCTTGGGTCTCATGCTCAGAAACAGCTGTTTGGGCCCAGATGGCCATTTGGGCAAGAGGAGAGCAGATGAAAGTCGTGGAAAAATGAGTTTGAAATATACATAGAAACATAGAAATGACGGCAGAAGAAGACCAATGCCCATCCAGTCTGCCCAGCAAGCTTTCACACTTTCTCTCTCTCTCTCTCATGCTTATCTGTTACTCTTGGCTCTTAGTAACCTTTTGGTTCTATTTCCCTTCCACCCTCACCATTAATGTAGAGAGCAGTGCTGGAACTGCTTCTAAGTGAAGTATCTAGTTTAATTGGTTAGGGGTAGTAACTGCTGCAATAAGCAAGCTACTCCCACTATATATATAGTATATATATAATATAGCCCTGATGCTGCAGGTTTATAGCAGCAAAACATGGCCATGTCGGCATTTTAAGTGACAATATTGCTGCTTTATTGGATTTTAAATAGAAAACTTTTTCTAAGCATGAGACCCAAGCATTATTGAGCATTGTTGAAAGATAAACAATTATTGCATATAAATAATGTTTTTGAAGAATAAAACAAGAATCTCGTGAAAGGATTTTTTTTGTCCCATGATGGTAGCTTGAGTGCAAGCTTAAGGCTAGAACTGCAGACATTTAGGGGCGGAGCCAAGATGGCCGCGTGAGAGAACTCTGCTCCTCGCTGCTATCTCCCTGAGATTTTCCTATTGCTGCTGTTTTGCTGGTTTCCTTATTTCAGCAATGCCGCACAAGAGGAAGGGCAGGTTAGGGTTTTTCCGTCCAAACCTAACCTTCCCGTGGACCAGCGATCCATCTGCGAGTATGTGCTTCCCACTATGGAGTTGTGAGGGCTTCTAGCCCCGCCGGTGAAACAGAGAGAGGAGCTCTGTTTTCACCTGGGGAGATATCCTTGTGCCCTCCTGACCCACGAGTCTTTACCAAGGTGTTCATGTCTACCCCTATCTGGACGACTGGTTAATCAGGGCTCCAACTCAGCAAGCTGCGTGGTTGTCCCACGATTTAACTCTACACACTCTAATTTCGCTAGGATTTCTAGTCAATTACGAGAAATCTTGTTTAGTCCCATCTCAAAACTTGTCGTTCATTGGAGCAGACTTGAACACCTTGCAGGCAAAAGCTTTTCTGCCTCAACAACGAGCGTTAACTCTTCGTGTCTCTCGCTCACCAGTTGCAGTCTCAACATGCTGCACCAGCTCACCAATTCCTCATCCTTCTGGGTCACATGGTGTCCTCAGTCCATGTCACACCAATGGCCCGCTTGGCCATGAGACTCATGCACTGGACTCTCAGGTCACAATGGATTCAAGCTATTCAGCCTCTGTCAACCATTGTTCACATAACCGACTCACTCCGTCTGTCTCTCGCCTGGTGGAAGAATCAAAGCAATCTCCTCCAGGGCTTGCCCTTTCAAGTTCCAAATCCTCAAGCCATTCTCACCACCGACACTTCCAACCTCGGGTGGGGAGCCCTCTGCAGACACAAGAGTCTTGGTCTCCAGTGGAAGCCAAACACCAAATAAATTTCCTGGAACTTCGAGCAACGCGATATGCTCTCAGGGCTTTTCAGGATCGCCTATCAAATCAAGTCATCCTGATTCAGACGGACAACCAGATGGCCATGTGGTACATCAACAAACAGGGAGGCACAGGCTCCTTCCTTCTGTGTCAGGAAGCTGTGCAGATATGGGTGGAAGCCCTCTCCCATTCGATGTACCTCAGGGCCACCTACCTGCCGGGAGTGGACAATGTGTTGGCAGACAGGCTGAGTCGCGTCTTCCAACCACACGAGTGGTCTCTCAACCCCTCGGTAGCGAACTCAAATCTTTCAACAATGGGGATATCCCCAGACGGACCTCTTTGTGTCCCCTCAGAACCACGTTGTGGACAAATACTGCTCCCTCATTCGCAGCAAACACTCTCAGCCCAGAGATGCATTCTCCCTCTCTTGGGCAACCGGTCTGCTTTACGCATTCCCTCCACTTCCTCTTCTCTCGAAGACTCTCGTGAAGCTACGTCAGGACAAGGGAACCATGATCCTGATAGCACCTCACTGGCCATGCCAAGTGTGGTTTCCAATACTGCATGAGCTCTCCATCCGCAGGCACATTCCCTTGGGAAAGGACCTGTTTCTGATCACTCCTAACAACGAGTGCCTGCGTCATCCCAACCTTCAAGCTTTGCCCCTGATGGCATGGATGTTGAAAGGTTAATCCTTCAACCTCTTAACCTTTCAGACCCAGTTTCCCATGTCTTGATTGCTTCACAGAAGTCTTCCACGAGAAAATCTTACTCTTATAATGGAAAAGGTTCACATCATGGTGCGCTTCTCAGTCCCTTGATCCCTTTTCCTGTCCAATCCCAAAGTTTTTGGACTATCTCTGGCATCTGTCAGGGTCAGGTCTAAAGACCTCTTCCATCAGAATGTATGTCAGTGCGGTAGCCATCTTCCATAAACGTGTTGGGGATATCCCTATATCAGTACAACCCCTCGTAACATGTTTTTTGAAGGGCTTGCGCCACATCAAGCCACTTTTATGTCCTCCGGCCCCGTCTTGGGACCTTAACCTGGTTCTCGGTCGGCTCATGAAACCACCATTCGAGCCTCTTCACTCCTGTGACCTAAAATATCTCACATGGAAAGTGATTTTCCTTTTGGCTGTCACGTCAGCTCGCAGGGTTAGTGAGTTACAGGCCCTAGTTACCTATCCGCCTCACACAAAAATCCTGCAGGACCGGGCGGTACTCAGCACTCACCCTAAGTTCTTGCTTAAGATAATATCGGAGTTTCACATTAATCAATCCATTATACTACCTATCTTCTTTCCCAGGCCTCATTCCAATCCAGGGAAACAGGCTCTGGATTCCCTTGACTGTAAACGGGCTCTAGCTTTTTATCTAGACCGTACAGTTACCCACAGAAAGAGCATTCAGTTATTTGTCTCTTTCCACCCCAACAAATTAGGGCAACCTGTGGGTAAGCAGACTCTCTCCTCCTGTTTGGCGGACTGCATATCTTTTTGCTATCAGCAAGCAGGCATTCCTTTTGAAGACCGTGTTAAAGCACACTCTATGAGGGCCATGGTGACTTCAGTAGCACACCTACGATCGGTGCCGCTTCCTGACATTTGCAGGGCTGCCACCTGGAGTTCTCTCCATACCTTCGCAGCCCACTATTGCTTGGACAAAGCCGCAAGACAAGATTCCATCTTCGGCCAGTCTGTCCTGCGTAACCTGTTTCCAATGAGATGTACCAACACCCTTCCGCCTGCCCAGTGGGGTTCAGGATGCCCTCTATCAAATTCCACCCCAGTGTTGTGCCTGTTGCACGCCGTTGGGTACATTTGGTGCATGTTTGGCATCCTCAGCTCAGTACTCACCCATATGTGAGGACTACCATCCTGCTTGTCCTGTGAGAAAGCAAATGTTGCTTACCTGTAACAGGTGTTCTCACTGGACAGCAGGATGGTAGTCCTCACGAAACCTGCCCGCCGCTCCGCGGTGTTGGGTTCGTAACGTTTAGTTATTTTATTTTTCGGCACTGCCTGTAGCTTTCAAATAAGTCTGAGGGGAGGACCCCTGCTGGCTGCAGGGTTGGTGCCATGCTGGGCATACCCAGTAGGGGCCAGTCAAAGTTCTGGAAACTTTGACAGAAGTTTTCCGTGATTGGGTCCATCCTGATGATGTAACCCATATGTGAGGACTAACATCCTGCTGTCCTGTGAGAACACCTGTTGCAGGTAAGCAACATTTGCTTTCTTATTAATGACATTCAGGATGCAATAGTCTATGTATGGCCTGAGAGATCCGTGCGTCTTTGTGGCGAAGAGACCAGCCCCTATTAGGCAAGAGGTAGGACAGATAGATCCGAGTTCCAGGTTCTCCTGAAGATATGTTGTGGTGGGACGGTGGCAGGACATCAGCATTAGGGTTGGATAGTAGTCCAAGGTGCCCATAGATGCACAGAAATCAATATTCAAAAGCCATTTAGACAGATAACTAAAACTAATTGTTCTAAATTGCAAATGTTTGGATATTCAGCTCTTATCTGACTAAGTTATAGCCGGATAAAAAAATAATGGGGGGGGGGGGTGTTCTGGGGCACTCCCAGACTTAAGAACATGCCATACTGGGTCAGACCAAGGGTCCATCAAGCCCAGCATCCTGATTCCAACAGTGGCCAATCCAGGCCATAAGAACCTGGCAAATACCCCAAAACTAAGTCTATTCCATGTTACTGTTGCTAGTAATAGCAGTGGCTATTTTCTAAGTCAACTTAATAGCAGGTAATGGACTTCTCCTCCAAGAACTTATCCAATCATTTTTTAAACACAGCTATACTAACTGCACTAACCACATCCTCTGGCAACAAATTCCAGAGTTTAATTGTGCATTGAGTGAAAAAGAACTTTCTCCGATTAGTTTTAAATGTGCCACATGCTAACTTCATGGAGTGTCTCTAGTCTTTCTGTTATCTGAAAGAGTAAATAACCAAGTCACATTTACCTGTTCTAGACCTCTCATGATTTTCAACACCTCTATCATATTCTCCCCTCAGCCGTCTCTTCTCCAAGCTGAAAAGTCCTACCTCTTTAGTCTTTCCTCATAGGGGAGCTGTTCCATTCCCCTAATCATTTTGGTCGCCCTTCTCTCTCCAGTGCAGCTATATCTTTCTTGAGATGCAGTGACCAGCTCTTACTACTCAGGATCAGGGCAGGTTGCGACAATCTAACCTCCATGCCCTCTCGTTCACATCTTAGATGTTGGGAGGCTGGTCCTGCAATCCCTCAACCTCTTACAGAATGTTTCTCATGTCCTTGAAGCTTCCAGAAAGCCTTCCCAGAGGTTTAACCTGTTTTATGAGCAAAGGGCCCTAGACTCTTTTTCCGGCTTAACACAAAAACTGCTTGATTAACTTCTACATCTCTCAGATGCTGGTCTCAAGACCAACTCAGTTAAGGTTCATCTTAGTGAGATTGGCACATATCACCATTGTTTAGAAGGTAAGTCTATTTCTGTACAGCTTATAACTGTACGTTTTATGTGGTGTATTCTTCATTTGAAGACTCCCTTAAAGCTTCAGTAAGCTCTAGGCCTTTGTGACTTATCCACCTTACACTAAGATTTTCATATAGTGTGTTCTCACAGGACAAGCAGGATGGTTGTCCTCACAAATGGGTGACATCGAGGATGGAGCCCACCACGGAAAACTTCTGTCAAAGTTTAAACAGAACTTTGACTGGCCCCTACTGGGCATGCCCAGTAAGGCACTGACCCTGCAGCCAGCAGGGGTCTCCCTTCAGTCTTCTTTTTTCCGCGCAGCAGTTGCCACGCGGTGAAAGGAGCTCTCTTACCACGTTCCTGACAGGAATTCGGTTTTTTTCTTTCCGAAGAAAATTTGCCCCTCAGGGGTCTCCCTTCGACAAATTTTTGTCACCTCCGCGAAAGCTGGTAAGTTTTTTGCCGTTTTTCATCGACTGCCGTCGATTTTGGCCCTAGAGGCCTGTTGGCACTTACCAATCCCGCGGCTAAATTTGGCCCTAGGCCATGGCGACGGGGTTCCGTCGTTGTCCGGATTGCACCCGGACTATGTCAATCACAGATCCCCATCGGGTCTGTGTTCTATGTTTGGGAAGTGAGCATGATGTCCTGACTTGCACTAAATGTGCCCTAATGACACCTAAGGGTCGTAAAGCCAGGATGGAGAAGATGGGGCTCCTCTTCCATGCACCCACCCCAACGCCATCGATAGCATCGACGTCATCGGAACCGGCACCGTCGAAGTTGCACCACCATCGTCAACCCTCCGGTGACCGTCCTCCACCGATGACTTCTCGGCCGTCGACTCCTGTCCCCTCCCCGGATGGGCGAGGAGATCGGAAGGATAAGCATCGCCATCGACGGCACAAGTCTCGGCCCGTCGAGGATCCACAACCATCGACCTCTGAACAGGCCGAGCCACCGACGAAAAAGCCTCGGTCAGACCTGGCACCGTCCACGTCTCGTTCGCAGGCACCGAGGAAACCCTCACCCTCCCGGGGTGCGGGGGCCGTGATCCCACCGGTTACGGTGGTACTTCCGGCCCTGCCTCAGCCTCCCTCTCCCGTCGAGCCGGGTATGGTTACCCCTGGTCTCCGGGCAGAACTGGACCGGCTGGTCCAGGAGGCCATCGAGAATGCGATGCGAAGATTCCAGCCTCCACCGGTACCGCCTCCGGCACCGATTCCGGCACCGCCTCAGGCACCGACCTCAGCACCGACTCTGCCACCGAGGAGGGAACCGACCACCGAGCCTCTAGTGGAAGCGTTGGCACCGATACTAAATCGTATGGAGGCACTCATGCGCGCCCTTCCATCGGTGATTCCAGTAGCACCGACTACACCATCATCTCCGGAAGGACATTCATCGACAGGAGAAACACCGTTCCGGATTCCCCCGTCCGGTGTCGTTCCATCGGTGCCTTCACATACCTTTCCACCGATTTATCCTTCGGCTCCATCGATTCCAAGATCGGCACCGATTCCATCGGTACCCCCGAAGCCCTCGATGCCGTTCACAGTTCCGCTTGCAGCACCGATTCCATCGATGCCTTTGGATCCTCTACCAGGTCCTTCAGGACTGCAAGCCCTACATGATCCTTATGATACCTGGGGTGATGATACATCTTCAGATACAGATTTACCATCCCCACCATCTCCTACAGAGAGTAGAAAACGATCTCCTCCTGAAGATCTCTCCTTTATAAATTTTGTAAAGGAGATGTCAGAAATTGTGCCTTTTCAGCTGCAATCTGAGACCGATGACAGGCACCAAATGATGGAGCTGCTCCAATTTCTGGATGCCCCAAAAATCATCGCTTCCATCCCCATTCACCAGGTATTTCTGGATCTTTTAAAGAAAAACTGGGAATCACCTTCATCTGTGTCACCAGTTAATAAAAAAGCTGACTCAACATACCTCGTTCAGTCAGCACCAGGATTTCAGAAGTCTCAACTGGATCATCGCTCTGTTGTAGTTGAGTCTGCGCAAAAGAAGGCCAAGCGCCTAAAACCACACTCTTCCACTCCCCCTATCAAGGACAACAAATTCCTTGATAGTGTGGGCAGGAAAGTGTATCATGGGGCTATGTTGATATCTCGCATAGCTTCATACCAACTTTATATGACTCAATACAACAGAGCTATCCTTAAACAGATGCAGGACTACGCTGACACATTACCGGACCAATACCAGCCACAGCTTCAAGCCCTCCTTCACAAAGGATTTGAAGCTGGGAAGCACGAGATCAGAACGGCCTACGATATCTTCGATGCTTCCACGAAAGTCTCAGCTACTGCCATCTCAGCCAGACGTTGGGCTTGGTTAAAATCATCCAACCTTCGCCCAGAGGTCCAGGATCGTCTAGCCGATTTACCCTGCTTGGGGGACAATCTGTTCGGAGAACAGATTCAACAGATTGTGGCGGAATTGAAGGATCACCACGAGACGTTGAAACAACTTTCGTCTGTTCCATCTGAAGTATCCTCCAAACCACCACCTAAGAAGGACTCTAAAAAGTCATTCTTTCGGCCACGTCGTTATTACCCTCCGTCGACTAGGCCTCGTCCGGCTCGATCCTCCACCAGACCTCAGCTACGCCAACCTCGGAAACAAAGACCTGCTGTAGCCCCACCTCCCGGGCCTGCGGCAGGCCTTTGACTTCCCGATACGGAGCACATGCCATATCCCACTCCCCCACATCCCTGTAGGGGGTCGTCTGTGCCACTTTTTGCAGCATTGGATACGGATTACCTCAGACCAGTGGGTGCTGGCAATTATCGCACAGGGTTACCACCTCAATTTCATAACTCTTCCGACAGACTCCCCGCCTCTTCAAGCATGGAGTCTATCCAGCCACTTGACTCAATTACAACAGGAAGTATCCCTTCTTTTGCAATCAAATGCTATAGAACCTGTCCCTCCCTCTCAACGAGGCAAGGGATTTTACTCCAGGTACTTCCTAATTCCAAAAAAGTCAGGAGGGCTACGTCCAATTTTGGACCTTCGGGCCCTCAACAAGTACCTTCAAAAAGAAAAGTTCAAGATGGTAACCCTGGGCACGTTACTCCCTCTGCTGCAAAGAGGGGATTGGCTATGCTCCCTCGACCTCAAGGAAGCTTATACCCATATTGCGATAACACAATCCCATCGCAAATATCTGCGGTTTCTAGTAGGCCGCGACCATTATCAATACCGAGTACTACCTTTCGGTCTGGCATCTGCTCCACGAGTCTTCACCAAATGCCTCGTAGTTGTAGCAGCATTCCTCAGGAAGGAAGGTGTCCACGTATACCCCTATCTGGACGATTGGCTAATCAGGGCCTCCACCCCTCAGATTGCCCGGTCCTCCCTACAATTGACAATCAACACACTCCTTTCCTTAGGGTTTCTTGTCAATTACGAGAAATCTTGCTTCGTCCCATCTCAAACCTTATCTTTCATTGGGGCAGACTTGGACACCTTACAGGCAAAGGCCTACCTTCCGCTTCAACGAGTCCAAACTCTCATGTCCCTAGCTCACCAGCTCCAGTCTCAAGATACGGCCACGTCTCGCCAGTTCCTCATTCTCCTAGGACACATGGCATCCTCGGTTCAAGTCACTCCCATGACCCGACTAGCCATGAGAGTAACACAATGGACTCTACGACACCAATGGATTCAAGCTTTTCAGCCTCTGTCCTCCATAGTCACAGTCACACAAGCGCTGCGCCTATCCTTAACCTGGTGGACGACTCAGGTCAACCTCCTTCAGGGCTTACCCTTTCTTCCACCAGATCCGCAAGTAATCCTAACCACCGACGCTTCTCACATCGGTTGGGGAGCCCATGTGGACGACTTTCAAACCCAAGGGTTATGGTCCAAAGAGGAAGCCGAACACCAGATCAATTTCCTGGAACTTCGAGCAATCCGCTATGCGCTCCGCACTTTCAAAGATCATCTCTTTCATCAGATAATCTTAATCCAGACGGACAACCAAGTGGCCATGTGGTACATAAACAAGCAGGGAGGCACAGGCTCCTTCCTTCTGTGTCAGGAAGCTGCGCAAATCTGGGCGGAAGCCCTCTCCCACTCCATGTACCTCAGGGCCACTTACCTGCCGGGAGTAGACAATGTATTGGCAGACCGGCTGAGCCGTGTCTTCCGACCGCACGAGTGGTCACTCGATCCTCTGATAGCGACCTCTCTGTTTCACAAGTGGGGTTCTCCCCGCATAGACCTCTTTGCGTCCCCTCAGAACCACAAAGTGGACGATTACTGCTCTCTCATTCGGAGCCAGCACTCTCGACCGAGGGATGCATTCTCCCTCAAGTGGACAACCGGTCTGCTCTACGCATTCCCTCCACTTCCTCTTGTGTCAAAGACTCTCGTGAAGCTACGCCAGGACGGAGGAACCATGATCCTGATAGCACCTTACTGGCCACGCCAAGTATGGTTTCCAATACTCCAGGATCTCTCCATCCGCAGGCACATTCCTCTGGGAAAGGACCCGCATCTGCTCACTCAAAACGACGGATGCCTCCTCCATCCCAACCTCCAAGCCTTGTCCCTGACGGCATGGATGTTGAAAGGTTAGTCCTTCAGCCTTTCAACCTTTCAGATTCCGTTTCTCGAGTCCTGATAGCTTCACGAAAGCCTTCCACAAGAAAGTCTTACTCATACAAATGGAAAAGGTACACATCATGGTGCACTTCTCAGTCCCTTGATCCCCTTTCCTGTCCAATCTCCAAATTCTTGGACTATTTATGGCATCTCTCTGAATCAGGTCTTAAAACCTCTTCCATTAGGATGCATGTCAGTGCGGTAGCCGCCTTCCATAAAGGTGTACAGGGTGTCCCTATTTCAGTACAACCCCTAGTAACACGTTTTCTTAAAGGCTTGCTCCATCTGAAGCCACCCTTACGGCCTCCGGCCCCATCCTGGGACCTTAATCTGGTTCTTGGTCGTCTAATGAAACCTCCTTTCGAACCTCTGCACTCCTGTGAGTTAAAGTATCTCACATGGAAAGTGTTATTCCTTTTGGCTATCACTTCAGCTCGCAGGGTTAGTGAATTACAGGCCCTAGTTACCTATCCGCCTTACACTAAGCTCCTGCAGGACCGGGCGGTACTCCGCACTCACCCTAAATTTTTACCTAAGGTAGTTTCTGAGTTTCATATTAATCAATCCATCATACTACCTATCTTTTTTCCCAGGCCCCACTCCAACTCTGGAGAACAGACCCTGCATACCCTAGACTGTAAACGGGCTCTAGCCTTTTACCTAGACCGTACAGTTTCTCACAGGAAGAGCACTCAATTATTCGTCTCTTTCCATCCTAACAAGTTAGGACAACCTGTGGGTAAGCAGGCTCTTTCCTCCTGGTTGGCGGACTGCATTGCTTTCTGCTATGAGCAAGCGGGCATCCCTTTTCAAGACCGTGTCAAAGCACACTCTGTGAGGGCCATGGCTACGTCAGTGGCACACCTTCGATCGGTGCCGCTTCCTGACATCTGCAAGGCTGCAACCTGGAGTTCTCTCCATACCTTTGCAGCCCACTATTGTTTGGACAAAGCTGGAAGACAGGACTCCATCTTCGGACAATCTGTCTTGCGTAACCTTTTTCCAACGTGATGTACCAACACCCTTCCACCTTCCCGGTAGGGTGCGGATGCCCTTTACCAAATTCCACCCCAGTTGTAGTGCCTGTTGCACGTCGTTGGGTGCATTTGGTGCAAGTCAGGACATCCTCAGCTCGGTACTCACCCATTTGTGAGGACAACCATCCTGCTTGTCCTGTGAGAAAGCAAATGTTGCTTACCTGATGTGACAGGTGTTCTCACAGGACAGCAGGATGTTAGTCCTCACGAAACCCGCCCGCCACCCCGCGGTGTTGGGTTTGTTTTGTTTTTACTTTCTAGGCACTGCCTGTAGCTTTGAACATCAGACTGAAGGGAGACCCCTGCTGGCTGCAGGGTCAGTGCCTTACTGGGCATGCCCAGTAGGGGCCAGTCAAAGTTCTGTTTAAACTTTGACAGAAGTTTTCCGTGGTGGGCTCCATCCTCGATGTCACCCATTTGTGAGGACTAACATCCTGCTGTCCTGTGAGAACACCTGTCACATCAGGTAAGCAACATTTGCTATCTTGATTACACAAGCTAAGTTCCTTCCTAAGTTGGTGTTGGACTTACATCTTAACCAATCGTCGGTCCAACATTTTTTCCCAGGCCTCATACTCACAAAGGTGAACAAGCCCTGCACAGTTTGGACTTCAAGAGAGCCTTAGCCTTCTATCTGGAGTTGGGTCTCCTCTTCGTGGGCTTTTCTTAGAATTCTGTATTGTAAGACTAAAGGGATCCCGCATGGATGTGTGGTATGCTGCATGCCCGAGTATGCTCAGGAGGTTCAGTCAAATTTGTAAAAACTTTTGCCATAAGTCTTCCATTCTGGGCTCCATCGAATGAAATTACCCATGTGTGGGGACTGACATCCTTCTGCTTTCCCCCTTTAGGTTTTTTGTGTCTCCTTTATTGTAAGAAGGCTTTATTTCCTGTTTTTATTGTATAGATGGATAGGAGCATACCTGTATCTTGCCCTATTCATGTTGGAGTAATGTAATATTCTCTACTTCAGACATACAGAATATGGATGGATAAGGGAATACCTTTGCTTTGCTCTATAGGTCACAAAATTGCTGCAAGAAACTGGTAGCTGGATCGAGCAGCAGCATTGGTGTTGATTCACGCATCTCTCTTTCCCTCTCCCCAGCAGCAGTGCTGATGCTGAACCATGTGCAGTAATCCAAAGTCAGCTGCAAAAGCAGCTCAGGCCACCTCCTTTTCCTTGCATTTTGTCCTGAACATACATGGTTCAGAGTGTGAGTATGACAATCAGGCTGCAGGGGAAGAGGAGGCAGCCTGAAACACTGGTGCAGCTGTTTTCAAATTACTTCTCATGGATAAACCTGACATCGAAATGGAGAGGGTATTTGTGGCCACTTCTGGAGGCATAAATAGGGAGGATCATCTAAGGAGGTATTTTATTTAAGTTTTGTGTGATTGAGGGAATCATGAATGGGGTGGGAGGGAGGGAGTGAAAGGCTCAAATGGAGTGTTGGGTGTAAACGAAGGTAGGGGCTGTGAGAGTGCATGTGTAGGAGGGAAGTGTCCATGAAAGGGGGGGGGGGGGGGGGGAATCAGAGGGATTATAGGTGAAAATGAGGGAATTGAAAGGGGTTGGCTGGGAGTATGTGAGTGAGGGGATCGAGAGGAGAGTAAAGTATGTTTGAGTGAGAAAATCAACAGGAGATAGAGGGTCAGGGAGAGGAGGGTTAAAAGTGAGTGGCAGGGATTGGAGAGTGTACATGTGAAGGGATTGGCATTACAAGGACAAGTATGAGAAAGTAAATCCACCATTTCCTGATCCCTGTTCTTTCTCATCCTTGTCCTCTCTACTGTCCTCCATCTCTAATTTTTCAGTCCCTTTTTGTGATCCCCTCATACTTCTATTTTTCCTGTTCCATTTCCCAAAGCCTCTGTTCTGTCTCCCCCTTCCCTTCTCAACACCAATTTCTAAAATCCCTTTTCCCCATAAAGAGAAAAATTATCATAACAAAAAAAAATGGCAGAAAATGACTTTATTTTTATAAAGTAAAATAGAAATCAGCATTATTCAATATGTAAATCAATGCAAAATTATGGAAATTTTTCTGATTTGCCAAATTATTTTAAAAATCTGACACAGAATCTTGAAAAATACACTGCAGGAAAATTGGAGCATTTATTATCAGTATGTGTTGCATATTACCCTTGTGCTATCTTTGCCACTCACCAGAAGTTAAACCCTTGTCACTTGAAGTCCCAGCAAGCTCAGCCGGGTTGCTAATCAGCCACAAACAAAGTGCTAATAAACTTAAAAGTTTATTTTTAAAAATGATTTACAGTAAACATGGAAAAAGGATTTAAAAAACTGCTCACAACAGGAAAAAATAAAGTAATTTTCACAGTAATACTGCTTTCTATATTTAAATCAGTTTGCTACAGGTTAAACACTGAGTAATCTTTTGTAGTCAGCACACAGTCGTATATTGAGGTTGAAACAGATCACAAACTGGCACAGCACCAATTCTCATTCTACCTTCTCTTGCAGCATGTCGTCACTCTGCCTCCTCGCACAGCGTGATGTCAGCAGCTCGTTCTGCCTCAGGGATTAACCATGTCACTCTGCCTCCTCTCACAACATGATGTCAGCAGTTCATTCTGCCTCAGGGTTCAATCCTGTCACTTTGCCTCCTCTCATAGCATGATTTCAGGAGCTGCTTCTGGCTTAGGGATTAACCCTATCACGCTGCCTTCTCTCTCAGTATGAAGTCAGCTTGTTCTGGCTGAGGGATTAACCCTTGTCACGCTGCATCCTCTACAGTAACCAAAAAAGCCTTTGAAGTATACCCCCCAGAACCTAGAACATGAAAATCAATATGAGGTGGTATAACTTAATTGCCGAACTCTAGTGTTCGGTACCTTTACTATTGGTACTAACTATTCTCTTGGTTATGACCCGAAACTGTACAAGTACCGTTTTACTTTCATTCAGACAGCAATTCTAGTGACTTTGTGTTTATAATTTTAAAAAAGTTTTTGTATATAAGCAAATAAAAAATATACCGTTAAACTATATTCAGTCTCTCTTACATGAAGAGACAAAACTCTGTCGATGTCTATTGTCTCACAACTTTAGAGAGAGAAATAGTTGTAACACTTATCTCAAAGGATGTGCAGGATGGATATACTTGACAACTTTCTGTTCAATATGCGCTCCTTAGTTGTGGAAAGTGCCTGCCCAGTACTGACAGTGTTTCAACAACACGCATCTACTTCAGGGGCTAGAGAGAGCTAAATTACAGAAAATTTAAATTATTTAAACCAAACCATTGGACTGGAATTTGACAACTATATATAAAATTTACTTGAAAAGGCATTTTTAAAATATATGGCTGCCATTTTATCTGCTGGGTAGTGTCAACACTCTTACGTAGATTTTTATATGGTATTTGACCAATCACATTCTCTTGTTATTCGGTGACTGAAACTCAAATGAAAGTCCTCTAACACGTCCGATCAGCACTTTTTTTTATTCACTGTATTTTTCTTCGTGTATCTTGATGTGCTGCAGAGGAGGCCTCGAACTGAACACATTCTGTCGAAGCTCGATTTTTTTAGATCTCTAGACCCCATCGTGAATCATACTACTACAAATCTGATAACCTAATCACTTAGTTCTCATCTATGTCCGACTATCACCAAAGTGTTGACTTACAGTTCCCAATAACGTCCAAGTTATAATAAAACACTGCCATGCAGTTCCCATTTGTGTCCGGTTCTTAATATAATGTTGTCTGGAGGTTCCCAATCACGGCCATTTGAAACTACCTTGGCCCATCGTATACTTGAGTACCTGGAAATCGCCCCACATCAAAGTGTAATAAACATCTTTGCTGTATATTTATTTTCTAACGATCCTGTCTTAAATAGATGTTGTGCCTCAGGGATGTTGTGCCTCAGGGATGTTGTACCTCAGGGATGTTGTGCCTCAGGGATCTGTATTGGGACCCTTACTTTTCAATATATTTATAAATGATCTGGAAAGAAATACGACGAGTGAGATAATCAAATTTGCAGATGACACAAAATTGTTCAGAGTAGTTAAAGCACAAGCAGATTGTGATAAATTGCAGGAAGACCTTGTGAGGCTGGAAAATTGGGCATCCAAATGGTAGATGAAATTTAATGTGGATAAATGCAAGGTAATGCATATAGGGAAAAATAACCCATGCTATAATTACACAATGTTAGGTTCCATATTAGGTGCTACAACCCAAGAAAGAGATCTAGGTGTCATAGTGGATAACACATTGAAATCGTCGGTTCAGTGTGCTGCGGCAGTCAAAAAAGCAAACAGAATGTTGGGAATTATTAGAAAGGGAATGGTGAATAAAACGGAAAATGTCATAATGCCTCTGTATCGCTCCATGGTGAGACCACACCTTGAATACTGTGTACAGTTCTGGTCGCCGCATCTCAAAAAAGATATAATTGCGATGGAGAAGGTACAGAGAAGGGCTACCAAAATGATAAGGGGAATGGAACAGCTTCCCTACGAGGAAAGACTAAAGAGGTTAGGACTTTTCAGCTTGGAGAAGAGACGACTGAGGGGGGATATGATAGAGGTGTTTAAAATCATGAGAGGTCTAGAACGGGTAGATGTGAATCGGTTATTTACTCTTTCGGATAGTAGAAAGACTAGGGGGCACTCCATGAAGTTAGCATGGGGCACATTTAAAACTAATCGGAGAAAGTTCTTTTTTACTCAACGCACAATTAAACTCTGGAATTTGTTACCAGGGGATGTGGTCAGTGCAGTTAGTATAGCTGTGTTTAAAGGGGGATTGGATAGGTTCTTGGAGGAGAAGTCCATTACCTGCTATTAAGTTCACTTGGAGAATGGCCACTGCCATTAGCAACAGTAACATGGAATAGACTTGGTTTTTGGGTACTTGCCAGGTTCTTGTGACCTGGATTGGCCACTGTTGGAAACAGGATGCTGGGCTTGATGGACCCTTGGTCTGACCCAGTATGGCATTTTCTTATGTTCTTACTTCTCCACCATGCTTCTTTAATTTTTATTAACTCTTCATTAGCGTTATATCCACAATGATCATATTGAAGAAACGGAAAAACTGAGTTAATAACATCTGCATGAACCCCAGGAAAACAATATAATATACTGTAAGGAAAGACCAGCAAAAATGGGAGCCTATATTTATAAATGATCGATCACATTACTGGACATCATGCGCTCAACCATCATAGATCAGAAAGGACTTAAAAAGAATCTAGATTTATTGGTCAAAAAAGTTGACAATTGAGATGATTGAAAGAAAATATAGGAGGCATTTTGATATTTAATCAAACATTTACAAGTGAATTTGAGGGAAAAAAAGAGCACCCAGTTCCAAAATCTTGGACCTTATTAACAGAAATTGCCGCCTCTTCTTCTGCGTTTGTCTAGCAAGATCTGGGTATAAACGGACTTTTAAATTATGAAATATTTCCATACGGTGACAAAAAAAACATTTTAAGAAACCAGTTTCGGGAGTCACTTGATGTGGTGGGCTCAGTGAGCAGCAGGAACACCGAGCTAGACAGCCTCCTGCATATTTGCTCAATTAAAACTATTCCCGGAGCCTCTATTGTAAATTGTTATTAGCTGTGGGTTTCTCTCATACTCGACATCTTGACTCAGTGAACCTTCAGTTTTTATTCCTTCAAAATCGCTCAAGAAAGACAAAGAAAAAACGAAACCCCTGGATCTCAAGATGGCTGCCGTGCCTCCTGACTTACCCGAAGCTGCAGGCGGGGAAGAATCACTGGAAGACGAAATTTCCCAAGCAGTGGCAAATGCCTTAGACATTCGTCTGCATCAAATATCTGAGCAGATAGCGGAGGTACGATCGGCGATTTGGGAATTGGATAATCAAGTAGAATGAACGGAAAGGAGAATCACGCTGGTGGAAGATGACATGGGAGCCCTAGAATGCTGCGTCATAGACCTTGAAATGCCACAAAGGCCCGTGAGGAGAAAATTGACTATCTTGAGAACCGGGCAAGGAGGAATATCTTAAGATTTGTCAGCCTCCCTGAATCTATTGCTGAGGGAGATCTGGCACAGGTCTTGGGAAAACTGGCTGACCTCCCAATTTCCTTCTTTGCAGGTCTCCTGTGGTGGCCTTATTGAGAGGGCGCATAGACTGGGCCCGAAACCTGTGGGCGTAGATAGAGCAAGACCACCACGTGTTGTAATCGCACGAATACTTAACCACACACATAAAACAGCTATTCTTCAGCAATACCGTAAAGCCCTGGAGATGCATTATGAAAACAGGAAAATATTGATTTTTCAAGACTTTTCTTTAAAGGTCTTAGGGCACCGGAATGTTTTCTCACTGGTGTGTGCAATGTTGGTATAAAAAAATTAGTTTTGCCCTGATTTATCCTGCTAAGTTAAAAATTTGGCATTTGGGAACCACACATGTCTTTGACTCAGAGTCTGTAGCAATGGAGTTTGTGAAGACATTACCTACTGCGGACTCTGCCAATCCTAGTTGAGTCAGTGGAGGTTCCTGTGATTTTTCATCTCTAAGTAGACACTTGGAGTGGAGTGATATACACAGTTTTAACATCAGTTTGGGGAATGGATGCAGGTTTGATAACTGTGTTTTATTTTTTGTTTTTCTGCGCTCTGGACATTGGTGCCTTATTATTATTGGTGCCTTATTACTGCAACTCTCTACTTCTAGGCCTCCCCTACTCTTCTATTAAACCCCTACAAATGTTGCAGAATGCTATGGCCAGAATTTTAACTAATACCTGCAAAGCCAACCACATCACCCCTATTCTCAAGGACCTCCATTGGCTACCCATCTCTTCCCGCATCAGATACAAAACACAACTCCTTGCACAACCACAATCACTCCTGGCTCGAGGATGCGCTACGCTTCCGTTCCTCCAGTCGTCCCACTAGAACTGCACTCTCAGGAACCCTCTGCACCCCCACCCTTAAAATCGCAAACCACACCTCCACCAGAGAAAGAGCCCTTTCTATCGCAGGCCCCACTCTCTGGAATACCATGCCAATAGAGCTCCGATTAGAACCATGTTCTAGAAAATTCAAGAAAGGGGTCAAGACATGGCTCTTTAAATTGGCTTGCCCTGACTCGGACCCAACTTAGTCCCCCTGCTCCCCTTTATCCCCCAGAGCAAGAGCCCTGTCATTACTATACTGATTGCCTTATCCTCGACCTCTTCTTTCCCTCGCCTTGTTGACGACCTTATAAGTCAGATAATTTGTATATAGTGCCCCCTTTGTTATCCCCACTTTTTCTCCCCTCACCCCCTTGCCTTAGCTTTGCCCTTCCCTTTTCCCTGTAGCATTTCTTTTTTCCCTCCACCACCCCTCTTTTTTAGACCCCCTTCTCCATTGATATCAAAAATTGTTGATTTAATGCTCTTCAATTGTAAAATGTTTTCAATGCTCTTCAATTGTAAATTTTCTTTGTTATCCCAGGACAAGCAGGATGCTAGTCCTCACATATGGGTGATGTCACTGACGGAGCCCTATTGTGGGAAAACTTTGTCAAAATTTCTAGAAACTTTTGACTGGCACTGTGAGGCCACTGAGCATGCCCAGCATGCCATGATATTCTCTGCCACAGGGGTCTCACTCTAGTCCTCGTTTTTCCGCGCTGCTGTTAGCATCACGGAGATAGGAGCCCTGTGAGTTTTACTCACCTTTTTGACTGAAAAAGTCATTATTTTCAAGAAATTACTCCCATAAGGGATCTCACTCTCACTTTTTTCACCAGCCGGTGATACTTTGATCGTTTTTACAGTAAGTAAAAACAAAATTTTCCTCTCAGGAAAATTTCCCTGTTTTTTCATCGACTGCCGTCGATAGAAACATGGCTTCGGCCTTTAAAAAATGTCCAATTTGCAACCAGACCATGTCTGTCCCAGACCCACACCTTGAATGTGTGATCTGTTTAGGAGAAAAACATGATATTTCCTCCTGCCAACAGTGTGCGGAGATGACTCCTAAAGGAAGGAAGCTTCGGCAAGAAAAAATAGAGCACCTTTTTCACCTCCAACTCCTTCCTTCTCCTTCGACGTCGACAAAATCATCCCCAGTAGTAGTTACCAAAAAAGTTCTGCTGAAGAAACGTTGCCCAGAGGGATCGGGTGATGGGACATCGCCAACACCGTCGACAAGGTTGGTAACCGAATCACGGCCTAAACATAAGCATTGACACAGACGTGTCCCGGTGTCACCGTTAAATCCCTCCCAGGGAGAACCGATCGAAAGCCACAAAAACAAAAGGAAACACTACCACTGCCAGGGCCTACATCGACAGAGCCTATACAACCTTTGCAAGAGGTATCGGCTACTCCTCCATTGGCGCAGACCATTCCAACGGTGCTGCAGGACTTGTCTCTGCTAATCAAACAAGCGGTAATACAAGCCCTAAAGGAACAGATTCCGGCGACCATACCGATGCCGGCGATACCGCCGATGCCCGTGACGTCATCACCGATGCTGGTAACATTACCGATGACGAAGGCATTATCGATGCCGGGACCAATCTCGATGCCGGGGGCAACCCCGATGCCAGTGCAAACTTCGATTCCACTGACTACTTTGATGCCAGTATTGATGCAAGCATCGGTACCTTCAGTCTTACCAGACGCCAGGCCGATGCCGATGACTCTATCGATCCCGGCACCGATGCCAATCTTCACAATGGCACAGATGCACGGCAAACAAGACAAGACAACGACTTTGCCCTCGAAGGGTTCATCGAAGACTTTATTCACATCTTCGATGACAAGGCCTTCACCAACGGTGCCACTTCTTCCTGGGGCTCCAGGACACTCAGAGTCAGCACTGCATCAAATATTCATAAAAAGATATCAAGATTTACTGGGTTCTCTTTCCTCTAATCCAAGGGAAGACAACCCTGAGGACCCATCTCCTGAAGATCTATTACCAGGACCTTCTGGCATTCCTCCTCTACCTAGGACTTTAGCACCTTCACAACAAATCCAAGAATATGACACTTGGAGTGACACTAACTCAGAAACCTCATCTGAGGATTTTATGTCTGAGCCATCACCACCAGATCCCTGAAAGAAATCTCCACCAGAAGATTTTACTTTCACTACTTTTGTCCAAGAAATGGCAGACTCCATTCCTTTCAACCTGGTAACAGAACAGGACACCAGACAACAAACCTTGGAGGTACTTCAGTTTGTAGACCCTCCAAAACAGGTTGTAGCCATTCCAGTGCATGATGTTCTCTTAGAATTACAACATCAACTCTGGGAACATCCCTGCTCTGTTCCAGCAGTAAACAAAAGAATGGACAGTACATATATTGTTCAATCTATTCCTGAATATCAAAAGTCTCAGCTTCCCCACCACTCTGTGGTGGTGGAATCAGCACAAAAACGATCAAAAAGAATAAGAACACATTCATCGAATCCCCCAGGTAAAGACCACTATTTTTTGGATTCCCTGGATCGTAAGGTGTAACAAGGGGCCATGTTGAACTCTAGAATTTCTTCCTATCAGCTCTACATGACCCAATACCAGAGAAATTTGTGGAAACAAATCCAAGAATTTGTCCCATCTCTCCCAACTCAATATCAGGAAGCAGCCCAGGTCATCATCCACAAGGGCCTGGAGGCCGGAAAACATGAAGTTCATGCGGCCTATGACGGATTTGAAACAGCTTCAAGGGTAGCTGCATCAGGAATCAGCGCCAGGAGATGGGCATGGCTAAAAGCCTCAGACCTTAGGCCAGAGGTTCAGGAGAAACTGGTGGATCTCCCTTGCCTGGGAGACAACCTTTTCAGATCCAAGGTCCAAGATGCTGTGTCTCAGCTAAAAGAGCACATGGAAACACTGAGGCAGCTTTCTTCCCTCCCACAAGATCCCCCTACGCACACTGGGCGTAGGCCTCAACGGAAAGACACTAGAAGATCTTTTTACCGACAGCGGAGGTATTACCATCCTGCATCTCGACCCAGGCCTTCTAGAACTCTACAAAGGCCGCAACCAAGACAGCAGAGGGCAGCAAGACCTCAACCTGCCCCACAGACAGGACCTGCTGCTGGTTTTTGAAACTACCTCCAGAGAACACAGCCTTTTCTCCAGTCCTCAGCCAGAACTTGCAGTGGGAGGCTGGATATCCAAGTTTAACAAAAATTGGATACCAATCACATCAGACCAATGGGTTCTGTCAATCATATCTCGAGGATACCAACTCAATTTCCTCTCAATTCCCACAGATTTTCCTCCACGTCATTTTCATCTCAACGAAAATCACATGCTTCAATTACAAGTAGAATTATCCACCCTTCTGAAAGCCAGGGCGATAGAGCCGGTGCCCCGGTCTCAGAAGGGCAGAGGATTCTGTTCCCATTATTTCCTCATTCCAAAGAAAACCGGAGGCCTTCGTCCCATCCTAGACTTCAGAAATATCAACAAATTTCTGAAGAAAGAAAAGTTCAGGATGGTTTCTCTAGGCACTATGCTTCCACTTCTTCAAACAGGAGATTGGCTTTGTTTATTTATTTATTTAAAAACTTTTCTATACCGTCGCTAAGTTATATTCCATCGCAACGGTTTACAAATAGGCACATAGACTAAGGTAAGTAAATGTAGGATATCGTACATTCTAACAGGTGCCAATAAAGTTCGGTTACAATTTCATAAATAAAATCATTATTTGAGTAATGTTGGTCAAGTCCAGGTATATTATTGAGTTACTATCTCTTTGAGATATTACTTCTTAAAATGTAGGATTGAGTTTTATTTTCACCGACCCCACTCACTTCTTAAAGGACAAGTTACCAAAGTGAAGTTTATTGTTTAAGGAGTTAAGGTTGCAAAAGAATAGTGAATATGCAGTAGTTAGGATCTCCACCCGTACCCCTTGATGTGGACTTAACAATGATTGTATAGTGAAGAGTATAATGTGACTTGCTAAATGGCTAAAAATGTTACTTGTATGCCTTGATTATTACATTTTGTAAATAAATGTTATAATTAATAAAATATAAATTAAAAAAAAAAAAGTAGGATTGAGTAAATTCATTCTCATCTGCATTACCCTGTACTTTCATTCTCTACCCTCCACACTCTTTTTTAAAGAGCCATGTTTTTAAATTTTTCTTAAACGTTTTGAGATTATTCTGTAATCTGAGTTCAGGGGGCATCATGTTCCATAGTATGGGCTCAGCCAATGATAAAGCCCTTTCTCTCACGTGGGTTAATTTTGCTGACTTTACTGAAGGGATTGTTAGTAGTGCTTTGTTTGCTGAGCGGAGGTTTTTTTGTGGAACGTGTACTCGTAAGGCTGTGTTTAGCCAGTCTGCTTCTTTATCATATATTAGTTTGTGTATGGTGCATAAGGCCTTGTATTTTATCCTGTATTCGATGGGTAGCCAATGTAAGTCTGCTAGAGTTTCGGTTATATGGTCCCTCCTCTTTTTTCCCATCAGTATTCTGGCTGCAGTATTTTGAAGTATCTGGAGTGGTCTTATCGATGTGCTTGGGAGTCCTAGTAAGAGTGCATTGCAGTAGTCAGTGCTGGAAAAGATAAGTGTTTGCAATACTGTTCTGAAGTTGTCGGGTGTGAGTAATGGTTTCAATCTTCTGAGGACCATAAGTTTTGCGTAGCCTTCTCTTACTTTTATAGATATGTGTTGCTTCAGGTTGATTTCTGGGTCCATTATTACTCCCAGATTCCTTACTTTTTCGGCTAGCTCAATTTTTTGGTTATTTCTTAGGGTTATCGGTGTTTGAATGATTTCAGTATGTTTTCTCTCAAGGTGAAGGAATTCAGTTTTGTCAATGTTGATAACCAGTTCCATTTGGTTTAGTAGTTGTTTAATTATGTCTAGGTACATGTTAGCTAGACTTAATGTTTTTTCAATTGTGTCGTCTATTGGTAGAATTAATTGAATGTCATCTGCGTAAATGTAATATATTATCCCTAGGCCTGCCAGCAGATGAAATAAGGGTAGCATATATATGTTAAAGAGGGTAGCAGACAGCGCTGAACCCTTAGGTACTCCTGTTTCAAGTTTAAAATTTTCAGATAATGTGTTTTTGAAAGAACCTGTTGTTTAGGTAGGATCTGAACCAGTTTATTGTTTTGTCACATAATTCAAAAGTCTTTTTAGTAGTATTTTGTGGTTTACTGTATCAAAGGCTGCAGATAAGTCGAGCATTATAAGGATGTAATGTTTACTGTTATCAAAACCTCTTAGTATGTTGTCTGTTAGTGAGAGAAGTAATGTCTCAGTGCTGTAGTGTTTTTGGAAGCCGTGTTGTGAAGGGTACCGTATGTTATTATTGTCTAGGTGTTCAGCTAGCTGTTTCTGTACTGTTTTCTCTATTAATTTAGCTAATAATGGGAGGTTTGAGACTGGGTGGTAGTTAGAGGATTAGTGGGTCACTGTTTTTCTTTTTGATGATTGGTTTAATGATTGCCCCTTTTAGTGTATCTGGCATTAATCCTTCAGTTAGGGATAGGTTTATGATATTAGTTAGTGTTGGGGTTACTACATCGGTAATCTTTTTTATCTCAGTTGTTGGTATTGTATCGATTTTGTGTAGAGCAGGGTTTATATTTTTTATCATTGATTCAACTTCTTGTTCTGATATTTCTATAAATGAGGACCATATATTAACATCTCTTTTTTGCATTACGATTGCTTGTTTGCTGTTTTTTGGGAGTTTGTTTCTTAGGTTTAATATTTTGTCACTAAAAAATTTAGCTAATTCATTGCATTTTGATTCAGGAAGACTTTGAGGTGATTCTTGTTTGTCATTTGTGAGATTCATTACTTTGGAGAATAAGGTTCTTGGGTTATTGGCAAACTTTTCTATTTTATTGGAATAGTATTCTTTTTTAGTATTAAGGATCAGTTGTTTGTAGAAAGCTAGATGTTTCCTGAATTTGGTTAGGTTTTCAGTTGTTTTGTGTTTTCTCCAGTTTTTTCAAATTTTCTGAGCTTTCTTTTTGCATCTTTTATTTTTGCATTATGCCATTGGTTATTTTGTTTTGTTTCTTTGATAGTTATTGTTTTGATGGGGTTTATTTCATCGGCTATTTTTTTGGTTGAGTCTAACCAGTGTTCCGTAGCTGAGTTACAATCATTAAGTGTTATGTCTTTTAGTTCTCATTCTAATTTGTCCTTTAGTTCGTTGTTATAGGGTGGTCGATATTTAAATTCTATGGGATTATGAGTTTGTATGGTCTGAGGATTGAGAATATTAATATTGGACTGAATAAGGAGGTGGTCAGACCAAGGAATTTGTGTGTAGCTTGTTGCTAAGTGTTCTAGATAGTTGCTATTTATGAATGTTAGATCAAGTGAGTGTCCCGCTCTGTGTGTTGGTTTATCGGTTATTATGAAAACCCTAGTGCTGTCATGGCATGCATTAGTGTCATAAACAGGAACTGTGCAGTTATGATGTATTGATCAAAATAATAAACTCATATGAACATCATAAATAATAGCTGTTTTTTTAGAATGTGATACCTCATATGATATTTGAGCCTCCCAGAATTTGTTCGAGGGTGCTCTCTTCAGAAGTGTCAAATATATGCAGCGTTAACCAAAGTGCTGAAAAATGGTTTAACGCGAAAAGACCTTTTTTATAATCATTGGTATCAACATTCAGGGTTTTATGCTTTTCAATTTTTTCTTTTTTGCATATTATATTAATTAAATTATAAAGACAGATCACTTATCCTTAAAGATAAGTGATCTGTCTTTATAATTTAATTTAAAATATAGATACACATACAAAATATAGATACACATAAATATAGATAATTTAAAATATAGATACACATCTATATTTTATATTTTATAATATTATACTTATTTATTAATTGATACAGCTGGTTAAAATGCTAATAGTCGTTCTACAATTCCTCCCCTTTCATTTCCAAGTTATTCGTCCATGTTTTTTGTAACTTTCTCACATCCAAAATATTGTTTTAATTTTTGTTAAGTTTCATACTATATTTGTTGTTGTATTGGGAAATGTTCTCTACTTTGTTACTCTCTGCCTTTACCCACATTGGTAATTGTAAACCGGGTTGATGTGATTCCTATCATGAAACTCGGTATATCAAAAATAATAAATAATAATAATAATAATAATGTGTTGTCAGAAACTCGATTAGTGGTGACATATTTAGCTCTAGCAAACTGGGAGGGCAGTATATAAGGCATATTTGTATATTGTTAGTGTTGAAGATGGCAATTTCATGGTTAGGTGGAGGTATTATTGGGATTAGTTTACATTTAAAAGCTTTTTCGATAATTAGTAGTAGGCCGCCTCCACATTTATTTATCCTTGGGACTGAGAATACCTCATAATTTTTGTGTGCTATTTGATTTTTTAAGACTACATCAGATTTTTTTTAACCATGATTCAGTAATTGCAACGAAGTTGGGTTTATTGTCATACAGTAGGTCGGAGATGATTGGGAATTTTTTAGTGATTGAGCATTTACTAAGATGAATGTTAACATTAGTAAATTATTTAGAGTTAGGGTGTTTGATTTGGTGGTTCTTATTATCTGTACCAGGCTTACACTCACATTCCACTATTCCCTCCTCATCGCAAGTACCTGCGCTTCATGGTGGGTCAGCAGCATTTCCAATACAGAGTTCTGCCATTCGGACTTGCCTCTGCTCCCAGAGTATTCACAAAATGTCTGGCAACAATAGCAGCACACTTGCACAAACAAAGTGTCCATGTGTTTCCATATCTAGACGACTGGCTCATCAGAAGTCCATCTCTACACGGAGCTATAACTTCTCTCAATCAAACAATTACTGTTCTCCATTCGATGGGATTTCTCATCAATTATCAAAAATTCCATCTTACTCCATCTCATCTCCTTCAATTCATAGGAGCAGAATTGAACACAATCCTCTCAAGGGCTTTTCTACCCGAGGATCGGGCAGAGACACTTACCCTTTTGGCAAACTCGATTTATTGAAAGAAACGAGCAACAGCTCATCAGTTTCTAACCTTACCAGGCCATATGGCCTCCACAGTTCACATCACTCCTATGGCAAGGTTAGCCATGAGAGTAACCCAATGGACTTTAAGATCACAATGGATCCAAGCCATTCAACCACTACATTCTCCAATTCAAATAACCCACCAGCTCCATTCTTCTCTACTTTGGTGGGTGAACAAGGACAACTTGCGCAAGGGCCTACCCTTCCAACAACCAGTCCCACAGATAACGTTATCTACAGATGCATCCACCTTGGGATGGGGAGCACACATAGACACTCTCCAAACCCAAGGTACTTGGACAAAGCTCGAAGCAATGTTTCAAATCAATTTCCTAGAGCTACGAGCTATACGTTATGCGCTGCATGCGTTCAAGGACTGCCTCTCACACAAGACTGTTCTCATCCAAACGGACAACACAGTAGCCATGTGGTACATCAATAAACAGGGAGGTACGGGCTCGTATCTCCTTTGTCAAGAAGCTGCACAGATTTGGGGCTGGGCCCTAACACACTCAATGTTTCTCCGGGCCACTTATCTGGCAGGCATTCACAATGTGCTAGCGGATCGACTCAGTCGCCAGTTCCAACCATACGAATGGTCCCTGGATCCTGCAATAGCGACCAGGATATTTCAGTGTTGGGGACAACCAACAATAGACCTCTTTGCTTCACATCTGAATCACAAAGTGGACAAATTCAGTTCTCTACACAAACAGAAGAACCAGCCAGCCAAAGACGACTTTGCTTGCCCTTGGAACTCAGACCTACTATACGCGTATCCTCCAATACCGCTCATAACCAAAACTCTAGTGAAGCTACAACAAGACAGGGGATCCATGATACTCATTGCCCCATATTGGCCTCGACAAGTATGGTTCCCCACACTACTCGACCTGTCAGTCAGGGATCCAATTCGCCTGGGAATGGCTCCCACTCTCATAACTCAGGATCAGGGTAGGCTGCGACATCCCAACCTTCAGTCCCTATCCTTGACAGCATGGATGTTGAAAGCTTGATTTTACAACCACTCAATCTTTCAACTAATGTCTCTCAAGTGCTTGTAGCTTCACGTAAACCTTCCACACGAAATAATTATTCTTCCAAATGGAAGAGATTTACTTTGTGGTGCAGGCAAAACAGTATTGATCCTTTCACTTGCCCCATTACTTCTCTTCTAGATTACTTATACCATCTTTCAGAATCTGGACTCAGACTTCATCGGTAAGAGTACACTTAAGTGCAATCTCCGCTTACCATAACAAGATGGGAGATGCACCAATATCCATAAAACCTCTTGTCAGCAGGTTTATGAGAGGTTTAACTCAAATTAAACCACCAATTCGACTGCCAGTCACAGAATGGGACCTGAATCTGGTTTTAACAAGACTCATGCATTCTCCTTTCGAACCCATAGATTCCTGTGATCTTAAGTTTCTCACAATGAAGACTATCTTCCTCATAGCCATTACATCAGCTAGAAGGGTTAGTGAGTTACAAGCACTTGTCACGTACTCGCCCTATACAAAGTTCCTACATGACAGAGTGGTTCTACGTACACATCCAAAATTCCTCCCCAAGGTAGTTACGGAATTCCACTTGAACCAATCCATAGTTTTACCCACATTTTTTCCAAGGCCTCATTCTCACCAAGGAGAACGGGCCTTACATACCTTGGACTGTAAGCGTGCGCTAGCTTTTTCCTTAAACTGCACTGCAGTCCACAGGAAATCCAATCAACTTTTTGTATCTTATGATCCAAACAAACCGGGTAACGCAGTGGGTAAACATACTCTAACTGGTTAGCAGATTGCATACAGTTTTGCAATGAAAAAGCAGGCCTTCCTCTCCAAGGACGAGTAAAGGCTCATTCAGTAAGGGCAATGTCAACTTCAGTAGCACACTATCGTTCAGTGCCAATCCTTGACATATGTAAAGCAGCAACATGGAGTTCTCTTCACACCTTTGCAGCTCATTACTGTTTGGACAAAGAAGGACGACAAGATTCAGCCTATGGACAATCTGTCTTAAAGAACTTGTTTCCAGTTTAACCCCAACTCCTTCTACATCCATCCTGCTGTCATCTTCGGCTGACTCATTTCCTCAACAATGCATTACTGCTACCTGCATGGACAATGCCTCAGCCTCTAGTTTGCTAATCACCCATATGTGAAGACTAGTATCCTGCTTATCCTGGGATAAAGCAAAATTGCTTACCTTTGTAATAGGTGTTATCCCAGGACAGCAGGATGTAGACCTCACGAAACCCACCCGCCACCCCGCGGAGTTGGGTCCGATACGTTTTCTTATTTTATTTTTTGCTAAAGCTTATTGCTACATACGAGACTAGAGAGAGACCCCTGGCTATTAATTGCATCAGTAGCATGGGTTCTTCTTAGTGTTTGGGTAATTGCCAGGTTCTTGTGGCCTGGTTTTTGGCCTCTGTTGGAAACAGGATGCTGGGCTTGATGGACCCTTGGTCTGTCCCAGCATGGCAATTTCTTATGTTCTTATGTTCTTAATATCATGGCATGCTGGGCATGCTCAGTGACCTCACAGTGCCAGTCAAAAGTTTCTAGAAACTTTGACAGAAAGTTTTCCCACATAAGAACATAAGAAATTGCCATGCTGGGTCAGACCAAGGGTCCATCAAGCCCAGCATCCTGTATCCAACAGAGGCCAAACCAGGCCACAAGAACCTGGCAATTATCCAAATATTAAGAAGATCCCATGTTACTGATGCAATTAATAGCAGTGGCTATTCCCTAAGTAAACTTGATTAATAGCCGTTAATGGACTTCTCCTCCAAGAACTTATCCAAACCTTTTTTGAACCCAGCTACACTAACTGCACTAACCACATCCTCTGGCAACAAATTCCAGAGCTTTATTGTGCGTTGAGTGAAAAAGAATTTTCTCTGATTAGTCTTAAATGTGCTACTTGCTAACTTCATGGAATGCCCCCTATTCCTTCTATTATTCGAAAGTGTAAATAACCAAGTCACATCTACTCGTTCAAGACCTCTCATGATCTTAAAGACCTCTATCATATCCCCCTCAGCCGTCTCTTCTCCAAGCTGAACAGCCCTAATCTCTTCAGCCTTTCCTCATAGGGGAGCTGTTCCATCCCCTTTATCATTTTGGTTGCCCTTCTCTGTACCTTCTCCATCGCAACTATACCTTTTTTGAGATGCGGCGACCAGAATTGTATACAGTATTCAAGGTTTGGTCTCACCATGGAGCGATATAGAGGCATTATGACATTTTCCGTTCTATTAACCATTCCCTTCCTAATAATTCCTAACATTCTGTTTGCTTTTTTGACTGCTGCAGCACACTGAGCCGAATATTTTAAAGTATTATCCACTATGATGCCTAGATCCTTTTCCTGGGTGCTAGCTCCTAAAATGGAACCTAACATCATGTAACTACAGCAAGGGTTATTTTTCCTTGTATGCAACACCTTGCACTTGTCCACATTAAATTTCATCTGCCATTTGGATGCCCAATCTTCCAGTCTTGCAAGGTCCTCCTGTAATGTATCACAGTCTGCTTGTGATTTAACTACTCTGAATAATTTTGTGTCATCTGCAAATTTGATAACGTCACTCGTCGTATTCCTTTCCAGATCATTTATAAATATATTGAAAAGCACCAGTCCAAGTACAGATCCCTGAGGCACTCCACTGTTTACCCTTTTCCACTGAGAAAATTGACCATTTAGTCCTACTCTCTGTTTCCTGTCTTTTAACCAGTTTGTAATCCACGAAAGGACATCGCCTCCTATCCCATGACTTTTTAGTTTTCGTAGAAGCCTCTCATGAGGGACTTTGTCAAACGCCTTCTGAAAATCCAAATACACTACATCTACCGGTTCACCTATATCCACATGTTTATTAACCCCTTCAAAAAAATGAAGCAGGTTTGTTAGGCAAAACTTCCCTTGGGTAAATCCATGCTGACTTTGTTCCATTAAATCGTGTCTTTCTATATGCTCTACAATTTTGATCTTGAGAATAGTTTCCACTATTTTTCCCGGCACTGAAGTCAGGCACACTGGTCTATAGTTACCCGGATCGCCCCTGGAGCCTTTTTTAAATATTGGGGTTACATTGGCCACCCTCCAGTCTTCAGGTACAATGGATTATTTTAATGATAGGTTACAAATTTTAACTAATAAATCACACACTAATAAATCCCACAATAGGGCTCAGTCAGTGACGTCACCCATATGTGAGGACTGCATCCTGCTGTCCTCGGATAACACCTCTTACAAGGTAAGCAATTTTGCTTTATATTTTGTCTCTTCTGAGTGTATATTTTGTAATGTTAGTTATAGTGTCTGTCGGTTGCTTCCCTTCTCTGTACCTTCCCCTTCAGTTACTGTTCCTATATTATTTCCTCCTGTCCTTCTTTCCCTCCCTTCGCTCAATCTTCTCTCTTCTCAGCTTCTCCCCTCCCCCACCCTGGTTTTTTGTGTTTTCCTCCTTCAGTTACATTGTAAACCGGCATGATGTGCCTCATGAATGTCTGTATAAAAAAGTTAATATATAAATAAAATAAATAGTAGGTTCAATTATGGGTTGTTCGCGAAAGACAGCGGAGCACAGTGTCAGGGGCAAAGATATATGTGTGTAGTCACTGCGGGAGGCTGCCGAGCACGTCATTTGTTAATGACTCCCCATCCTTCTTGGAGGAAGTGTCTAGTCTGGAAGGTATGGAGTGGCAATGGTTCTGTTGAAAGTTTAAAATTGTATGTATACTGTTGTAAAAGGTATGGGAGGGGTTGGGGAGGGAAGGGCCTGATGATAATTTTAATGTACGAAAGATTTACACATCCTGTTCACTATGTGTTTTTGAGGGAAAGGCGCATGATCTATGTAATGGAGAGTGTTTGGTGGTTACCTTGAGAATGCTCTGATTTTGTACCTAAGATGTTCTGTTTTTGTAACTAAGAAGACACACAACTTTTGTTACATAGAATGTTGCAGGGCTTGGCACGCCGATTAAAAGGGAAAAGGTTGAACCTAAAATCAATAAACATACAGTACAAATAAAAGATATTACAGATAAGATAATTTCTGTTCAGAAGGTACAAACAATTATTCAGTCAAATCAATTTTTAAAAGGAGATTAGAAAATATGGAAAATAAATTACGATATCTGAATCTGAGAGTTATAAACTTCCCAAATGTTAAATTAATCTCTCTCAAAGAGCAATTTAAAAAATATCTCAAGGAAGTATTATTATTATCTTCTGAAAAAATGCCATCAATCTCAAAAATTTACTTTGTTCCTTTAAAAACTGAAAGTGAAGTAAAGAAAGAGGGTTCTAAGATAAACTTAGAATTAGATTTGATGGGTTATTTGGAAACTCCATCAGAAGAACTAATTGAACAACAAGGCACCTTATTTGTATCTTTCAGTTTACCTTCAGATAGAGATTTGATCTTGAGTACCTTTTTGAAAAATCAAAATAAAACCTTTTTAGGTCAGAGATTACAGATATATCCTGATATTGTAAAGGATACACAGATACGTAGAAAAATATTTGTAGAATTGAGTAAAGAAGCTAGAAAGTTGGGAGCGCAAGCCAATATTAGGTATCCATGTAAATGTTTATTGCAACATTAAGGGAAGAGGTTTGTCTATTATGAACCAGAGCAAATGAAAATCTGCATAGAGAATTTAAAGAAAATGCAAGCAATACCTAACCAACTAGGTGAAAAAAAAATACTGCATCATTCTCCTAATTTTGTAACAATATGTATAAAAATTGTTCCATATCTTTTCATGAATCACAGATTTTCTGTTATTTATAACTGATTTGCAGAAATTGAAGTTTGCTGATATTATTGATGTAAACTTTATTTTGCATTGTAATTGTTGAAACTTATAAATAAAGAATTTAAAAGGGAAAAGGTGTTGTCTAGATTAAGTAGATTAGAGGCCAAAATGATTTTCTTTTGAGACTCACTTTCTTGCAGCTGAGGCTCTTAAATTGAGAAAGTGGTGGGTGTCACAGGTCTGTCATGCAGCGGGTACCTCAAAATGTTGTGGTGTTGCCATTTTATTCCATAAAGCAGTAAGTTTTAAGTTACTCTACTCTAATTGCTCTGATTTAATTCAATTATTTGAACTAATATGTACATATGTATATAATTCTCGTATCATATTCTCCTACCATTGTTAACCCTCTCCCTGTTAAATAATGATTATATTGTAAAGCTTGTTGCTAAGTTATGTTACAATGTGAACCGAGGTGATGTTTTGCAAACGTGCCTCGGTATATAAAAAACCCTTAAATAAATAAATAAATAAACATAAAAGTATCGTCGACTCGGAGGGAGATATCTCATATTACTAAGGGAGCTTATGGGTATTAGGATAATTATTTCAGTTATGCGCCCAGTGCGTATAAGCATTCTTTCTATCCTCAGATACTCTCTCTAGTATCACAATTGGGGTAATATCCAGTTATTCTCGGGGGGGGGGGGGGGGAGGAATCTAAATTGTGTTATTGACCTGTTCTGGATTGACAACCCATCATTAGGTGGGCACCCCATAAGTGACAGGAAAGGGCCTTGCTTCTGGTGAAAGCATCTTTGAATGTTAGATTGTTAGATCTCTGAAGGGTTCTTCACCCCGGAGAGCGAACATTTACTCATCTGGCCCAGGCTTATCTCTCGAACGAGAATTGACTATCTTTTAGTATCGGAAGATATATTCTCGCAATGCTCTAAGTCGTCCATTGAGTACTTATTAATATCAGATCACTGTCCCGGGTGAGCGATGACTGTATTTGGAGATCCCGGGATTGGTAAACAGTGGAGAATGCCCTTAGATCTGTATTCAGATTTAGAATTCCCTAAATGTTTTCAAGAGAAATGGAAAGAATTCATGGAATTCAATGCCCAATATTTAGTCTCCAATATTATTATGGGAAAAGGCTAAAGTTGTACTGCGCGGGCATATCATTAGTTATGTCAGTCACAAACATAAACAGATGAATCTGGAAATTTATTAAGTTAGAAAAACAGTTGCAGTTTCTGGAAAATAAACTGTTGGATACAGTTCCGGAAACTTATTTGGAGCAATATAATGCTACCCGCACAGCGCTTAACAACCTTTTACATAGAAGGACATCAACTTCATTACAGTATATGCGACACAGGCTGTTTCAGTTCAGTAACAAAGCTGACTGTATGTTAGCACATCTGGTTAAAACACAGGAGCACTCCAAGTTTATCTGTGCTCTCACGGACAAATAGGGTATTATTAAAACGGCCTCTTTGGATATAGCTCAAATTTTTTTCCAATACTATCAGGAGCTATATTCCGCTGAGGAAGCAAACCCGGAACAAATAGTTCAATTTCTTGATCAATTACAAATCATTATCTTAGAAAATGAGAAACTGGATAGGATAAATCAAAGAATAATAATCGGGGAAATAGCAGAGGCGATTACCACACTGCCATCGGTGAAAGCTCCAGGACCCGATGGGTTTGACACCATTTTTTATTTACAAATCACTATCTCAGGCAGTGCCATAACTTTTAGTGGCTGTCTATGAAGAAATGTGTAGAGAAGGTGCTATGCCCCAAGAGATGAGGACAGCTACAATTGTGGTCCTTCCAAAGCCAGGTAGGGATCCCATGTTATCTTCCTCATATAGGCCCATTTTCACTTAGACATCAAAATCTACACTAAAGTATTGGCGAACTGTCTCAAAGAAATAATGCCTCAATGAATTAATCCCAACCAGGTTGGCTTTGTCCATGGTAGAAGATCCACAATGAATATTCACAAAGTCTTAACTGCTTTAGAGTTATGCAAACTGGGTCATGCAGAAGACCCTCTCTTGGTGACTTGTGATGCAGAAAAGGCCTTTGATAGGGTAGCCTGGCCTTTCTTGCGGGGGGTTCTTCAAAAATATGGTTTTCATGGGAAGATCTACCAGTACATCATGTTGCTTTACACTAATCCTACAGCCAAAATACTATTTAATAGTCTTCTATCCAGCGACTTTCCTCTGCCGGGGCATTCTTCAAGGGTGCCCACTCTCGCTGCTGCTATTTATTTTGATGGTAGAACCCCCTTGTAGCAGCATTGAGAATGACTGCTGACGTTACGGACATCAGGATCGGACGGGTACACTGTAAAACCCTTCTATTCGCGGATGACATACTGTTATTACTTTCTCACGCCAAGACATCACTTCCTGCGGCCCTTTCCATTTTTGCTACCTGCCATGCAATATCGGGCTTTAAGCTGAACCTAGATAAAACTGAAGCCTTGGACATTATAGGGAATATTCGGCTCAATTGGGACTCCTTTTCGGTTAAGTGGGCTGGGGAAGTAATAAAATATTTAGGAATTTTATATTCATAAAGACCCCACAAAATGGTATACTATTAATATTCCTCCTATGATTGAAATGGTGAGGCAGAAACTATTGAGATGGAGACAGCTTCCTTTGTCTTTGCATGGAAGGGGTAGCCTTAATAAAAATAATTGCTCTGAAATTACTGTATTTGCTATAGATGCTCCCATGCATATTAAGATAAAGGGATCAGAGATGGTTAAAACAGATCATAGGTGCTTTTCTATGGCAGGGAAAGAGAACGAGATTGGCTTATTCCTTTTTACAAGCGCCAAAAATACAAGGGAGTGTGAATCTGCCAGATTTTAAATTGTACTCCTGGACGTCTAATAAAAGGTTCTTGGAGTACACTGATCCTCAATTGATCAAAGCACTCTGTGAATCTAGTGATCCCAGATAGTTCCTGCCATGGAGCATGAAGGACATATCTGAGGTGCAGTTTGGGACTGGGTTGATCATCTTGATGCGAAAAACGTGAATGCATTAACGCAAGTTATTACATCTACCTGTGCATGTTTCCTCTCAATATCCGCTCAAAGGAAACCCGAGAATACCTTCTCTGGATCTCCCCCAGAGAACTGATTCAACTAAAACTTCCCAGTGGATATTAAAAGATTTCATGGATCTGGATACAGGCACCCTTTATTCGTTTGGGCAAACCCAGGAATTATTGGGAGTACTACCTTCACAATTTTTGAAATGTGCCAGAGTTCGAGCTTTATTTAATCACCTTATATAGGGAATTGGGAGCCCGATTAATAGTCAATCCCTTTTTCTTGCAAGGATGTTTAAATCGCATCTTGGTTCTCTTTCCCATTTATATACTTTTTCTCAGAATATCTCCACGTACCAGAATTTTGAATCTGTACTTGGCAAATGGCAAGCAATTTTCAAAGACATAAAGTTAATTTACGTGAAATACAGATTGGAGTTTTTTATAGAATGGTCTTTTCTCCAGCTATAGCTTATAGGATGGGGTTGGCTACTTCAACTACATGCCTTAAATGTAATAACTCAGGTGCTTCCTTTATACACTGTGTCTGGTTCTTCGTCCCTATTCAAGAATTCTGGGAGGAGATAAGTAAATGGTCTTCGGGATACCTGAGATTGAGCATCCATTGGTCATGCTCATTTTGCCTTTTGAATAATGATGCAGGAGAGACATGTATAAATATAGACAATGTAGGGTTTCTTTCCAAGGTATGTCTTATTGCAAAAATATGTATCTTAATAAAGTGGTTAAAATCGCAGGTACTTACCCAAGAGATGTGGCAATCTCTCATGACTGATCTCTTCCAGATGGAATATGGATCATTCTTTCACCAGCTTTTTTCTAAGAAGAAAATTTTGTTCAGAGACACCTGGATCAAATATTACAATACATTGCCAAGATCTCTGCAAGTAATTTCTCCCATAATTGTTACTGTCTAAGGATTCTCCCAGATAAATGGACAAGGATGGTTGGTTATAACTTCGTCTAGTTCTCTAAAGTATGACTTTTTCAACATCAGGCGGGGGAGGGACAATGGGGTTGGGTGTATGGAGTGTTGTGCATTTTCTGTATCCATGTTCGTGATTTTCTATCTGTGTTTTGCTTGTTGTACTACATTCCTGATAAAGAAATATTGCAAAAAAAAATCAAAAAAAAAAAATCCAATCTGTCAGATTCCAAAATGAAGGAGATAATAAAAGTTGCTGGATTAACCGTATCTTTCTCAAAATTTTCCAATATTGTAGTGAAAAATGATTTAGCTTTTTCAGTAGGAAAAAAAGCCTGCGTGTGGTTTTGATCATAAGGACCTTTCTTGAAGGATGGTATGTAATATACCCTTGATATTAACGGGAGAGCGTGTTCAGGTATAGAACCACTGACAATTTTCATTGGTTTCTCTGGCATCTGTAATAGAATTGGACATAAATGTTCTCTCAGTTTTTTTGAACGAGTATAAGATGTTCTAATTTTGTGTTCGCTAAAACACTGATGTACATTCAAAATATTCTGGTGTTTCTTCATGAACTTGTTACAACTATTTTGACCAAATCTACAGTTTGCAGCACATTTTTAGACTATTTTAGTTTCCATCCGAATCAGCTAAAAGATAGTTTTCCAGTCGATAGCAGGGCTGAATTAGCCATGCTGTCCTGGGACTGTCAGTCTTGCGTCAGAGGCAGAGCTTCTCAAAGCTGATACAGAGCTTTGCTCTGTGCGACTGCGCGAGTATTCTCGCGCAGAAAACAGCTTCTCCTCAGTCTGTCGTTTCTGTGAGCGGGAACGCACGCGGAGTCATGACTCTCCACAGACTAGTCCAAAAAAAAAAAAAAAATTACTGAGAAATTCTCCACTTTGTCCCACAAACATCGACAGCAGGTATGCCGCGGCCATCCGGCTTTAAACCATGCGCTTGTGGGAAAATAATGTCCATAACTGATGGACATGAGGCTTGCTATCAGTGCATAGGCCCGAATCACGACCAGACAATATGTATACATTGTGGTCGAATGTCGCCGTGAGCGAGATGCCAGAGAGCAGCAAAAATTGAGAGACTTAAAAAGCATGTCTCTATCCAGTTCCGGTGCCACCCTGTCGGAAGCTCACTCCTCCCCTGGTCCCAGGTTGAAGCATGCGCCGACCGTTCGAAGGGCCATGTTGCTGTAACCGAGCAGCACTGAGAAACAAAAAGTTTCATTAAAACACCGAGACAAATTAAAAACACCGACACATCACAACGTGGACTCTGCCGTCTCCTCATCTGCGTCGAAGCAATTGAAGCTATCGACTACAAGCGTTGAATGCGCCGGATTGAACCCCTCGACGCATGTTTGAGATCGACATGCGTCGACTATATCGAAGCTCCAAGGGAAAATTCTGAAGCGTCGATAGACACATGGAGTGGAAGACCGCTTGACACATTTACCGACGCAAACATCGAAGCGGGCACCGGGACACCAGTCGATGCACTCCTTGGGGCAAACCTCGAAGCAAACGCCGACGCACATGTCGAAACAGAAAGAAAAGCAGCCTTCGCATATGTCAGCACCGCAGACACAGATAGCGACGCTATCGAAGCATCCAGTCAAACAACTTCAACTACACCACTCGAAGCACTCTAGTTACACCCTAGAGCACTTGTCTCATGCGCCAAATACTCATCATCCGTCTCATCGACGGAAGACCTTGCAAAATTCCCCGAAGCCTTCAACGTCAAGAATTAACTTGTCTCCCTTGAACCTAGAATAGAACACCCCACCTTCTGTTCACTCTCATCAAGGGCAGGGCAACCCGGGGACGGAGTCACCTGTCGACTCAGAGGACGAATTGATTAGAGTGTCATCTTACTCTTCATCCTCTTCAGAGAAGGTGTTTTCAGACATATCGTCTGTATCGAAGAGGAAACGGGCCTTACCTCAGTTACAAGAATCGTTGCTAAAGTGTACCAAATTACGCGAAACAGTTATCTTACAGAAACATCAGCCACATACTAAAGACTCAGATATTTTGATGGCTGCAATTCGAACCAACCCATCCTCTCCATCACCTCCACAGCCTCAGATTCCGGACGACACACAAAAAGCAATAACTCAGTTATCACTAGCTTTCTCGGACTTCCTATCAACCATTCAAATGGGATTTGAATCCCTGCACCAATTCCTATTATCCCAAGGGGGGAAAATCCAAATTTACCACCCCTGGATACCCCTCAGAAGTTCCAGAACCAACACCACAAAGTGAACCACCGGTGATACCACAGTTCTCACCTCCACCGTCACAGCCTCGACCGGCTACTTCACCTCCATTGACCAATCAACATGATTCAATTCCATCATCACTAGGATCATCCACGGGGTATCCTTCAGACCCTCCGGAGGGCCCTCAGGAACCATACTCACCACCTGAAGACTTGGTGTACCCTAAATTCATAGATAAAGTGGGTTTGGCACTGAATATGGAAGTGCACAAACAGCCAGATCCCAGGTCAGAAACATTAGGTCTGTTGAAGATATTCAATCTTCCTTCAGACCCTTCGGCTCTGCCACCTCACAAAGTTCTTGATTCTGTGCTTGAAAAATCTTGGCAGACGCCATATTCCATAACTCCAGTATCCAGAAAAACAGACATCAAATACAGGATGCAACAATCAAATTTTTACTCTACAACTCAATTACCACACAATTCAATTGTAGTTGAATCTGCTATGCAACGAGCCAAAAAATCGAGACTTCACTCGAATACACCACCAGGGAAAGACAACAAATGTCTTGACGATTTCGGGAAAAGAATATTTCAATCATCCATGTTAGGTGCAAGAATACACCAACACCAATTCTATATAGTCCAGTAATTATTTGAGACTCTACAACAGCTCAAGGAAACCATATCGGACTCAGACCCGACGTCCCAGCCTTTTCAACTGGTACAAAACATGGAAGAAGGAATCAGGCACCTTTTAAGAACTGTGTATGAAGGTTTTGAATCATCTTCTAGGACTGCAGCATCGGCCGTAGCTGCCAGGTGCCTGGTGTGGTTAAAGGCTAGTGCTATACGCGAGGACGTACATGATAAACTAGCAAACGTGCCCTGCCATGGTGACACTTTGGCGATAAGCTACAGGAAACTGTCGCTCAATTGAAAGAACAGAATGTGGCAGTTCAAGCATTGACAACTTCGACTACATATGGTTCATTTTCTCATCGATACTTTGTGCCAAGTAGAAGACCGCCATATCAGAGACGCCCATTCAGGCCTTATCCATCCTACCGACCAGAGCCTTATCCACAACCACCTCGCCAACCCCCTCGAAATTCATTATTTATTTATTTTTATATACCGACATTCAATTTGACATAGCACATCGGTTTACATATAACAAGATGTCTAAGGCCAGCCTTATAATGACATGATACAGTATAACAGGTTAATTGAATAACTAGCTAAGTACATATAACTGTTATACAGGATAGTAATACGATATAATTTGCTTAACCGCATAACTTTTTACAGAATATGTTATGTTCAGAGTTGAATTAACTATGTACAGAGTCAGAGGGGCAGGTGGGTGGGGTGGTGGGGATGGTTATTGGCGGGAGGGGGGGCAGTGGTGGAAATTATCTGGTGGGAATGCTTTTCGGAAGAGCCAGGTTTTGAGGTTCTTTCAGAAGGTTGGTGTGGAGGTGTCAGTTCTGAGAGCGGGAGGAAGGTTGTTTCAGAGGTGAGGGCCTGCAACGGATGCAGCACGTTCTCTTGTGGTGACTCGATGTATTTCCCTGGCGGGGGGAATGGGGAGTAAGCCTGTATTGGTTGAGCGGAGATTTCTGGTGGGGTTGTGAGGGGTCAGAGGTCCTTGTAACCAACTGGCTTTGTCATTATGGATTGCTTTGTGTATGAGCATGAGTGTTTTGTATTGAGATCTGAGCGGGACGGGCAGCCAGTGGAGTTATTTGAGTTTGGGTGTAATGTGATCTGTTTTTTTCTTATTTGTTAGTGATCGTGCGGCAGCATTTTGTAGAAGCTGGAGGGGCTTGAGGGTGGATGCGGGAAGGCCAGATAGGAGGGCGTTACAGTAGTCAATCTTGGTGAAAAGGAGGGACTGCAGTACTGTCCAGTAGTCTGGGGGATGGAGTAGAGGTTGGAGT
The DNA here is from genome assembly GCF_901001135.1 of Rhinatrema bivittatum. Classification (NCBI taxonomy): domain Eukaryota; kingdom Metazoa; phylum Chordata; class Amphibia; order Gymnophiona; family Rhinatrematidae; genus Rhinatrema; species Rhinatrema bivittatum. Next base: position 1,064,892 of record NC_042616.1, read on the forward strand.
TTTTTGAGGATTTGGAGTTTGTAGAATCCTTCTTTTATCACTGTCTTGATATGATATTTGAAGTTCAGTTCTTGGTCCAGGGTGACACCGAGGTCTCTGACTGTTGAGAACATGTTGTATTTGGATTGAGTTGAGGGGTCAGAGATGGGGGTTGTCGTTTTTCTGGAGAGGTGAAGGATTTCTGTCTTACTCTGGTTGAGCGTTAGTGCCATTTCAGTGAGGATAGAGGTTATGTCTGTCCGGTATGATTCCCATCGGTTTAGAGTATTGCTGATGTTGTCTCTGATGGGGAGGAGGATTTGTACATCGTCTGTGTACAGAAAGTAGGTGAGCCCTGTTTTGTCTAAGTATTTGCATAGAGGGAGCATATAGATGTTGAAGAGGGTAGGGGATAAGGATGAGCCTTGTGGGACTCCCTGTGAGAGGGCAATTCTTTCTGATGTTGTACTATCTTGGGTTACTTTAAAAGATCTGTTGGTGAGGAATGATTGGAACCATTGGATAATGGTGCCACTAATGCCTATTTCTCTTAGCCTGTGAATTAGGATCTTGTGGTTGACGGTGTCAAATGCTGCGGAGATGTCCAGCAGGATTAGGAGAAAGGATGTGCCTTTGTCAAACCCTTGAAGTATAGTGTCTGTGAGGGTGAGTAGTAGTGATTTGGTGCTGTGAAAGTTTTTGAAGCCGTGTTGAGCTGGGGCCAGAATGTTGTCATTTTCCAGGAATTCTGAGAGTTGGTGGTTGACTGTCTTCTCGATGATCTTGGCCAGTAACGGTAGGTTCGAGATGGGCTGGTAGTTGGATGGGATGGTCAGGTTGAGTTGAGGCTTCTTTAAGATAGGTTTGACTACAGCGCATTTAAGGGGATCCGGGAGTATTCCTTGCTCGAGGGAGAGATTGGTGATGTCAGCGATGGGTCTAGCTAGGCAGTTCGGAATTAGCTTGAGGGTTTTTGTTGGGATGGGGTCGAGCGGGTGTGCTGCTGGGTTGATCTTTTGAACAATATTTTCAATCTCTGTAGAGGCTATGGTCTCAAACTGTGACCATGTTGATGCTGTAAGGGATGTTTGTGTGGTGGGTTCCAGGTTGATTGGTGGGTCTTTTGGGCATAGTTTGGCTGTTTTGTCTATAAGGTATTGGGCGAAGTTGTAACTGGATATTGTTGAAGTCTCTTTTTGCAAAGGATTGTTGATGGGTCGCGTCAGCTGAGTTACATACTCAAATAGGACTCTCGGGTTGTATTGGAAGTTGTAGATTCTTTGGGAGTAGAAGTTCCGCTTGGCTTTGTTGATGTCTGTTGTATATATGTATAGGAGCGTTCTATATTGGTCACGTAGTTGGCTTGTGGGGTTGCTTCACCAGGCTTTTTCAGCTTGTCTTAACTGGCATTTTATGTTTTTTAGATCCTGGTTATACCTGGGTGATTTGTGTCTTGCTGTGGTTCCTATTTCCTTTTCAATTGTTGGGCAGATCTTTTCCGCTGTCTCCATGTTGATTGTGGTCCATGAGTTGACTGCATTAATGGTGTTTGAGGTGTGTAGTTGCTTTAGGGCGTCAGGTAAGGTTTTTTCTAGGGTTTCACTGGAGCATGGTTTGGTGAACACTATACGTTTTGTGTCTTTTTGAGTGTGGGTGTGGGTATAGTCCACTTGGAGCTTGGTTTTTATTAACATGTGATCTGACAGGGAACAGAAGAGGTGGGGGGCGGGGGGGGGGGGGGAATTGAGTGTTACTTTGTTGTTAATGTAAATCAGATCCAGGATGTGGCTTGACTTCTGTGTGGGGGAGTTTATTATTTGTGTTAATGTATTCTGCCTTGAGGCGACTGTTTTAATGTATTTCCGCCCTGGAGGCGACTGTTCAGTTCCTTGTAAACCGGTGCAATATGTATTCTTTACAGGAACATCGGTATATAAAAATTAAAAATAAATAAATAAATAAATTATTTGTATGAAGCCCATGGTGGTTAGTGAGTTGAGGAGGAGCTCACATGAGGGGGAGAGGAGAGATTTGTCAAAGTGGAGGTTAAAGTCTCCTAGGATGATGGTGGGATGGTTGGTGTTTGTTAGATGCAATGGTTTCGATGAGTGGGCAGGGATCTTTGTTGAGAGTGCCTTGGGGGGCATAGATCAGCAGGATTTGGAGGGTTTTGCACTTGAAGTGACTGACTTCAATGGGTAGTAGGGAGTTGAAGGGAAGAGAGCTGAATTTGAGTCGTTTGGCTGCTAGGAACAGAAGGCCGCCTCCTTTTTTTTTTTTTTGTCTTGGAATGGAGAAGATGTAATTGTTTTTTGGAAGTTGATTAACCAACAACGCAGAGGTCGCCCACGGACACAGCATCAACAGGCACAACAACCGGCCATGGCTGCGAAGCCATCAACTTCTTTTTAGGGTTCACAGGGCCGCCACCCCCTACGGCTGTGAGAGGCAGAATTTCAGCATTCAAGGAGGTCTGGAATACAATCACATCCGACCGCTGGGTGCTGGAGATAATATCTCAAGGTTATCAATTGCATTTCCAATCCAAACCTACTCTTCCGCGTTTAACTGCCAACATAGTCAATTACTCCAATCACCTTCACTTGCTACAAGAGCTTTCACAGCTAAAAAGCCAACGAGCAATAAGAATCCTACCATCACACCTCCACAATATGGGGTTTTATTCCCCATATTTCCTAATTCCCAAGAAAACAGGAGGCCTTAGACCGATTTTGGACTTACGCAACCTGAACAAACATCTAGTCAAAGAGACGTTCAAGATGGTCTCACTCAAGTCAGTTCTTCCACTCCTTCAACCCAACGATTGGATGTGCTCTCTAGACTTCAAGGATGCCTATGCACATATTCCAATGCACCCTTCTTCATGGAAATACCTTTGTTTCCAATACAAGAACCAACATTACCAATACAAAGTCCTCCCCATTGGTCTCTCATCAGACCCACGGGTATTCACAAAATGTATGGCAGTGGTGGTGGTGGCCCACCTTTGGCAGCTGGAAATTCAAATATTTCTCTACCTAGACAACTGGCTCATGGTAGCATCAGACCAAGAGACATTATTAGATCACCTACATCAAACCATCTCTTTTCTACAAAGTCTGGGTTTGCTCATAAATTACAAAAATCCAGCCTAACACCCTCTCAAACATTGCACTTCATAGGAGCATTGTTAGACATGACAGAAGCAAGGGCCTATTTACCAACAGACTGGAGATTATCGTTATTTATTTATTTATTTATTTATTTATAGTTTTTTATATACCGATGTTCCTGTATAATATACATATCGCACCGGTTTACAAGGAACTGAAACAGTCGCCTCTGGGGCGCCATACATTGGAACAAGTTGAAAAAAAGAACTTGCAGAGAGATAAAACGGACTACATTCAAAGATACTATTAGCAGAAAAAAGTACAACTCAAAAACATATGTACAGTGGGATAGATGGGCCGGGGTCTATAATGTCATCGACTTCATCGGGCCTTAGCTCTCCGGGAATGCTTGGGCGAAAAGCCAAGTCTTTAGCTTCTTTTGAATGTCATGAGGCAGGGTTCTTGGCAGAGGTCCGGAGGGAGCGAGTTCCAAAGTGGGGGACCAGCAGTGGAGAGGGCGCGTTTCCTCAGTGAGGTTTTTGCCGGCTGGGTGTGTAGCATGTTCTTGTACGCACTTCTTACAGGTCTCTTAGTAATGTGCTGCTGCAGTTGAAAAGTTAGGTTGAGGGGGTAGATGTTGTATAGGTCCTTGTGTATCATCATGAGGGCTTTGAAATGAATCCTGAATTTAATAGGCAGCCAGTGAAGGTTCTGGAGGATGGGGGTGATGTGCTCCCTTTTGTTGGTGTTTGTAAGGATTCTGGCCGTCGCGTTCTGGGCCATCTTAAATGGTTTGATGGAGCTAGCGGGAAGGCCCAGAAGGAGTGAGTTGCAGTAATCCAGCTTTGGGAGGATGATGGATTGAAGTACCAGGCGGTACTTCAATCCATGGTCAGTGTCGTTACAGACACTGACTGAGAATCTCTCTCTGGCAACCAAATCGACAGCCAGAGGATTACTAACCATTCTAGGACATATGGCTGCGGCCATTCATATGGTCCCAAATACTCGACTTCACATTCGCCGACTTCAATGGGGATTTAAACGCCAATGGAAGCAACATTCCCAGTCAATGACTTGCAAGATCTCCTTGACTTCAGCAGTGAAGGAGGACCTGGAATGGTGGTTGCGACCACAGATACTCCAGAGAGGTACACTGTTTTCAGCACCATCTCCAACATTGTACTAACAACGTATGCGTCCCACAAGGGTTGGGGGGCACACCTCAATCAACTAGAAACACAGGGACTATGGTCTTCTCGCGAGACTGCTTATCAAATCAACGTCCTCGAACTCAGAGCAATCCATTATGCCCTTCGAACCTTTCTCACACAGTTATAGGGAAGAAGAGTGATAATATCACGGACAACCAAGTGGCCATGTTTTATATAAACAAACAAGGAGGGTCCGGTTCATGGATTCTCTGCAGAGAAGCCCTTCTCATATGGGATTGGGCATCTCGACATTCAATACACTTACAAGCAACCTATCTTCCCGGCATAGCCAACACCAGAGCAGACTGGTTGAGTCGAATATTTCACCCTCACGAATGGACTCTAAACCAAGAGGTGGCCAACCACGTCTTTTCACATTGGGGAATGCCATCTATAGACCTATTTGCCACGGAAAGCAACAGAAAAGTACCTCATTTCTGTTCCCTGTTTCCCAGTCATCTCAGGACGGCTCAAGATGCCTTCTTAATCCCATGGACGGGAAGTCTAATGTACGCCTTCCCTCCAATTTCAGTAATAACTCGCACACTTCAAAAATGCATGACCGAGGAGGCGGATCTCATCCTCATCGCCCCGGTTTGGCCGAGACAACCATGGTACTCTTACCTTCTTCGTCTCTCGATCGACACATCCATTCCCTTGGACAACAGGGAAGGGCTCCTATCCCAGGACCCAATGCAGGACTCCCTCCACTTGACTGCATGGAGATTGAACGGTCACTATTCAGAGAACAAGGAATCTCGGAAGATAGCCAAACCATTCTTTTAGCGGCCAGAAAGCCTTCTACCAGGAAAGCATACCAGTATAAATGGAAACGGTACGAATCATGGTGTTCAACCAATCACCATGATCCCTTTCATTGTGCTCCTACAAATCTCTTAGATTGCCTTTTTTACTTGTATTCGTTAGGATTAGCGACTACCTCAGTGCGGGTACACCTTAGCGCCATAGCAGCCTACCATAGACCGCTCCAAGGACAACCAATCTCACACCACCCGCTGGTTTCCAGATTCATCAGAGGTCTCTATCATCTCAGACCCCCGATTTCTAAGCCGCCAGTAGCCTGGAATCTCAACTTAGTTCTTGAACAACTGATGCTTTCCCCATTCGAGCCTCTAGATTCAGCATATATAAAATACCTCACATGGAAGGTAGTATTTCTTGTCGCAGTAACTTCCGCACGACGAGTAAGTGAACTTCTGGCGCTGGTGCACTATGAACCTTACCTACAGTTCTTCCACCACAAGGCAGTCCTATGAGCTCACCCTTCCTTCCTACCAAAGGTGGTTTCAGCATTTCACATCAACCAGTCTATTGAACTCCCTACGTTCTTTCCAAAACCAGATCACAATGCCCGGGAGAAACTTCTCCACACCCTTGACTGCAAAAGAGCGTTAGCCTACTATAAGACTAGAACGCACGTGGACTCCAGACCATCTCAGTTGTTCCTATCCTTTAATCCAAATGCACCTGGCATACCAGTTTCAAAACGAACAATCTCTAGCTGGATAACTCAGTGCATTCAGTTCTGTTACAACAAAAGACAGGAAACACTACATGGAAAACCAAATGCGTATCAACTTCAGGCGATCGCTACATCCATAGCCCACCTGAGCCACGTTGCTCCTATTGACATTTGTAAGGCAGTGACCTGGTCATCTCTACATACTTTTACATCTCACTACTGCTTAGACCAGCAGACGTCTCAAGATGCTAAGCTGGGACGAGCGGTATTGGACAATTTGATTTAAGAACTACACATCAGCTGTCCACTCAAAACAAGTCACGCAAAAAAATAGTTATAACACTTCAGTGTGACAAGGGAGCTTGGGATATAATCACAATTTTAACAGTTTGAGATGCTTTGTGATTGATCAAGTGAAAAGTATATGAAAGGAGGAGATTGAGAGAAGCTATTACTGCAGTAAGAACAGCGTTGGATATATCGTTTACAATGTCTGGAACCCAATGACTTCAATGCTGTTATTAAATGGAGTTCATTTTTATAAAAGGAAGAGAAAATCTTGTGTAAAGATCATTTGTTGACTACAGTTTTCACAAACAATTTTTTTTTATAAATGGTGACCATTGGAGTTTTTGTATATTTTCATTTTGATAGTGGTGAATAATAGGAGCAATAAATCCTTCAAATGAGTATGGGATTTTGAGACAATGAATGTGTTGACATACGTAATTGGTAGATAGATATTGAATAATTGATTTTGAACAAGCAATCAAACAGGCTAATTGGCTGCAATAAGATGTTTTCATGCACATGCTCTTAGCTTCCAATGTATTTAAAGGACTGCACATGTTCCTGCATTTTTTTGTTAAATGAACTGAAGAGAGAGCAGTCAGTTCCATGAATAAATGATGCTAAATTTGCAGGAAATGTGAGTAAAATGTTATTTTCTCAAATGTGTTATAAAATGAGAGGAATAAGAGTTTTAACAGAATTTGTATTTTAGATAGAAGCACTAAAGCAGCCTTGTTGGCGAAACGCTTGGCCAACATCGGCATCATACAATTCATTTTTAAGAAATGCAATGGACAGTGAGTTAAGCTAAATTTTTATATATAAAGAAAAAATCACAAAAAATTTGGAAATAAAATTAAGGAAGGTTGGGGGTTTTTGTGACCGATGATTGAATTGCAAAGCATGTTCTTAAGTTCTATGACTTAGGCATCCCCGAGTTCTGAGGTCTTTTCCTCCATTTGCCATTGATATTTAATTCAGCTTTGGTATTTAAATAATTTTGAATACTTGGTGAAAGCAACTTTCTATATACTTCCTGTGTTTACACTGACTTTCACTTGCCTGTATTGTTTTGAATTTTTCATGGAATATTCTTTTTACAGAAGGCTATAGCAAATCTAGGCCACAAGATGATCATTGCTTTCATAAACATGCAGACCCAGATAATGTTCACATTTCAGGAGGCCAAGAAGAATTTGGGGATAAAAGCTATGGATTATTCGGCAAGTCACCAATTTCCTGTGGGCTAGGTCCCATGGTAGGATTTTCTCAGCATTTTTGCGTGCTTGTACGAGCTTTTCTGCCCTCTACAGGACGTTGGTGTGCATAGTGCGCGCCACATTAGGCGTGACTTTTGCGCGCAGAACTTTTTTGTATGTGGGCTCCAGTGTAGTGTAGTAGTAATGCATGCGCCTTGCCGTGCTTATTTCTGGGGTGCCTGTAATTTGTGTGCACAACTTTTTTAAGTGTGAGCCATTTGAACGCACAGTTACCACTGCTGATTGCGCCGGTAAACAAGAAGCTTAAGTACCTTTCTTTTTGTATTGCCAGTCATATTAGGGCTTCTCAGCCTGACCTGTCTTCCAACATGTGTCAGCGCTGTTCGGATGCTCAGGGAGAGTTGTCTTCCTCTGATTTTGTTAAGCCTGGATCTTCTCATTCTGATCATGGTCTGGTTACGGTTTTGGCTGGAAGTGCGCCAGATCTTGATACTCCCTTGACTAGCTCCTCCACAAGAGGTGGCAGTTCAGTTGGGCCCGCTCCAGTACCTTCTGGGCTCGGTCTGAATCTGGCTGCTTTTTCTTGGGTGGAGTTTTTTCAAGGTTTACAAGCCTTTGTTCAGGCGCAGTCCTCCACTTTGCACACTCCGGTCAGGTTGGACCCTCTGCCGGTGGCCCCCCTCCCTCTTCCACTCTTATGGTTAAGTGCCGTGGCACGCCTCAGTTCGCCATGGATATCTCCGGTGGGAACCCATATGGCACAGATGATGAGGTGGATCCCAATTCTTTGGAAGATGGTGAAATTCCTCCTGGTTTACAGCTGTACCGAACCATGTTACAGTTCTTTCATAGAGATGAACTACCTGTCCTGATTTCCCAGACATTGAAGATGCTGGGAGTGCCTGGGGTGGATTATTTCTCAGAGCTGAAGAAGAATCCCATTTTTGGTCTCCTTGCGTAAAGCCTCTTGTGTTTTTCTGTTATGGACGCTATTCAAGAATTGATTGATCTTGAATGGGATACCCCGGAGGCAAATTTCAAAGTGGGTCGGGCATTAGAAGCCCTATACCCAGCTGTGAGAGCATTTGCATTTTCCCAAAGTGGATGCGCTTGTCTGCGCTATATCTAAATGGACAATTATTGCCGTGGAGAGGAGCGGCATTGAAGAATATGCATGATAAGCGGATTGAATATATCCTTAAGCAGGCCTTTGATGCAGTGGCATTGACCTTGCAGATTGCTTCCTGTTGCGCTCTTGTGGCATGTTCTTGCTGCTTCTCTCTCAGGAGGTGGATGATTCCAGGGTGAATTCCAGGTCAGTTATAGAACCCGCTGCCACCTTTTTGGCAGCCGAGGGCTGTGATTTGGTCCATACCTTGGCCAGAGAAGTAGCTTTGGTAGTGGCGGCCAGATGACAGCTATGGTTGCGGAATTGGTCAGCTGATACAGCCTCCAAGGCTAATCTTACAAAAATGCCATTTAAAGGCCATCTTTTGTTTGGGAGTGATTTGGAAAAGCTTGCCAGTAAGTGGGGCAAATCTCCAATTCCCTGGTTACCAGAGGGTAAGAAGCAATTTCAGTGCCCCTTTTCTATGAAGGATCGACTCAGAGGTTCCAAGCATTTTCGTCCCTACAGAAACACGACCTTTCAGAGGACTCGGCCTTTTGGTAGGTTTTAGTCCTTTTGTTCCCACAGTCCAAGAGAGGAGCAGGCTCGGGTGGCGGACCTTGCCGAGCTCCCCAGTGAAGGTTTGCCGATCCTCTTTGGGGAGGAGGAGATAGGGGGACGCCTATCTCTTTTATCAGAGGTGGTTCGAGATCACATCGGATCAGTGGGTCCTAGAAGTGATATGGGAAGGATATGTGCTGGAGTTTCACAGCATTCCTTGGGACGTATTCATGGTATTTCCTTGCCACTTCCCACAGAAGAAGCAGACAGTGGAGTGTATGCTTTTGAGGCTCCTCTGGCTGAGGGCTGTGGTTCCTGTGCCTATGTTTCAGGAAAATACGGGGTGCTATTCCATTTATTTTGTTGTACCCAAGAAGGAAGGTTCCTTTCATCCCATCCTGGACCTCAAGGGTGTCAACCGTCATCTCCGGGTGACTCATTTTCGCATGGAAACCTTATGATCTGTGATAATGGCCTTACAATCAGGGGAGTTTCTGATCTCCCTGGATCTGTCCAAGGCTTGCCTATATATATATTCCCATTTGTTTGGAATAGCAATGTTTTCTATGCTTTGCAGTCCTGGGTTGCCATTAGCAGTTTTAGGCGCTGCCCTTTGGTCTGGCCACCATCCCAGAATAATTTTCCAAGGTCATAGTGGCCGTGGTGGCAGCATTGAGAAAAGATGGGATCCTAGTACACCCATACTTGGACGACTGGCTGATTTGAACCAAGTCTTTGTCAGAGAGCAGTCTAGTGACCAAAAAGGTGATTTCCTTGCTGCAGGAGCTCAGTTGGGTGCTGAACCTGGCCAAGAGCAGTCTTCTGCCTTCTCAGTCGTTGGAAAATCTGGCAATTCACTTCAACACAAGGCTGGGCAAGGTTTTCCTACTGGATGCACGAACCAAAAGTTGATGTCTCAGGTGTGTCAGTTGGTGAACGCTATCAGCCCGATGGTGTGAAGCTATCTACAGGTGCTTGGTTTGATCGCAGTCACCCTGGAAGTGGTGCTATGGACGAGGGCACATATGTGTCCTCTTCAGCACTCTTTGCTGTCTCATTGGAATCCACAGTCTCAGGACTATTCAGTTTGGCTCCACTTGCCGATGGAAATCTGCTCTTGACTCCGGTGGTGGTTGCTGGAGGCTCATCTGAGAAAGGGAGTTTCCTTGTCCTCCACGAACTGGTTGGTGTTCACGACAGATGTGAGTCTCCAGGTTTGGGGAGCTCACTATCAGGAACTGACAGCCCAGGGCGTTGGGCAGCCGAAGAAGCTTAGATGCAGCTCCAGCACTGCTATCTACGATGGCGGGGGTGGAAAGGAAATAGAACCAAAAAAATTATTTAAAGGGACAAGAGTAACAGAAAAGTATGAAAACAAAAGTGTGAAAGCTTGCTGGGTAGACTGGATGGACCGTTTGGTCTTCTTCTGCCATCATTTCTATGTTTCTATGTAAGCTCTCTGGAACATCAATCGCCTGGAAGCCCGGGCAGTCAGGTTGGTTTGCTTACAGTTCAGCCTCAGTCTACTGGGTCAAGCAGTCTGCATGATGTTGGATAATGCAATGACTGTGGCCTACATCAATCACCAGGGAGGAACCAAGAGCAGGCAAGTGTTGCAGGAAATACACCAACTTATGGAATGGGCAGAAGGACATCTTCAGATGATTTTGGCCTCTCACATTGCAGGAAAAGACAGTGTATGAGCAGACTTTCTCAGCAGGGAGCGTCTGGACCCTGGAGAATGGGTGCTGTCTGCTGAGGCGTTTCAACTGATACTTCTAGACTGGGACCTTCCGTCCCTAGACTTCTTGCAATGCCAAGGTTCTTTGATTCTTTAGACATTGGAGAGATCCATGTTCCCTGGTCATCAATGCTCTCGTACAGGTCTGGCTGGAAGACGAATTGCTTTATGTCTTTCTTCTGTGGCCCTGCTGGGCAGGGTCCTTCGCAGAATCAAAACCCACAGGGGGCTAGTGCTCCTGGTGGCTCCGGATTTCCCCAGGTGTCCATGGAATGTAGATTTGAGGAGACTCTTGGTGGAGGACCCCCTTCGTCTTCTGTCGCGTATGGATCTATTGCAGCAGGGGCCGGTCCTTCATGAGGATCTGGCTCAGTTCTGTCTTACGGTTTGGCCCTTGAGTTGGCTCACCTGTTGAAGCGTGGATATTCTTCTGCAGTGATTATCTATCTATCTATGTATATATACACACATATACATACATATATATATGGCAGGGGAGCATAACCCATTGGTCCTGAGTCCATCTGTCTACAGTAAAGAAAACGAAGGTATCAGGTAAGTAATTTCTCTGTTTTATTAAATTACAATTTATAGCATTGTACAAGCTATCTTCTGGCGCATACCAAAGACTGTTGATTCTGTATAACAAAGGCACTTGTTCTATGTCCTCCCTACATAAATACCTTCACTCAGTATCCTCTTTCAAGATATTAGAAGCAGTAAATCCTCTTGGAGTCTAGAAGTAAAAAGCAAGGTTACTGAGGATGGCTCGGCTATTAAAGAGTACAGCATGTGTAACCTTAAGAGAAATGCAAATTATAATGCTGTACAGGGCCTATAGGGTGGTGCTAGTAGAATTAGCTCAGTGCTTGAAAGCAGAAGCAAAGATGCAACTTTATTGCATTGGTTATGGGAGTGCGTGGGAGTTCAGAAATTTTGGAATGATGTCTGGGATATGTTAGTACGGGGCACTTCTGTGCAGGTTAAGAAAATCCCTTATTTATGTGTTTTGAGTATTTCCTCAGAGGATGAAAATGGGGAAAGAAGAGAAATGCTTCAATGACTAAAGAGCTCTCATAACTTTTGAGTCTTTCACAAGTCAAGGTTCTTCAGATCCAAAAAGACAACATTGTAGCAATAATATATAAGCAAACAAGAAGAAACATAAGACCATGCCAATAAACAATCAAGATATGAACTTGGACATGTCACAGGAAGATTCCATTAATTACTATATTTGTTCCAGGCAGCTCCAACATCGTAGGGGATTCTTTGAGCTGATATCAACCTCAAGAATGGTCCCTTCACCATATGACTCTTCAAAGCATTTTCCAAAGGTGAGGAGCTCCTCAAATGGATCTGTTCTCAGCTCCTTTCAATTTCAAACTTCCCCTATATTGTTCCAATAGATCAATTCCAAAATCCATAGATTCAGATGTGTTTGCAATCTCTTGGTGTGAGGTTCTTCTATACAATTTCCCACCAGTTTCCCTAATAGTAAAAACAATCTCCAAGTTATTGAAGGACAGGGGAAGAATGATTCCTATTGCTCGCTTCTGGCCATGACAAATTTAGTTTCCATGACTCTAAAAACTAGCCATAGATCACCCAGTTTGCTTCGAAATATTCCCATATCTCCTCTTGCAGTACCAAGGATCTCGTCTCCATCCCAACTTCTATTCTCTGGGACTCACAGCATTGATGTTGAAAGCAGACTGTTGAAAGACATGCCTTTCACTTCAGATATCAAACCAGTATTACTAACAGCAAGGAGGCCATCAGCAGGATGCTCCTATTCAAGTGAAAAGATTGTTGCTTTGGTGATCTGCTCATCACCAGGATCCCTTTCAATATGAAATTTCTACATTGTTACAATACCGTATTCACCTTTCCAATTCAGTTGCAGTTTAACATCATCTCTTAGAAAGTCTACCAATCTCCCTGGTTACTTTGGTAGCAAGATTTATAAAATGTCTTTTTCCTCAAGTGACTCTATCCTCCTTTCAAACCATTGGCTTCTAATGATGCAAAGTTCTTACCCTGGAAGGCTCCTTTTCTCATAACAATTACTTCTGCTTGTAGAGTAAGTGAACTTCAAGCTCTGTTATTTGACTACCCCCTCTCTCCCCACCACACACCTGTTCACTCTGATTTTCAAAAACAAAGTGGTTTTAAGAATTTACCAAAGTTCCTGCTGAAAGTAATTTCTTAGTTCCACTTCAACCCATGGTTTCCCCAAGAAATCATTCCAAGAAAGCGGAACAAATTTTCCGCATGTTGGATTGTAGAAGGCCTCTCCTTCTCTATTTCGATAGAACAAACCTCTAAGAAAATGTTCCCAGATGTTTGTTTATCATGGCCGGCAGTGCTTTCTGTTACAAATAAACAGATACAAGTCTTCCCATTAAAATGAAAGCACATCAGATCAGAGTGGCCGCCACTTTCGTAGCCTCTGTGCCCACATTTGTCAAACCCAACTTTTCCAGTAGTAGCTTCCACTCTGTCACCTTCCACTCATTAACAAATTGCATATCCTATAAATTTTAATGCAATTCAAGTCTCATATTACACCGAATTCAAGCATTAACCTCAATTCCAACCACATCAATAATTCCTCTACCTATACCGACGATTCTCACACCAACCAAACTACTTCTGCCATGCATAATAAATCCGAATCTAAGCTTTTCAATCTTGATATTACTACTAGTATTGAAGTTGAGTCAATTCTAAAGAAAATGAAACCAGCTTTCCACCCCACAGACATTATGCCCACCAAGATTCTTCTCTTAATACGTTCAACAATTGCAAAACCCATTGCAAAGATTCTCAATAAATCAATCACCACAGGCATAGTTCCTTCTGTACTCAAACATGCTATTATAACTCCTATGATAAAAAAACCAAACCTTGATTCATCTGATCCAGCTAACTATCGCCCAGTCTCAAACCTACCCTTCCTCTCAAAAATTATGGAAAAAATCATCAATAAACAACTATCTGACTACCTAGATGAACATCATCTACTTTTCCCTTCCCAGTTTGGGTTCAGAAAGTACCACAGCACGGAAACGCTTCTGATATCACATTCTGAAGTGCTTCTAAAAGCTCTAGATGCTGGCAAATCATATCTCATTGCCTTACTTTGATATATCAGCAGCTTTCGACACGGTTAATCACAACACCCTCATAAGCCGCCTCTCTGAAATAGGTATTTCGGGCTCTGCACTACAATGGTTCCAGTCATTCTTGAGCAACAGAACATACAGCGTCAAAAGTGGTCTAAGTGAATCCAAGACAAGAAATCTCGCTCAAGGAGTTCCCCAAGGATCATCTCTCTCCTCTACATTATTTAATATTTACCTTACACCACTATGCCGGCTACTATCAAAACTGAATCTTCAATACTTCATCTACGCGGATGATATTCAGATACTCATACCAATCACCAGTACTATCACAAATGCCATGATCTCTTGGAATATGCAGCCTTAGTAGAAATTAAAACAATTCTCATGGACAATCAATTGGCTATTAATACCAATAAAACCGAGCTTATCATTATTTCACCTCCAAAAAACGCATCCCTGAGCTATGATAATCTTTCAAATGACATGCCTACTATTACTCAGCAAGTACGCAGCCTTGGCGTCATCATTGACAGCAATTTCACATTTAAAAAATTCATCGCGGATACAGTTAAAAGTGGTTTCTTTAAGTTACATACACTAAAACGTATTAAACCTCTTTTATACCAATACGACTTTCGCACTGTACTACAGGCGACTATATTATCAAAGATTGATTACTGCAATGCCTTGCTACTTGGGCTTCCTAAAACTACAATTCAACCCTTGCAAATTTTACAAAACGCAGCTGCCCGCATCATCACTGACACAAGACGCCATGAACACATCACTCCAGCGCTTCAATCACTACACTGGCTACCCGTGGCATCCAGAATAATATATAAATCCTTGACGCTGATTCATAAAGCCACCCACAACAGAGATATGAACTGGTTCTCTAATCACCTTCAATTCAAAACATCAATCCGCCCAACCAGATTCCAGCATTTAGCTAAACTGAAGACCCCTGCACCCAACCTGACTAATCTGTCCACTACAAAAGAACGTTCTTTCATCATTGCTGGATCCAGACTATGGAACACCATGCCATCAGAATTACGACAGGAATATTGCTACAAAAAATTTAAACAAATCTTAAAAACCTGGCTTTTCAAAAAAGCCTACTATTATTGAACTGAGTCCTTGCTTTGCGTTCTAGTTTAATCCCACAGACACTCATACTCTGATATTTATTCCTATTATACAAAGTTTTTTACATGGATTTGTATTCTTTCAGTTTTAATGTTTTAATGTAAAGCAATATGCTGAATTAATGTTTGAATGTAAACCGAGGTGATGTTTCTTACGTGCCCCGGTATATAAAAAAAATCCATAAATAAATAAATAAATATAAAAAAAACAAAGCACATTTTCTGCAACCCTCAGATTGAGGAGTCCTTATTTTTGTGGCTGATTATTGTTATGCTTGACTACGGAAAAAGCAGAATGTCCTACCTGTAACAGGCGTTCTCTGTAGACAGCAGGACAAAACCCCACCCTCCTCCTCCTCCAGCTCAGCTGTGAAAAGACTGCGTAGTCTTGCACATGATCAGAACATGAAGGCATGTCCTTGTCGGCACCTCACCCACTGGGGTGGCTGATTTGTCCTGCTCTCAGCAGTATATGGAGTAATCTAACACAGTACTTCAGCCTTTACCTTGCCCTGGAGGTGTTGGACTAATGTAACATTTTTCACCTCTGACATACAGTATCTGGATGGATAGTTTGCTGGAAAGAATGAGGCCTGCAGAGACCTGGGCTATTCTCCTCCCAATCTGTCTGTATGAGGGGGAGATACTGCTATGCATTTAATTGGGATAAATTGTTAGAGTGCAGCTATTTCCTGGTTCGTCATTATTAGGTGCTTAGGAAGAAACACTAATTGCATATTTAATGACTCTTTCACGCTGAACTTAGCCCTCAACTCAGACTACACATTTTTTCAGTTCTTCCAGGGAGAATCCAGCCACAGATTTTCCCAAGATTAGTTCGATGCCACTGCTGTATTATTCAGATTTGGAGTCTTGTAACATGCCTGCCCCCCCCCCCCCCCTCCGATCTGTTTGAGTGTTTGTAGGATGCTTAGGGCCAGGACAGATCCTCTTCCAGAGCCGCAGCCAGTTCAGAGCTCATGCTGAGAGTTTAGATTACATTTAAATTACCATTTGCATTTTTCAATCAATACTAGACTTTACAATTAAGTTTGGTGTTAAAATTCTTAAGAGAAAAGTGAGGAGAAGGAACATTTCTTGAGTAAATTAGTCCTTTGGGGGCTGTAGCAGCTTCCTGCTTCATTACGCTGCATATTGGTTCATGGTTTTACTGTGTTCAACCACAAAAAAGAAAGCAAAGAGCTGAAGAGGAGGGAGGGAGAAGGACAGGATTGATAGGGGAGTACTGGGCAACAGTCCTGTCTTCCACTGACTGACTGTGAGCATGTGAATTACTGTCACCGTACACAGAATTACATTGTGGCATTGCAGGGAGGGCAGGGGAGTACTGGGCAACAGTCCTGTCTTCCACTGACTGACTGTGAGCATGTGAATTACTGTCACCATATACAGAATTACATTGTGGTATTGCAGGGAGGGCAGGGGAGTACTGGGCAACAGTCCTGTCTTCCACTGACTGACTGTGAGCATGTGAATTACTGTCACCGTACACAGAATTACATTGTGGTATTGCAGGGAGGGCAGGGGAGTACTGGGCAACAGTCCTGTCTTCCACTGACTGACTGTGAGCATGTGAATTACTGTCACCATATACAGAATTACATTGTGGTATTGCAGGGAGGGCAGGGGAGTACTGGGCAACAGTCCTGTCTTCCACTGACTGACTGTGAGCATGTGAATTACTGTCACCATATACAGAATTACATTGTGGTATTGCAGGGAGGGCAGGGGAGTACTGGGCAACAGTCCTGTCTTCCACTGACTGACTGTGAGCATGTGAATTACTGTCACCATATACAGAATTACATTGTGGCATTGCAGGGAGGGCAGGGGAGTACTGGGCAACAGTCCTGTCTTCCACTGACTGACTGTGAGCATGTGAATTACTGTCACCGTACACAGAATTACATTGTGGTATTGCAGGGAGGGCAGGGGAGTACTGGGCAACAGTCCTGTCTTCCACTGACTGACTGTGAGCATGTGAATTACTGTCACCGTACACAGAATTACATTGTGGTATTGCAGGGAGGGCAGGGGAGTACTGGGCAACAGTCCTGTCTTCCACTGACTGACTGTGAGCATGTGAATTACTGTCACCGTACACAGAATTACATTGTGGCATTGCAGGGAGGGCAGGGGAGTACTGGGCAACAGTCCTGTCTTCCACTGACTGACTGTGAGCATGTGAATTACTGTCACCGTACACAGAATTACATTGTGGTATTGCAGGGAGGGCAGGGGAGTACTGGGCAACAGTCCTGTCTTCCACTGACTGACTGTGAGCATGTGAATTACTGTCACCGTACACAGAATTACATTGTGGTATTGCAGGGAGGGTAGGGGAGTACGGGCAACAGTCCTGTCTTCCACTGACTGACTTTGAGCATGTGAATTACTGTCACCGTACACAGAATTACATTGTGGCATTGCAGGGAGGGCAGGGGAGTACTGGGCAACAGTCCTGTCTTCCACTGACTGACTGTGAGCATGTGAATTACTGTCACCGTACACAGAATTACATTGTGGCATTGCAGGGAGGGCAGGGGAGTACTGGGCAACAGTCCTGTCTTCCACTGACTGAGCATGTGAATTACTGTCACCATACACAGAATTACATTGTGGTATTGCAGGGAGGGCAGGGGAGTACTGGGCAACAGTCCTGTCTTCCACTGACTGACTGTGAGCATGTGAATTACTGTCACCGTACACAGAATTACATTGTGGTATTGCAGGGAGGGCAGGGGAGTACTGGGCAACAGTCCTGTCTTCCACTGACTGACTGTGAGCATGTGAATTACTGTCACCGTACACAGAATTACATTGTGGCATTGCAGGGAGGGCAGGAGAGTACTGGGCAACAGTCCTGTCTTCCACTGACTGACTGTGAGCATGTGAATTACTGTCACCGTACACAGAATTACATTGTGGCATTGCAGGGAGGGCAGGGGAGTACTGGGCAACAGTCCTGTCTTCCACTGACTGAGCATGTGAATTACTGTCACCATACACAGAATTACATTGTGGTATTGCAGGGAGGGCAGGGGAGTACTGGGCAACAGTCCTGTCTTCCACTGACTGACTGTGAGCATGTGAATTACTGTCACCGTACACAGAATTACATTGTGGTATTGCAGGGAGGGCAGGGGAGTACTGGGCAACAGTCCTGTCTTCCACTGACTGACTGTGAGCATGTGAATTACTGTCACCGTACACAGAATTACATTGTGGCATTGCAGGGAGGGCAGGGGAGTACTGGGCAACAGTCCTGTCTTCCACTGACTGACTGTGAGCATGTGAATTACTGTCACCATATACAGAATTACATTGTGGTATTGCAGGGAGGGCAGGGGAGTACTGGGCAACAGTCCTGTCTTCCACTGACTGACTGTGAGCATGTGAATTACTGTCACCATATACAGAATTACATTGTGGTATTGCAGGGAGGGCAGGGGAGTACTGGGCAACAGTCCTGTCTTCCACTGACTGACTGTGAGCATGTGAATTACTGTCACCGTACACAGAATTATATTGTGGCATTGCAGGGAGGGCAGGGGAGTACTGGGCAACAGTCCTGTCTTCCACTGACTGACTGTGAGCATGTGAATTACTGTCACCATACACAGAATTACATTGTGGTATTGCAGGGAGGGCAGGGGAGTACTGGGCAACAGTCCTGTCTTCCACTGACTGACTGTGAGCATGTGAATTACTGTCACCATACACAGAATTACATTGTGGTATTGCAGGGAGGGCAGGGGAGTACTGGGCAACAGTCCTGTCTTCCACTGACTGACTGTGAGCATGTGAATTACTGTCACCATTCACAGAATTACATTGTGGTATTGCAGGGAGGGCAGGGGAGTACTGGGCAACAGTCCTGTCTTCCACTGACTGACTGTGAGCATGTGAATTACTGTCACCGTACACAGAATTACATTGTGGCATTGCAAGACTGGGGGCAGAAGGATGCAGATGTGCAAAAAAGTGGGGGGAGAAGAGGAGAGAGCAGGAGGAGAAAGGTGGAGAGTGAATGGAGACAAATGGATAAAGGAAGGAGAGGAGCAGAATAGATTAAGACATGAACAGGAGGGAGAGATGAGAGATCTTGCATCCTTGTATATATGTGTGTGTGGAGTTTATCTAGTTTTCATGTTACAGCTCTCTTTACTTCTCATGTCACTAACTGGTTGCCTGCATGCACGTTACATGTCACCTGCTTGATAACGGTGAGGTAGAGTCTATCTAGTTGTCATGTTACAGCTCTCTTTACTTCTCATGTCACTAACTGGGTGCCTGCATGCACGTTACATGTCACCTGCTTGATAACGGTGAGGTAGAGTCTATCTAGTTGTCATGTTACAGCTCTCTTTACTTCTCATGTCACTAACTGGGTGCCTGCATGCACGTTACATGTCACCTGCTTGATAACGGTGAGGTAGAGTCTATCTAGTTGTCATGTTACAGCTCTCTTTACTTCTCATGTCACTAACAGGATGCCTGCATGCACGTTACATGTCACCTGCTTGATAACCATGAGGTAGAGTCTATCTAGTTGTCATGTTACAGCTCTCTTTACTTCTCATATCACTAACTGGGTGCCTGCATGCACGTTACATTTCACCTGCTTGATAACCATGAGGTAGAGTCTATCTAGTTGTCATGTTACAGCTCTCTTTACTTCTCATATCACTAACTGGGTGCCTGCATGCACGTTACATGTCACCTGCTTGATAACGGTGAGGTAGAGTATCTAGTTGTCATGTTACAGCTCTCTTTACTTCTCATGTCACTAACTGGGTGCCTGCATGCACGTTACATGTCACCTGCTTGATAACGGTGAGGTAGAGTATCTAGTTGTCATGTTACAGCTCTCTTTACTTCTCATGTCACTAACTGGGTGCCTGCATGCACGTTACATGTCACCTGCTTGATAACGGTGAGGTAGGTTTTCAGTTGCTTGCAGCCTGGGTAACTTAGACCAAATATTGAGCGGTGTGGCTGTGCCGCTGAACATGCCTGGATAAATCAGGTACCCAGGTAAGTTTATCTGGATAACTTTAGGTCCGCCTCATCACATGACCAGTCTTATGCAGATAATGTTGAATATTGGAGTTTTCTGGGTACGTTGTCTGGCAACGTTAGCTTAACCCCCGATTTTATTTGGCTAAAAACTTATCCAGCTAAATCAGACCTGGTCAATAAAATGGGGTTGTCAGATCCCCCACTTTGTCCAGCTAAATCCCTAATTTAAGAAGATATCATCTAAGTATCAATCTGTGTGCTGTAGGGTTACCCTACAGTGTAGCTCCCTGTCTGTAGCGAGAGGCTGAACCCCCATTGCTTAAATGTCCTCAGTTAATATTTCCTAAGAAGCTGAAGCTACAAGTCCTGATTTATCCTGGAGTAAAGCACAAATGACTCTGCCTCTTCCTGCTACATATGAAGGTTCCAGCCATCACTAACTTGGTGTATGTTTGTAGGCTGCAGCATGCCTCTAGGTGGATTACAGCTCTCATGTCACTCTATTAGTGTACGCTTCCAACTTTCTAATGCTTTTAGCTTAGTGTAAGATACCCTGGAGAACTGAGGTAGAAATCCCCGTTGGGAATAGAATATGGTATTGTTGCTGCTCTGCAAGTTGAGGTATTGACTGAACTTATAAAGTGATTATTATTTAACTCATTTCTTTAATGCTTTCTATACTGAAAAAATCAACAGCTTTACTAAAACTTCTTCCCACACACGCCTGTTAAATTACATTTCTCAGCTAGGTTTACTTCTCGCCTGCAAACACTTAATAACATTGTAGGACAGTTAGTGTCTTAAGGGTTAGGGGAGCATAATTCCATATTAGAGCTTCACTGAAGTGAGAGATGGAGATAATCTGTGCAAGATCCACAGGGAAAGAGGGATAAAGAAAGGCCTGTTTCCTGACCTGAGGCGCACTGCAGGGAGAGAGGAAGACCTGATTCCTGCTCCACTTCATGCCCCTTTGGCATATTGACAGGGGCAGTGAGAAACCTGATATATAACACGGGAGAGGAATAGAGAAAAATCCTGACTCGATTCACTGTTTAGGAGAAGAATAATAAGAACAGACAGAAAAGGGGGAAAAGCAGCTCTTCATATAAAACAATATCAAAGCAATTGAAATAGGGCATGGAGAAAGGAGGAGGTGCCCTGGTCTGTCTTGGAAAAGTGGGATGACACTATCTACTCTGGTGCGGTCTTCAGACCTCCAAATCAGATGGAGGAAATGGACAGAAATCTGATAGAAGACATCCAAAAAGAAGGAATGAAGAGGGAAGTGGTGTTAGTGAAAGAATTTAAGATGGTTTGTGAGTAAATGGTGTGGATATTGACTGCTTATTGACATTCAGAAAAAGACTTAAAACATGGCTTTTCAAACAAGCCTTCCCAGACGCAGATTAAAAACAATTCTATCCGATATTCAACCACCAATCAACATCTTTTATTATTATAACCATCCTGGTATCCTACCCCTAAGCATTATAATCATCCAGTATCTTCATTACTTATGATTTCATCTTTATTGTTAAACTACATACTTGTACTGAACAATTCATTGTAAATCTCAAACATCCATTTTTGGAAATTCCTCCATTCTACAGGTTTATACACCATGTTAAAGTTTCTATCTTGTCTTCTTCTTGCTCCTAGTTGTACGTCTCCTTGTTTATTGTAACTGCATCTATATTATGTATAGTTCATATTATTTCGTTCTCTGTTCCAGTTATCACCCATTGTTTATTGTAAACCGGCTTGATGTGATATTATCACGAATGCCGGTATAGAAAAAAATTAAAATAAATAAATATGTTGCAGCCAGAGGTTTTATGTGGTTTAAATTGTAATACAGAATTATTGTAATAGAACTTGAATAAATAAAGGAGACAGAGGATAGGGACTGGGGTATGTTTTGTTTTTATGAAACTAATTACGCATGAGGCTTCTTGTGCATAATAGTTTTATAAGTGCTAGAGCATTTATATACTATGGGGTCCGTTGTCACAGATAGCCGGCTAACATTTAGGGGATATTTTATAGTTAGCCAGTTATGTCTAACTGGCTAACTGAATATCTCTGGGTAGCCATTTAGATAGATAACTTTTCAGTTATCTATCTAAATGGCTTTTGAATATTGATTTATACACCTTCATATATATACACATAGAGAAGTAAAACCATTAATATCTCAAATAGTCAATTTATATAACTTCTTTATTATGTATTGCCTATAAAAACCTGTTACATCTCAATCATTATATTTAAAAAGCCTCCATAGCACTTGTTATTAACAATTAGTAAACAAATATTGCATCAACACACTATTATTCACTCCATCTACATCATGAGCTCCACTTATTCCCCACTCATACAGATATTTTTTTCTTTTTATATTAATTATGCTAGTACCTCTAAAAATTACATATATTAAATTGTATACCACTATAAATGTCACATATACACTTTGAAAATGCTCAGATGCGGAGTTTACAAAAATAATTATTGTAAATTAAATCCACAATAATCACAGTAATGATTTAGATGCATTCCTGATCCTAATTTATAGTGTGCTAGTGGACTCCCATGTTATATTGGTCAAGTTCCAACAAAGGTCTTTGTGTCACCTATATAGACTTCATCAGGAGAATGCTTCCAATAAAACCAAAATAGCTTGAATTTGTTATAGAAAGCTCTCTCACAATATAGTATGCTGGTAAAATGAAACAATTGATACTGAAATGGCAGGTCAGAATAATTTCCTGTCAAACTGGTTTTTAGAGTTGAAATGCTGCTGCATAAAACCACTCAAGTTCACTGGATGATTTTTCTTCCGACACATGATGTCACAATTGTGGTATTAACTCCACATCACAGAGAATGATGTAAAAAAGTCATAAACATAATGCATTACATGTTATTTATTTATTTTATTTATTTTACTATTTTCTATACCGGCTTTCACGACCAAGGGTCACATCAAACCAGTTTACATTTAACAGGGCGTGCATTGTACAGAGAACTCAAGCAACAATAACTGGTGCAGGAATTGTAGTTACAATAAACAGGGAAATACAACTGGGAGCATAGGAGGTGGACCCTTGTTCTGGAGCAGGGTTGGTAGGCTCCCTGGTCGGGCCCAAGATGCGCCTGCCACCAGGAGGTGGAGCACAGGAGGAGACAGACGCTAGCTGGAGCTTCACCACTGGAAGCTCGCGGTCCCCCTGGATTGAGCCCTTGGGGACCCGGACCAGAGGGCCTCGCAGGCTCTCCCAGAAAGGAAGTTCAGCGGTGTGCCCACCAGGATCAAGGGTGCGCAGTCGACGTCAAGACTAGGGGTCTGAGGGACCAGAGAAGGCCAGAACAGTGTCTGAGATGACAAGGCTAGGATCAAGGCCAGAAGCAAGGTCAGTAGTAGCAGAGGTCAAGTTCCAAAGGTCAGTCCGAGAGTAGTCAGCCAAAGCAGAGGTCAGGTTCCAGAGGTTAGACGTGGTCGAGTAAACAGGCAGGGATCAGTATCCGGGTGGCGATCAATGTAGTGAAGAACAGGCAGAGGTCAGTACCAGAGAATCAGTCCAAGAGGTACTACCTGGGGGGAACGTAGGAACAGACGGATGCTGTAACAGGAATGGAACAGGACTGGAACAAGCGATAAGACAAGGAGGCAAACTAGCACACACTCGGTGTCGACCCGATTGCCAAGGAAAGGAACTACAGGCAGGCACTTACTTTTGTACTGCGTTCAATCAGGGCGTGCCGAGTAGCTAGGACCTGCCCCTGACCCTATAAGGGACCGGAGGTCAGTGCCTAGGGGTGGGGCTGATGCCATGGAGGACGCTGAGCCCTGCCGTGAGGCCTGGTGCGCTGAGGAAGGCTCGGTGACCGCCGCCGCGGGACGCCAAGGCCTGGAGTAGCTTGCGGCTGCTGCTGGGAAGGCTGACCCGGGACCTGCGGAGGAGTTGGAAAGGTGAGCAGGCCTGTGCGCGGGCTCAGCGCGGATGGGGCGTGCAACAGTACCCCCCCTTCTAGGCCTCCCTCTCCACGGGCGAGGTTTATCAGGGTGAGCCCTGTGGAAGGCCCTGAGGAGCTCCTTGTCCCAGTGTATTATGGGATGGCTCCCATGAATTCTCCTTGGTCCCATAGCCCTCCCAAGCTAAGAGATGTTCCCATCGGCCTCGATGCCGACAGACGTCGAGGACTTCTCTTACCTGGAGGGTGGAGTCTGGTTCCGTGGAGATCCGAGGAGGTGAGGGATCTCTGCGAGAGGGCCAGAAGAGGACTAGCTGCTTCAGCAGGGAGACATGGAAGAAATTGTGAATACCCATGGCACGTGGCAATTGCAGCTGGTATGAAACTGCTCCCACTCTTCGGAGGGCCGGGAATGGACCAATGTACTTGGGTGCTCAATGATACGAAGGGAGTTGCAGCCTTATATGTCGGGTGCTTAGCCACACTTTCTGGCCAGGTCGGAAGAGTGGAGCGGTGCGTCTGTGGGTATCTGAAGTGCGCTTGAAACCTTCGGCGGCCTGATTGAGCCATTCTTTTACTTAGTTCCACACATGCCGAATGGTGTGAGCCGTGAATTGAGCAGCTGGTGATGGAACAGAGAAGGGGTACTGTCAGAGGTAAACGTGGTTGTCGGCCAAACACCACAGAGAATGGAGATACTTTGGTGGCAGCAGAGATGTGGGTATTATGTGACAACTCGGCCCAGGGCAGCAGGTTGGACCAATTGTTCTGTTGATCATTCACATATGAACAGAGGAAGGTCTTCCGGGTCCGATTAGTACTTTCTGCTTGGTCGTTGGCCTGGGGGTGATAGGCCGACATGAAATTCAGTGTGATGTCGAATTTCTTAGATAAAGAGTGCCAGTTCCTTGCTGCGAACTGGGGTCCTCGGTCTGATATTTCTTTTGGGAGGCCGTGGAGGCGAAAGACATGCTTCAAGAATAATTTGGCCAGTTCTGGGGCCGATGGGAGGCTTCGCAGAGGGATGAAATGACCCATTTTAGAAAAGCGGTCAATGATGACCCAGATAACTGTGTTGTTTTGAGACAGCGGTAGGTCTGTGATGAAATCCGTTGATATACTTGACCAGGGTTTGGTGGGAGCTGGAAGCGGTTGGAGGAGACCCCATGGTCGCCCTGTTGGAGGTTTCTGTTGGGCACTGATGGGGCACGAATCAACGTAGTTGCGGGAGTCCTTCACCATACTGGGCTACCAGTAAAATCTCTGCAACATCTCGAGGGTTCTCGTACGGCCAGGATGTCCTGCCAACTTGGAATCATGGGCCCAGTGGAGTACACGCTCACATAATCGATGTGGGACGACGGTCTTTCCGGCGGGTTCCGTGGTGGTCACCACTAGAATTACACAGGCTGGATCGATAATGTGTCTCAGGATGTCAGGGATGTCTTCTGGTTCAAAAGACCTGGAGAGCACGTCTGTGCGGAGGCAGGAGGCAAAATAGCCTTTTGGGGAATGCCACAGTCAAGTGGATGAACAGAAGTAAATTTTGACTCCCAGTCAACAGAATAGGCTCTATCAGTTAAAAAAAAAGAATGAAATCACCAAGGCAGTGTCACGGATGCCAATATCGTGTAAGCACATGAGCAGAAAATAACGATTAACAGTATCAAACACTGAGGGCATATCAAGACAAACCACTAAGACATGTCTACCTTTATCTATATTGAAATTGATCTCATTTAGAAAACCCAATGAGTGTTGTTTCTGTACTAACACCTTTCCTAAAACTCTGTGTCAAATGAAAGATGAGGGTTTTGTTAAGGTAGTCAGTCAATTGAAGTAAACCACTTTCTCAATGATTTTAGAGATTAGGCAAGTTAGACATGAGCCTATAATTATTGACAATATATGCCCATCAGTAAATTAATCAATACAGTTTATGCCAAGTTGTGTATACTACATCTGTTGAAACCATTAACTATTCTAGAGGACTTCTGTATGGAATTACAAACTCTAATCTCAAATCTAGACTACTGTTCTCACCAGATTCTTTCCTTGGTTCTCTGTTTTAATTTGATTCTGTGTATATATTATCCCTATGTCCTTCTTCTTTATTGTTATTCCTGTCCCCTTTTTGTATTCCATTTTTCTTAATTTATTTTTATGTCATAAAGTTTTCTTGTATCATGTTTTTTTTAATTTTATTTTCATTGTACCTTGCATTGATTTATTGTTAAGAAATGTGATTCATAAAATTAATAAACTAAACTATAACATATTGAGACCAAGTTTATAACATAGCACTCAGACAGTCATGCAGACTTCAGCCATAATTTTCAAAGTGGACTTTGAAAATTAGTGAGTATGAGTGGATTCTTGTACAGCAAGCATGTGCAGATTTATACCTGCATAGGAGTAGATATAAATGTTCACATATACATTTACATCCATACTTTCGATTTTAGAACATATCCATATATATATGGTTTCTCCACTCTAACTCTGCTTCTGGGAATATCTCTTTCAAGTAATCTTAAAATTGTTTCTGTGCATAATTTTACACATACAACCTCCAGAGTAATTTTCAAAAGGCCTATATATACCTGTAAATGGCATTTTACATGTGTTTATGCTTTTGAAAATTCAGTTCATAGAATGAGAGATACAGATTTCCCAGTAATTTGAAAACTATTCTAATCTACCATCCTTAAAAATGGACTTTCCATGCAATGCTTGTTTCATCTTGCCTTTAAATATATTTTTTAGATTACCAAGTTTTCTATTCTCTCTGAATAATATCTAGCTTTCTGTAATTAAACAGATTTGCCTATTTGCCGACTATAAATGGAATAATATTTGTATCGCAGCTTCTGAAATTGATGTGCTGAGTCTCTATACGTTTGATTCCTGTTGAAAAATTGTGCAGTTCCTGCTTCTTTTGCTTGTTCTTTCCAGCACTGCTTGTAATAACCTCCCGAGTGTTGCTTTGAAAGTGTCCCATTTAAAAGTGGGTGAATCTTCACATGAATGATTAAAAATATTACATAATTGTCTTGTAAACTTGATCTACTAAATCTGGATCCTCCCAAAACCTCAAAGACCCATATCGAATTACCTCTACTCCAGTTGCAGAATTAAGACAGCCACGGATTGAAGCCATGTTCGCGAGGACACCGCTAGAATCGCCGGGAAGAGAGGTTGCTGGGGAAGCCGGTAAGGAGCAGTTACCGAGCCCCTTGACCCATGAAATATCATTAAGCCCTGGCGCTCCAATGACACCTGAGCCACCATCTGGTTTGAGAGAGAGAGAAATATTACCTGAAATTTTGAAGGAAAGATCTGCTTTGTTAACTTTTGGTGACCAGAAAGGAGCTGATTATTCCAGGACAAGCAGGATGGTAGTCCTCACATATGGGTGACGTCACTAAAGGAGCCCTATCATGGAAAACTTTCTGTCAAAGTTTCTAGAAACTTTTGACTGGCATCCTGAGCCCACTGAGCATACCTAGCATGCCATGATCCCTCGAGCCACAGGGGTCTTCCTTCAGTCTTCTTTTTTCCGTGCTGCTGTTAGGGCTCCTATAACCGCGAGGCTATGTGGTGAATATTCACTACAAAAGTTCAGAAATTTCGGAAAAAACTTATCCCACCATAAGGGTCTCCTGTTTTCCACCGTCTGTGAGTGAAATTTTTTCCGGTCGGTTCCGTTATTGTTAAACCAAGTCAGAAGGTCGTTGATGGCTGCCCGGCCTTCGTTATGGCTATCGGTTTTAAAAAGTGCCCAAATTGCTCCCGCACTATGTCCATAACAGACCCACGCATCGAGTGTGTACTCTGTCTCGGCGAGAGACATGATGTTTCAACGTGACCGAGATGCGCCGAGATGACGTCGAAAGGCAGACGAGCACGCATGGAAAAAATGGAACATCTATTCCATCTTCAACTGATGCTGTTGACTTCAACTTCGACACAATCGTCTCCGGCTGGAGCGATTAGAAAAGTCGTCCTAAAAACTAGATGTCGGCCGGATGAAGCAGGTGATCGACCTTCACCGACCCCTTCATGGTCATCGATAAAGTCTATATCTACCATCGAAAAAGGCGTCGAACATCGATAGAAACACCGTCATCAACACGGGAGGCCTCAGGATCTGGAATTGGACCCGATAACCGGAGTTCCCGCAACAATTATCGAACCAACTCCGAAGAAACCTTGGAGAGAGGAGTCTCTGTGTCCTTCGAGGCCTTCAACTCCTAGGCGATCCCCACCGATATCGGTGCTGGGAACCGTACCTCCACAGGGACCTGTGGAGATACCGGTATCGCCTTCACTGCCTCCCCCCATAGCTGCTCTGGTTTCACCAGCTATGAGGGCGGAACTGGATGGTTATATCCGCTAGGCAGTTCGAGACGCACTCCGTGACATGCCTTCGATGCCAGCACCGATGACTGTTCTACCTTCGATGCCAGCTCCATCGCCGACACCGGTTCCACCCCCATCACCAGTGTCGATTCCGATACTGTGTCAAAGTCCATCGCTGGTTCCGGTTCATCCACCGACACCATTACCCTCACCGACACCGATGCCTACACCAATGCCGGTTCCAGATATGTCCTTCTTGGCGCCAATATTAGCAAAGTTGGACACACTCATTGGTGCTATTCCGGTGCAACCACCAGATGCCCTGACGCCAAGACCGATGGAAGAAGAAGAAATAAAGGAAGTACAGATGCCTGAACCTACTCCAGGTCCATCGGGAATCTCTCGTCCACGGCCATCGTTTTCTCCACTATTTCCGAGACCACCTGTGAAACCCTTGATGCCGTCGATGCCATCCTTTCCTCTTCCATCGACGACTCCTCGTCCATGTTCATCGGACACTTGGGATGATCCAAATACTGACTTTTCCTCGGAGGAAGTCCTCTCAGATCCTTCTCCTCCGGAGGAAAGAAGGAAATCCCCTCCAGAGGACCTCTCTTTTTCTAATTTCATCAAAGACCTGGCTGATACTATCCATTTTCAGCTAGTATCCGAAGAAGATACTAGACAGAAAACTCTGAAAGTATTACAGTTTGTGGATCCACTTAAGGAAGTCCTGGCAATACCAGTTCATGAAGTTCTAGTGGACTTGCAACACAGGCTATGGGAGCATCCCTGCACCATACCACCTGTAAATAAATGGACTGATGCTACCTATCTTATCCAGCATATTCCTGGCTTCCAGAAAACTCAACTATCTCACCAATCGGTAGTAGTAGAATCATCTCAAAAAAGGCATAAAAGAATTCAACCTCTTTCATCGACTCCCCCTGGGAAAGATCACAGGTTTTTGGACACCATCGGCAGGAAAATTTATTTATTTATTTATTTTATTTAAGTTTTTTTATATACCAACATTCAGGACGATAGTCCCATCATGCTGGTTCACAAGAAACAGGGGTGCAATTATAATAAACTTTACAATTTGAACAATAGTGCAGAAAAGCAGTTACATGTAACAAGGAAATAAATAACTTGGAGTAAGAAAGAAAATGAAGATCAGATAATTATATATATATATAAAATGTTTCAAGGTTCAATGCTAGGGTCCAGAAATGCGTCCTACCAACTTTATATGATGCTATATCAATGTAATCTGTGGAAACAAATTCAGGAGTTATCGGAATCTCTTCCCCAACAATTTCAAGATTCCTTCAACAGCATTATCCATAAGTGCCTAGAACCTGGGAAACATGAAGTTAGAGCAGCTTATGACAGCTTCGAGACTTCATCTAGAATGTCTGCCGCAGGCATAAGTGCCCGCAGATGGGCCTGGCTCAAGGCCTCCGACCTGATACCAGAAGTGCAAGAGAAGCTTGCTGATCTTCCTTGTGCAGGAGATAATCTCTTTGGAGATAAAGTACGTGAAGCAGTCTCCTAGCTGAAAGAACATTTGGAAACATTACATCACCTTTCCTCTGCTCCACCGGAGTCCCAAACATCCACACGAAGACTTCCAAGGAAGGATTCAAAAAGGCCATATTATAGACCACAGCAATACTATCCTCCTGCTACCCGTGGAAGGTCATCAAGGACAGCACAAAGATCGCAGACCCGACAAACAAGAGCACCTAGAGCTCAACCCCCTCCGCAAACAGGCCCGGCTTCGGGATTTTGAAATCTCACCAGAGAACAGAAGCCTACCTACCAATCTGACCCCAAATTAGCCAGTAGGTGGTCGGATCACTTTCTTCCATCACAATTGGTCGCACATCACTACAGACCAATGGGTACTCTCGATAACATCTCAAGGGTACCACCTGGACTTCCTCACTGTACCAAATGATACTCCACTCACCCCGTCTTGGACAGTGAAAAATAAATCCAAACTCTTACAAAAAGACTCATCCACCCTTCCGAGAGCCAGGGCCGTGGAACCAGTTCCCTGACCTCAGCAGGGCAGAGGATTCTACTCCCATTATTTCCTCATTCCAAAGAAAACAGGAGGCCTACGTCCCATATTGGACCTCCGGAAGCTCAACAAATACCTACGAAAGGAAAAATTCAGGATGGTGTCATTGGGCACCATGTTACCTCACTTCAAAAAGGAGATTGGCTCGGTTCTCTGGATCTTCAAGACGCTTACGCTCACATTCCAATATTCCCTCCTCATCGCAGATATCTGCGTTTCTTAGTGGGACATCAACATTTCCAGTACAGGGTGCTACCATTCGGTCTTGCCTCAGCACCTCGAGTGTTCACAAAGTGCCTGGCAGTGGCAGCTGCCCACTTGCACAAGGAAGGCGTGCACGGTTTTCCTTATCTAGACGACTGGCTCATCAGAAGCCAAACAAAACAAGGAGCTCTCAACTCTCTCAAGCTCACAATAAATCTACTCCATTCGTTGGGATTCCTAATCAACTACCAGAAATCCCTCTTCACACCATCTCATCTGTTGCAATTCATCGGAGCAGAATTAAACACCATAATGTCAAAAGCTTTCCTCCCAAAAGACCATGCACTGACACTCGCCTCGTTAGCAGGCTCTCTACGTGCACGGATGCAGGTGACAGCTCATCAATGTCTCACTCTTTTGGGTCACATGGCCTCCACAGTTCGTCACTCCTATGGCCAGATTAGCCATGAGTCACTCAATGGACACTCAGAAGGCAGTGGATACAAGCCATTCAACCACTGCCTTATCCAGTTCAAGTAATTCAACAACTACGGTCCTCGCTCCTATGGTGGACGAACGAGGAAAACTTGCTCACAGGCCTACCTTTCCAACAACCGATTTCGCAAGTGACATTAACTACAGATGCATCCACCTTCGGGTGGGGAGCACACATTGGACATCTGCAGATTCAAGGTACTTGGACAAAACTTGAAGCCACATTTCAGATAAATTTCCTAGAGCTTTGAGCTATACGTTATGCCAGGGATGGGCAATTCTGGTCCTCGAGGGCTACAAACCAGTCGGGTTTTCAGGATATCCTTAATGAATATGCATGAGAGAGACCTGCATACACACTGCCTCAGTTGTATGCAAATCTATTTCATGCATATTCATTAGGGGTATCCTGAAAACCCGACTGGTTTGCAGCCCTCAAGGACCGGACTTGCCCACCCCTGCGTTATGCGCTGCATGTGTTCAAGGACTGCCTTTCCACAAGACTGTTCTGTTACAAACAGACAACACAGTAGCCATGTGGTACATAAACAGGGAGGTACGGGCTCGTATCTCCTTTGTCAAGAAGCAGCACAAATTTGGAGCTGGGCCCTAATGCACTCAATGTTTCTCCGGGCCACTTATCTAGCAGGCATTCACAACGTAGTGGCGGACCGCCTCAGTCGTCAGTTCCAACCTCACGAGTGGTCCCTGGATCCCATAGTAGCGACCAGGATATTTCAACGTTGGGGTCAACCAACAGTAGACCTCTTTGCATCACAACTGAATTACAAAGTGGACAACTTTTGCTCCCTGCACAAGCAGAGAAGCCGCTTACCCAGGGGCGCTTTTGCTTGCCACTGGAATTCAGGCCTTCTATAGGCATTTCCCCCGATACCGCTAATACCTAAGACTCTAGTGAAGCTACAACAGGACAAAGGGTCCATGATACTCATAGCCCAATATTGGCCTCGACAAGTATGGTTTCCAATACTCCTCGATCTCTCGATCAGAGACCCAATTCGCCTGGGCACAGCACCCACTCTCATAACTCAGGATCAGGGCAGGTTGCTTCATCCCAACCTTCAATCCCTATCCCTCACAGCATGGATGTTGAAAGCTTGATTCTGCAACCTCTCAGTCTTTCAACTAATGTCTCTCAAGTGCTTGTAGCTTCATGCAAACCCTCCACACGAAAGAACTATCGTGCTAAGTGGAAAAGGTTTACCATGTGGTGCACACAAAACGGTATTGACCCTTTTTCCTGCACTACATCATCTTTATTAGACTATCTTTGGCAGCTCTCAGACTCTGGTCTCCAGACCTCATCTGTAAGGGTACACTTAAGTGCAATCTCAGCTTATCACAATGCTGTCGGGGATGCACCGATATCAGTGCACCCCTCATTAGTAGGTTTATAGAGGTTTAATTCAACTTAAACCTCCACACTGACCACCAGTCACAGAATGGGACCTTAATGTAGTATTAATGAGGCTCATGCATTCTCCTTTTGAGCACATGGATTCCTGAGATGTTAAATTTCTTACTTGGAAGACGATATTCTTAATAGCCACCACATCTGCTAGAAGGGTTAGCGAGTTACAAGCACTTGTCACATACTCACCCTACACAAAATTCCTGCATGACCGAATGGTACTCCGTACACACCCAAAATTTCTCCCCAAGGTAGTTACGGAATTCCACTTGAATCAATCTATCATCTTGCCTACCTTCTTCCCAAAACCGCACTCTCACCAAGGAGAGAGGGCTTTACACACCTTGGACTGTAAACGTGCACTCACATATAAGAACATAAGAACATGCCATACTGGGTCAGACCAAGGGTCCATCAAGCCCAGCATCCTGTTTCCAACAGTGGAGAATCCAGGCCATAAGAACCTGGCAAGTACCCAAAAACTAAGTCTATTCCATGTTACTGTTGCTAGTAATAGCAGTGGTTATTATCTACGTCAACTTAATTAATAGCAGGTAATGGACTTCTCCTCCAAGAACTTATCCAATCCTTTTTTAAACATAGCTATACTAACTGCACTAACCACATCTGGCAACAAATTCCAGAGTTTAATTGTGCGTTGAGTGAAAAAGAGCTTTCCTCCGATTAGTTTTAAATGTACCACATGCTAACTTCATGGAGTGCCCCCTAGTCTTTCTATTATCCGAAAGAGTAAAAAACCGATTCACATCTACCCGTTCTGGACCTCTCATGATTTTAAACACCTCTATCATATCCCCCCTCAGCCATCTCTTCTCCAAGCTGAAAATTCCTAAACTCTTTAGTCTTTCCTCATAGGGAGCTGTTCCATTCCTCTTATCATTTTGGGTCGCCCTTCTCTGTACCTTCTCCATCGCAATTATATCTTTTTTGAGATGTGGCGACCAGAATTGTACACAGTATTCAAGGTGCGGTTTCACCATGGAGCGATACAGAGGCATTATGACATTTTCCATTTTATTCACCATTCCCTTTCTAATAATTCCCAACATTCTGTTTGCTTTTTTGACTGCTGCAACACACTGAACTGACGATTTCAGTGTGTTAATCACTATGATGCTTAGATTTCTTTCTTGGGTAGTAACAGCTAATATGGAACCTAACATTGTGTAAACTATAGCATGGGTTATTTTCCCTATATGCAGGTGCAAGGTGCAGTGCGATCTATTACTTAGATCGCACTGCAGCCCGTAGGAAATCCACCCAGCTCTTTGTATCTTTTGATAAAAACAAACCTGGAAAAGCTGTGGGCAAACAAACTCTGTCTAACTGGTTTGCAGATTGTATAGAATTCTGTTATGAAATAGCAGGCCTCCCTCTCCAAGGGCGAGTAAAGGCGCACTCAGTAAGAGCAATGTCAATCTCAGTACCACACTATTGTTCAGTGCCAATAGCTGACATTATGTAAAGCCACAACATGGAGTTCTCTTCACATCTTTGAGGCTCACTACTGCCTGGACAAGGAAGGAAGACAGGATTCAACCTATGGACAATCTTCTTAAAGAACTTGTTTCCAGTATGATCCCAACTCCTTCCACATCCAACCTTCTGTGATTTCAGGTTGCCTCATTTTTCCCAACAGTACACCAGTTGTTGTGCCTGTTGCACAAGTTGTACGCTGTTGGTCCAGTACAAGGATGACTCAGCCTGTAGCTTGCTAATCACCCATATGTGAGGCCTAGCATCCTGCTTGTCCTGGGATAAAGCAAAATTGCTTACTTTGTAATAGGTGTTATCCCAGGACAGCAGGATGTAGTCCTCACGAAACCCACCCGCCACCCCGCGGAGTTGGGTCCGATAACGTTTTATTATTTTATTTTTGGCTAACGCTCATTGCTACAAACGAGACTGATGGGAAGACCCCTCTGGCTCGAGGGATCATGGCAGGTGGGCATGCTCAGTGGGCTCAGGATGCCAGTCAAAAGTTTCTAGAAACTTTGACAGAAAGTTTTCCTTGATAGGGCTCCGTCAGTGACGTTACCCATATGTGAGGTCTACATTCTGCTGTCCTGGGATAACACCTATTACAAGGTAAGCAATTTTGCTGTTTTCTTGCTCTTCGGTGAACCCGGAAGCGCAGGGTTCCAGGAGCCAAAATAGAGAAGCATTACAACGTCGAGATGAACCTAGAAGGGCGCCAGTGGAGGTAGGAACAGAGGAACATGAAATAAGAGTTATATGTAACCCTTTACTTATAAAGCCACAGAAGATAACTTTGGAGGAAATCGGAAATATGCTTATTGCTATGCATTAATCTATAAATAATTTAACCACTACAGTCCAAGAGGCCATGAAGAAAACTCAGATATTGGAAGTAAAATAGAAAATGTGGAAACTACGGTGAAAGCAATGGAGGGGAAAATGGAAGCTATGGAAAAAATTTAAAATCTCTTAAAATCTGAAAAAACCCAAACAGACAAAATGGAAATGTTAGAAAATCAGTTAAGAAGAGCAAATCTTAGGGTACTAAATTTTCCAAGGACGAAGTTGCTCACTCCTAATGATTTATTCAAGAGCTATCTTTTGAATATATTGGCGAGCAGATTCAACGAATAGTGGCAGAACTCAAGGACCATCATGAGACCCTAAGACAGCTCTCTCTGATGCCTTCTGAGTAGTCTTCAAAACAACCCTTTCGGAAGGACTCTAAGAAGTCATTCTTCCGCCTGAAGAAGTCCTACCCGCCATCAACTAGAACCCATTCTACGAGATTGTTTCAAAAAGCCCAGTCTCGTTTCAAAAAGCCCAAAAACAAAAACTTCAAGCAGTTCCTCAGCCGGAACCTGCTTCCGGTTTTTGACTCCTGCATAGAGAGCAGCAGCCAGCTTCCATTGCCCCACATACTAGTGGGAGGTCGATTGTGCCATTTCAACAACAGGTGGCACTCAATCACCTCAGACCAGTGGGTCCTGGCGATAATTGCTCAGGGTTATCATCTGAACTTTTCTCCATTCCACTGGACTCCCCACCTCTACCGACGTGGAGAAAATCCGATCAATCCATCCTTCTGGATCAGGAGGTCTCCCTCCTCCTCCAGTCCAAGGCAATAGAACCAGTAGCCTACTCTCAGCATGGCCTAGGGTTCTACTCCCGGTACTTTCTAATCCCCCAAAAAATCGGGAGGCATGCGTCCAATTCTGGATCTACGTGCCATCAACAACTACCTCCTGTGAGAGAAGTTCAAAATGGTAACCTTGGGTTCCCTTCTTCCTCTTCTACAAAGAGGAGACTGGCTCTGCTGTCTAGACTCCAGGACGCATACACTCATATCGCAATAATTCTATCTCATCGCAAATACCTGAGGTTTCTAGTAGGCCCCCAAGCACTATCAGTACCGAGTGCTTCCATTCGGCCTTGCATCTGCACCACGAGTCTTCACAAAATGCCTCGTCATAGTTGCAGCCTTCCTCAGGTGTTCACGTCTACCCCTATCTAGACGATTGGTTAATCAGGGCTCCCACTCAACAAGCTGCTCTGTCCGTCCCTACATCTTACTTTACACACTCTAATTTCACTTGGATTTCTCGTCATCTACGTCAAATCCTACTTTGTCCCATCTCAAACCTTATTGTTCATTGGGGCAGACTTGGACACCTTGCAGGCAAAGGCTTTTCTGCCTCGACAGCGAGCTCTCACTCTCGTTTCTCTTGCACACCAGCTGCAGTCTCAGCACTCCAACGACTGCACACCACTTTCTCATCCTCCTGGGACACATGGCGTCCTCAGTTCAAGTCACCCCAGTGACCTGCTTGGCCATGAGTCATGCAGTGGACTCTAAGGTCACAATGGACTCAATCCATTCAGCCCCTATCGACCATTGTCCACGTAACCGACATCACTCTGTCAGTCTCTTGCCTGGTGGAGAAATCAGGTCAATCTCCTCCAGGCTTGCCTTCCAGGCTCCAGACCCTCAAATAAATAACTCTCCCCACTGATGCTTCCAACCTTGGCTAGGGGAGCACACATGGCCGATCTGCAGACACAAGGATCTTTGTCTCCAGAGGAAGCCAAACACCAAATAAATTTCCTGGAGCTGCGAGCAATCAGATATGCTCTCAGGGTATTTCAGGATCGCCTCTCCAATCAAGTCATCCTGATCCAGACGGACAACCAGGTGGCCATGTGGTTCATCAACAAACAGGGAGGGACGGGCTCCTACCTTCTGTGTCAGGAAGCTGTGCAGATATGGGCGGAGGCCCTCTCCCACTCGATGTACCTCAGGGCCACCTACTTGCTGGGGGTGGACAATGTGTTGGCAGACAAGCTGAGTTGCACCTTTCAACTGCACGAGTGGTCTCTCAACCCCTCAGTTGCGAACTCGATCTTCCAACAAAGGAGTTATCCTCAAATAGACCTCTTTGCGTCACCTCAAAATCGCAAAGTAGACAACTTCTGCTCTCTGACTCGCAGCCAACACTATCAGCCAAGAGACGTGTTCTCCCTATCATGAGCAACCCGTCTCCTGTATGCATTCCCTCCACTTCCACTTCTCTCGAAAACTCTCGTGAAGTTACGACAGGACAAGGGAACCATAATCCTGATAGCACCTCCCTGGCCACGCTAAGTGTGGTTTCCATACTTTCTGGATCTCTCCTTTCGCAGGCAGATTCCCTTAGGAAAGGACCCCGCTTCTGATCACTCAAAACGACGGGTACCTCCCGCCACCCCAATCTTCAAGCCTTGTCCCCTGAGGGCATGGATGTTGAAAGGTTAATCTTTCAGCCACTTAAACCTTTCTGAACCAGTTTCCCCGTGTCCCGATTGCTGCATGGAAGCCTTCACGAGGAAATCGTATTCTACAAATGGACGCAGGTTCACGTCATGGAGCTCTTCTCTATCCCTTGCCCCCCTTTTACCTGTCCAATCACAAAGTTTCTGGGCTATCTCTGGCACTTGTCAGAGTCAGGTCTAAAACTTCCTTCATCAGAATGCAAGGTCAGTGCGGTTGCCGCCTTCCATAAAGATGTCGGGGATGTTCCCATATCAGTACAATCCCTTGTAACACGTTTTTTGAAAGGCTTGCTTCACCTCAAGCCTCCTGTGCATCCTCCAACCCCTTCTTGGGGCCTCAACCTAGTTTTGGGTCTGCTCATGAAACCACCATTCGAGCCTCTTCAATCCTGTGACCTTCGATATCTCACATGGAAAGTGATTTCCTTTTGGCAATCACTTCTGCTCGCTGAGTTAGTGAATTACAGGCTTTAGTTACCTATCCACCTTACACTAAACTTCTGTAGGACCAGGCAGTACTCCACACGCACTGCTAAATTCTTACCTAAGGTAGTTTCGGAGTTTCATCTCAATCAATACATTATACTACCTACCTTTTTTCCCAGGCCCCATTTCCAATCCAGGAGAGCAGGCTTTGCATATTCTTGACTGCAAATGGGCTCTAGCATTCTCCTAGACTGTTACAGCTGCCCACAGGAAAAACACTCAATTGTTTGTCTCTCTCCATCCTATTAAATTAGGGGCAACCTGTGGGTAAGCAAACTCTCTCCTCCTGGTTGGCGGACCTGCATATCCTTTGCTATCAGCAAGCAGGCATTCCACTTCAAGACTGTGTTAAAGCATACTCTGTGAGGGCCATGGCGACTTCAGTAGCACACCTACAGCTTGGTGCCGCGTCCTCACATTGCAAGGGGCCTGGCCACCGGGGCGTTCTCTCCATACCTTACAGCCCATTATTGCTTAGACAAAGCCGGAAGACAGATTCCATCTTCGGCCAGTCTGTCTTGCGCAACCTATTTACAACGTGACATACCAACACCCTTCCGCTTGCCCGGTGGGGTTCAGGATGCCCTTGGCCAAATTTCATCCCAGGCCTAGTGCCTTGCACACCTGAGTACATTTGGTGCATACTCGGACATCCTCAGCTCGGTACTCACCCATATGTGAGGACTATTTATTTTATTTATTTTTATTTAAAATCTTTTCTATACCGTCATTCAGTATATTACCGTCATAACGGTTTACATAGAGGCACATATAGTAAATTGTACATGTTTCTGTTCCTAATATTAGGGTGGTGCCTTATAAGTTCGGTAACAAAGTTTCATAAACAGGCTATATGTTCAGTGTTGTTTAATCTGTCCTGTGACTACAATAAAATACTTATTTAAACATTTCAATTAAGGGTGTGGTAAACGAACCATGACGTACATACATATATTGTGCTAGTGCTGTATAAAGATTATATGTGTACAGCTTTCAGCGTTTCTCTCATTCTCGCTCTCCTTGTGAAAAGGCTTCTCTAAAGAGCCATGTCTTTAAGCTCTTTTTGAAAGCCTTGAAGTCTCTCTGTAATCTTACCTCTGTGGGCATGGTGTTCCATAGAATCGGCCCAGCCAATGATAGTGCTCTTTCTCTGACTTGTGTTAGTTTTGCAGTTTTTACTGAGGGTATAGTTAGGAGGGCTTTGTTGGCAGATCTGAGGTTCCTGTGTGGGACATGGACTCGGAGAGCTGTGTTTAACCATTCCGCTTTCTCGTCGTGGATTAGCTTATGTATAGTGCAAAGGGTTTTATATTTTATCCTGTGTTCAATTGGCAGCCAGTGTAGTTCAGCCAGTGTTGGAGTGATGTGATCTCTTTTTCTTTTTCCTGTTAAAATTCGCGCGGCTGAGTTTTGTAGAATTTGGAGTGGTCTTATTGTCGTGTATGGTAATCCTAATAGTAGTGCATTACAGTAGTCAGTGCTGGCAAATATTAGCGCTTGTAGGACAGTTCGGAAGTTAGTTTGATTTAGTAGCGGTTTACGTTTTCTGAGGACCATTAGTTTGGCATATCCTTCTTTGACTTTTAATGATATGTGTTGTTTGAGGCTGAGTTCATCCTGCTTGTCCTGAGAGAAAGCAAATGTTGCTTACCTGTAACAGGTGTTCTCACAGGACAGCAGGATGTTAGTCCTCACGAAACTTGCCCGCCGCCCCGCGTTGTTGGGTTCGTAACATTTTCTTATTTTATTTTCGGTACTACCTGTAGCTTTTTAAGAAGACTGAAGGGGGACCCCTGCTGGCTGCAGGGTTAGTGCCATGCTGGGCATGCCCAGTAGGGGCCAGTCAAAGTTCTGGAAACTTTGTCAGAAGTGTTCCGTGATTGGGCTCCATCCTGTGATGTCACCCATATGTGAGGACTAACATCCTGCTGTCCTGTGAGAACACCTGTTACAGGTAAGCAACATTTGCTCTATCTGCCCCCACCCTCTGAAGAAATTCCTTCCAGGCAAGAAAATCAGCCAGACCTAAATGTGGATTTATCTGAGATGTTGGAGAAATCCTTTGAAATGACCATTGAAACGAAAACCACCTTGTTAGTACAAATTGCTTTTTCGATGGAGAGAGACTCTGTTCTTAGGATGTATTTCCGTTACCAAAAAATGAATTTCTGTGGTCAGCAGATCAGAATTTTCCCGGACTTAGAAGAAATACCCAACTCAGAAGAAAGAAGTTTATGTTGATAAGGGGAGATGTAACAGCTTGAGGGGCGAAGTTTGTTTTGCAATTTCCATGTCATCGTTTGATCATATATCAAGATTCTAAATATTTTTTTAATGAACCTGAACAACTATGCGCTTATTTAGATTCTCATTCCTAAGAATCTCCACTGTGGTTGGTATAATTAAGTTAAGCGGGGTTAACTACACTGCATTTGTTTATTAGTAATGATTGATTTTTCCTTAAATACTGCTCCATAAACATCTTACCCTCGTCTACTTTCCTTTAATGTATTGGTCAATGTTTTCAGAATATTATGTTTATTTGGGAAACTTTTCAAGAATGTATATCCTTATTCTGGAATATTGTATTGTTTATAATATGATTAAAATTCAATAAAAACAAAATAAAAAAAAAAGACCCATATCGAATTGTAAAACTTATATCGTACCTGCTTGAAGTTAGAGAGTACAGGATAATGAGATGATATAATATTACTAACAGAAACGCACAAAACATTTGTGGTTAAATTATCTTCATCTCCAAGAAGCTTCGCAGATTCCCGGCCCATCCCCATGTTTCTTTTTCTATGCCCCTCTGTTCCCATTGCTTTCTATCCTCCCAAGTACATTCCCCCTACTGTCTCTCTCATCCAAACCTGTCCCAACCAACTCCAACACTTTCTTCCTACCTCCCTTCATCTTTCTTTCTCCCCCCAGCTCATTCCCATGATACTGTTTTCCCACTTACTCCCAGCCTATCCCCCATCACTGTAACCTCTGGCCCATCTCTATCATTCCCTCCACTCTCTTGCCCCAACCCCTGTCTTCTCTTCACTCAAGTACAACCTGTTTGTGTCATCCTCTTGGTTTTGAGTCCTGTTGCTTTATGATGTCTTTAACCCAATTGCGTCTGCTACTGAAAAAAAACTTGAATGAGCTACACCATTTCAGTATGTGAATGCTATGTGACAAGGATCCATTTGCATGACATAGAGGAAGAAGATTAGCTTTTTATCAGTCTGAACTGCTGAAGGCAGAAATGTTTAGGTTTAGGTAAAAGGAGAAAACAAATGCAAGATTCTCTCTTAATGGATCTAAAAGACCTCCTTCCATCTCGTCCATGGCTGGGTTCCTGGGCTATGCCGGTAGCTTAGCTCACAGGAAAGGACCTCTGCCTGTTTTTTGTGCGTCTACTTTTCCAGAGAAAAATGTGTAGTGAGAATTATTGAAAAGTGCTCCACTCTGGAGGTAAAAGTGACCCTCATTATTGAGAGAGAGGATGGACAATAATGAAAAAGTCTATTTTCCTGGCAAAAACAGCATTTTGCCCAAGTAAGCAGCTTTGTTGCTCTC
Organism: Rhinatrema bivittatum; assembly: GCF_901001135.1. NCBI lineage: Eukaryota > Metazoa > Chordata > Amphibia > Gymnophiona > Rhinatrematidae > Rhinatrema > Rhinatrema bivittatum. The sequence goes on from NC_042616.1 coordinate 1,106,346, forward strand.
CTTGAGATTTAATCTGTTTATCTCTACATTTAGACTGCCTGTATACATCAAATCTAGAGGGTGATTAAAGTTTCCTATTATTAAAAATATATTTCCTGAAGAGGAAATATGATTTTCAAAACTCTGAAAGTATTCCAGGGTATTTTTCCAGTTATTAATTAATTGGTAACATCAGATTGCTATGTATTTAAGGTAAACATATGGAAGTTTTCTGAAACAGGATATATCTGTGGTGTGGAGTTGCTAGCTAAGGCACATTAGCAGTTCATCCTTGAGCCTGTCTTAAGACCTATGTGGAGAATAGTGAAAAAGCATTGACAATGACAGTTTCTCTTGTTTGTTGTAGGGCATTCTCCTCAAGCGAAGTGGCAAGTCTCTAAATAAGGAATGGAAGAAGAAATATGTGACACTGTGTGATAATGGAGTCCTTACTTATCACCCCAGTTTACACGTAAGTCTCATGTGACCTTTCCTCGTCCTACATATCTTTCTTCATATTTTCTCGGTGTATACCTTGGTTTCAGCTAAGCTTTCTTTGACCTACAGATAAGTCTTGCTTAACCTTTCTGTCTCTCACCCCTGTACAAGATAAGCACAATGTCACCTAGTAGGTGAGGCCAGTAACGTTTTAGGAAATTCTATGGCTCCTCTCTGCTTTCAGTGAAAAGGCATTTCCTTCCCAAAACCTGCTGGGGAGAAGCATGCCCCCGCTCTCTCTGCTCCTTTGTAGCCAATGTATTTTTCTTTCATGTGGTTTGCTGGCTCTTTTGTAGATTCCAGTTGCTTTTCTGCTTTCTGTTGTGCAAGAAATGACAGTTTTGAGTTGGAATGGGAAGGGTGAGCACTCGAGCTATGCTCATAGTAAGTAGTGGCCATTTCATTTTTTCCCATATGGAGGTTTTCAGCTTCCCTGGCTCCATGTCTGTCTAGGACATTTTTATTTATTTATTTACATTTATTAAACCACCCATATGAGTAAAGGCTAAGTTGGGATACAGAACCAGCAACATATAAAATAATAAATAAAACATACAGTAGTACTCACAAATGGTTCAAAATACATATAATAAAAATTCCTAAAAACATTGGGGATTCATCGGTGGTGGGGGAATCATAAGAAATGGCAGGCAAAGTCAACTCAATGGTCGATCAAGCCCAGCAGGTTTCCGTGGACCTCTTTACATACTTGGGAAGCAACAAGATGAGACCTTGTTGTTTCCTAGGTTTTTAAAGAGGTCTACGGAGACCTTCTGGGTTTGACGGGGATAGACTTTTAGATCAAAACATGAATACTCTAGAGGACAGGGGAAATTTGATAGAGACAGAAGATTCAGAATCACAAGAATAAATGGTTTACTGTGGGATCTGGTAGAACAAGAAGTGACTTTGACACCCGTCTCCCCAACTGGACAGTATCATGAATACTTACCCTCACTCCCATAGAGAAGTCAAACATCAAAGATTCAGAATCCCAGGAATAACTGGATTACAGTTGACTCTGGCAGAATAAGGCCTGTCATGTAGAGATACCCGCTCACTCAGCTGTTATGCTTACATAATGCTTTTTCTGCTTTGGAAAATGAAGAAGCCCCAACAACAGAACATGATATCTGAAAGGGAAGTAGTCACCCAGTGCACCCAGAAACACTTCAACATTGTTAGGTGATAAAAAAAAAAAAAAAAAGCTACTACTTCTGGGAGACTTGGTCATCAGAGGAAGCAATTTGGGAACTCAGTTTGATGGTTAAATCGTTCCAGGATGCTCAGCTAATAGAATTGTAAATCAGGTAGTCAATGCAATTATAGAAGAAAGTAAGAACACTGATATCAATGTTATCATCCATCTGGGAACCAATGACCTCACTATAAATGGTGACTACAAGGTACAGGAAGATTTCCAAAATCTAGGGGAAAAGATTGGACACATGCCAAAGACTATTGCCTGGATACATTGGAGGCTTGGGTACACGTATGGAGCAATAAAAGATTATATGGTAAGGATGGCCTACGTTTGTCTGGGAATGGGGTGGCAGGAAGTCACCAGTGAAATCAAATGTCACCCCCAAGCAATACAGAAAGTGGGAAGAGAAAGTAACAAAATCAATCAGTTCAAAAAATTTGAAAAGGCAACTAGGAAGAGCAGCTGGAAAGCTGTGACCACAAATACTTGTAGTTTGAGCAATAAAATCCCAGACCTGCAAGCCCTAATGGTAGAGGTTGAATTGGACATTGGTGCTGTTATGAAGATATAGTTCACTGCCACAGCCATCCCAGGCTAATAACTTGTTAAGGAAGGACAGGAAAGGGGAGGACTTGCTCTTTATGACCAAAACAATATCCAAGCAACTAAATTGCAAGGGACGTGGGGTAAAGAAGAAGTGTTAAGAACCGTCGTAAAAAGAGAAAATGGTGCATCCTGTTTTACTTGTGTGATCTACAGGCCTCCAATCCAAACAGATGGACTGGATAGAGAACTGATCTAGGACATCCAAAAGGTGGGAAAGAAGGGAGAAGTGTTGCTCGTTGGAGATTTTAATCTTCCAGATGTGGATTGGAGCATCCCTTCTGCAGAATCTACAAAAAGTAGAGAGATAGTGGATGCCCTTCACGGTGCTCTTCTCAAACAAATGGTAATGGAACCCATGAGGAAGGGTGTGATCCTCGATCTAGTGCTCACTAATGGGGATAATATCTCTGGTGTTCTGGTACGGGCTCACCTGAGCACTAATGATCATCAGACGATATGCGCGCAACTTCGACCGAGTAGTGCTTCGCACTCATCCTAAATTTTTGCCAAAGGTGTATCTGAGTTTCATTTGAATCAATCCATTATACTACATACTTTCTTTCCAAAACCCCACTCACATTCAGGTGAGCGAGCGCTGCATTCCTTGGACTGCAAATGTGCGTTAGCCTTTTATCTGGAATGCACTGCAGCTCAAAGGAAGTCCACCCAGCTGTTTGTCTCTTTCGATACGACCAAACTGGGAAGTCTGGTGGGCAAGCAGACCCTGTCCTCCTGGCTAGTGGACTGTATTTCCTTCCGCTTCAGGAACGCATGAAAGCGCAATCTATAAGAGCCATGGCAACGTCAGTAGCGCACCTCCGTTCGGTGCCCCTCACTGACATCTGTAAAGCTGCCACGTGGAGTTCTCTCCATACCGTTGCAGCTCATTATTGCCTGGACAAGGCTGGCAGGCAAGATTCCATTTTTGGCCAGTCTGTTCTACGCATTTTATTCTCAGCTTAATAACCCAACTTCCTTCCAGCGACTCACTGGGAATTTCAGGCTGCCCTCTTAACCAAACCCACCCCTGTTGTTGTACCTGTTGCACTCCATTGGGTGCTTTTGGTTGTGTTTAACTCTTTCAATTTGTGTTGTATTTATCATGTTTTTCTTTTTCATTACATTGGTGTTTGGATAGTTTCAGGTTAATGCACTGCTTAACTTTTCTTAGCTTAAAACATGTAACTTTTCAATGTGGGAATGAGTGTTGCAAATATTGCAGCATTTCACATGCTTATCAATGGGTTTTGTGAATTTAGAACAGAGGTCTGCAACCTTTCCAAACCGAAGAGCTGTTTCGCAGGTTTTTTCTTTATCCAAAATATTTTTGAGCTGCAACCCTGTCATAAATTGGGACATTCATGTAAATTTCCTCTACCTACTAACAACTTCATCATACCTCTTCCCCAGTAGTCACATACTTTCAATCCCCTCCCCCCTCCCCTGCCATCACTTTGTTTTTCAATTGAAAGAATGATGGCTGGGGATAGGGGGGATTGAAGAGAAAGTGATTGAGTCAGGATTGTAGACACAACTGGCAGAGCATATATCAAACACAGGTTTCTTACAATTTACAGAAGAAACAAAAATATCCAAGTACTTCCTTATGAAGCATGAAAGAAGTTAGATTGAAGACAGCTCAACTGGATTTGAGGCAACCCTTAGAGACCCGGCCCTGGCTAGTGGTTTAAACAGGATTTGCTCTAGGGGGGTCTCCTTTTGGACTAATGAGGGCTTTACTTGGGTGTGTGTGTCAACCCCTAATACCTGGAGGATAGGAATATTACTGCCTTCCTAGCTCTACACAGCTAGCATGGCTCTCTGGAGAACTCCAGCCTACAGTTCCCAGCTTGATATACTGCTGGGGATGGAGGGAGGGGAGATTGATTAGAGAGTTACATAGTAAATGATGGCAGAAAAAACAAGTGGTCCATCCAGTCTGTCCAGAAAGTCTTTTTATATTTATTTTTATGTGTAGTTACAGTATGAATACAGTCCCATAACAGGTAGGTAGTAATACTGGCATATGGTACAGAATAAAAATAGTTCAAAATCATGGGAAAATAATGCACTGCAGTTTTATCAGGTCTGGAAAATTGCTCCCTTACTTCACCTTGGTAGGGGTTGCTACTGATTGCAGTTGGCGAGTGAAGGTGGCTTGGTCCCTTCACATTGATGGGGCCCATAGGTAATACATATGAGGCAGGAAGAAGATACTGTGCAACCATTCAGCTGCTGCTTCTACCCACAGAAGGGGGTTGTGGCCTTTCAGCAGTTCCTTTTGTTTTTCTTTGCCAGGCGAGAGGTGACTGAGGCCCTTCAGCAGCAGCTGCTGATGCTTCTCTCTGGCTGGAAGGAGGCTACTGGCACCCATCAGCTTCTGCTTCTAAGTGGAGCCCTTATGCTTATGATGCTTTTATGTGGCAGGATGGGAGGCTTCAGCTGCTGATGCTGCTACATATGTTTGGCAGGAGGGAGGTGACTGGAGCTCTTAAGCTGCTGGTTATATCTGGAAGGTGGGAGGGTAACCGATGTGATATTCCCAATGAACGTCGGTATATAAAATAAATTTTACTTGGGCATCCTCAGCTCTGTTCTCACCCATATGTGAGGACTACCATCCTGCTTGTCCTGTGAGAAAGCAGAGTTGCTTACCTGTAATAGGTGTTCTCACAGGACAGCAGGATGTTAGTCCTCACGAAACCTGCCCGCCACCCCACGGAGTTGGATTCACTTACAATTTCTTATTTTATTTTTTCGCTCGTACTTTTACTACAAACGAGACTGAAGGGGGACCCCTGCTGTATTCAGGGTTGATGCTATGCTGGGCATGTTCCAGTAGGTGCCAAGTCAAAGTTCTAGAAACTTTGACAGAAGTTTTCCGTGATTGGGTCCATCCTGATGATGTCACCCACATGTGAGGACTAACATCTTGCTGTCCTGTGAGAACACCTGTTACAGGTAAGCAACTCTGCTTTATTTTGGTTTTGTTTAGAAAATGTGGGGGATTGACATCTGACTTCCTCTACTGGTAAGCTCTTCTGGGAGTGGAGAGGGCAAAATGGATGATGAGGGTTAGGGAGGGGTGGGGGGAGGTGAAGAGGGCTGTTGGGTTGGGAAGGGAAGAGTGGATGGAGAAGGGTGGAGAGCAAAGGATTGGATATAGAAACTGATATTTAAATGATGGGATTTACTATGGTATTGATTAATGCTAAAGGGCATAATATACCAGTGAAAAGATAATTGCTGTTCAGAGAGGTTCAAAATTGCGTGCAGGCATAGTATTGATACAGGAAACCCACTTTCTTAAAGGGGATGCAAGATAATTGAAACATAAGGCTTTTGATGGGGTGGTGGTAGCGGCATCAATTGCAGCAGGGAAGAAATGTCCTTGGTTGGAGGTTCCAATCAGCAAAACACTGAAGGCAGTTATCCAAGGCACTCAGAAAGACACAGAGGGTAGATTTGTGCTTATTAATGTGAAGCTTGAAGGCATGTTGTTCATGATAGTGAATGTGTATGCTTCAAATTCTGATCGGGGCTAGTTTTTTGAGAGGATAAAGGAGCAAATGTTAACATTCGCTCAAGGTCCGCTGATAATTGGGGGGGATTTTAATTTAACTATAAAACCAGAAGTGGCATCTTTGGGATGAGCCTTTAAGTGACATAGAGGGAAATTACTGGATATGAATATAGAACATTGAATCTTATAGATGTCTGGATGATCTTCCAGGGACTACACATGCTATTCAATTCCACATGGTACTTATTGTCGCCATGATTTTATTTTGGTGGAGAACTCTTTGATTGGGGGGGAGGGGAGGATATTAAAGCAGGGATAGAGTGCTGTACCCAGTCAGATCATGCTATTATATGGATACAGTTGCGGGGGTGCTGACGCCTAGTGGAAGTTCCATGTGGAAGCTGAATGAGACTCTACATATGGATGTATAGTGGCTGGGAAGACAGAAGAAGATATAAGGGAGTATTTGGAATTTAACAGGAATAGGGAGGTAAAAACAGAGCATGGTATGGGATGGTCTAAAAGCGGTTATAAGGAGTAAATTAATCACATGGGCTTCTTGGAAAAAAATGTGAGACACAAGCAAATTGATTCTTTGCTGGTTGATATTAGGAGACTAGAAGCTCAGGATAAAAGGGTAGGATCCCAAAATATATGTCAGCTTCTGGAAAAGGATAGGAGAGCGTTAAAGTATCAGTATGTGGATTCTAGCCAGTATCAGTTGCTGTTAGTGAAACAAATGCATTTTGAATCTGGAAATAATGCAGTCATTTATTTCATCCAGAAACTGCTTCCTTGGCATGTCCTGATGTGATTTTTACCCAGTCAGTGCCAGGGTAATTGAAATCACCCGTTATTACAGTGTTGCTATTTTTGTTAACTTCCCTAATTTCTGTTAGCATTACATTGTTTGTCTGTTCAGGTAAATGGTAGTATACCCCCACTGTGATTTCATTTCCCTTCTCATATGGAATTTAATCCATAAAGATTCCACTCTACATTTTGGTTCTTGCAGAACTTGTATCCTGTTTGACTCTATGCTCTCTTTAACATATAGCACCACACCTCCCCCAATTTGAACTGTTCTGTCATTGTGATATACTGTATTTTTCGCTCCATAAGACGCACTTTTTTCCCCCAAAAGTGGGGGGGAAATGTCTGTGCGGCTTATGGAGCGAATATGAAAAAAAACCCCCAATAATTAACTACAATCCCCCCACCCTCCTGACCCCCCAAGACTTGCCAAACGTCCCTGGTGGTCCAGCGGGGGTCCGGGAGCGATCTCCTGCTCTTGGGCCATTGGCTGCCAGTAATCAAAATGGCGCCGGTGGCCCTTTGCCCTTACATTGTCACAGGGGCTGGGCCGTCCATTGCTCGTACCATGTGACGGGGCAGACCAATGGCACCAGTGAGGGGGTATTTGGAACCAGTAATTACCATGCTGCTGCAAGTGAGATGCCCTGCTACCTCTTTAGCCTATTCCAGGGTATGGAAGGTGTTTGAGACCTGGTGTGGACAACAGGAATTGGACCCTCTTCAGGTGTCTGGTGTCCCATATTTGTCTTTCTCACAGGACAAGCAGGATGGTAGTCCTCACATATGGGTGACATCATCAGGATGGAGCCCAATCACGGAAAACTTCTGTCAGTTTCCAGAACTTTGACTGGCCTCTACTGGGCACCAACCCTGCAGCCAGCAGGGGGTCCCCCTTCAGTCTTCTTTTTTCCGCTCAGTAGTAACCTCGCGGTTTAGGAGCTTAGAAGAGATTCCTGACAGGAATTTTCCTCACGGAGTTAATTAAACTTAAATTGCCCACAGGGGTCCCTCATCTAACTTTTCTCAGGCCGCGGTACTCCGGTAAGTTTTTGACCGTCTTTCGTCGATTACCGTCGAGTTTGGCCCCTCGCGGCCAACTGGCCCGTCGACCGTAACCACTGCTCGATCTTTTTCGATGGCCATGGTGACAGGGTTTCTTCGGTGACCAGACTGTACTCGTACCATGTCTATCACAGACCCTCATGGGTTCTGTTGTAATGTGTTTAGGCCGTGAGCATGATGTCCTGACTTGCACCCAAATGTGCCCTCATGACACCAAAAGGTCGCAAAGCCAGAATGGAGAAGATGGGACTCCTCCTTCCGTGCTCACACCTCGACGCCATCCATCGCATCGACGTCATCGGAACCGGTACCGTCGAAGTCGCACCAGCATCGACCACTGTCCGGTGACCGTCCGCCCATCGACGTCTTCATGGCCAGCGACTCCCGTTTCTCCCCCTCAAGATCGAGGGGATCGTAGGGGAGAAAACATCGCCATCGGCATCGTAAGTCTCGGACTGTCGAGGGAGCGAAATCATCGACCTTGCCACTGTCCGAGCCACCATCGAAGAAGCCCCGTCCAGGAATGGCACCGACCATTCCTTGCGACCGGGACATTGAGGCCACCCTCACCCGATTGGGTTTGGGAGTCGCGATTACGCCTGTAAGGTGGTCCCTCCGACTGTGCCTCTGCCTCCCTTCTTCCGTCACGGAGCCGGGGCTGCTTGCTCCAGGTCTCCGGGAAGAAACTGGACCGGCTGGTCCAGGAGGCCATCGACAAGGCGATTGCAACGGCGTCCAGGTTCCTTCGGAACCGACACCGGAACCGAGAGTGGAAGCGGTCACCGACCCGATGACAACAGCGCTGGCACCGCTGTCTATCACCGGATGGAGGCGCTCATGACTGCCCTTCACCAGTGATTCCCAGGTCTCCGATGGCTCCGGTGCGCTCCCCGTTGACAGCTTCATCGGGAGGAGAAACACCGTACCGCATTCCTCCTTCGGGAGTACTGCCTCAGCCATCGATGACAATTCGTCCCTCGCCACCGATTCATTCATCGGGGATGATACGCACATCGCCGCCATCGATGCCTTCGATACCGGCACCGATGCCTTCCAGGCCGTCCACAGTGCCCCCGGTGATTCCTTCTCGATTTTCTCGGAGCCTCAGCCTGTGGGCCTTCGGGATATCCAGCCCCCTTCTCGTTCTACAGGTCAGTCTGCTGATCCTTATGACACTGGGGTAATGATACTTCCACAGACACTGATGACTTACCTTCACCTCCCTCTCCTGCTGAAAGTAGAAAGCGTTCTCCTCCAGAGGACCTTTCATTAATTTTGTGAAGGAAATGTCGGAGTTGGTCCCTTTTCAGCTTCAGACGGAGCAGGATGATAGGCACCAGATGAAGGAGCTCCTCCAGTTCCTGGATGCCCCTAAAGTGATCACTTCTATTCCCATTCATCAAGTTCTTCTTGACCTCCTCAAAAAGAACTGGGAAAACCTTGGATCCGTTGCCCCAGTCCATAGAAAAGCTGACATTCCCTATTTAGTACAATCAGCCCTTGGCTTTCAAACATCTCAGCTCGACCACCACTCAGTGGTGGTGGAATTGGCTCAAAAGAAAGCAAAAAGGACGAAGCCTCACTCATCTACCCCTCCTGTTAAGGAACACAAGTTCCTAGACAATATTGGTCGAGTGTTCCAAGGGGCCATGCTGATCTCCAGAATTGCTGCTTACCAGCTGTATATGACCAAATACAATAGGGTCATTTTCAAGCAGATACAGGACTTCTCTGAAACCCTGCCTGACCAATTCCAACAACAGCATCAAATCCTTGTCAACAAGGGGTTTGAGGCAGGAAAGCATGAGATAAGAACAGCTTACGATATCTTCGACACCTCTACTAGAGTGTCTGCAGATGCCATTTCGGCAAGACGATGGGCCTGGCTCAAATCTTCTGACCTTCGCCTAGAAGTACAAGACAGGCTGTCTGACCTGCCATGTGTAGGAGACAATCTGTTCGGTGAACAGATCCAGCAAATAGTGGCTGAATTTAAGGAGCATCATGAGACCCTTAAACAGCTCTCATCGATACCTTCTGACTTCCCTTCAAGGCAGCCCTTTAGGAAAGACTCTAAGAAGTCATTCTTCCGTCCAAGGAAGTACTATCCTCCACCAGCAAGGTCCCGAACTACGAGGCCTTCTCAAAAACCTCAGCCTCGCCAGGCCCGAAAGCAAAAGCCGCAAGCAGCTCCCCAGCCGGGACCTGCTTCAGGTTTTTGACTTTCAGTTGGAGAGCAGCAGCATGATTCCTCTGCCAAGCATACCAGTGGGAGGTCGATTGTGCCACTTTCACGGCATGTGGCAATCAATCACAACCGACCAATGGGTGCTAGCAATCATTGCTCAGGGTTACCACCTAAACTTTCTTGTTCTTCCACCGGACTCACCACCTCTGCAAGCATGGGGAGTATCCGACCATTCTGTCCTGGAGCAGGAGGTTTCCCTTCTTCTCCAGTTAAGAGCAATAGAACCCATCCCTCTCTCGCAGCAAGGCCTAGGGTTCTATTCCCGATACTTTTTGATCCCCAAAAAATCCGGGGGAGTTCGTCCAATTCTGGACCTACGTGCTCTCAACAAGTACCTACACCGAGAAAAGTTCAAGATAGTAACCTTGGGCTCGCTTTCTACCTCTTCTGCAAAGAGGAGACTGGCTCTGCTCTCTGGACCTTCAGGAAGCATACACACACATTGCGATAACTCCAGCTCTCATCGCAAGTACCTCAGGTTTTTAGTAGACCCAAAGCACTATCAATACTGCGTGCTTCCGTTTGGCCTAGCATCGGCACCACGAGTCTTTACCAAATGTCTCGTGGTTGTTGCAGCTTTTCTCAGGAAGAAGGTGTTCACTTCTACCCCTATCTCGATGACTGTTAATCAGGGCTCTAACCCAGCCGCTCGGTCGTCCCTCAATTGACCCTACACACTTTAATTTCTCTAGGATTTCTCATCAATTACGAGAAATCCTATTTAGTCCCATCTCAAACTTTGTCGTTCATTGGGGCAGACTTGGACACCTTACAGGCAAAAGCCTTTCTACCTCAACAACGAGCACTAACTCTCGTGTCTCTTGCTCACCAGTTGCAGTCTCAGCATACAGCAACAGCTCGCCAATTTCCTCGTCCTTTTAGGAACATGGCGCACTCAGTCAATGTCACACCAATGGGCCCACCTGGCCATGAGGCTCACTGCATTGGACTCTGAGGTCACAATGGATTCAAGCTGTTCAGCCTCTGTCGACCATTGTCCACATCACCGACTCACTCAGTCTGTCTCTCGGCCTGGTGGAAAAAATCACAACAATCTCCTCCAGGGACTGCCCTTTCAAGTGCCAGATCCTCAACTCATCCTCACCACCGACGCTTCCAACCTCGGGTGGGGAGCCCACGTGGACAATCTACAGACACAAGGGTCTTGGTCTCCAGAGGAAGCCAAAACATCAAATAAACTTCCTAGAACTTCGAGCAAATGCGATATGCTCTCAGGGCTTTCAGGAACGCCTATCAAATCACGTCATCCTGATTCAGACGGACAACCAGGTGGCTATGTGGTACATCAACAAGCAGGGAGGCACAGACGCCTTTCTTCTGTGTCAGGAAGCTGCGCAGATTTGGGCGGAAGCCCTATCCCACTCGATGTACCTCAGAGCCACCTACGTGCCGGGAGTGGACAATGTCTTGGCAGACAAACTGAGTCGTGTCTTCCAACCGCACGAGTGGTCTCTCAGCCCCTCGGTAGCGGTCTTTCATCTTCCAACAATGGGGTTATCCCCAGACATACCTCTTTGCATCCCCTCAGAACCACAAAGTCGACAATTTCTGCTCCCTCATTCGGAGCGAGCGCTCTCAGCCCAGAGATGCATTCTCCCTCTCGTGGGCAACCGGTCTGCTCTATGCATTCTCTCCACTTACTCTTCTCTCGAAGACTCTCGTGAAGCTCCATCAGGACAAGGGAACCATGATCCTGATAGCACCTCACTGGCCATGCCATGTGTGGTTTCCCATTCTCCAGGATCTCTCCATCCGCAGGCACATTACCTTGGGAACGAACCCGCATCTGATCACTCAAAACGAAGGATGCCTACGCCATCTCAATCTTCAGGCCTTGTCCCTGATGGCATGGATGTTGAAAGGTTAATCCTTCAACCACTTAACCTTTCAGATTGGTTTCTTGTGTCCTGATTGCTTCACGGAAGCCTTCCACAAGAAAATCTTATTCCTATAAGTGGAAAAGGTACACATCATGGTGCACTTCGCAGTCCCTTGATCCCTTTTCCTGTCCAATCCCAAGGTTTTTGGACTATCTCTGGCATCTGTCAGAGTCAGGTCTAAAAACCTCTTCTATTAGAATGCATGTCAGTGCGGTAGCCGCCTTCCATAAAGGTGTCAGGGATGTCCCTATATCAGTACAACCACTCGTAACACGATTTTTGAAGGGCTTGCTCCATATCAAGCCACCTTTATGTCCTCTGGTTCTTGGTTGGCTCATGAAACCACCATTCGAGCCTCTTAACTCCTGTGACCTAAAATATCTCACATGGAAAGTGATTTTCCTATTAGCTATCACTTCAGCTCGCAGGGTTAGTGAGTTACAGGCCCTAGTTACACTTACTTACACTAAACTCCTGCAGGACCGGGCGGTACTCCGCACTCACCCTAAGTTTTTACCCAAGGTAGTTTCGGAGTTTCACATTAATCAATCCATCATACTACCTACCTTTTTTCCCAGGCCCCATTCCAATCCAGGGGAACAGGCTCTGCATACCCTTGACTGTAAACGGGCTCTAGCTTTCTATCTAGACCGTACAGTTGCCCACAGGAAGAGCACTCAGTTATTCGTCTCTTTTCCATCCCAACAAATTAGGGCAACCTGTGGGTAAGCAGACCCTCTCCTCCTGTTGGCGGACTGCATATCTCTTTGCTACCAGCAAGCAGGCATTCCTTTCAAGACCGTGTTTAAAGCACACTCTGTGAGGGCCATGGCAACTTCAGTGGCACACCTGCGATCGGTGCCGCTTCCTGACATTTGCAGGGCTGCCACGTGGAGTTTTCGCCACACTTTCGCAGCCCACTATTGCTTGGACAAAGCTGGAAGACAAGATTCCATCTTCGGCCAGTCTGTCCTGTGTAACTTATTTCCAACGTGACGTACCTACACCCTTCCGCCTGCCCGGTGGGGTTCAGGATGCCCTCTACCAAATTCTACCCCAGTTGTTGTGCCTGTTGCACGCCATTGGGTACATTTGGTGCATGTTCGGACATCCTCAGCTCGGTACTCACCGATATGTGAGGACTACCATCCTGCTTGTCCTGTGAGAAAGCAAATGTTGCTTACCTGTAACAGGTGTTCTCACAGGACAGCAGGATGTTAGTCCTCACGAAACCCGCCTGCCGCCCCGTGGTGTTGGGTTCGTAACATTTTGTTATTTTATTTTCGGCACTGCCTGTAGCTTTCAAATAAGACTGAAGGGGAACCCCTGCTGGCTGCTGGGTTAGTGCCATGCTGGGCATACCCAGTAGGGCCAGTCAAAGTTCTGGAAACTTTGACAGAAGTTTTCCGTGATTGGGCTCCATCCTGATGATATCACCGATTTGTGAGGACTAACATCCTGCTGTCCTGTGAGAACACCTGTTACAGGTAAGCAACATTTGCTTTTTGCAGGTGGTTTTATCCAAAGGATTAGCCATAGTTTTCCTTTGGGTCTAGGTTTCCGCTTTGGGTTGTCTCAGAGGGAGAGTCCAGGGGGAAGGCCTTGGGCAGCCCTCCAGATTGTGGTGCGTTTTCTTACGAGGAGTCAAACATCTCCTTCCACTTCTGCGTCACATTTGTCTGGATTGGAATCTTAATCTCGTGCTACAGGTCCTTTGCGAGGAGCCGTTCAAGCCTCTGAATCGGGTATCTTTGAAGATCCTGACTCTGAAGACAGTCTTTTTGGTAGCTATCTGTTCGGCTAGAAGGATTTCAGAATTGCAGGCGCTTTCGTGGCGTGATCTGTTCTCTGGATATCGTCCGATACGGTTGCCTTGCATACAGTACCTTCATTTCTTCCTAAGGGTGTGTCGGGTTTTCATGTAAACCAATCAGTGGAGTTACCCGGGTTTCCAGATTGGGCTTGAGATCCCTCAATGGGCCGAGAACTTCACCTTTGGATGTGAGACAGGTGGTATTACATTACTTGAAAGTCACTAATGCTTTTCATCGTTCTGATCATTTGTTCATCCTGTGTAGGGGGAGCAAAAAAAGGGCGAAAAGAGGCGTCTAAGGCTTCTTTTGTCTCATTGGTTGAAAGAGATGAATCTCTGGCAGCTTATGTATCAAAAGGAAGAGTGGTTCCAGTGAGTCTTAGAGCACATTCAACTTGAGCTCAGGCACCATCCTGGGCTGAGTGTCAACTGGTGTCTTCCCAAGAGATCTGTAGCGCCGCGGTGTGATCTTCATTGCACACTTCTAACCTAAGCATTACAACCTACCCCTTTTTGGAGAGAGTGTTCTTCGAGTGGGTCTTTTGGGTTCCCGACCAGTTTAAGAGGGCTTTGGTACATCCCGCTTGTCTGGACTGATCTGGGTATGTTCAGAAAAGGAAAATTGGTTCTTATGTGCTAATTTTCGTTCCTGTAATACCACATGGGGATGGCTTGCGGGAATGACAGCTACTACCTGGAGATTAATAACCTTATTCAATAAACATACACACGGTTAATGCGACTCCAACATTGCTCTACGCTTCAACGGCAAGAGGAAATGTGGAAAAAAAGATTTGCCTTCACAAAAAAGTGGGGGAGTAGCTTGCTTGTTACGGTGGTTACTACCCCGAATCAATTAAGCCTGATACTTCACTTGGAATGCATATCCAGCGCAGCTCACTGCTTCAACGGTGGGTGGTGGTGGTGGGAGGGGGGAATGAAGAAAGGAGCCTGCCCCTTTGTTCGCCCCTTCGTGCACCCCAAGATCACATCCCCCAGCCCACTCTTCGCCCGATCAATAAACACCTTAACGGACACTCTCCCTTCCTAACCCCTGGTCCACATCCCCCTCACCCTTCACCCAATACCCCCACTCACCCCTCCCTCACTCCCAGGCCAACATCCAGGGATGCCTACAGCACACACAGAGCCAACACCCTACCTCCACCTCCCCCCTCCCCCCCTCCCCACCTCCCCACCCAGCACCACCATGCATACCTACCCCAAATTACCCCTTCTGTACTGCAACTGCCTCCACACATTAGACATCACACCACCCCCCCCCCCCCACTGAAGGCGCCTCACCCAAATCCCCACCACCCTCAACAACCCCCTCACGGCCCTCTCAATACTCTCTCTGCTACTCATCAACGCACAATCCATCTCCGAAAAAATCCCTATCCTACATGACCTCCTAACAGATAACCACCCTGACATCTTCTGCATCACTGAAACATGGCTCAAAAAATCAGACAGAGCCCTAATCAACCAATTCCCCCAAGCAACATACAACATCTTCTCCCTACCCAGACCTAAAAGGAGGTGGCCTTCTCCTTATAGCCCGTAAAAAGCTCAATCTCACATACATCCCCATCAACACTCCCCCCCCCCCCCACTAGAAATTGGCCTCTTCAAATCCAAAAACCTCCAAATCCTCCTACTATACGCCCCTCCCAAATGCCTAGATCAAAACCTTTCCACCCTCATCGAAACCATCTCCTCACAAATCAACATGGATCTACCTGCCATAGTATTAGGAGACTTCAACCTCCACATGGACATCTCCCCACTCCCTCCCCAATGCAAACTCCTCCTCGACACCATGACTGCAATGGACTTCAAGTAAATCATTCACTCCCCAACACAAAAATCAGGTCACACCCTCGACCTGATATTCATCAACAATAAAATCTCAACATCCAACAGCCCACCCACCACCACCAGCATCCCCTGGTCTGATCACAAACTTATCCAGACCACCCTACATATCAAAACCCTTCCCCCTCACAACAACTCCAAAAATTTCCACAAACCTTGCTCCAGTGATGACCTTACCGAAGCACTCCCCAGCGCCCTTACCACCTTAGACCTCAACGATCCAAAGACTGCTATCAACTCCTGGCTCAACATTAATGCAGAAATCGCCAAAAGCAAATGCCCTATTATCTCCAAAGCAATCACCAACAACAACTCCTACAAAACCCCTTGGTACACCCCGGAACTGAAAAACTCTAAAAGACTCCTCCAACAAGCCGAAAAAACATGAAGACATCCCACTCCTTCCCACCTCGACAGCTACAGAAGCTTACTCCATACCTACAGAACCGACACCAACAAAGCCATGCGAGAGTTCTACAGAAAGAAAATCCATCAACATGTGCACAACCCCAGAGCCCTTTTTGACATCATCTCCAAACTAACACAACCCAACCTCGTTGCTCCAACCACAGACAACGCAAAGACCTGCCAGGAACTCGCCCGCTTCTTCTCCGATTAAGTCATCAAACTCATAATTCTCAGCCTCCACACAAAAGAAGAAACAACGACCCCACCCATTGAAGCACTACCCACCTGGTCCAACTTCAAACTCATCGCCTCTATCGAAGTCAAGAAAATCATACAGAAAATCAACCCTGCATTACACCCCATCGACCCCATCCCAGTCAAGACTCTCAAACTCATCCTAGATATTATTGCCAAACCCATTGCCGACATAAATACCTCACTTGAACAAGGCATCTTCCCAGAAGCCCTGAAATGTGCCATAATGAAACCCATTCTCAAAAAACCACACCTCGACCCCACCGACCTTTCCAACTACATGCCCATCTCAAATCTCTCATTCATAGCCAAGATCATCGAGAAGCATGTGAATCTCCAACTCTCCGAACACCTAGAAAACCAAAGCATCCTGTACCCCACCCAACATGGCTTTAGAAAATCGCTCAGCACCTAGACCCTCCTCTTATCTCTAACAGACACAGCTCTACGAGGCATCGACACCGGCCAGTCCTACCTCCTCATCCTTCTCGACATCTCTGCTGCCTTCGACACCATAAACCATGACATACTAATCACACGACTAACAGAGATTGGGCTAATTGAAAACACCATCAAATGGTTTCAATCCTACCTATCCAACAGATCCTACAAAGTTAACTTCAACAACTGTGAATCAGACCAATTCCCACTCCCCCATGGAGTACCTCAAGGATCATCCCTCTCCTTTACCCTGTTCAATATATATATGCTCCCCCTCTGCAAACTCCTCTCCAGCCTGGACCTCTCATTCTACATCTACGCAGACATCCAGATTCTTCTCCCCATCAAAGAAAGCATTTCAGACACCATCGCATATTGGGATTCCCTCTCCATCCAAATAAAGAACCTCCTCACCCAGCTATCGCTCACCCTCAATCACAAAAAAAACAGAAATCCGTACACCATTTCAAACAAACCCTTAACAAAAACCATCCAAGACCTCACGCCAGTCAGCCTAACCTCAATCCTCACCAATGAAGTCAGAGATGCTGGGGTATCACCCTCGACTCCGAACTCAATTGAAAAAACACATCAACCTAACTATCAAGAAGGCTTTTACAAACTCCAAGTCCTCAAACCTCTTCTATTCCACCACGATTACCGCACAGTACTACAGTACCTCATTCTCTCCAAACTCGACTACTGTAACTCCCTCCTCCTCGGACTACCTGCCTCTACCACAAAACCTCTACAGCTGCTGCAAAATGCAGCAGCCAGATCTCTCACAAACACCAATCGCTCATCACACATCACTCCCATCCTAAAAAAACTCCACTGGCTCCCCATAATGCACAGGTCACAATACAAAATCCTCACCCTCCTCCACAAAACCATCTACAATGGAAAAAACAACTGATCTATAGACCCTCCCCAACCCCATGATTTCCAGAGAAAACTGCGGTCCCAAAACAGGCCTGCTTGCCATCCCCCACACAAAACTAGCCCGCCTTACCTCCCTCAGACAATGTACTTTCTCAGTAGCTGGCCCCACCCTCTGGAACAAGCTACCCTCCCAACTCAGACTGGAACCTTCCAATCATTTAAAAAACAATTGAAGACATGGCTATTCCACAAAGCCTACCAACACACAGGCTAACCCCCCCTCCATACACCTGCCCCACCCCTATGCCCCCCTGTACCCCCTAAGACTCCTTAATCACAAGATATATATCGTTTACATGTCACACTGTGTATTCTATTACTATCTCATGCCACATTGTATATATTGTATCTTAGTTTATTTTTGAAGAGGCCCCCTAGCCCAGTCCAACTTCTGACTCCCTCAACTTCCTTTGCTTAATTTATATTGTTACTTTTGTTCTTTGTTGACCCATTAAGTTTAAGGTTACAATGTACAATAGTATGACACCCCTGTCATGCTATTACACCTGTTATAATGTGAACCGATGTGATGTACTCCAACGAATGTCGGTATATAAAATAAAATTAAAAAAAAAAAAAAAAGAGGATTTATATTTAAACAACCAACAAGGACTGAATTGCACAGGCTGGGTAAACAAATAAGTGTGGGAGTAGATTGCTTATTGCGGCAATTACTACCCTTAACCAATTAAGCCTGATACTTCACTTAGAAGCAGTTCCAGCACTGCTAGCTACATCAGTGGCAGGGGTGGAAGGTAAATAGAACCAAAAAGTTACAAAATAAGGCCAAGAGTATCAGATAAGTATGAGAAATAAATAAGTGTGAAAGCTTGCTGAGCAGGACTGGATGAGGCCGTTTGATCTCTTCTTCTTCTGCCGTCATTTTCAGTGTTTCTATATGTTTCTATAGATCAGTCCAGACGCCCGCCCTGAGGATCTCTGCCGAAAGACTGCTTGGTCTATTGCTGTATTTATTTGCAAAGCAGATTTGCCCTTTTTTGCCTTCAATTTCTAGGTTTAGCGTTTTCTGCATGGTTATCTAGTTGGTCGGGGTATCCATGTTGGGAGCCTCATTCGCTCTTTATTTTTTTTATCTTGGCTTGGGTATTGATTAATACTGAGGGACTGCAGGTGGCACTCTCGTATATGTGGCAGTGCCCAAAGTTTTCTTCTCTACCTCCATTTACTGGTGGGGATGAATAAAACCCGCTTGTCTGGACTGATCTGTGATATTACAGGAACGAAAATTAGCAGGTAAGAACCAATTTTTCTATAACCCCTAGCTTGCTGCTGGACTTCTGTCTGCATCTTAGTTTTATTAAGTTGCTAAAGTTGTAATGCTGATTATGGAGTAGGTACATTTCTCAATTTTCAGGGTTTTAAATTGCTTGGTGTCTTTTGAAGTCTAAGGTTTTTAAATTGATACCTCTGTGACTTATGCTAATTTGTGAATGACCAGCAACAAATCTAAAATTGGTCAGGGTTAACTGTTTGATATTGAAACTTGACTCTTATTTAGATTTCCTTTTAAATGGGTTGGAAGATACCTATAACAGAAAAAGAACTTGGAGTGGGTGTGAGTTGGGCGGGGAGAGAATGGACCCATAACTAGTGACAATTTCCAGGATAACAGACTTATCACCTTTTCAGGTCAAGAGACCTTTGTAAACTTCCAAAAATACTACCTTATATTACTTTGCAAGCACACTAAAGAAATCCCTTCTATTTCCTAGCCTGCTTTTTGTTATAATTCAAGGCCCAAATAAACTAAAGAAATCTCTCACTCTTACTAGGCTTTCTGATATGCAACTGACAATACTTGCTAGTCTAATCCTTGGTTCTCCTTCTTGGACAAAAAGTGCACCACATTATTGTACCCCCTGAGGCTAACATGTATATTAAAATTCCTGACAATCCATAATTTAATCAAAGACTGATCCAGCCATAGATTTAGCATAGGCAGAAAATTGGGGGGGAGGGATGATAAATAATTAAAAAAACAAAACAAAACATAAGTAGTGGGTTTTACTACCAGGCAATCAATTAGGTCTATGTGGGTGGGATTCAACTAGCTCAACTGCTAATTTGGAGTGATAAATGAATGTAACACTCCTGTCTTTTCCCAGAAAGTATGGCACATTTATAATACCTTAAATCATGTGGACAAAGCTAAGTTAATGTGACATTGTCACCCTCTACTGCTCATGTCTGTTAAAACTAACAGTTGCAGCTAGTGTCAGATCTATAAAGAACCTTTATTTCAAACAGATGAAATGTTAAGCAAACAAGTATGCACATTATCTTCCCTAATACTTTTACTGAAAGCACCTAATTTCCCTTGCTCTTACTGCCACAGCTCATGGCGTTGGTCTTCCAGATATCACTGGAATAAAATTGATAACAGGTAACTGAAATGAATAATAAGCAGATATTACACTGCGCTCCAGGGTATTGCACTAAGGCACACAAAGGAGTATGACTGTTTGGCACAGCCTTTTGGGGCTGGCCCCACATGTGGAAAACATGGTCCTTGACCTATGATGATTTTGAAGCAGCATCAAGAGTCTACGCCACAGTAATCAGTATTCGCAGAATCACTTGGCTGCGAGCCTCTGTTCTCCGTCCTGAAATGCAAGAGTGACTCGCTTATGTGCTCTGTACTTCCCCAGGTGGCCTCAAGGTCCAGGCACCATAGGCCAGCCTCTCTGATCACTGTATTGCTGGCTGGGACCGAGCCTATAGGGATCCCTACTCCACTAGTCATGGTGGGGAGAAACCTGTGTACTCTTCGGGATGTGGATGCTCTGACAGTGGTCTGGGTGATGATCCCTCTTCTTCCTCTGACAGAAGTAAGTCCCCACCAGAGGACCTCTTCTTTGCAGGGTTTATTTGGTTGATGGTAGAGGCCATCCCTTTTACTTTAGAGTTGGAGGAAGAAACCAGGCACAAAATACTGGATATCCTCTAATATATGGAGTTTCCTAAAGAGATTATGGCAGTCCCAGTGTACGAGATCCTTCAGGAGTTGCTGTTTAGTATGTGTGAGAACCCCCTCACAGGGCTCCCATCAACAGAAAGGCAGACATGGTATATCTTGTCCAAAAGACTCACAGATTTGACAAACAGCAGATCCCACATCAGTCTGTGATGGTTGAATCCATTGTCAAGAAGGCCCAAGCGCTCTAGGACCCACTCGGTGTCCCCAGGGAGGGATCCTAGGGCCATGGACACACTTAGGAGAAAGGTTTTCCAGAGTGCTGTGCTTATTGCCTGCATAGTGGCATTACCAGCTCTTTATGGGCCAGTATATGCGGGACATTCTGAAGCAGGTGCAGGAGGTTGACATAGAATTTCCTCAGAAGCAGTAATACACCCTTCATTCACTGGTGATTAAGGGTGTGAACTGTGGAAAACATGGTCCAGTTGATCTATGATGATTTTGAAGCAGCGTCAAGAGTCTATGCCAGAGTAATTGGGCTTCGCAGACTCACTTGGCTGCGAGCCTCTGTTCTCCATCTTGAAATGCAAGAGTGACTCACCAATGTGCTCTGTACCAGAGAGAATCTCTTCTGAGATCGAGTAAAGGATGTGGTGGCACAGATTTGTGAGCACTATGCAACGTTCCAGCAGTTCTCCACGGCCACTTAGGACCCAGCTTCCTCATCCAGGAGGTACTCAAAATCTAACCAGAGGAAGTCTTTCTTCCACCTGAGGAGGCACTATCCTCCTCCGTTTTGGTCCCATCAGCAAAAAGCCTACATCTCTTAGTCCAGTCTCAACACTAACTTTTTTAGGGTTCACTTCAGTGTAATTCATGCTTATCACCACCATGTAGAAGATAAACCATCTCTATATTACCTTTAGATGTCAGGTTCTTGTTGGACTGGTGCAAGGTGTTGCATATAGGGAAAAATAACCCTTGCTGTAGTTACACGATGTTAGGTTCCATATTAGGAGCTACCACACAGGAAAAAGATCTAGGGGTCATAGTGGATAATACTTTAAAATTGTCAGCTCAGTGTGCTGCAGCAGTCAAAAAAGCAAACAGAATGTTAGGAATTATTAGGAAGGTAATGGTTAATAAAACGGAAAATGTCATAATGCCTCTGTATCGCTCCATGTTGAGACTGCACCTTGAATTCTGTGTACTGTTCTGGTTGCCGCATCTCAAAAAAGATATAGTTGCGATGGAGAAGGTACAGAGAAGGACAACCAAAATGATAAAGGGGATAGAACAGCTCCCCTGTGAGGAAAGTCTGAAGAGGTTAGGACTTTTCAGCTTGGAGAAGAGACGGCTGAGGGGGGATATGATAGAGATGTTTAAAATCATGAGAGGTCTAGAACGGGTAGATGTGAATCGGTTATTTACTCTTTCGAATAATAGAAGGACTAGGGGGCATTCCATGAAGTTAGCATGGGGCACATTTAAGACTAATCGGAGAAAATTCTTTTTCACTCAACGCACAATTAAACTCTGGAATTTGTTGCCAGAGGATGTGGTTAGTGCAGTTAGTGTAGCTGTGTTTAAAAAAGGTTTGGATAAGTTCTTGGAGAAGTCCATTACCTGCTATTAAGTTCACTTAGAGAATAGCCACTGTCATTAGCAATGGTAACATGGAATAGACTTAGTTTTTGGGTACTTGCCAGGTTCTTATGGCCTGGATTGGCCACTGTTGGAAACAGGATGCTGGGCTTGAATGGACCCTTGGTCTGACCCAGTATGGCAATTTCTTATGTTCTTATGTGTGTGAGACAGGAATACTGGGGGCATGATTGTAGTGTATAGTATATGTATGTGAGACAGGATCAGGGTTGTAGTGTATTGATATGTGTGTGTGACAGGGATCAATTGGGTCAGGGGTTGTAGTGTATAATATATGTGTGTGTGAGACAGGATCACAAGGGTCAGGTGATGTGTATAGTTGTGTGTGTGACAGAATCACATGGGTCAGAGTTATGTATAGTATTCATGTATGTGATGGGATCACTGGAGTCAGGGTTGAAGTGTACAGTATGAGTGTGAGACAGGATCACTGGGGTCAGGAATTGTGTATAGTATGTGTGTGACAGAATTACATGGGTCAGGGCTTGTAAAGTATAGTATATGTGTGTGATGAACATGATCACATGGGTCAGAGGTTGTAGTGTATAGATATATATGTGTGATAGGGATCACTGGGGTCACGGGTTGTAATGTATAATATATGTGTGTGAGACAGAATCACGTGGATCAGAGGTTATAGCATATAGTATGTTTGTGAGACAGGATCATGTGGGTCAGGGGTTGTAGTGTATAATATATGTGTGTGTGTAACAGAATTACATGGGTCAGGGCTTGTAAAGTATAGTATATGTGTATGAAACATGATCACTTGGGTCAGAGGTTGTAGTGTATAGATATATATGTGTGATAGGGATCACTGGGGTCAGGGGTTGTAATGTATAATATATGTGTGTGAGACAGAATCACGTGGGTCAGGGGTTGTAGTGTATAATATATGTGTGTGAGACAGAATCATGGGGATCAGAGGTTATAGCATATAGTATGTTTGTGAGACCGGATCATGTGGGTCAGGGGTTGTAGTGTATAATATATGTGTGTGTGTGACAGAATCACATGGGTCAGAGGTTGTAGTGTATAGATATATATGTGTGATAGGGATCACTGGGGTCACGGGTTGTAGGGTAACGTATATATATGTGTGTGTGTGACAGTATCACAGATGTGCCAGTTAAGTTTCATGAATCTGAATCAGGTGGTTGAGGCAAAAGTAGCAGAATGCAAGAAAGTCTTGGATGTGCACAGAAGATCCCTAATTGTGAAGAGTGGGTGGGGGGGGGGGGGGGGAGCCTGAGAAAAATGTGAATCTCATAGCATTGCTCTAGGAATGCGATTGGATCGCCTGGTTGGGCCTTATGGTCATTTTCTGCCATCTTATGTTTTCTGCTCTTGGTTTGTGTGCCTACCCCAGAGTATCTGTGTAGAGATCTCTGTGTTCCAGCCAGCAAAGGCATTCACACAATCACCTTCTGTTAATTCTATCTGCAACATCAATTAAATTGTTTGTAGAAACTAATTGAATGTGGCTTAATCACACATCTTAATAGCTTTACACGCTCTGAACTCACTGTTAATTCCAGTCATAAAGTGAAATGAGAGAACTAGCTGGGTAATTAGTGAGGAGGCTGCTGGAAGAATTAGCGTTTTATGGGTTGTAATAAAAGCAGGAGGCTGCTGACCGCTTTCAGACTGCAGAGAGGAGGCCTGGACTCTTCCTTTCTGCTCTTGCTGATGCTGAATATGCCTTCCTGGTAGTGCTGGCTGAAAGGCCTCAGCTTGGAGATTTCACAGGTATGGCTCCAGGGCTGCTTTTCTTTCACATATCTCATCTCTCCGTCCGTCCCTGTGTGCAGACTCCATATCAGTCTCTTTATTCTGAGGACAAAATAATAGTACGCCAATGGTAAATAGGCAGTATATAAATATTTAGTAAACATATGCCCTGGCTTCCATAATGAGGTTGAAAAGATCATTCATGAGGGGAGTAAAACAGCGCACAAATTGGAAGGTTTAAAAGCATGCATACTAATATGTATGCATTTGGGTCTGCTCACCTTAGCACGTTTATCCTGCATACGTTCTGACTGCTGATTTTCATCACACATTGTTTTTCCTTTGAAAATTTGCTAAAAGTGCACCATACAGTGCAAACAATGTAAACTATTTAAAATTCTCCCCATTATGTGCAGTCTCTGAATCACTGTTTGAGGATTCCTTATTTTCATACTTCTCTCTCTATCTCTTAGGATTACATGCAGAATGTTCATGGCAAAGAGATAGATTTGTTGAGGACGACTGTGAAAGTGCCAGGAAAGAGACCCCCAAGGGCGATAGGTGGGGCCCCCAGCGCTAGCCCTAAAACAAACGGGCTGGCTAAGGATAGGAGCCCCACTCAACTGACAGCCAACACAGGTAATATTTATTTATTTATTTGTTTGTTTGTTTGCCAGTTTTCTAGCCCATCTTTTCACAGCCATGTCCAATGCAAGTTACAATAAACACTCATAAATCACAATAATACATACAACCTGGAAACAGAAGTGCCGCGAGATTGGAGAAGAGAGCGGTGGTGGTCCCGCTACAAAAGAGTGGTAGAAGAAAGGAGGCTGGAAACTGCAGGCCAGTTAGCCTCACCTCAGTGGTGGGAAAATTAATGGAGAAGCTGCTGAAAGAAAGGATAGTGAACTATCCACAATCCGGTGGGTTGCTCGACCCGAGGCAGCATGGATTCACCAGGGGAAGGTCCTGTCAGATGAATCTGATTGATTTTTTTTGATTGGGTGACTAGAGAATTGGATCAGGGAAGAGCCCTTGATGTGATTCACTTGATTTTAGTAAAGCTTTTGATACAGTCCCGCATAGGAGACTATTGAACAAAATGAGAAGCTTGGCAGTGGAGTGAATTGCAATCTCGTTCCTTTATCCCCTTGTTAATTGTAACTGTATAAATGTATTTCACAGCGTTTGTTTATCCCCGTTGATCTGTAAACCGATGTGATATGCATATGAACGTTGGTATAGAAAATAAATAAATAAATAAATGGGATCTACTCTGAAGAAAGAATAGTGTTATGTGGAGTGCAACAGGGATCACTTTTGGGACTAGTTGTGTTCAATATCCTTGTGAACAACATTGTGGAAGGGATAGAAGGTAAAATCTGTCCATTTGCAGATGATGCTAAGATTTGCAACAGAGTAAACACACCTGAAGAAGTAGAGAAAATAAAAAGTGATTTAAGAAAGCTTGAGGACTGGTTGAGGATTTGGCAGCTGGGATTCATTGCCAAGAAGTGCAGTCATGCATCTGGTATGCGATAATCCAAAAGAGCTGTATATGATGTGCACGGACTGTGGGAGTGAACTGAAGGTGGCGAAGCAATGTGACAAGGCATTAGCTAAAGCCAGAAGAATTCTGGGCTGCATAGAGAGAGGAATAATCAGTAAGAAAAAGGAGGTGGTGATGCCCTTTTATAGGTTTTTGGTGAGGCCTCACCTTGAGTACTGCGTTCAGTACTTGAGCCCATATCTCTAAAAGAATAGAAACAAAATGGAGTTAGTTCAAAGAAGAACAACAGAAATGGTGTGGGGTGAGCTTCGGAAGACTTATGAGAAGAAGCTGAAGGATCTGAATATGTACATCCTGGAAAAGAGGAGGTGCAGGGGAGATATGATGCTGACCTTCAGATACTTGAAAGGTTTCAGTGATACACAATCGTTAAGCCTTTTCCATCAGAAAGAAATTGGTAGAACTAGGGGTCATGAAATGAAACTCCATGGAGGGCGACTGAGAACCAATATCAGGAAATGTTTCTTCATGGAGAGGATGTTGATGACAGGAATGCCCTTCTGGAGGAGGTGGAAAAGATGTTCTCACAGGACAAGCAGGATGGTAGTCCTCACATATGGGTGACATCACAGGATGGAGTCAAATCACGGAACACTTTTGTCAAAGTTTCTAGAACTTCGACTGGCACCTACTGGGCATGCCCAGCATGGCACTAAACCTGCAGCCAGCAGGGGTCCCTCTTCAGTCTTCTTTTTTCCGCGCAGTAGTAACTACGTGGGTTAAGGACTCCACAGAGATTACTGACAGGAATTTTCCTCACGGAATTACTAAAAACTTTCATACCCCATAGGGGTCCCTCCGAATTTTTGACTCCGCGGTACTCTGGTACGTTTTTACCTCTTTTTGGTCGATTCCCGTCGAGTTTGGCCCTCGTGGCCTACTGGCCGTTGACCGTACTGCGGCTAAATTCTTTCAAAGGCCATGGTGTCGGGGTTCCGTCGGTGCCCGGACTGTACTCGCACCATGTCCATAACAGACCCGCATAAAGTCTGTGTAATGTGTCTCGGGTGCGAGCATGATGTCCTGACTTGCACCAAATGTGCCTTAAAGACACCAAAAGGTCGCAATGCCAGAATGGAGAAAATGGAACTTCTCTTCCATTCTCAAACTCCGATGCCGTCAATTGCATCGACGTCATCTGAACCGGCACCGTCCACTGTACGCCAGTATCAGCCACCGGCCGGTGACCGTCCGGCGTAAACGACTTCTCAGCCTTCGACTACCTCTACTCCCCCTCAGGACCGAGGGGATCATAGAGAAAAACATTGGCATCGACACCAGAAGTCTTGGACCATCGATGAAGGAAAATCATCGTCCGAGCCGCCATCGAAGAAACACCATCCAGAAAAGCATTTCCAAGCCTTGAATAAAACCTCCTCTCACTAGCACTAACTCGTATGCAATAATGGAATGTAAACACGAATCAACCAACCTCAAACCCTCTCTCACTAATTCCTGCTGAATATTTATCATACTATTACCATTCACAACTGTGTCATATTTATTCATTTGATTACCTATGTACCGTTTCATAGTCTTATTTTTTCACTTGCTATTCTAATGTATCAATAGGCTGAAATGTAAATGTGCTGTTCAATTTCTCCCCTTCCATCCCAAGTTTATTTTCCTTGTTTTTTGTAACTTTCCCTCTCCCTTTTTCTGATTCACTGTATTTAAAGTTTAAGGTTCTTATTGAAAATATTGTTTTTTACGTTACGTTATGCTTTACACTCCTTGTTATTTGTAAACCGGGTTGATGTGATGCCTATCATGAAACTCGGTATAACAAAAACAATAAATAAATAAATAAATAAATAAATAAAAGGCACCGACCCTTTCTGCGACTGGGTCACCGAGGCAACCCTCACCCAGACGGGTATTGGGAGCTAGGACACCGCCTTTAACGGTGGTTCCTCCAGCTATGCCTCTGCCTCCTTCTTTCCTTCTGGAGCCGGGGCTGCTTGCTCCAGGTCTCCGTGAAGAACTGGACCGGATGGTTCAGGAGGCCATCGATAAGGTGATGTACAGACTCCAAGGTCCCCTGGTGCCAAAATCGGTGCCGGTCGCGGAACTGACCATCGATCCCATTCCGGCAGCATTGGCACCACTGCTCTCAAAGATGGAAGCGCTCATAGCCGCTTTTCCACCGATGGATCCTGGGTCACCAATGGCTTCGGTGCCTTCCCCGCTTACCCTGTCATTGGAAGGGGAAACACCGTTCCGCATTCCTCCATCGGGTATCCTTCTGATGCCTCAACCATCGATGCCGATGTGCCCATCGGCACCAGTGATCCATCCCTCGAGGCCTTCATCGGTGCCTCCAGTACTTCCCTCGATGGCTTCAGATCCTAGACCAGGACCTTCAGGAATACCATCGTCCCGTCCTTCTCAGGTTTCTACAGGAACAGGTGCTGATCCCTATGACACCTGGACTGACGATTCATCTCAAGTCACCGATGATTTACCGTTGCCACCTTCTCCTACTGAAAGTAGGAAGCATTCTCCTCCAGAGGACTTGTCCTTCATAAATTTTGTGAAGGAAATGTCTGAATTGGTTCCCTTCCAATTACAGACTGAGCAAGATGATAGGCACCAAATGATGGAGCTGTTACAATTCCTGGATGCTCCCAAGGAAATAACCTCCATCCCTATTCACCAGGTTCTTTTGGATCTCCTTAAAATGAACTGGGAACACCCTGGTTCTGTTGCTCCAGTCAACAGAAAAGCTGATACCACATATTTGGTCCAGTCAGCCCCAGGATTCCAGAAACCTCAGCTGGATCACCAATCTGTGGTTGTAGAATTGGCCCAAAAGAGGGCAAAAAGATCAAAAACCCCCATTCTCCCTTTCCCCCAGGTAAGGAACATAAATTCCTGGATGCCATTGGCTGGCGTGTCTTCTGGGATCAATGCTTATCTCTCAGATCGCCTCCTACCAGCTGTATATGACCCAGTACAACAGGGTCTTATTCAAGCAGATACAGGACTTTGCAGATCCCTGCCTCAGCAATTCTAGGAACAGCTTCAAACCCGGGTACACAAGGTTTTCGAGGCAGGGAAGCATGAAATAAGATCCTCTCATGATATCTTTGACACCGCTTCCAGGGTATCTGCAACTGCTATTTTGGCAAGAAGATGGGCCTGGCTTAGGTCTTTGGACTTGCGCCCTGAAGTTCAAGGCAGATTATCTGATCTGCCCTGCATAGGAGACAATCTGTTTGGCGAACAGATTCAGCGGACAGTGGCGGAACTCAAGGACCATCATGAGACCCTTCGCCAGCTCTTTCTGATGCCCTCTGAGTATTCCTCCAAACAGCCTTTCAGGAAGGATACTAAAAAGTCATTCTTCTGTCCAAAGAATAATGGTCTAGAACTCATTCCAGAGACCTTTCCAAAAGGCTCAGTCTCGTCAATTGCGGAAACAAAAGCCGCAGGCAGCTCCTCAGCCGGGCCCTGCTTCCGGCTTTTGACTCCTGCATAGAGAGCAGCAGCCAGTTTCCACTGCCTCAGATTCCAGTGGGAGGTTGATTCAACAACAGAGATGGCACATAGTCACCTCAAACCAGTGGGTCCTTGCCATAATCTCACAAGGTTATCACCTAAACTTTCTCTCCATCCTACCGGACTCCCCACCTCTACCAATGTGGAGAACATCTGACCACTCACTTCTCCTGGAGCAGGAGGTTTCCTTCCTCCTCCAGTCCAGAGCAATAGAGTCAGTGCCCAACTCCCAACAAGCCCTAGGATTCTATTCCCGGTACTTTCTAATCCCTAAAAAATCATGCAGCGTTCGTCCAATTCTGGACCTATACGTCCTCAACAAGTAGCTCCACCGAGAAAAGTTCAAGATGGTGACCTTGGGTTCCCTCCTTCCTCTTCTGCAAAAAGGAGACTGGCTCTGCTCTCTTGATCTCCAAGATGCGTACACACATATTGCGATAACGCCATCTCATCGAAAGTTCCTGAGATTTCTGGTAGGCCCCAAGCACTATCAGTACCGAGTGCTACCATTCGGCCTGGGATCTGCACCACGAGTCTTAACGAAGTGCCTCGTAGTAGTAGCAGCCTTCCTCAGGACTCAAGGTGTTCACGTCTACCCCTATCTAGACGGTTGGTTGATCAGGGCTCCCACTCAGCAAGCTGCTCTGTCGTCCCTACATCTTACTTTACACATTCTGATTTCGCTAGGATTTCTCGTCAACTATGCGAAATCCTGCTTAGTCCCATCTCAAACTTTATCATTCATAGGGACAGACTTGGACACTTGCAGGCCAAAGGCATTTCTGCCTCGACAGCGAGCTCTCACTCTCATCTCTCTCGCTCACCAGCTACAGTCTCAGCACCGCACAACTGCACGCCACTTCCTCATCCTGCTAGGACACATGGCGTCCTCAATAGAGGTTACCCCAATGGCCCACTTGGCCATGAGAGTCATGCAGTGGACTCTAAGGTCACAATGGACTCAGTCTGTCCAATCTCTATCGACCACTGTCCACATCACCGACTCACTTCGTCAGTCTGTAGCCTGGTGGCAAAATCAGATCAATCTCCTCCAAGGCCTGCCCTTCCAGGCTCCAGACCCTCAAATAATTCTCACCAACGATGCTTCCAACCTTGGCTGGGAGCCCATATCGTCGATTTTTAGACACAAGGAAGACTCTCGTGAAGTTACGTCAGGACAAGGGACGCATGATCCTGATAGCACCTCACTG
Organism: Rhinatrema bivittatum; assembly: GCF_901001135.1. Taxonomy (NCBI): domain Eukaryota; kingdom Metazoa; phylum Chordata; class Amphibia; order Gymnophiona; family Rhinatrematidae; genus Rhinatrema; species Rhinatrema bivittatum. The sequence goes on from NC_042616.1 coordinate 1,136,539, forward strand.
GCCTCGCCAAGTGAGGTTTCCAATACTTCAGGATCTCTCCATTCGCAGGCACATTCCTTTGGGAAAGGACCCTCTTCTGATCACTCAGAACGACGGGTGCCTAGGCCACCCCAATCTTCAGGCCTTGTCTCTGACGGCCTGGATGTTGAAATGTTAATTCTTCAGCCACTTAACCTTTCGGAGCCAGTTTCCCATGTCCTGATTGCTTCACGGAAGCCTTCCACGAGAAAATCTTATCTTTACAAATGGAACCGGTTTAAATCATGGTTTTCTTCTCAATCCCTTGATCCCTTTACCTGTTCCACTACGAAGTTTCTAGACTATCTCTGGCACTTGTCAGAATCAGGTCTAAAAACCTCCTCCATCAGAATGCATGTCAGTGTGGAAGCTGCTGTCCATAGAGGTGTCGGGGATGTTCCTATTTCAGTACAACCCCTCGTAATATGTTTTCTGAAGGGCTTGCTTCACCTCAAGCCTCCTCTGTGCCCTCCCGCCCATTCTTGGGACCTGAATCTGGGTTTGGGTCGGCTCATGAAACCACCATTCAAGCCTCTCCAATCCTGTGATCTTCGCTATCTCACATGGAAAGTGATCTTTCTTTTGGCAATAACATCTGCTCGCAGTTAGTGAGGTATAGCCCCTAGTTACCTATCCGCCTTACACTAAACGTCTGCAGGACTGGGCGGTACTCCGCACTCACTCTAAGTTCATACCTAAGGTAGTATCAGACTTTCACATTAATCAATCCATTATACTTCCTACCTTCTTGGGGAGAGGTAAACTTTTGGGGTCTAGTCTTTAGTGTGTGTATGTTTAAAAAAAACAAAAAACCAACAAGCCTAAATGTAAGTAAAGGCTTAGAGTTTGTGAGTTTGTTATAAAAACCTAGCCAAGAGGTAGGAAAAAGCTTCAAGTTTGTGTATATTTGTCTTTCCCTCCCTCCCCTCCCCACCCCTAGCTCATCCTTTGATTTATAGTCAGGAGACACTTTCACATTAAAAATCAATCAGCCTTTTATCTGCAACACAGGATTGCCCCTGGCCTTATCAAAAGTTTAATTATCCCATTGCTCACTACCATATTAATAGTGAATATACCAATAAATTTAAAGGACTCTTATTTACACATTCCTACTGTCTTAGCAACCTAAACTTAACTAAGAACTGAAGAAAATTTAGATGAAGGCAGCAATCCAGCAGCAAGGGTGGGGGGCCTTCCAGTCTTCTGCATCAAATGTTACGTGTATGATTTTTTATCCGCCAGTGAGAGGTTGTATGAGTGTACCCAGTGCAAAGAGCTTCTGGCTCTCAGAGAATAAATCCAATCTCTGCAGGCTGGAGTGGCAGACTTGGAGGAACTAAGGCAGACAGAGAGTTTTATAGATGAGACCTTCAGGGATGTAGCAGTCAAGACTCAACTGTAGGTCTAGCAGCCTGGTACTGCCTTGCAAGACAAAGGTCACCTGTTTGGAGAGCATCACCCTGATGTTCTTATGAAGTGATCCGGTAGCAAGGGCCTGCTCTCCAGTTAATGCATTGTCTTCTCACAGAGAGGACGAGTCTCCCAGTGCTATTACCTAGGAAGGAAGGGCTAGGTTGGCCATCATAGTTGGTGATAGAATTATTAGGATACTAATAGCCACTTAGCTATTAGTAGATAGCTGAGTGGCTGGTGGATGTGAGAATTGCCTGGTAAATTACCTGCCTCCTGCGAAGGTGGCAGAACTCATGTATCACCGGCAGTCGTGGAACATGTAAGCACCAGTGACAGGAAGATGTGGGAGGGAGGATCTGGAAGCCAAATTTAACTCTCTTAGGTAGAAAGTTGATGTTCAGAACCCCCAGGGTAGCATTCTCTGAAATGCTTCCTGTTCCATATGCAGGCCCCAGAGGCAGGCAGAGCTCCGGAGTCCCAATGCGTGGATGAGACGATGGTGCAAGGAAGAGAGATTCAGTTTTGTAGGAGCTGGGCAACCTTTTGGGGAAGGGGGAGACTTTTCTGAAAGGACAGGCTCCACTTTAACCAGGATGGAACCAGGCTGCTGGTTCTAACCTTTTAAAAGGAGAAAGAGCAGGTTTTAAACTAGAGCAGGGGAGAAATCCAACAGTCGCTCAACAGCACATGGTTCAGAGGGAGGTATAGTTGACTGATACTAATGAAACAGAAGAATTAGGGTATCGCAACAGAGAGGTTCCAGTGAAAGCAAAAGTAGTCCTTGTGTATATAAGTAAAGAACCACCTGAGTTAAAGGATTCCAAATTATCCCTGTCAAATGAAAAGGAGAGATTAATATAAACAAAAAGCGTACTTTGAAATGTCTGTATGCCAGTGCCAGAAGTGTAAGAAGTAAGATGGGAGAGTCAGAGTGTGTAGCAGTGAATGAAGAAGTCTCAGAGTCTGGTGGAAGGAAGATAACCAATGGGACAGTGTTATACCAGGGTACAAATTATATCGCAACGATGAGGTGGATCAATTTGTTAGGGAGGGGGTGGCACTTTATGTTTGGGAATAAATATACCTTAAAATCTTTATGGGAGAAATGTGTGATGGGAAAGAGTATTGCGATAGGAATATACTACTGTCCACTTGGCCAAATGATAAGCTGAAAAATGAAATGCTAAGAGAAATTAGGGAAGCTAACCAATTTGGCAATGTAGTAATGATGGGTGATTTCAATTACTCCAATATTGACTGGGTAAATGTAACATCAGGACATGCTAGAGAGAGAAAATTTGTAGATGGACTAAATAACTAATTTATGGAGCAATTGCTTCGGGAACTAATGAGAGAGGTAGCTATTTTATCTCAAATTCTTAGTGTAGCGCATGATTTGGTATGAGAGGTAACAGTGGTGGGGCCACTTGGCAATAGTGATCATATCATCAAATTTGATTTAATGACTGGAAAGGGGACAAAGGGTGATCTAAGAAACTACAGACCAGTGAGTTTGATGTCTGTGTCAGGGAAAATGTTAGCAACTATCATAAAAAACAAAATTGCTGAACATATAGTTAGAAATATTTTAATGGGCAAAGCAAACATGCATTTATCCAAGGGAAGTCTTGCCTCATCAGTCTGCTACTTTTATTTGAGGGAGTAAATAAACATGTGGATAAAGGTGAGCCAGTTGATCGTGTGTCTGGATTTCCAGAAAGCATTTCACAAAGTCCCTCATGAGAGACCTCTTAGGAAATTAAAATGTCATGGGATAGGGGTCAGTGTCCTATTGTGGATAGGGAACTGGTTAAAAGGCAGAAAACAGAAAGTAGGGCTAAATGATAAATTTTCCCAATGGCGAAAGATGAATAGTAGGCTGATTTTAAAAGCCTTACGCGCGCCGGGCCTATTTTATAAAGGCCCGGCGACGCACATAAAGCCCCAGGACATGTCTAAGTCCCGGGGCTTTATAAAAGGGGTGGGGGCGGTGCCAGAGGCCTGCAGCACAGCGGCCATTTGCCGCTTTGTCGGAGGATTGCGTGCCGGCGCACGCAGCTTCCGCCTGTCTCCAGGCAGGCACAAAAGATGAGATAATCATTTTGGGGGGGGGGGGGGGGGGGGGGGGGATAGGTTAGGGTTAGGGGTGGAAAGGCTAGGGGAAGGGTTGGGAAGGTCAGGCTAGGGGGTAGGGAACGGGGGAAGCCCACGGGCGTCGGCACATGCAGGGTGCACAATTGTGCCGACCCCCAATTTTATAACATGCGTACGCATGTTATAAAGTCGGGCATATATGTGTGCATGCCGGTTAGCGCTTGCACATGTACGCCCGCGCATACATTTGAAAATCTACCACATAGGGAAGAGTAACCCAAATTATAGATACACAATGCTATTTTTCATTATTGTTATCAGTTACCAGTTCCCATTATTGATAATAGTTCTTGTAATGCTACCATGCTGTATATCTTGTTCCCTGTAAACCGATATGATGTGTCCCTACGAATGTCGGTATAGAAAACCTTTAAATAAAATAAATAAATAAATAAGTCACCAATGTATTTTCAACGATCTAGGTGTCATCGTTGAAAATACATTGAAATCTTCTTGTCAGTGTGCAGCAGTGGCCAAGATAGCAAATAGAATATTAGGAATTATTAGAAAAGGAATGGAGAATAAAACAGAGAATATCATAATGCCTCTGAATTGCTACATGGTGTGACCTAATCTTGAGTATTGTGTGCAGTTGTGGTGACCACATCTCAAAAAAGATATAACAGAATTAGAAAAAGTACAGAGAAGGGCGACCAAGATGATAAAAGGGATGGAATGATTCAGGCTAAAGCAGTTAGGAATCTTCAGCTTGGAGAAGTGATGGCTGAGGGGGGAGATACGATTGAGGTCTATAAACTGAGTAGAATGGAATAAGTAAACATTAAGCGGTTGTTTACGCTTTCAAAAAGTACAAAGACCAGTGAACACACAATGAAGTCACTAGGTGATACATGTAAAACTAATAAGAGAGGAGACCACGTGACCTGATGAGCCGGTAAGCTGCGTGCAGACCGTGCTCCTGGCTCCCCCACCACCTCGCAGCGATTACAGGCATCGAATTTTTGAGCAAAGTGGCGTCCCCAACAGAGCAGGGAACACAGAAGCCGATTACAGCTTTTTTTTGCACCGACGAGGCCGCCATGTCCGCGAAACCGCAGAGAAAAGACAAGCTTCCCACTCGGCAGAGTGAGGCCAAAATGGCCGCCGGCCCCCCGAGCCCTGGACCCGCGACGGGAACGACGGATCTCGTGAGTGAAGTGACCGGGGCGGTTGTCAAGGCGCTTGAACCGAGGTTCAGTGACTTGGTGCAAAAAATCAATTTGGGCAATGAAACACTTTTGGAAATAAAACAGCAAGTAGCAGATACCCAGCAACGTGTGGCTGATGTGGAAGCTGAGACGCAGAGTCTCTTACAGAAACAGGGCACAATGCTCAAACAAATCTCGGACTTAGAAACCAAAGTTGAAGATCTGGAAAACAGATCAAGAAGGAACAATCTGAGATTCGTGGGGTTGCCAGAGTCAGTGGCAGATAGGGAACTTGCACGCTTATTAGAATCATGGCTGCCTGAAGCTCTCAATCTGCCTAATCTGGTAGGCAAATTTGTTGTTGAAAGAGCGCATAGATTGGGGATGAAAAAACAAGATGCCCCCAAACCCAGAGTGGTGATTGCACGTCTCCTGAATTTCAGTCAGAAAGCAGAAATTATGCAAGCATTCCGCAAATGTGACTCTCTGCTCTATGAGACTAATAAAATAATGCTCTTTCAGGACTATTCCGCAGCTCTGTCTGCTAAGCGCCGGGAGTTCTCACCCTTATGTGCTGATTTATTCAAAAGGAAACTGAGGTTCAATTTACAATATCCAGCAAAACTTCGCATGGAGCATAATGGAGTTTGGCGTAGCTTTGAGTCAGTGGCGGAGGTGAAGCAATTTCTAACTGACAAAATGGATTCCCGCTGAAGCGCTCCTATTAGGGCCGCTACCTGGCTGTGTTAGAAACATGGAGAGTGACAGGCTCGGCTCAGTGCCTTAGCTCTAGAAGGGGGAAGGTTTTTTCTTACCTTACATGTGAAACAAAATGTTTGGTTTGTGTTTTTCTGTTCATTGTTCAGTCATATAATGTTATAACACCGGACATTGTTGGTGGGGGAGCTGGAGGGAGGTGGATCAGGTGGTCTTTCTCCTCCTATTAATGGAGGATACAAATTTGGTTTCTAGAAGGGGGAAGGGAATTGGGGGTGGGGGGGGGGGGGTGTTCGCTATGGCCCCTAGGGCTTTTGCTATTGCATCACATGCTGAGGCCTGGACAAAGCACATGTTTGATGAAGTATATGAGATTTGGGGGTCTGTTCAGGGGTCCTCCCTAGGCTGGGAGGGATGGACCCATGGGAGTATACAAGCTTCTGTACTGTTGTGGGGGGATACCTGCTACTTTCTAGAATATGGCTGAAACCCTGCGTTGCATTTCCTGGAATGTAGCGGGTCTGGGCTCTCCCATAAAACGAGCTAAAGTGCTTCAATCTTTGAGGCGTCATAAGGCGAACATTGCACTACTGCAGGAAACACACCTTACTGAAGGCGAATGTCGAAAACTAACCAGAGATTGGGTGGCGCAGGTATTCTTCTCTCAGGCGGTGGGTCGGAAAGGAGGTGTTGCAATTCTTGTTGGGAAAAATGTGGTGTTTGAAGAGGCACAGAGCTTTTCTGATGAGGAAGGGAGATATGTTTTGGTCACTGGAAAATTGTTTGGTACGGTTGTCACACTATGCAGCGTATATGGCCCCAATGTTTATAGCCATGATTTTTTTCAGGACCTGATACACTTTATTTCTCTCCATCAAAAAGGGTTACTTTTTGTAGCAGGGGATTTTAATCAGGTGATGGATGGCGAGTTAGATAGATCCACCAGGGGCTCAGGTCCGTGGCAGCGGAAAGATAGAGGATTGCCCTATTTTTGCCATCAGGTGCAGCTGGTAGATCCCTGGAGACTTCTTCACCCGGAATTGCGCAATTATACTCATATAGCACGAGCACATCCCATGATGTCTCGCCTTGATTATATTCTTGTGTCTCCACAGTGCTTTAATGCGCTCAAGCTGGCGGAGATCGGGCCGGAAGAATGCTCCGACCATACCATGATTTGGGTGGAGGTTCAACTTGGGGGCCCTAAGCCAGATCAGCCCCGATGGCGCTTTCCGGCATACTTGTCGGAAGATGTGGGATTCCGTTCCTTCCTTCAGGACAAGTGGCGAGAGTACACCCTTAATAATGCTCAGCATATGGACACCCCAGCGCTATTTTGGGAGGCGGGAAAGGCCACAATCCGGGGTGAGATAATAGCCTATGTCATACGACAGAGGAGGATTGCCAATAAACAACTTATAGACATGGGAAATGCAGTCACTAAGGCTAGGGGGTACCTTACTACTCATCCCTCCCCACAAGCTAAACGTGATTACAGGGACCTGCTTTATACTTTAAACTGTTATATTCACCAAAGGACACAGAGGGATTTATTACACCAGGCACACAAGCTGTATAGGTTTGGGAATAAAATGGGGAAACTATTGGCAAACCAGGTCCGGGCCCAGCGGGGAATGACGTTTATTCCTATGCTAACGGATACCTCAGGTACCAGACATACCAAGGGCGCCAGGATATGTGCAATCTTTCGGGCTTTCTACGAAGGATTATATACCAATGATACACCTGCACAGGCACATGTAACTGAAGCGGAATTTTTTCGCAAATTAACACTTCCTAAAATTAGTACTGCCCAATTGGAAGTGGTGAATGCCCCCATCACTACACAGGAAATTTGGGACAACATAGGAGACAGTAAGGCGCATAAGGCTCCAGGCCCGGATGGGCTAAATGCGGACTTTTACAAATTACTAAAAGTGGAAGTTGGGGATCCTTTACAACGTTATTTCCTCGGTATACCCACGGTTGGGTTCTCTAAAGAAGCCACAATGGTGTATATTACTGTACTCCCAAAGGGTGGTAAAGATCCCCTTAATCCGGCATCTTACAGGCCAATCTCTCTACTAAATTATGATATTAAATTATTTGCCCGGATTCTGGCCAATAGACTTAGTAAGGTGTTACCAGAACTGATCTCCATAAATCAGGTGGGCTTTGTGAAGGGGCGGAAGGCCAGCAGACACCTTCTGAGTTTGTGGATGGCAATGACGCATTGCTCGACACACCGCATTCCGGCCTTGGCAGTGGGTTTTGATGCCGAAAAGGCGTTCGACCGGGTGGCGTGGGACTATCTATTTTCTGTTTTGCAGAAATATGGTTTTCAGGGCACGGTCCTCAACAGCATTGCAGCCCTTTATCACCATCCTCAGTCCATGATAGTAGGTAATGGCCTAATGTCTGCCCCGTTTGAGCTATGCCGTGGAGTTCGGCAGGGTTGCCCTCTCTCACCATTGCTCTACATCCTGTCCCTTGACCCCTTATTAACAACAATTCAGGATGATTCGGGGGTGGAGGGCATGCAGTTGAGGGGGTCTCAGTTTAAAATTGCTGCTTTTGCAGACGATGTTCTGATCTTTGTGATAAACCCAGTTGCTTCTCTTCCCAGAGTCATAGCACTTCAAGCACAATTTGGGGTTTTTTCTGGATTAAAAATTAATAGAGAGAAGTCGGAAGCTATTGACATTCTTGGTTCAGTGAAAGGACTCTGGCCTGGGGTTTTCCCACTGCGTTGGGTGACCTCTGAGATGAAGTATCTGGGTATTAGAATACCGGTGAATGTTAATAATCTATATGATGTGAATATCCTGCCATTGTTGAAAAACACGAAACGGAAACTTTCGGACTGGATGAATCTGCCACTGTCCATCACGGGACGGATACAGCTGTTTAAAATGATTGAGTTGCCCAAATGGCTGTATATCATGCAAATGTTGCCCATATGGGTTCGGAAGTGTCACATACAAGAGTTGAATGCTGCTCTTCGGACATTTATTTGGCAAAATAAGAAGGCCAGAATTGGTATGCCTATGCTTATGCGTACCCAACAAGAAGGAGGCCTTGCCTGTCCCAACATCCATCTGTATAATGTGGCCCTGCTCCTATGTCACTTACAAGACTGGGTACGAGTCTTTTCATACCACGTGATCTACTGCGCGATTGGTGTCACCCGCTGGACATTTGTAATTTACTTATTGCCCCAAGGTCAGCCTTACCTAAGCATGTGGGAGACTTTCCATATATTGGGGCGTGTAGGATGGCCTGGAAAAGACTGTGCTCTCAGCTTTCTGTCCCTTGGAGGATGCTAAAATTTGCTACTATATGGGGTCTTCCACAATTTTCTCCCAGTTGGGACCCCTCTGTTTTTCGTCATTGGACTGAGTTCGGTCTTACTCACATTGAGCAGCTAATGAACCCCACTGGACCAGGATTACTGCCTTTTGCTGAATTACAGGCGCTATATGGCCTCCCACAGACACACTTTTACGCTTACCTACAGATCCGACATTTTATCACCACTTGGGAAAACACCACGAAGACAGGAGTTTTGGGAGAGCGGCTAGGGGTGATTTTCCCTGCCACTCCTCATCGGATTTCCTGTGCCACAATGCTTCAGAAACTTACCACTTTGAATTCCACCACCTGGTTGAACCACCTGACGGACAGCTGGAATGAGGATTTGCGAAGTCAGCTTTCCCCAAAGCAACTGGAAGTTTGTTTCCGCACCATTGGCTACTACACTGATAATGTACAATTAAAGGAAGTCCAATTCAAGTTGCTACACAGAATTTATGTTACCCCGGCTAAAGCCTGTCAATGGAAGATGACCACCTCTTCCGCTTGTTTTAAGTGTGGGTCGGAAGGGGCCAATCTCTGGCATAACTTTTGGGACTGCAGCTTTATCAGCATATTCTGGCAGAAAGTTTTGGCCTATATGGGGAGGCTGTGGGATTGTGTTATTCCTCGGGACCCGCAGCTGTGCTTACTCCATCTCTCGTCAGACCCAAGGTTGGGGTCACACACTAGCGCACTGGGACGTTTCTTACGCAAAAGCTTTCTCTTAGCCAAGCAGGCCATTCTGTCTCACTGGATGGATAAAGACCCGCCAACCTTTACTCAATGGCGTCTAAAACTTCATCAGATGGTGGTCTATGAACAGATAACGGCGAAAGTTACCCTGTCGGCTAACAAACAAGACCAGTTTCTGGAAATTTGGAACCCGTATCTCTTTACCCTGCATCAGCGAGCCAGGAGTAAGATTTTAGACTTCTCCTCCTGAATTGGACCCTCTCGGCAGGCTCCATCAACATCTGGACTACTTACCTGGACTCTTTTCTTCTTTTTTTTGTGGTGTTTTTTTGTTTTTTTGTTTTTTGAGATGGGTATTGACTCTAGGCCCACATGTGTTTCATGTATTTCCTGGTAATGTGTTTCCTGGTAATGTATTTCCTGGTAATGTATATTGGTACAACAGCTGTTTGCAATTGCTTTACGTGTATTGCTTGGTCAAGGGGACTAGCGGACGGGGGGGGGGGGGGGGGGGGGGTTTAGGTTGGGGTTGGGAGGGATGGATGGGGAATGTGACCGCATGATCATCTGCATATTGTACATGCTCGTGGTTGTACTGTTAAAACGTTATAAATAAAGGTTACAAAAAAAAAAAAAACAACTAATAAGAGAAATTATTATTTTACTCAGTGCATAATTAAGCTCTGGAATTCGTTGCCAGATGATGTAGTCAAAGCTATTAGTGTAGCTGCTTTTAAAAATGATTTGGACACGTTCCTGGAGAAAGTCCATAAACCATTATAAAGGTGGAGTTGCAGAATTCCACTGTTTATCCCTGGGATGAGCAGCTTGGAATGAATCTAGCCCTTGGAGTCCTTCCAGGTACTTGTGACCTGTATTGACCACTATTGGAAACAGAATACTGGGCTTGGTGGAACTTTTGTCTGGGAAATCTTATTATCTTATGTTTTTACTAAGTAAATCTACAGCTCTAGCATTAAACTTTCAAAAGGGTGACTGATAAAATGAGGAAAATAGTTGGGAAAAAAACTGAAAGGTGCAGCTACAGAGTGTACAGCAGGCATAGACATTAAAAATGCTATTTTAGAAGTGCAGACAGATGTATTCCACACATCTTCCACATAAGGTGGAAGGAGGGCTAAATAACTGCTGGCATGGTTAAAAGGAAAGGTGAAAGAGGCTGTTTTAGCCAAAAGAACTTCCTTCAAAAATTGAAAGAAAATAGGAAAAAAGCATAAGCATTGGCAATTTAAATGTAAAACATTGATAAATCAGTTTGAGAGAATTTGAAAAGAAGTTGGTTGTAGGGGCAAAAATTCCTAATAAAAATGTTTTAAAATATATACGAAGTAGGAAGCCTGCAAGGGAATTAATTGGATCGTTACATGATCGAGGGGTTGAAGGGGAAATTAGGGAACATAAGGCGATTGCGGAAATACTGAATGAATTCTTTGCTTCAGTGTTTACTGAGGATGTTGGGGAGATACCTATTCAGAAAATATTTTCAAGAGTGATGATTATCCCAGGACAAGCAGGATGGTAGTCCTCGCATATGGGTGATGTTACTGGATGAGCCCTATCACGGAAAACTTTCTATCAAAGTTTCTAGAAACTTTTGACTGGCACACTGAGCCCACTGAGCATGCCCAGCATACCATGATCCCTGCAGCCACAGGGGGCTCCTTTCAGTCTCTTTTTTTTCCGCGTTGCTGTTAACCTCGTGTTTAAGGAGCTCTGTGAGTTTTTCTCACAAATATTTCCTCATGGAAAATCACAGTTTTTCTCTCAAAAAAATTCCCTACAAGGGTCTCCCTTCGAACGTTCGGTGAGTACCGTTCCAGGGTATTCTTTTAGTCAGTTCCTGGCACCTCACATCGGTCCCCGCAGGCCACAGACAGTTTCCCGGCCTTCAAAATTAATCATGACCACGGGTTTTTAAAAGTGTCCAAACTGCCCCCGAACGATGTCGATAACGGACCCGCATGAAATATGCGTACTTTTGCCTTGGTCCCAGTCACGATATCCGTGCGGGTTTCACCTGTGCTTAGATGACTCCAAAGGGCAGGCGTGCCCAGCTAAATGAGATGGAGAGCCTCTTCAAAAAAGTTACTCCATCAACATCTACGCAGTCATCATCGAGGATAATACCTTCTTCCATCGATAAACCTCATCAAGAAAAGAAGAAAACAGGTGACTGTCCATCTCCGACTCCATCTGGGACTTTGGGGGCTTCTTCTTCAATGACAGATAAAGAGCATCGAGAAAAAAGACATTACTGTCATCGGACTGAATCCATACAAAGTGGAGGAACAGATACCGCATCGGCATCGATGGCCTTCGAGCCGATAGCGAAGCGGGCCAAGGTAAACGAGTCTCTGTGCCCCTCTGTACCTGAGGCACTGAGGTGCTCCCCACCGGGATCGGTGTTGGAGACTGAGCCACCACATATCTATGTGGATGAGCCAACAGCACCCATCATACCTTCTCCTGTGACAGTGGACCCAGTCCCAGTCTCCATGGAAGAAGTGAATACCATGATAAACAGGCAATCATCGAGGCAGTCCGGAATTTACAACCTTCACCGATACCGATACTCATGCCGGCATTTTCACCGGAGCCATCGGTATTTGCGCCACTGATAAACAGGCTCGATACCTTGATCGGTGCCTTCCCTACGCAACCTGCGCCAATAGCAACGAGGAAACCTCTGATGACTCCTCTGGCAATACCCATTCCAGGCTCATCGGAAGACGATGACAAATATTTGGACCCTTTACCCAGTCCATCGGGATTGCAAAAACCTCAATGACCGAGACTTCCATCGATGACTTCGATGCCTCTTCCCGGTCCATCAGGGGACACCGGACGTCGATTCCCATCGATGCTGTCGATGCCATCCGAGTCGCCATCGATGCCTGGAATACCTCTATCGATGCTAAAGGTTCCTCCTTTAAAGGCATCAAGAATTTCTTCGATGCCAAAACATCATATTACATAGGACACTCTTCTTCCATCTGGATCCCATTTAGAACACCAGTATAGTGCATGGGAAGACGATGCCATCGTTCCCTGCATCGATTCTATCAGTGCCATCCATGTTTTCATCCATGGCACTGATTTTTCCCTGGGTTTCATCAATGCCATCATTGCTCGGATGGATGCCATCGATGCACACCCTTGTGCCGTCGGTGCCATCGTTACCCGGGTCAATGCCATCACCCAGGACACTCCCATCGATGCCAGGGTCATTTCCATCGATGCCATCATTGATTCCATTGGTGTCATCGTCTGTTCCATCGGTGCCATCATCGATGGCATCAATGCCAAGGTCGATTCCATCGATGCCCATGCCATTGGCATCGGTGCCCATGTCGGTGCCATCGGCGCCCGCGGCCATACCACGGATGCTGTCGGTGCCCGCCTCCAAACATCGATGCCATCGACGCCCACATCGTTTCCATCAATGTCTTCGACGTTCATATAGATGCGGTCATTGATTCCGTCGATGCAGACATCATTTTTTCCAATGCCAACGATGTTTTTCGATTCTCAATGCCACATCGTTTCCATGGATACCTACGCCAATGCCATCAGTGCTTTCGTCACTCTTATCCTTGCTCTGCCCGGGTCATCGACGTTTTTCATATATACATTTTGCCGATGCCCTCGAGGCCGCTTCGGCCGCCATCGACACCATCGATACCGACATAGCACCTCCACGTAATGCTCTCGCCTAAACACAGTGCTCCATGCTTTGGGTTCTTATTAAAGCCCCGTATTAGCCTATGACACTACATAGTGCCAGGAGCAGTACAGGCATGCTGACAGTCCATCAACATTTGCCATCCAAGACAGCGAGGGCATCCACCTTGGCGCTGGGGAAAGACCGGGCCAAGCACCGTGGCACTCATTGTCACCAGCACGGTGACTGTCTGCCACTGACGCCATCCAGCACATCGGTGCTATCCTTCTCAGTGCTGGAGAATGCCCGGGCCGAGCAACATCACCACTGCCATCGCCACTGTTCCGCACAGTGCTGGCAGTCCTTGGTGCTCCAGAAACACCGGAACAAGTTCTGAAGAATTCTGGACTGGCGTCACGACACATCGAGCCGCTGCAACGAGGGCCGGGTTCACGAGTCATTAATTGGCTCCCCTGTACCCGAGGCGTGCCCCACCAACATCGGTGCGGGATTGTGGCCCTCCACAAATTTCTGTGGTAGCTCCAGCCACGCTCAGCCCGTCTCTATACCTGTGCTACCATACCAGGTTTCAGAATTGAGACGGACGTTACGTCCGACAGGCTACCCCTCGATGACTCCTGAAATCCCCGGAGCCATCAATCTTCACCGGCTCGTCTTTAGGTGATCCACGTCGGATGGTAAGTAGTCTAATCCCGCTTCAGCAGCATTCCCATTGAGATCTGTTCTCTAATTCGGGCCTCACAGTTCGAAAGGTTCTAGGTCGCCTGTCATCCAAGAACTGTATTAGTGTCACATATCGCTCTTGCCAGCTATGTGAGACACCATACCAAGAGAAACTCTCTACCATTCATTTGGGATTGCATCAGGACATCCTCCCGTTGTCAGCAACGGGACCCTGTACTGATTAATACTCTGGCTTCTGGTCCTAATTCAGAACCGAAGTTCGGAAGGATTCGCTGATCTGCTAAACACAAGATCCAGCAAATACTGCCTCAAGTGCAAGTCCACCTCGAAACCTGGTGTCAGGTCTCGACGTTTTCTTGAACAGCACACAGAAATGCGGGTAAGACTACCGCTCACGCTCCCTTGGGAGGTTACATGATATCCAGGTTACATCATCCCCGCCAGTTGGACACCGGGTCTCTCAACTTGCCGGATGTCAGAGCGGCCACCCCACTCTGTACCAAGATTCACGGTACACTCCCCTGGATGCTACAAAGCGCAGGGGGTGGGGGGGGGTGTTCGGGAGTTTTAATTTCACTATTCTTTCTTTCAACAGAAAGTAGTTACTCTCCGCCCATCCTGGACCTCAGAAATACCAACTTTCTTTAGAAGGCACAGGTAAAATGGTATCTCTCGTCACCATGCTTCCATATCGCAGTAAGTAGATTGCCTCTAATCTTTCTATGTGCTTCATGGTGAGTCAACAATATTATAATCCCAAGCTCTGCCGGTTGCACCAGCTCCGGCAACTGGGGTATTTCATTAAATCACGAACGGTGTCTGCTGTTTCTCTACGGAGTACATCATCATTCACGCTTTTCCTTGCATGGACAACTGCATAACCACAGTCAATCCAAGCAAAGAGCTCTAACTCTTCATGACTCGCTATAAATCTACTACCTGGGATTGCTGTCACTGACATAAATCCCTTCTAGAACGCTTCTGGACACCACAGTCACAATGACCTTCCTGTCCAGCAACTGCGCAGACATTCTAACAAATCTCTAATTGTCCCTGCGCGCATATTCCATAACTTCAGCCCCTCAATTCTTTCATTGTCTGGCCATGGGGTTTTTTCACTATGCACTTTCCTCATAGATCCAAAATTGCTATGAGTTAGGTTCAGTGAAATTTTATTATTAGTGGGTCTAAGCTGTTCAACCGCTTTCGTCCCTCATCCATATTGCAGATCTAGAACCAAAACCTACTCTGCTCCTGCTAATGCTCGCATTTACTCAGGGTTGTAAAGTTTGACCTAACATCTTCTCAACCCAATATGTGTCTATTCCGCTCCAGGCACAGTTTCTCATGAACTTCCTGGAGCTTGTAGCCATGAGTTATGCCCTTATGCCTTCCAGTACTGCTTCTGCAACAAATCTTTGTGCATACAGACAGACAGCATAGGGACAATGGGCTTTTCCAACACAGAAGCACGCATAACCTCTTAGCTGCTCTACCAGGAAGCTCCGCAGCTCTACCCTTGGCCCTTGCTCACTCCTTGCATCCTCTGGCCACTTATCTGACAGACTTACTGAATGCACTAACAGACCACCTTCATATAGGTTTCCATCCTCTTGAATGGTCTCGGACTACATGTGTAGCGAGAGAAATCTTCTAGTGCCGAGGTCAACCTAACTTGTCCTCTGCGTCCGCATCGAACCATACGGTGCACGGATTCTCCTCCCTATACTTGTTTCCAATGTGTTCCATAGGCGCCCTTGTTCCATCAAGGCCCTATTATGTGTGTCTCTTCCGCTGCCTCTCATAGCCAGCACTCTTCTAATCCTGAAACGGGACGGGGTTCACTGTTCCTCAGACCCACGTCTTCGCCGAGACCAGTATGCTTCCCATACTTCTCGGTCTATATCATCAGTAACCAATTCGCCTTCTCACAAGTCAGTCTCATATCATAGACTCACTGATGTTCTCAGGTACTGGTAGCATCACAAAAGCCCTTCCACACCCAAAACCTACCATTCACAATGGCATGATTTACCACATGACGCTTACAAAAGGGTTTTACCCTTTTTCTTTTTTCTGCACCACTCTTTCCTTTTTTCTTAATCCCTCGGATTCTGCTCCCCAGACATCCTTCACATGGGTACACCTCGGTTCCAATTGGCGTACCACTTGGGAGTGGGGATACCCGTTTAACGGTCAACCCCTTCTGAATCAGCTTACCATGGATTATCCACTGATCAAGACACCTCTGTTTTCACTAGTCACGGAATGAGACATGTAATTCGTGCTCACAGGACTCATACATTCTCCATTCGAGCCTTTCCATTCCTCTCACTTAACAGTCTGCCATGGGGAACTCTTTCCCTCATAGACATCACTTCTACCAACAGGGTCAGTGAGTTACACACCTTGTTACATACTCACCCGACCCTGTGTTCCTCCATGACCGAGTGGTTTTACGTTTTCAACTTCATATCCTTCTTAAGGTAGACGTTGCATCTCACCTTACTCAGAATATACTCTGCCCACTTTCCCACCACCTCTCTCTCACTGAATCGAGAGGGTTTTTTAATATCATAATGATATTAAGTCAGAGGCCCCAAAATGAAAAAAAGAAATTTAAAATTGGCCTGCGGGTCTGAAGATGGACGCTCAATTATGCAGGCATCCGTTTTCCGAATCCGTGGCTGTCAGCAGGTTTGAGAACCGACGCCGGCAAAATTGAGCGTCAGCTGTCAAACCCACTGACAGCCGCCACTCCTGTCAAAAAGGAGGCGCTAGGGATGCGCCAGTGTCCCTAGCGCCTCTTTTTACCGCGGACCCTCATTTAAATATTGGATTGCGCGCCCAGAAGAGTGGCCTGGGCGTGCGTTGGGAGAGTGGGCGGTCGCCTCGGAGTGCCGGCTCTCCCATTGATTTTACTGT